>NW_028274823.1:47212500-47837500 GCF_037043125.1 Eumetopias jubatus | reverse complement strand
TCCTGCATGGGGAAACTGTGAATACCATCAGTGAGAGAAAGAAAGCCCTCAGGTTGCTAGAGGTTAGCCATCATGCACTCTAAAGGTAAGCCCTAATGGGATATGGACTCTCCACTGACTGTTCACATAGGCTGGCCTCTATCTTTCTATCCCTGCCATGCTCTCTTCCTTCATCTGTCTAACATTTATTGAGCTTTTATTACGTACCAGATATTATGCTAGACACTGGATATGGGAAAACTTAGATTTCTAGTCTAAGAGGTTAAGCACAGGGGATAATGTTTACCGGCTACATTTCCTAGATTCTCAGTCCTAGACTTTAGGCTAGCTGGCTAGTATATTTTCCAATAGTGAAAGGAAATAGAGTTGTATTAGGTTATCCAAAGAATACGATATCGTATGCATTTTTTACAATGACTAATATAAACTAAACTGGAACAGATACACTTTCGTACACGCATGAAGAAACACAAGTCTTACCATTCTAAGTCAGCAAAAGCAGCAATTCTTGATACGAATATGTAATTCTAGATACAGTTAATTCTTTCTTGGACCTCAAACCTAATGCCCTATTGGAAGGAACAAATTAGATTAAGGTATTCAGGTGTCTGCCTATTTTTAATACAGATGTTGCCCCAGAGTAAAATCTTATAATCTCAGATACAAACACACACACAAATCCTCTTTAGGTGTTTCTCAGGGCTCCCCTTGCACCTAATGTGCTGCTCACACTTCACTCACAACTGTACTTTCTGGATATTGCCAGAGTACCCAGAATTTTAGTATGGATATGTCCATGAGTATGTTAGAGTGGAAATCGAAAAAGCAGTCCATGCTACTGCAGTATTTTTCTTTATTTTTTTGGTCCTTAAAAAGCCAGTCTGTGGCATTCAAATGTGAAGAATTGTATATTTGCAGCCTCCCTTGGTTCCCCCCACACAGACTGAATAAACTATTTCCTCCCCTGAACTCTTGTACCAGCCCTTAGCTCTGTGCTTCTCCCTCACTGCACTGAAGAGTAGCTATTTGCTTAGCTGTGTACTCCTCAAAGTCAGATTTTAATCATTTTATCGTCCTTCCTCTAGCAACTAGATTAGTCCCTGGAACAGTGGTAAACTCTTAATAAATGTTCATCAAATCAGTGGACACCTAGGGGCGTCCTAGGTGGCTCAGTCGGTTAAGCGTTCAGCTCTTGATTTCGGCTCAGGTCGTGATCTCAGGGTTATGAGATCGAGTCTCACAATGGCTCCATGCTGGGCGTGGAGCCTGCTTAAGATTCTCTCTCTTTGCCCCTCACACCATCCCCGCCCCCCCCCCCCGGCTTGCACACACGTGCACTCTCTCTCTTAAAAATTAGTGGACAGATGAAGTTGCCAAACTAAAGCAGTGTATTTATTATTTTATATTCTTCATGTATACAAATTATGTTCTCTATTGGCTAAGTTCATTATTTTTGAAGAGAAAAAGTTGTATTGCTTCAAACACATGATAATCTACTATTATATTGAGCAAATTAATACTTTTTAATTAGTACTGTGTTCTAATTTTCCCAAAGTACAATTTCTTTTTAATGAAAGCCAACAACATAATGGTATCATATAATCTACTTTTTTAAATGAAGACACTGTTGTGGTTTGGAAAGTTGGCTCTAAAAATAAATAACTGTGTGCTGTTACTTATTCTCTTATGAGCCTTAGTTTCCCCATGTATAAAATAGAAATTCAATTTTTAATTTTTACTTGACAAGGCTGTTGTGAGGATCAAATAAACTGGATGATATGAAAGCAAATAATAGATTCTTTAACAGTTTTTAACAATATTGATTAGAGGAAAACAGAAAACTTAGATGTAGATGGTGAGACATCTTTAAGGGAAGGAGTTCATCCTCCATGCATCTTTCAGTGCTTGTGAATATTGTTCTCCTTTGTGGCATAGTTTCTCATGTGTGCCATTACTTTTAGAAGCCCACTGAAGAGCTATGCCAGACCACTCTAGTTTGCAGAACCTTGGACAGCTTCTTTACTTCATGACACAGCAGAGGGTTAAGGCAATGAAAACCTAACAAGGTGAATATTTTTTTTTAAAATGTAGATTTCTTCTTAATCTGCATTGTAGTGTCCTTGATAACCTCGTCCCAGTTCCTCCTTGATCTATGGCATATTGCTGTCTATAAACACCTTGATAAGAAGTGATGTTATCAGGAAAATAAAGATATGTTTTGTCATCAGGGTACTCAAAGAGTGATCTTAATTTTGTAGATTCTCAGCATCTTGTATTTTGCAACATGCAACTGTTAACCTCTTTTTAAAACTCTTTGGCTGATTTCAAAAACTCCAGATAACTTTGTGCCAAAGAGATCATTGATTTCCTCCACACTGTTTCAATGGGAAATAGTGCAGAAGTTAAGGCTCCCTTTCTAACTATATCATAATCTCAAAAAGGAAACTCTGAGATCTTGCTCATATCGAATAGGAACATTTTTGTGAAGTACTGTCCACAGATTGCTAGAGAGCCCTAAAGGAACAATTTAAAATAAGAAGTGCACATCCAGGTGGGCTGAAATGTATCTTAGTAACAACCTTCTGCTCTATAATTTGTCCCACTTAATTTTGTTTAGTTTGGTGTTTGTTTCTGTTTTTGCAAATGGCAAATGTAGATAGTAATTTCATGTACAATAAGAGCTTACATCAGAATGTTGTGATAGAATTAAAGGATACGTAGCCTGAGCCATCCCTAGGGAATTATCTGTATAAACGTATACAGGAGCCACATTTGCAACTACAATCTGGATCCATGAAAATTTCCTGTATTCTGTCCGAGACAGCTATAGTGCGTTTTACCAGATTCAAAGTGAAAAGTTGAATAATTTAACTGAACGTTTAACTCAGGTTACAGTCCATCACCCAGCAGGTCGGTCCACCTTTGCCTGTGCATTCCAAGAACCAGTCTGCAAGGTTCAGAGTAAACATGAGAAAGGCAAGAAAGCAGTGGAGGTCACATGGGGCAGGGAGTTTAGCAGGCCCACCCTTGCTGGAAAGGTGACTCATTATTCTACCTGATCCCCCATCGCCTTTCCAGTGTTCCACAGATTTTATATCTAAATAAGTAAGGATCTGATTTCAGTCAGTTATCTACTCTATTTGAATTTAAAGCATTTCGTCTCTTCCTTCAATCTTTAAATGTATCTTGATAAAGAATCCGAGTTTCCTTGTGCTAGTAAGGAGTTGGATTTGGTGAGGCTGGGGCGGGGGAGGCTCTGAATTCTTGAAGTTCAGTGGACTGGTATTGAAACACTTGGGTCTGAGATTTTATTCTGCCAATTATGACATTTGCGAACTTGGACAAATTAATCTTGACAAAGTGTTCTCATCGGTTAATGAATGCATTGTTTTAAATGCCCTGGCTTCTATCTCACAAGGCTATTGGGAAAGTGGTAAGTGTAAAAGTACCTCTTAAACTGAACAAATAAAAAAAGAGAATGGTTTTTCAACTATTTTCAACATTCATATTTGAACCATGACTTTGAGGTACTATGTTTTAAGACTGGAAAAAAAATAATAAACTTTTTTTTGGAAGGTGCTAATTTGCCGTAAGAAAGCACAAGTCACCATGCTTACACAAAATGCAGTCTGTCTCTCATGTTTTTCAGAATTTTCATTTGCTAACTCAAGTGAAAGCTGTTTGTATTCATTTGCTAGGGCTTCCCTCACAAACTACCGCAGACTGGGTGGCTCAAACTACAGAAATTTAGTTTTTCACAGTTCTGGAGGCTGGAAGTCTGAGATCAGACAGTTGGCCTTAGATTTCCCTAAGGCCTCTCTCCTTGGCTGCAGAAGGCTGCCTTCTGGCTGTGTGCTCACAGGGTCTTTCCTCTGTGCATGTACCTCCCTGATGCCTCTGTGTACACAAATTTCCTCTTCTTGTGAGGACTACTGTCAGATTGGATTAAGACCCCAATCTGAAGACCTCATTTTAACATAATTGCTTCTTTAAAGGCCTATTTCCTAACATAGTCACCTTCTGAGCTACTAGAGGTTATAATTTTCAATCAATGAAGGGGGGGCAGAGTTCAGTCCATAATACTATTATTCTTTTCTTTTCTTTTCTTTTAAATTGTATTATGTTATGTTAGTCACCATACAATACATCATTAGTTTTTGATGTGGTGATCCATGTTCCTTTGTTTTCGTATAACACCCAGTGCTCCATGCAGTATGTGTCCTCCTTAATACCCATCACTGGGCTAACCCATCCCCCCACTCCCCTCCCCTCTAGAACCCTCAGTTTGTTTCTCAGAGTCCATCGTCTCTCATGGTTCATCTCTCCCTCCGATTTCCCCCCCTTCATTTTTCCCTTCCTTCTCCTAATGTCCTCCATGCTGTTCCTTATGTTCCACAAATAAGTGAAACCACATGATAATTGACTTTCTCTGCTTGACTTATTTCACTTAGCATAATCTCCTCCAGTCCCATCCATGTTGGTATAAAAGTTGGGTATTCATCCCATTTCTGATGGCTGAGTAATATTCCATTGTATATATGGACCACATCTTCTTTATCCATTCATCTGTTGAAGGGCATGTCGGCTCTTTCCACAGTTTGGCTATTGTGGACATTGCCGCTATGAACATTGGGGTGCATAGGGCCCTTCTTTTCACTACATCTGTGTCTTTGGGGAAAATACCCAGGAGTGCAATTGCTGGGTTGTAGGGTAGCTCTATCTTCAACTTTTTGGGAACCTCCACACTGTTTCCCAAAGTGGCTGTACCAACTTGCATTCCCACCAACAGTGTAAGAGGGTTCCCCTTTCTCCACAACCTCTCCAACATTTGTTGTTTCTTTCCTTGTCCATTTTTGCCATTCTAACTGGTGTAAGGTGGTATCTCAATGTGGTTTTGATTTGAATTTCCCTGATGGCTAATGATGATGAACATATTTTCATGTGTCTGTTAGCCATTTGTATGTCTTCTTCAGAGAAGTATCTTTTCATATCTTCTGCCCACTTTTTGACTTGATTATTTGTTTTTTTGGGTGTTGAATTTGAGAAGTTCTTTATAGATCTTGGATACCAGCCCTTTTTCTGTAGTGTCATTTGCAAATATCTTCTCCCATTCTGTGGGTTGCCTCTTGGTTTTGTTGACTGTTAGTCCATAATACTATTAAATGAACAATTTTAGTTTAACAAAATGGTAAAGTCAGGAAATGATTTAGGAAGAAGTATATAGCTTTAGCCTATACTGCCTTGCTGTAGTGACACCACTAAGAAGGCCAGCATCTTAATGATTTTAAAACCCTGTTTCCTTGATCCCTGGGCAGTGGGTCAGAAGGGCCATGTGGGCTGTGGCCATGGTAGGTGGAATGCTGATGGGGTTTGGCTCTCAGACCTGCTGGATGTAGATGGAACGCAGCAGGGGAGAGTGCTAAATTGCCTGTGAATTCATGGGCATTCCAACACTGTACCCATGACTGGAAACAAATGAACACAGAGTTTGTGAACATATTAACTGAATTAAAAATTGGGCTACAGATGTCAGACATGAAAACTGGGAAGTTACAATCAGAATTGCCCTGGAATACCTAGAACCCACAGAAGCTGCTCCTCTCCTAAGATTTGGGTGCCCTGAAGGCTCTGATGCCTTCCTCTTCCTTGGGTGTGCTTTCTCTGATTTGTGGGTTTCAATAACACCCATATGCAAAAACCTCATATTTAGACATTTGTTCTTTTAGTTTTCAAACTTGTTCGGGAACGTATTTTATGTGAGGCAATCAACATGTAAATCTTTCACATTCACTTCCTTAAGACTAATTAATATTAGTTTATTGATTCTATTGTTCTTCATTCTTTATAAGATAAGTAATTACTACCTATTAAGTTCCAGATCCCATACTAGGTGGTGTTAATGTGGTGATGAGGTCATACTGCCTCCACGAAGGATCTCATAATCCAAAGTGTTTTCCCTCTGCTAGAAATAGCTGCCTCCACATATAAAGGCACCTAAAATGTGGCAGAGCTCAAATAATTTGTTTTTCCCCTCCCTTATTTGATTTCAGTTTATCACTGTGTATAGGCTGAATAATAGCCCCCCAAATATGTCCACATCTTAATCCCCAGAACCTGTGAATGTTTTCTTGTATGGCTAAAAGGACTTTGAAGATGTGATTAAGTTAAAGATCTTGAGGTGGGGAGATTATCCTGGATTATCCTGCAGGTAATCACAGCATCCCAACAGTTTTTATAAGAGGAAGGAGGAAGACTCAGTCAGAAGAGAAGAAGGCAGTGAGTGTGATGGCTGAAGGAGAGAGCAGGGTCATACACTTTGAAGAAGGAGGAAGGGGCCACAAGCTAAGGAACACAGGTGGCCCCTAGGAAAAAGAAAAACAAACAGGTGGAAAAAGGGAGGCAGACTCCCCCCTTCAGAGCCCCCAAAAGGAGCCAGCCCTGCTGACACCTTGACTTTAATTCAGAGAAACTGATTTTGAACTTCTGACTCCAGAGAACCGTGAGAGAATGAATTTGTGTTGGTTTAAGCCACTTGGTTTATAATTTGCTACAGCAGGCATAGTAACTAAAACAGTCATGTTATCCATCATCAGTCAAGCTCAAAATCTTTTAGTTTTACCTACATTCATCTTTACCATCTGCTTCATATCCAGCCACCACCAACTCCTGTTAATTCATGCTCCTTCATTATTCTTAGTCCTTCCTTCTCTATTTCTTCCTCACTGCCTTGGTTTAGAACTTGGCAGCCTTGCCCTTGAATATTACTGTGATTTTTCCAAATGGGATCTGTTTATAACCTCGTTCCCTCCAAACTATCCCCCATACACCTTCTAAAATTTTCTTATAAAGCCAAATATGAACTTTTTTCCTTCTTAAAATCCCACAGCATCTGTTGAACTTCTTTTTCATTTATGTTTCCAGAGCATCTTGAATCTATTTCTCTGAATTACCTTTACCATATGTATTTTTTTGTAATTATTTGTCTTCGTTTTTATTCCACCCTACTAGCTCATCAGCTTCTTTGATCATAGGGTCTGTATCATTCCTGGACTTTACATCACATTGGTTTTATTATTATCCATGAGCAAATAAGATTCTAAAGAATGGGTGATAAAATATGTTAGTCACAAAGTTTGTTACAAAGTATATGCCAATAATAGGAGAAAAGAAAGAGTAAGAAATATAAAAGGATAACTTCAAAATGTATTTTTTTTTAATAAATAGCGGAAGCATTAGGGGCAGTATCTTACAATGCCTAGAAAATATTAAGGAAGAGTATGCAAAGATTTATGCACATTTGTAGACATGCCAGCGAAGGATCGAAGAATAAAAGAATAAATTGAGCTTTTATTAACATCCATTGTGTGCTCGCCATGTGCCAGTACTGTTCTTAGTTCCCTAAACAACCCTCTGAGATAGATATTATTATCAACTTTTAAAATTAAGGAAACTGAGCACAGCATTAACATCAGTAGGAAGAGATTTGAACACAGAAAATCTGATTCCCATAACATGTCCTCTTACCCAGCATATTCAGTTATCTCAGCTAGAAGGTTCTGCCTTGCCACTGTGTGGGCTGTACTGAGGTGACCGGGGCCAAGCCGGAAAGCCAGAGCAGCCCAAGATCATCTTCAGAGGTTTGCATGGACAGGGCTGTCCTTGTTTTTTAACTCAAGGTCTGCCTGTAATTCTTATCTGTCTCAAATTTACAACCACTCAAGTCTGTATAATCACTATCATTAATATTTCTAACACATCCCAACAATTTTCGGAGAAATATGATTCTCCTCGTTGTAAAGAACTCTAACTCGGTGAACAGCTATAAATATAGGAAGAGACCAGGAGATTACCTCCAGGAATGTGATTGGGAAGCAGGAAGAAAGGGGGTGAAATATTGTCAGAGACGTTGTTGTGGTTAAGGCAGGTGCTTTCAATATGCTATGCCCAAGTTACTGTAAGTGTATGAATTTCCGATGCTTCCCTACATTGTCCACTGTATCACTGAGCAGGAGTCAGGGTTTTTGATAGCACTAATTGTGACCCATGAGTGTGGCATAAAAAATCAGTCTTGTAGATTATAATCAGCATTTTAAGAAGGAAAAGAAAAGTAAAATAGAGTGGAATAGAACAATATGATGTAGTACAACAGAGCATTGAAATATTTACATAAATCCTTACTAAGAATTGCACACTTGGCAAAAATTACTGTAACAAATTGCAACTCACAACACAAGAGAGCCAATTAGTAGAGGGAGTGAACTGAATGTTCCCACTGGGTAGAAATGGGTTGTTTTATCTTTTTTTCGTTAACTTCTCATTTGTTTTTCTAATCTATGAGAGTCAATTTCATCATGACTGTAAAGAGCAGGTACAGCTTATTTTTACATTAACATAATTAGTGGTTAATTATGAGACAAAGCCAGGAATTGTTTTTTTTTTTTTTTTCCCTGTTGGGAGTAAAAGTGTTGAGATTTTCAGTTAAATTGGGGTTACAAAATTAGAGTGTTTTTCAGAAAGACTGTGATTGAGTTTGTAACAACTACAAACATTTTAGCAAATATAATACAAATTGCCCAAAAAATGGATTGATTTATTTTTAAAAAGAAAGAATGATGAATTAAAAAAAATAGAGGTATCCAGTTTTGCTATAGAATTTGGAAATGTAAATAATAACAATATTGAGGAAAATACTGACTAATGAACAACGGTTTCACTTTTAAGCAAAAGTTTGAACTGATAAATTTGGCACAAGTCACGAAAATTATGATGCTTTAAAATGGCTTTTTAAATTAAATATACAAAGCCTAATGAAAATGACATATTTCTATGTATTTTTAAATGATACTTTTGCAGATAAGATCTTAAAACTTTCAAAGTTAACATGATACTCGGAAACAAAGCTTATTGTCCTTAACCAGCAACTCTTTTCATTGTTTTCAAGGAAAGAAAAAACATGTAATGTGATTGGCACAATGTCTTATTCATTCTACAGCTATTAATGAGAAATTCTTATTATTGCATAGTTATTGTTTGGCTAAGGAGACAATGATACATATGATAATTGAAAAATATTCTTTTAGCCTGTGTGGATACTGTAGTATATTTTTTAATAATAAATTGTCTGATGAAAATAAAAACTTTATCTTGTATTGTTAGCATGGTATCCCATCCCGTAACTTTTAGAAGCAATGGGCACTACACCCATAAAGTCCAGAATAGATATGCAATACAACCTGATGAATGAACTGACATTGCAAAATGTATAAAGCTTCCAGTTAATGTCAAATATATGTGGCAAAATGACTTTTGGAGGATATGTAATATAGCTAAAATTTGATTAACTGTATTTTAGATTTGGATAAGAGCATTGCTGATCAATATAAATGACACTGGAAAAATTATATATGAATTACAAGTGAGAGAGCAGCAAATATGACTGGAAAATTATCAGAAGCTACTAATAATGAGCTCTTCAAAATCACTTGTTAAATCCACCTCGAAGCCCTGGTATCCAAAGAAATCTAGCTACATCTCATGCTTGTATTGAGGAATTCAGTGAAAAGTGTTTATTTTATTGAAGGAGACTCACCGAAATACTCTTTATATATTTTGTTCAGAGATTAGAGCTACCCATATCCATATGCCAACAATGTTCAGTGTTCACTGAATATTCGGTGTTCATAGCGTACCAATGTAGTGACTGATGGTACTAAGCAGAGGTGTATTTGAATCAGCATAATAATTTAACCATCATTTTTGGTTGTTATTGAAGAAGAGTCTCATGGTAAATAATTTCTACAATAATATTTGGCTTAAAATGACCTATTTAATAAACTAGAAGAGCAACAGGGATACCCAAAATACATTTCAACATATCCACCATATCCCAAGGTTAGAGTGTAGTGTTTTGTTGTTTAATTCACAGAAATGCTCTGACCTAAGTGTTGTCATCCCTGCCTTCTTGAGTAGATGGTTCAGAGAGGTGGTGTGAGTTAGCCCAGCTCTTCTATCATGGGCCTAATTAAATGGTGGAGCTAAACTATGAGCCTGGCTAAGTTCTAGGACGCTAAAAGCTATGGCAGTGCCCCTCCCTGCCACCCTCTTTTTTGTAATGGGAAGGAATGAGAGGAAACCAAGGTTTCTTCGCCAACTCTACCCAACTTTGGTATTTTATTTTCCAGGCTAGGGGAGCAGGAGGCTTTTGTTGGTGGTGCTGGTGATGGCTGTTTTTGTGGTTGTTACTATTCTTGTTATTGCTAATATCTGTTCCCCTGTCAAAGAAATCTGGAAACTTTGCCCTGTCCTTCTTAAATAAATGCGGTGGGGGAAATAAGATCTCATGTGTGAAGTTTAGTTTGTCCTGAAAGTCAGAATAGCTGGATAGTACTTGCTGTTTCATGGTTTATAGAGTAGTATAATGGAACCTGAGTTAAGTCTTCTGGGTACAGAGTCCAGGGAGGCGCCTTGTCTCTCCTCAATAAGTGTGTGTAAGTGTAGGATAGAACAGTACATAGACCTAAGGGCTCGTATTCATGGAACTTCCACTCTACGTAGGAGGGAGCTACCAGGGGGAAAATTGGCAAGCCAAAAAATGGATACAGTAACTGTAAGTAGTAAGAAAGGAAGACCATAGAAAATCTGCTGTGTTTAGAAACAAAACAGAACGATGGAGAAACCTGCTTTGAGTGATCCGGAAAAGCTTCCTTTATGAGGTCACTATTAAACTAAAATCCAAAGGAAGAAAAAAGGAAACCTTGCCAGGAATGGGAGAAAGAACCCTTCCAGGGGAAGGAAGGGAATGTGCCAGAGTCTCAGGCTAGCAAAATGCATGGTCTGATTGTTGATTTGAAAGAAGGCTAATGTGGCCAGAACACAGAGGTGAGTGGGAAAGTGATGAAAAGTGGGATTGGAGGTTAGGGGGCTCAGAAGGTGCCAGAGGATGTGGAATTATATGCCCCAGTAAGGAATGTCTTATCTATTTAAGTGCAATGGCAGACTGCTGATGACTTTCCAAGTCAGGACCTACTTAAGAGAAAAGAAATAGCTTTGCTGTTACCTTAGGAATGGATGAGTAGGAGAAAAAACCTGAGGAGGGGAGACAAGTCAAAAGACTTATCGGAGTAATTCAGGTGAGACAATATGGTGGCCTCAACTAGGATGTTGGGAGCAGAAATGATGATGCAATTGTATTTAACACATGTTACAGAGATAGAATAAATCAAATAGGCCTTCTGAATGCGTTGAATAGAGGAGTGAGGGGAAAAGGAAGAATCAAGGACACGCCTTATCTTTCTGGCTATAGAAATAGGTAGATGATAGTGCTGTTGACAAAATTGGCAAGACGCAGAGTGGGTAGCCTGTTTTGGACGGTGGCAAATTAAGAGCTCTCTTGGGGCTGCCCAGTAGAAAATGAAGTGTTTATGAAGCATACAGTTCAATAAGTCTGGATGGAGTTGGAGATACAAGCATGAGAGTTATCAGCATATAGGTGGTAAAAGCTATCAGCATAGAGACACCTAGGAAAAGATCACTTAGGAAAAGGATGTAGGTGGTGAAAGAAGGAGGACCCCATCCCATTCCTTAAGATACATCAACACCGAGACATTGGACGGAGAAGGAAGTAACAGCAGGGAAGCCCAAGCGTGCTGGGGAGACAGGGAAGGAACTAAGGAGAGATGGAAGTCCAGAGACAAAAGCGTTCAATGAAACAGGACGCCTCAACTCTGCTGATCCTGCTGAGAGGTTAAGTAGAGAGGGAACTGGGAATTTGCCCTTTGGTGAACTACAAGTTCTTGATGACTTTGAGAGAAATGCCCGTCTAGAGAGGTATCAGTAAGAACCAGGCCATAGTGGGTAGGATGGCCAGGAGGTGAGAAAGTGAAGAAAAATATGCCTGAAAGTCTTTCCAACCTTTTGAAGGTTAACTAGGAAGAAGAGTATAAGTTTGTAGGTGGCTCATGTATCAAGGGGACATTTTTTACAGCACGGAAATTATAGACCAGGCGTGGATACTTGGGTCACGATGCTGGAGGGATACTGGAGATCCAGCTTATACTGTGGAAGATATTTGGGGCATAATTTTTCAGAAGGTATTTGCGATGGAGTTTGCAGTCCATAAGGGTATTGTCCCTATCTTTACTCTTTAGAGCTCAGTCTCCTCATCAGTAAAACAGTGGAGTAGGTCTGGATTATTTCCAGACTTCCTTCTAACTTGAATAGTCCTTGAATTTATTACTGTTAGTCATGCATATGCTGTTAAGCAGTGATGAAGAAGGGAGATGTATCCTGAGGCTGTTTACTCTCATATTAAATGTGGAGAATGTGAAGATGAATCTAAAAGATATTTAAGTCTATTTTCTCCAAGGGAGTATTTTTATGGTTCATTTATGAAGTCATCTGTATTGTTTTATATGAGAAAACTGGTTTTGTTGGTTCTTTAGATTCCATATCCTCTTGTAGGAACTATAACTTTTTTGAAGTTGAGACTGCAACATATTCCCATTGTTTTTATTGCTTTAATCTTATCCTCGCTGCTTTTGCCAATGAACCATAAGATTCTGATGCAGTAGGAGAATTCACTGAGAAAAATTCATTAACAGCAGTAACTATTTTAAAGCATATCCAGTTCTGACATATGTTAACTACCATATTTTTTACTATTCTACGATGCTGGGAGATTTCAGATGAAATTCCCAGAAAAGAAATTTATAACAGCCATATTAATAACACTTTACTAAGAGCATTATTGTTATTTATGCCGAGACACCTTTTATGTTGTCTTCAATATTTGAGTAGGAATTAGCTCAGTTTTAGTTGTCGGGATAATATTTTTTTCTTTTGAAGTAAAATCTCATTGCTAAAAATTTAAATAAAATAAAATCAGTCCTTTTCTACTACTAGTAAAATGCAAACCTAGGTATTTAAATCTTGCTCTCCAAACATGAGATTGGTGGAAATGAGTCAATGTCTCAATGTGTTTGGAGTCAAAAACTTGAGAAAGCCACATAACCTTTCCACACTTGCCGAGTACTGATTTATGCAAAAGCTGGGCGTTATGTAGTGCGTCATGACATAGGCCTAGACACAGAGCCATAAAAGCTAGGAAGGTTGGGCATGAGACAGAGCTGACTGATAGAGACTCTTAAAACTGATTATTTCGCTGTTAATGAATGTTTTCAATATACAAATTGTTTCCATGAACAGTGTTTTGCTCTACAAAATGGACTCATTGATAGTATTTTGCTTATCTCTCAAATCCTTTTTTGTTTACAAAATAATTCTTATAACTTCAGAATCAGAGGATTTTTGAATGATCACATGACAGGTATCAGTGCTAAGCCTGGAGGCTGGCCCCTAGTAAACACTCTAGTTCAAAGTCCATGCTCAAAGAATGCTAATGAAACTGAATCTGGTGGTTTTGTGCACTGTAAAATGACAATCATTTAATATATGGTTATATGGTAGAATGTTAATGTGGGTTCCCCAAAGGTATTTGGTATCAGCCAAATTTCTTTAACTCAGAACATAGAAATGGGCAAAGTTAGAGGAGTTTTTCATATAAAACTCTGGTTGTGTCAAGGGATAAAAATAAAACTATAACCCAAATCAAACCAAACTAAAAGCAAAGTATGTTTGAGCTTGGGCTACTCTTTGATGGTTTTAATGACACAGGAAATAATTATCTTGGGAATAAAGTTAGTCTGCATTTTTGTTGTTACTTCCATTGTAAGCAAAATGGTATCTACTTTTTAATCTCTAGAGTGATCTATGTAAATACTCAAGGACCAACAGTTTCCATGATTACTGATAAGCAAATAATATATTACATCATAATTTCTGAGCACAGTCATAGAAGAACTCCTGAAACTAGACTGAGACAACATAGCATGCTTAATTTTTTTACTTATCTTGGTTAAGACTCTCTTATTAAAAATATCGACTTCATTATTATTTTCAAGTAATGAAAGCAAAGTCCCATTATAAGTTAGATTCTTTACTGTAAGTAAAAACTTTTTTCTTTCATCATTATAAGCTGATCGAAAATTAAAACTACGAACAACCCAACATTCCCAAATAATTTTTAAAAATGAAGTTTCTTTTTCTTTGATTATATATTTCACTTATCAGAACTCACTGAAGTTTACAATTTAGAAACACGTTTTCTTTTAGATATATTTGCATTTACAACATGGTGAAAGTTGCTGTGAGTGCTGTTGAGGTCTGGTAGTTGTAACTATGAATAATTGCCCACCATCTTGGAGAATGGATCTGCCCTCCCCCTCAGTTCCCATTCTGCACTACTGGGAAAACTGGAAGAACATTGGCTAGGTCTCATTTTTCTGATGAACACGAGAAACTTACAGACAAATGTGTGTAGTTTCAGGTAAATACTGTGTTCTGTTAATCCCACAAACCGTGATGACTTTCCATAAACAAATTATTTCTACCATAAGAAGAGGTTTCTTGGGGCACCTAGGTGGCTCAGTCATTAAACGTCTGCCTTTGGCTCCGGTCATGATCCCAGGGTCCTGGGATCGAGTCCCACATCAGGCTCCCTGCTTCTCCCTCTCCCACTCCCCCTGCTTGTATTCCCTCTCTCGCTGTGTCTCTCTCTGTCAAATAAATAAATAAAATCTTAAAAAAAAAGGCATGGTTTCTTTCCGTTATTGCAATTGTTTAATGCATATTTCAGCAATAACACTTTAGGTCCCTTTTCTAAAACTGAGAATGAGATCAACTGGCTCTACTTGTCCCCTCTTCCTTTTCTGCTTTCCCCTTTACCTTGGGGTTCTCATTCTGTTGCGTCATTCTCTCGCCCCACTGTCATGGCTGTATTGTGATCAAATATAGACATTCTCCATAGGACAGCAACTCCTACAGTGTGTCTGCAGAATAGGAGTCCTGCAAGAGGCTCAAAGAATAAAAAAGATCTGTGGTCAGAAGATTAACCCTCTTGAAGAGTCAGAAACGCATTCATGTGTTAAAGCCTCTGTGAGCCTTTCAGTAAAGAAACAAGTTATTAATCTGTATTTCCCCAAATTATTGTAAAGCTCTTATCTTGCAGTAGATATTCATATTTGAAAACCTAGTGATCTGTGGAGTATACTTTGGGAAATGCCATGTCACTGTTAGAATAACAATAAGTCTGCTCTTTCACTTGGAAGATGTAACTTGCCCTGAAAATGAATAATAGAAGCTCCCAATTTTGTGCTTAATTTCTATTATTTTGTGCATTTTACCACAGAAAGGTGAAAAGGACCTTAAAGATCATTTGGACTGTTTTCCTGTCCCTCGATGTATTTAGCATTGTAATAAAAATAAACAGGAAAGGTGCCATCTATTATTGGGACTTGGGGAGAAGGGGGTATTGCTTGACCAGGCTCACACAGTTTACTGAAGAGTAGTTGAGATTGTGATTCAAAGTCTTATCTTCTAATTCCAAGGTTAGTGTCAAATGCCCAAGATCAAGCCATTCCATTAGAAGAGAAGCATACTTACAATGCTGTCAATATAACCCACAGCTTTTGTAAATGATTTTATTTGTAGTATTAATTTTCCTGTTTATGAAAGTAATCGTGTTCTTGTTAATCATATAGAAGATGTAGTACAATCTAAAGAAGCCATTCAATTTGAATTTTTTATGCATTTATGTATATAGCATATTGAACCACCTTTTTTAATGTTTAATATGGTGTACAGATTTCCCCAGTGCTGTACTGATCTTCCTTTTTTTTTATTATGTTATGTTAATCACCATACAGTTATTCATTAGTTTTTTTCTCTTTAATTATTTTACTGTTATGTTAACCACCATACATGACATCATTAGTTTTTTTAATTTTTTATTGTTATGTTAATCACCATACATTACATCATTGGTTTTGGATGTAGTGTTCCATGATTCATTGTTTGTGCATAACACCCAGTGCTCCACGCAGAATGTGCCCTCTTTAATACCTATCACCAGGCTAACCCATCCTCCCACCCTCCTCCCTTCTAGAACCCTCAGTTTGTTTTTCAGAGTCCATCGTTTCCCATGGTTCGTCTCCCCCTCCGACTTACTCCCCTTCATTCTTCCCCTCCTGCTATCTTCTTCTTCTTTTTCTTAACATATGTTGCATTATTTGTTTCAGAAGCACAGATCTGTGATTCAACAGTCTTGCACAATTCACAGCGCTCACCATAGCACATACCCTACCTAATGTCTGTCACCCAGCCACCCCATCCCTCCCACCCCCCACCACTCCAGCAACCCTCAGTTTGTTTCCTGAGATTAAGAATTCCTCATATCAGTGAGGTCATATGATACATGTCTTTCACTGATTGACTTATTTCACTCAGCATAACACCCTCCAGTTCCATCCATGTCGTTGCAAATGGCAAGATCTCATTCCTTTTGATGGCTGCATAATATTCCAGTGTGTATATATACCACCTCTTCTTTATCCATTCATCTGTCGATGGACATCTTGGCTCTTTCCACAGTTTGGCTATTGTGGACATTGATGCTCTAAACATTGGGGTGCACGTACCCCTTCGGATCCCTATGTTTGTATCTTTGGGGTAAATACCCAGTAGTGCAATTGCTGGATCGAATGGTAGCTCTATTTTCAACTGATTGAGGAGCCTCCATACTGTTTTCCAGAGTGGTTGCACCAGCTTGCATTCCCACCAACAGTGTAGGAGTGTTCCCCTTTCTCCGCATCCCCGCCAACAGCTGTCGTTTCCTGACTTGTTAATTTTAGCCATTCTGACTGGTATGAGGTGGTATCTCATTGGGGTTTTGATTTGGATTTCCCTGATGCCGAGCGATGTTGAGCACTTTTTCATGTGTCTGTTGGCCATTTGGATGTCTTCTCTGGAAAAATGTTCATGTCTTCTGCCCATTTCTTGATTGGATTATTTTTTCCTTGGGTGTTGACTTTGATAAGTTCTTTATAGATTTTGGATACTAGCCCTTTATCTGATATGTCATTTGCAAATATTTTCTCCCATTCTGTTGATCATCTTTTGGTTTTATGGACTGTTTCTTTTGCTGTGCAAAAGCTTTTGATCTTGATGAAATCCCAATAGTTCATTTTTGCCCTGGCTTCCCTTGCCTTTGGCGATGTTTCTAGGAAAAACTTGCTGCGGCTGAGGTCGAAGAGGTTGCTGCCTGTGTTCTCCTTTAGGATTTTGATGGACTCCTGTCTCATGTTTAGGTCTTTCAACTATTTGGAGTCTATTTTTGGGTGTGGTGTAAGGAAATGGTCCAGTTTCATTCTTCTGCATGTGGCTGTCCAATTTTCCCAACACTGTTTGTTGAAGAGACTGTCTTTTTTCCATTGGACATTCTTTCCTGCTTTGTTAAAGATGAGTTGACCATAGATTTGAGGGTCCATTTCTGGGCTCCCTGTTCTGTTCCACTGATCTATGTGTCTGTTTTTGTGCCAGTACCATACCGTCTTGATGATGACAGCTTTGTAATAGAGCTGGAAGTCCGGAATTGGGATGCCGCCAGCTTTGCTTTTCTTTTTCAACATTCCTCTGGGTATTCGGGGTCTCTTCTGGTTCCATACAAATTTTAGGATTATTTTTTCCATTTCTTTGAAAAAAGTGGATGGTATTTTGATGGGGATTGCTTTGAATGTGTAGATTGCTCTAGGTAGCATTGACATCTTCACAATGTTGGTTCTTCAATTCCATGAGCATGGAACGTTTTTCCATTTCTTTGTGTCTTCTTCAATTTCTTTCCTGAGTATTTTATAGTTTTCTGAGTACAGATCCTTTGCCTCTTTGGTTAAATTTATTCCTAGATATCTTACGGTTTTGGGTGCAATTATAAATGGGATCGACTCCTTGATTTGTCTCTCTTCTGTCTTGTTGTTGCTGTATAGGAACGCCACTGATTTCTGTGCATTGATTTTATATCCTGCCACTTTACTGAATTCCTGTATGAATTCTAGCCATTTTGGGGTGGAGTCTTTTGGGTTTTCCACATACAGTATCATATCATCTGCAAAGAGTGAGAGTTTGGCTTCCTCCTTGCCGATTTGGATGCCTTTGATTTCTTTTTGTTGTCTGATTGCTGTGGCTCGGACTTCTAATACTATGTTGAATAGCAGTGGTGAGAGTGGACATCCCTGCCGCGTTCCTGACCTTAGGGGAAAAGCTCTCAGCTTTTCCCCATTGAGAATGATATTCGCTGTAGGTTTTTTGTAGATGGCTTTTATGATATTGAGGTATGAACCCTCTATCCCTATATGCTGAAGAGTTTTGATCAAGAAAGGATGCTGTACTTTGTCAAATGCTTTTTCTGCATCTATTGAGAGGATCATATGATTCTTGTTCTTTCTTTTGTTAATGTATCGTATCACGTTGATTGATTTGCGGATGTTGAACAACCTTGCAGCCCAGGGATAAATCCCACTTGGTCATGGTGAATAATCCTTTTAATGTACTGTTGGATCCTATTGGCTAGGATTTTGGTGAGAATTTTTGCATCCATGTTCATCGAGGATATTGGTCTGTAATTCTCCTTTTTGATGGGGTCTTTGTCTGGTTTTGGGATCAAGGTAATGGTGACCTCCTAAAATGAGTTTGGAAGTTTTCCTTCCATTTCTGGTTTTTGGAACAGTTTCAGGGGAATAGGTATTCTTCTTTAAATGTCTGATAGAATTCCCCTGGGAGCCGTCTGGCCCTGGGCTTTTGTTTGTTGGGAGATTTTTGATGACTGCTTCAATTTCCTTAGTGGCTATAGGTCTGTTCAGGTTTTCTATTTCTTCCTGGTTCAATTTTGGTAGTTGATACATCTCTAGGAATGCACCCTTTTCTTCCAGGTTATCTAATTTGCTGGCATAGAGTTGCTCATAATATGTACTTATAATTGTTTGTATTTCTTTGGTGTTGGTTGTGATCTCTTTCATTCATGATTTTGTTGATTTGGGTCATTTCTCTTTTCTTTTTGATACGTCTGGCCAGGGGTTTATCCATCTTGTTAATTCTTTCAACGAACCAGCTCCTAGTTTCGTTGATCTGTTCTACTGTTCTTTTGGTTTCCTTTTCATTGATTTCTGCTCTGATCTTGATTATTTCTCTTCTCCTGCTGGGTTTAGACTTTATTTACTGTTCTTTCTCCAGCTCCTTTAGGTGTAGGGTTAGGCTGTGTATTTGAGACCTTTCTTGTTTCTTGAGAAAGGCTTGTAGTGCTATATACTTTCCTCTCAGGACTGCCTTTGCTGTATCCCAAAGATTTTGAACAGTTATGTTTTCATTTTCATTGGTTTCCATGAATTTTTTAAATTCTTCTTTAATTTTCTGGTTCACCCATTCATTCTTTAGTAGGATGTTCTTTAGCCTCCATGTATTTGAGTTCTTTCCAACTTTCCTCTTGTGATGGAGTTCTAGTTTCAAAGCATTGTGGTCTGAAAATATGCAGGGAATAATCCCAGTCCTTTGGTACTGGTTGTGATTTGTGACCTAGGACGTGTTCAATCCTGGAGACTGTTCCATGGGCACTAGAGAAGAATGTGTATTCCGTTGCTTTGGGATGGAACGTTCTGAATATGTCTGTGAAGTCCATTTGGTCCAGTGTGTCATTTAAAGTCTTTATTTCCTTGTTGATCTTTTGCTTAGATGATCTGTCCATTTCAGTCAGGGGGGTGTTAACGTCCCCCAACATTATTGTATTGTTGTCAATGTGTTTCTTTGCTTTTGTTATTTATTGCCTTATAAAATTGGCTGCTCCCATGTTAGGGGCATAGATATTTACAATTGTTAGATCTTCTTGTTGGATAGACCCTTTAAGTAGGATATAGCGTCCTTCTTCATCTCTTATTACAGTCTTTGTTTTAACATCTAATTTGTCTGATCTAAGGATTGCCACTCCAGCTTTCTTTTGGTGTCCATTAGCATGGTAAATGGTTTTCCACCCCCTCACTTTCAATCTGGGGGTGTCTTTGAGTCTAAAATGAGTCTCTTGCAGACAGCATATTGATGGGTCTTCTTTTTTAATCCAATCTGATAGCCTGTGTCTTTTGATTGGGGCATTTGGCCCATTTACATTCAGGGTAACTATTGAAAGTATGAATTTAGTGCCATTGTATTGCCTGTAGGTGACTGTTACTGAATATTGTCTGTGTTCCTTTCTGATCTATGCTGCTTTTAGGCTCTCTCTTTGCTTAGAGGACCTCTTTCAATATTTCTTGGAGGGCTGGTTTCGTGTTTGCAAATTCCTTTAGTTTTTGTTTGTCCTGGAAGCTTTTTATCTCTGCTTCAATTTTCAATGAGAGCCTAGCTGTATATAGTATTCTTGGCTGCATATTTTTCTTGTTTAGTGCTCTGAAGATATCATGCCAGTCCTTTCTGGCCTGCTAGGTCTCTGTGGATAGGTTTGTTGCCAATCTAATATTTCTACCATTTTAGGTTACATATCTCTTCTCCCGAGCTGCTTTCAGGTTTTTCTCTTTGTCTCTGAGATTCGTAAGTTTTACTCTTAGATGTCAGGGTGTTGACCTATTATTATTGATTTTGAGAGGGGTTCTCTGTGCCTCCTGGATTTTGATGCCTGTTTCCTTCCTCACATTAGGGAAGTTCTCTGCTATTATTTGCTCCAATATACCTTCTACCCCTCTCTCTCTTTCTTCTTCTTCTGGGATCCCAATTATTCTAATGTTGTTTCGTCGTATCGTATCGTTTATCTCTCGAATTCTGCCCTCATGTTCCTGTAGTTGTTTCTCTCTCTTTTTCTCAGCCTCTTTATTTTCCAACATTTGGTCTTCTCTTTCGCTGATTCTCTCTTCTGCCTCATTTATCCTAGCAGTTAGTGCCCCCATTTTTGATTGCACCTCATTAATAGCCTTTTTGATTTCGACTTGGTTAGATTTTAGTTCTTTTATTTCTCCAGGAAGGGTTTCTCTAACAACTTCCATGCTTTTTTCAAGCCCAGCTAGTATCTTTAAAGTCATGATTCTGAACTCTAGGTCCGACATTGTACTGGTGTCCATATTGAGTAGGTCCTTGGCTGACGGTACTACCTCTTGTTTTTTTGCTGAGGTGATTTTTTTCTAGCTGTCATTTTGTCCAGAGGAGAATAGATGAATAAGAGAACAAAATGCTTACAGGTTAACAATATCCACAGTAAATATAGTCTATATAAATCAGAAAAGACCTGAAACTGGGGGAAAAGAAAGGGAAAGAAAGAAAAAAGAAGGAGAGAAAAAAAGAAAAAGATAAAAGCAAAAACAGAACAATACAAAAAAATCAGAATATGATGAAATGTGATCAGGTCAGTGCATAGATCAGTGCCACACACTAGATTTGGGCGTATTTTGGTCTGTTAGAAAAAGGTGCCTCTTAAAATTTTAAATGAAGAAAGACTTATATATGTACAAAATAAGTGTTTATACAATGAAGGGATGGAAGATGACTGTAAAGATGAAAATTATAAAAAAGTTTATAAAAGGAATTGATAAGATAAGAATTTGTTTGAAAAAAGAAAGAAGAAGTTTTAAAAGAAAAGAAAAGGGAGAGAATGTGATCAGGCAGGAGACTAGAACAATGCCATACACTAGTGATTTAGGGCATATTCTGATCTGTTAGAAGAAACTGTATCTCAAAATTTTAAAGAGAGAACAATTTATATATATACGCCAAAAATAAGGGGAACCACTATGAAGGGATAAAATATGACTCTCAAAATGAAAAATAAAAAATGTTTTTTTAAAAAGGGATTGATAAGATGTTGCTTGAAAAAGGGAAAAAGAAAAATTAAAAAAAAAGTTAAAAAAATTAACTTTGAAAAACTAATGATTCATGGTAAAAAAAAAAGCCATGAATTCTATGTGCAGTATTCCCCTAGCACTGGAGTTCTCCCATTCTCCTTGATGGGTAAACTTGGTCTTGGCTTGCTGGCTGTTCTTGCTGATCTTCTGGGGAAGGGGCCTGTTGCCGTGGTTCCCAAATGTCTTTGCCGGAGGCGGAATTGCCCCGCCCTTGTCGGTCCGGGCTAAGCAAGCTGCTCGGGTTTGCTTGCAGGAGCTT
The DNA here is from genome assembly GCF_037043125.1 of Eumetopias jubatus. Lineage (NCBI taxonomy): Eukaryota > Metazoa > Chordata > Mammalia > Carnivora > Otariidae > Eumetopias > Eumetopias jubatus. The sequence continues at coordinate 47,815,480 of NW_028274823.1, read as the reverse complement.
TTGTTCCCTGCAAGCTCTGGTACAGCTTTGGAGGACCAGGGTGAAAATGGTGGCCTCCCATTCTCCACCCGGTGCAGCTGAGAACTCGGGCCCCGCTCCTCAGTGCGCCCCCAGAGAAAAGCAGTCACTCCCGTCTCCCCGGTCTCCGGCCGCACTCCGTGCTCACCCGGCCTGTGACCGAGCGTTTCTATCCCTGGCACCCGACCCCGTGTGGAGTTCCAAACCCAGCAGATCCCTATGGTGCGCTCCTGCGCCACTCCTCCCTGGGGAGGAAGGGGATTCTCCCTGAATCTGCCGCTTGTTTGGTCCTTGCTGGAGGAGCAGTGTCCCCACTGGGCTGCAGATCACAGTTTATGGCCACCCCGAGTTGAGAGCCTGTGCCTCGGCTCCGTCTCTGCAGCCGGCTTCCCCGCTCTGATACCTGGGATCTCTGCTGCACTCAGGCACCCCCAGTCTTTCTGTGACCCCGAGGGTCCTGAGTCCACACTGTCCCACGAGGGTTCCACGCCCCGTTTAGCCACTGGAGCGATGTCCCTCAGCGGAGCCGACTTCTAAATGTTCCGAATTTGTGCTCCGCGTCTCTTTCACTTGCCAGAAGCGGCCGACGGAGGCCCCTTCCCCCAACGTCTATCCTCCCGAATATCGCTTCGGATTCACTTCTCCGCATGTCCTACCTTCCAGTAAGTGGTCGCTTCTCTGCTCAGAGAGTTGTTGCTACTCTCTTCTTCGATCTCCTGTTGAGTTCGTAGGTGTTCAGAATGGTTTGATCTATATTCAGCTGAATTGCTGAGACCAGATGAAATCCAGGTCTCCTACTCCTCCGCCATCTTCTACATCATTAGTTTTTGATGTAGTGTTCCATGATTCATTGTTTGCGTGTGACACCCAGTGCTCATTGTAATACATGTTCTCCTTAATACCCATTACCGGGCTAACCCATCCCTCCACCCACCCGCCCTCTGAAACCCTGAGTTAGTTTCCCGGAGTGCAGAATCTTTCATGGTTCGTCTCCCCCTCTGATTTCCCCTCCTTCATTTTCCCCTTCCTTCTCCTGATGTCCTTTGTGCTATTCCTTATGTTCCACAAATAAGTGAAACCACATGATAATTGACTTTCTCTGCTTGACTTATTTCACTTAGCATAATCCCCCCCAGGTCCATCCATGTCGATGTAAATTGTGGGTATTCATCCTTTCTGATGGCTGAGTAATATTCCATTGTATATATGAACCACATCTTCTTTATCCATTTGTCTGTTGAAGGGCATCTAAGCTCCTTCCAGTTTGGCTGTTGTGGACATTGCAGCTATGAACAGTGGGGTGCATGTGCCCCTTCTTTTCACTACATCTGTATCTTTGGGGTAAATACCCATGTACTGTTCTTCCTAAAACATCTGTCCTTCAGTGAGCCAATTTCCTATTGTTGTTTCCCATGTTTTGCTGTTTTAAACTGTGTTTTACTGAACACACTAAAAAAAAGAATGTAATTGTTGGTCAAAGGGTATTGCCGTTTCTGAGATTTGTCTTCTGCATTGCTGGACGGTACTCCTTAAAATTTTGTCAATTTCCTTCCTATCATAGTGTACAAAGGGATCTTTTTCTTGCAATCAAAACCAAGTAATCCTAAATTATCCAGAGTTCTGAGATTATTTTCTTTCCTGTTTACTATGTGAAATAGTGATTTAACATGCTTTTTACTTCCCTTAGGTTTCTCCCTAAAACCCCTATCCCTGTTTATAATATTGTACTTTTGCATTTGTGATTTTAATTGCTATTACTATAATACATAAAAGAGCTATTTGAAAATTTATTTTGGACATTGCATTAAGCTTAAAGATCACATTAAAGGAAATTATTGACAATCAACTCTTTATTAGGTTCTCCAGTTTATTCTCTTTTCTTTTCAAACCTGATTTTTCAATTCTTGAATTTTTAACCTATTCTCTGGGTTAGGTGAATGATACCTTTAATTCTTATTTTCCCTGCTGAAAGGATTAATATGTTGACTACTTTGAGAAAATTTGCATGTGAGAGAATAACTTTCTGTTTCTCTTATACACTGTCAGTTAATCAAGGACATGTGCTAGGTGTTTAGTTCTTGGGTCTTAGTTTTTTGTTTTTGTTTTGTTTTGTTTTCTCTCAAAAGAGTGCAGTATTTTCAGTTCCATTGTTTTCTGGTATCTGGTTGTGTGACATTCAAATTTGAAGCCAGTTCAGTTTAGTTTAGTTCTTACGAAGTTGTCCTCTTTTTACTTTTTGTATTCCTGTGGGGTTTTTTAATCTTGGAAATAAAAGGTAAGGCCTTGACTTTAATGGCATTTAGTTTTTGGGTTTATTTGTTAGTTTTCATAAATCTGTTTTTGTCCTAGCTCTTGAGTCCTACCCTGGAACCTCAAATCTTCCGTTTGCTGAGGAAAATTATTTTCTATTATTTCTCTGATAACTGCACTTGTTTTATCTAGCTTGCTCTCTTTTTCAGATTTCCTTTTCTTTTTTTTTTTGGTATGAATTTGAGCTCTTGGATGTTTTTTTTCCATATGTCCCATTCTGTCAACATTTCTACGTCTTCATTAATCCACATTGAACTCAAGATGAATTCCTTTAGTTTCCCCCCTCACCTTCGGTTTTTCTCCTATTTAACTCAGTCTCTTTAATTTCACTCATTTTGTTTTTCATCAAATACAACTATTCCTTTTTTGTGCTCTCTTTTGATATTTTGTAGAAATGATATGATTATGTAATGAATCTCAAATTATGATGTTATTACATAATGCATGAGTATGAGATGAAGGAAGGTAAGTCCAATAGAACTTTCCTCCAGTATTCTCACATTTCTTATAGAAAATCTATTTCAGAGAGAGGTGTTTCTTCTGTTCTCTTGAGAGTCCCCTGTGTTCCTGTAATATCTTCTCAAAGGTTCACTGATTGTTCTCAGGTTGCTTGTTTGGTTTCATGCATGTTGTGGCTGCTTACCCTGGAAGAATTCTCCGCGTGTGGCATCAACTCCAGGGGCCCCTCCACTTAGCCTTTATGCTCTTGTGGCTGTCTGCTTTGAAGGAGGATGTAGAAGAAGCCTGGTAGTATGCTTTCTGTTTCTTGTGACTGCTTACTAATGGAGGAATCTCTCTTCTGGGTTGAACTTGGGTTGGCCGTCCATGTGTACTGGATTCTGTCTTTCAGTTGAAGGATGTCATGAAATATTAGTATGTTCTTTCAGTTACTTCCTATCACAGGTGGGAGTGGGAGACAGACCACCTCCTTCTGTAGGTTTCCCGATGGCTCTCTGATATTCCAGTCTTACAGAAGTCCTTGTAATTTCTGATCCTTCATCAGTGCCTTATCGAGACACTGATGTTAGTCTTGTATTTTGTGAATCGTTCCCATGCAGAAGTGGTTGGACGGACTTGAATTGTTTTCATGTGGCGCTCTTAACTGGAAAGCCCTTCCCTTACCTGGGCATGATTTTTATATCCATCTTCAGAAATTCTTTTCTTTCTTGTTAGTGCATAATAACTGGCTTTGCTAAAGAGGATCCTGCTTTCAAGTTTCAAGAATAAAAAGAGGACAGCTGTCTGAGTATTAACACGATGGTAAAATTTTAAAATATCACATAGTGTGTTAGCTTATTTGTGACAGATAATGTGTCTCATGGCCATTAGGAACAGAGTATTTGTCAGAGCGTTTTGTCTATTGTTTAGAAGCATTGGTGGCACATCGTAATATTTATACAAGGCATGAAAATGTTGCATTATGCATATCTAAAGTCTATAGTGGATCCCTTCTACTGTTGTCATTCAGCTGAATTCCAGGAAAATGTGGCCAATATTTTTTGAAATGAGATAACCAAATGGTTTGTGGATCTCTACCTCCCCCACATTCCACCTTCTGTCACAATGTAGTAAGTCAGAATATTATTACTTACGGAAGCATACGCTTAATGAAAAATTAATAACATTGCAATATGATGTAATGGTAGAAGAGACTATATTCTGACTAGGATAAGATATTTACAATATTTCTGCCAATTGATCATTATCTTTATTTCACATATCCATGATGAGTAGATATTTAGAAAATGAGAGGGCGTTTTCTGCTAAGGTTTCTGATTATTTAGTGATAATGCTGAGCTTGTGCGTGTAGAGAGAGAATGAGAGGGAGAAGGATGGCAGGGGTTAGGGGAGAAAGGAGGGAGAAAAAAGAGATTGAGTGAGAGAAAGAAAAGAGAGAAAAGAGATAATGTGGCAGCTCTGTGGGTGAGCTTGCATGCATCTTTGTGGCTTCGATGCATCATTTTGGAATTCTGAATTTTCTGTGTCATCATTTTAGAACATTACCAAGTAGTGCAATGCTGTGATTTAGTTGACATTAATTCTGGGTACATCTAAAGTGATACCTAACATAAATATGGTCTCATAGACATGGTTTGAAAAGACTTACAAATAATTAGTTATTAGTTATTCTTCCTTGAAATCACATATTTAAATTCTTTAATAATCTGGGTCAGATTTCTGTGAATGGTCTAGATGAGATTGCTCTCGCTTAGAAATGGAAAAGAGTCTCATAAACTTCCTCATTTTCTCCCACTGTTACCAGGTTAATTGTCCTGTATCACTGGTCGGCTGGTCAGCTCACTTGTCTGCTGAGAACTTCTGGCATGTGGAGTTGTGTGATGCAGTGCCCACCTGCCTCCCTACCATGGCACCCCAGCCTATAGTCTGTCTGTATTGTGGGATCCATCTGTGCCTAGCCTCTTTCTCTGTTCTGCATGCCAGCTCTGCTTTCCATGCTCCACGGCTGTGCAGGATCCTTATGGAATGTCCCTTTCCTCCAGCTTTCTCTGTGTAAACACTGTCTGTAGCACTCAGCTCCTCCCAGTGCTGTTACTGCTGAGATGTCCGAACAGTCCCTTTCCCCTGTGAACTGGTTGAATCCTTCATCTCCATCTCGAAGACATTGCAGTGTAGAGCTCCAAGCTATGTATTTGGAGGGCTCTGGATTCTGATTAGTACATATCTGTTATGCCATCTTGGTCTTTGGTGTGATAACTGGATCTCTGAGTATTATTTTCCTCATCTGTGAAAGAGAAGTGAAATATATTTATATATCTCACTTCTATATACATCTCTATCTATCTCTCTCTCTCTCTCTCTCTCTATCTATCTATCTCTCTCTCTATCATCTATCTATCTATATTATGGGGTTTGGAAGAATTAAGATGGTATCTGAGTCATATATAACATTGTGCTTGGGCCATGATAGATGTCAAATAAACACAGTATGTTCTATGGCTTTTATTAAATGCCATTGCTGTCTCCTAGCATGTGGTTTATTTATGCATCATCTTTCATTAGCTTTGGGCTCTTTGGGGGTAGAACCTGAGCTAGGTTTCTTTGTGTCCTCAAAGGGCTCCGCACAGTTTCTTCATCAATTATGCACCAGATTCCCTACCCATGGTTTTAATACTCAGTTGACAGGATCATCTTAACTGTTTCTTCCATCACATCTGACCTGAGCAGGACTGGGTGGTTTGGGCATCTTCGTTTGTGATGGTACGTGGTCTCTACCTCAGCTATCTTTCAGGTGGCAACAATTTCTGGCCTCCTTTCCTGAAGAGACGGGCTGGGCTTTGGAGCTCCTTGCTCTCAGTGTGCTTGGTAGTTGCCAGGATATCCTCAGCGTGATGAAGGGCCAGGTTTAAGAAGTAGGATACATGGGGTGTGGTTAAGCCTGTGTCTGCTCATTATCAAACAGGTAGACTTTTAACCTCATCTGGAGAGTTGAAATGTAGTGTTTATCCACTTTCATCAGATCTGATGTTGGATGGGTCTGGTTAGAGATGCTTCTCTGCATGACTCCAGAAACTTTCCTCCCTCTCTGGAAATCAGATCTTTAAAATCCTGCCTCTCGGGGCGCCTGGGTGGCTCGGTTGGTTAAGCGACTGCCTTCGTCTCAGGTCATGATCCTGGAGTCCCGGGATCAAGTCCCACATTGGGCTCGCTGCTCAGCAGGGAGTCTGCTTCTCCCTCTGACCCTCTTCCCTCTCATGCTCTCTCTCTCTCATTCTCTCTCTCTCAAATAAATAAATAAAATCTTTTAAAAAAAATAAAATCCTGCCTCCCACCTTGGCCATTCTGACTCCTGTGAAGTTTATGTTGTGCTGGTGTCCTCAGTTCTTCACACTTCTAAGCAGTGTGGATGAGTGCACATCTCATGGGTCTTTGGAATCAGACAATCTGGACTTTAGTCTTGACGTTCCCACTGGACTGTGTGTTACTTGTGGCTGTTATTGAATCTTTCTGAGTCTCAGTTTCTTCATCTGCGGAGATGACGTTAATACCGTCAACCTCTAGGACTTCTGTAAGGAATAAATGACACACAACGTGTTATGTGCTAGAACAATGTGCATTCTATTTGAAAGACACAATGAAGAAGAATTCTGTCATGCTTTCCCGCTTTTCTCACACTGAGGCTGTCCTGGGAAATGAACCCGGTCAAGAGCATAGCATGTGTCTCAAATAGTGCTGCCCCTTTTATTTTTAAAGCCACTTTTTAAAAACCATTGCATGGCACATTGTTTTTCAAGAGAAAAGCATTTTCAGATCTCAAGGATATGAAGGATAAAACTTGTACCTTGTTTTTTGTGAAACCTCAAGGCTCAACTAATGAATTTCTTTTCTGAAAGCAGCAGTAGAGCTTGAGGAAAATGATGAAATAGAAATAGAATGATTTCTGGAACTCACCCCAAAACCAATGAAAGAAATGCGTTGTCCCAAGAAATTGGGACATTCTAAACTATTATTATTGGTTCTTTTGAAAATGAAAAGTTGCATTTTAAGTAGCAAAAATATATGAATGTGACCTTGTTTAGGAGCAAAATTAATATATTGATTAGTTGTGCTAAGCTATGTTTTATTATATATACATTATGTTTTTATGCATTAGGATGCTTAAGATTTAATCTTGGGAGTACTACTAGTTCTGGGTTGTTACGTTATGATGAATAATTTTAATCAATTTCATGCCTAGATTTTCTAAAATCTCTGGAAATGAATTTTACTTATTTAAAAAAAAAAACCTGTCACTTCACCAAAAGGGTAGTTAAAATTAAGGCCACATAGTTAGAATAATAGTATAGTATTTTGTTGTATTAAAATGAAAATTTATTGTTCGAGAAATACTTTTTTCCCTTGGAGAGGTCAAGACATTTTATAAAAGTGTTCAAGTTTATAATGAGACTACATAGACCTCTTATGTTTTTCTCTTTGGGAGTCATAGCACAATCTGAAAAAAATGAGTTTTTAATTACCAAATAGATTCATATGTGCGTATATAAAATAAATTTCATTTATGCCTTTAACGACTAGCAGACAAGAATAATATTGAATAAAACCGTGGTCGTGCTTGAAAGTATTGATGATAACTTTAATAAACAATGCTTCATCTATGTCGTGAATCTACTTACATTGTTAATTTATTACTCATAAATAACATAGAGCTACACGAGTCCACTTTAGTGGGGAGCTGGTGCCTGGAGAGTACAAATTGAGTACAGTGATATTTGCTTCACTCAGGTCTTTTTAGATGGATGCCTTAGTCACATGATCTTCTCTTGACGGTACTTTTTTTTTTTAAAGATTTTATTTACTTATTTGAGAAAGAGAGAGAGAGAGAGAGAGAGAGAGAGAGTGTGTGTGTGTGTGTGTGTGTGTGTGCGTCTGCTGAGTGGGGTGGGGGCAGAAGGAGAGGGAGAAGCAGACTCCCTGCCAAGCAGGGAGCCCCATGTGGGACTCAATCCCAGAACCCTGAGATCATGACCTGAGCCAAAGTCAGACACTTAACCCACTGAGCCACCCAGGCACCCAACAATACTCTTTACTAACATCTACTATAAATATATTTTGTTGGGAACATAATCATGCCTAACCCACTGATGAGACCCTTTCCAAACTTGCCAGCTTGAAAACTGGTTGGGAAGATGCTAGATGGTAAAAAATTAAATTTCTCTTTGTTCCTGAGCAACTAATTGTGTGTGTGTGTGTGTTTTACAGATTATTTATAATAACCCTTTGGAACTTAGTTTACCTATACTTTTAAAATACACATATATTCATTAATCAGTAAATTTATGTAGCACAGAAGTTTTTGTATCTATTTTTATGTTTGACCTTCCCCCAAATTATGAAATAATCATGCTTATCTCCACTTGCACAGAAAACAGTTGTGACATTCGCGAAAGTTAAGTGACGTACAGAGGGCATGCGTACAGCTTCATTATTTTCATTTTTCATCTTTGTGGGCGATGGCATGCCACTGAAGCATCATAAGCCATGGAGGGACATGGTTAAGTTTGTAGTTTAGGTAGATTCCTCGGGGAGGAATGTGAATGGTCTATTCATGTGATCTGAGACTGGAGTCAGAGACCCCTGCTACCCATGGCTCCTGCCTTTCTGTCATAGCCCATGTCCCATGCATCTAGAAAGATGTCCGCTCTAATTTCAACACCTGTCAACAAGCCAACTACTTATCAAGAGCACTGTTTCTCTCTCCCCTGTCTCCACGTGTTACCTCTTTCCTTCATCTACAGTAGTTTCCTAACTGGTCTCCCTGCTTCTCACCTTGCTTCTCTGATCTAAATACAGCAGTCAGGGTGACCCTTTAAAAATGGAAGACCACACCCCATCACTGCTCTGGTCCAATCTTGCCATAGCTCCTGTTTCATTCAGAGGAAAGGCCAAACTCCTTCCTGTGGCTACAAAGACCCCTGTGATCTGGATCCTTTTCTTTCTTCCTGATGTTTTCCCACCTGCTTGTTCTTCTCAGCTGCATCTTCTGGATATGCCAGTCATGTTCTCACCTTAGGCCTTGCCCTGGCTGTGCCTTCCACTTGAAGGACCCTGGACGGATATCCACAGGGCGCATGCCTTCCCTTCCTCACATCTCTAATGGAATGTCATCTTCTTGGTGAGAAAGGAGCTTACTATTGGCTGCAGTCTGTTACTACCGCCGCTTTTGATTTTCCTTACACTGATTTCCTTTTTCTTCATTCTGCAGTACCAATCACCTTCTAATAAACTATGCAGTTTACTGATTTACTTTGTATATTGTGCATTGTCTGCCTCTCCCCGTTACAATATGAATTTTATGAGGACAGGAATCTTTACTCATTGGGTTCACTCATGTATTCCAACCACCCCAAACAGTGGGTGACACAAAGCATATTCTCGAAAGTTATTTGCTTGAATGAACAAATGGTTTGAATGCAGAGGGCAGATCTAAGATAACTAGACGCATACTGTTATGTGAAAATGTAGGATGGCTTTTACAATGTGAAGCTGGCAATCGTGCTTTTTAACCATTTTTAGTTAATCCTAGGATTGGAGGAGAACCTCTAAAGCATTCGTAAAGAGTCATCTGCTCCAGCTCAGACTGTTTGGGTTTCCTTGGCTTTCAGTTCAGGTGGAATCTTCCCGGTATACTTTTCTGGGTTCATTTTCTTTGACATAAGAAGCAGGGGTCATTTCAGAAACTGTGACTTCCTTATTGATTCATATTGATGTTAACTTCTCTGTAATTGATATATTTGGTAAGAAAGGAGTCATAAATGCAAATAGAAAAAGAAGTGATTTCTCCATCAGGGAAAATAGTATAAAATACCATCAAAATAAATATAAGAAAATCATTAAATGATTAATATTTTCAACCTGAATGCCTCTTCAGTAGATTCTTTCTTATAATCATTCTAGAGTAAAAGATGAATAAAATAGAAAATATCATTAGACTAATGTATTCACCAAAAGCTCCAAAAATGAATATATTAACTTACTAATTTTACATCTGTAGCAAGCACTAACAGTTGAGTATGAAATTTGGTTAATAAGCAACTTGAAAGAAAATCTCAAATTAATGCACTACATTGCAATATGATAATTTCTGTTGCAAAATTACTAAAATTGATTCTTGTTTTTAAGTGGTCTTATGAGAGCATAGCTGCTCTTCTGTTTTCTTCCTCTTTTAAAATAATTTTATTCTATTTGTGAATTTGTTTAGATTTTTAATGATATCCTGACAATGTTATTTAGAAATTCCAAACTAAAACTAAAGAAACATTGCCCTGTATTCCACGGTTTCTTTTTTTCCTCTGCTCTGAATCAGAAAATAATTCTCCATGAACAAATTTCTGTTACAATGAAAACAAAGACCATGTTTTAAAAACCTATTTCTGCTAACATTGGATGAAAGCTTCTAAGACTGTCCTTCAGACTCATACGTTTTAAAAAGGAAAAGATAAGAAAAACAAAAGAAAGAAGAGAAAGAAAAAAGGGGAGGAAAAGGCGGAATGTAGAGAGAGGGAAAAGGCAGGGGAGGGAAAGATAAAGATGTGGATGTTACTCCCAAGTGCACTCTTTTTATACATAATAAAGCAAATGACTTTTTAGCCTTGGTTTCTAAACTGAGAAAACCTAAATGATCTCTTCTTGTATTGATTTTTTTTATTTAGTTTTTAAAATTTTTATTATTTTTTAAGATTTTACTTATTTATTTGACAGAGAGAGAGAGCAAGTGCACACAAGCAGGGGGAGTGGCAGGCAGAAGGAGAGGGAGAAGCAGACTCCCCTGCTGAGCAGGGAGCCCGATGAGGGACTCCATCCCAGGACCCTGGGATCATGACCAGAGCCGAAGGCAGCCGCTTCACCGACTGAGCCACCCAGGTGCCCCTATTTTTCTGATTAAAAAAAAAATCCTATTACCCAAAGGATGAGGTTAAGAGGAAAGTGGATTTCAAATTCCTAAAATATCAAGGTGACCAATTATTCTGTATTGTAGTATCTGTATTCCTAGAAATAACTACGGCTGCCCTCAGGATATGTATGGGTCTGGGACCCCATAAAGTTCTTTCCTCTGGTTGTAGGAGGAGGTTACAGTAACAGCATTGTGATGAGATTAGTTACGTTGAGGATAGTTTTCCTTTATTTGGAGCCCTTTGTGAAACCTTTGTATAGATTTGCACGCATACATATAATGCATTGTTTGCAAATTTTAAAATCTCCTTTCGGACCAATGCTCTTCTTGCAATACTTCCTACCTGCATTTTCCTCTCACTGTATCACTTATCCTTAATAGGACAAAACATCTGTTCATATATAAAATAAGGAAAAACTGACTAACAAGGCCTCAGATCAGCCTTCAAATCTTGTCTGCAATTGCCAGATATGTTTTTGTCTTTGTGTCTGTCTGTAGATAAAATGTCACTCCAGAGACCTCATTACCTCAGGCCTGGCACACCTCATTTCTCTAAAAGCCAAATTGCCTTGTCTTTGGGCTTCTAGAGGCTTCCTGTCCCTGTTCAATATTTGTCTCACCTTTTGAATCCTGTCTTATAAAACCTTCATGAATCCTACTAACTTTGTATGTACCCAGTATCCATACCTGTGGAGTCTGGGCACTAAATGTGGCCTCAAAATATAAATATTCACTTACTTAAAAGTTGAGGACAATTGCAAATCAGTGCCTGTGCAGGTTTTCCTAGTTACTGTGTGATCTGCACTAGGGGGCCTATGTAGCCCTCCAGCTTATGCTCCTTTCATGGAGACATGGGGGTTGCGTCTGTGACTCATGGTCCGACTTTGGGTTCATATCATTTGAAGGTGCCTTTTGGAAACATGTTCTTCCCCTGCACCCTAGTTCAGGATGGAAAAGACTCTCTTTGGACTATGCCACCATGGCTTATGCAGGCAACATGATGAGGAGGAAGTTCCATTTCCAGATATTTTTAACACCTCTGCTAAGGATCTAAGAGACTGAATACTTAAAATACACATTTCTTGCATACAGAGTCAGATTTTGGACATTTGGACAGTGATTACAGCAAACCCCAGGTTGAGAGTCAAGATAATTTTGTTTTGAAGTAAGAAGCAAATTCACAGCCCAGAATCCTGATGGCAGGAGGGATTCCCAAGTCATCTGACTCAGCAGGGCACTGATGGAAATGGTACCACAGACCAAACAACCTAAGCAGTTGTTCTTATCTGCAACATTTTCCATAAAAACATCCCCTGGCTTCATAGCATGGCTCTTCATTGACACTGGCCCTCAAGAGACATCTTGGAGAATTTATTTTTTTTTAATTTTTTTTAAAGATTTTATTTATTTATTTGAGAGAGAGAGAATGAGAGAGAGAGAGAGCACATGAGAGGGGGGAGGGTCAGAGGGAGAAGCAGACTCCTTGCTGAGCAGGGAGCCCGATGTGGGACTCGATCCCGGGACTCCAGGATCATGACCTGAGCCGAAGGCAGTTGCTTAACCAACTGAGCCACCCAGGCGCCCGACATCTTGGAGAATTTAAACCTCTGTTTCAAAATTGAGCTACACCATTGCATGGGACTTTAATTGGAGCTAAGAAACCAAGGGTCCATGGTATTCACCTGTTGACATCTTTACTGCCTCTGGCCTACGCATTTAGATGCCAATGTCATCCTCCATAAAACGTCACATCCTGAAATGGGCAGAGTAGACATAACGCAGCAGCCGTCCACCTCTTAAACCCTATGCCTTTCTCCCAGATTGAGAGAAAAGAGGGAGCACTCCTGGATTCAGCAGAAATCCTGCCTCATACAGGAGCTATGTAGAATGACCTACGGCTGAATGCCAGTGAGGAGTACAGTTCTCTGTCCTGATTGTCTAGGTGCACGTGACACCAAACATGACATCCTACTTTGTATCAGGAGCAAAGTGGAATCAGTATGTAACCTTTTCTCTCTCACTTGAAAGCCACACCAAAAGGCCTGGTCTGCTTCTTCAGTAAAACTGTCGGGAATGGAGGCCTGTGATGCTCTGAGCATGGGCTAGGCACTTTCTCCATAATTACGCTGGATGCAGTTTTCATTTCCTCATTTCACAGGTTAGGCAATAGAAGCTCAGATAATAAGGAGCTTGTCATGTTCACGAAATGCTCAGGGGATAAATTCAAACCCAGATCTTTAGGGTTTTCCCAGGCCTCCATGCTAACAGATTTCCACAGGTGAAGTATTGTTAGAGCTATCTGGTACACAAGTAGTAAATAGAGCTTCGTTCTTCAAGTCAAAAAACCTGAGTCATATTGTAAGTTCAGTAGATTCCAGCTGTGAGAAAGTGAACATTTGCTCTGAACTGAAGCTCCCCGATGCACTTCTCCAGTCACATTTTCCCTCCCAAACCCCAAAAAGGGCCACTGATATCTTGATTTGGAATCCATCATTACCTTGTTTTCCTTACAGGTGTCCCTAAGCAATATGCCGACTGTCTCGTTGTGTTTGAAGGCTTCATTTTGTACTCTCGTCAACAATAAAATAACTCAGTCACTTGGTCTGCTCCCCTTCTGTCTTTACCCGTCTCTCAGTTTAGAACAACTTTTACTCCACCGATCACATAGTTACCAGGCTGTTTTAAGTCCTCTTACATGCATGTTGGAAAATAGACTTAATTTTTGGAAGAGCTCATGTACATCTTACTATCCGGTGTGGGGTCACCTGGGATCTTCTGGCAATTATCCCAGTTCTCTACCATTAGGGTTAGAAAGTGTAGTGCAGGACTTCGGCGGGGATTGAAAACATTTCTGGGGTATGTTGCTTAATAATTATGAACCCAAGTTTCTTTATTTAATTGGAGGCAATAATAATCCTAAAATGCCAATTTTTGAGGTGAGGATTCCATGAAATACAAAGTGTTTTATTTTTTTTTAAAGATTTTATCTACTTGAGAGAGAGAGAAAAAAAGAGAGAGAAAAAGATAGAGGCAGAGGAAGAGGGAGAAAGAATCTGAAGCAGACTCTGCACTGAGAGCAAAGCCCGACACGGGGTTCGATCCCATGACTACAAGATAATGACCCGAGTCAAAACCAAGAGTCTGATGCTCAACTGACTGAGCCACCCAGGTGTCCCCAGAGTGTTTATAGTAAGTGGTAACCCATGCTATTATATAACTGTTAGTATTCATCTTCCAAGTTTTTCCACTGGTTCCAGAAACATGGGCATACGTGCCAGCTTTAGTTCTAGCATTTCTGTTAAATAGCTGAAAGATGACTTGCACATATATAGAGTGACAATTCAGTTTTTTATAATCCAAATAATTTGAAAGGATATATGTTATTGACTTTACTGAGCTACATCAGAACATTCCAGAAATGGCTCTTTTATATAAATTCCTTTTTATTTCTCTCCTTTCCACTAGCCATATATGTAAGAAGAGTTCTGAAACATTTGTTTCAGCTTCCTTTGTCTCTCTCAAGGCTGAATGGCAAACACATTATGTCATCATTCTTTAAAAAAAAAAGTGTTGAGTGCTTAGTAAGTGCCAGGCTTTTTGAATATATGCTTGAAAGAAGAGGAAAGCAATGGTATTAACTTATTCACTTTTTAAAAAGATCAATTTGGTTGCTTTGTGGAAAATAATGTGTGTGGTGGGGACATGTGAAATAGTAGGTGATTAGTTAGAAGAATCATAGTAGTCCAAGAAAGAGATTTGAGATATAGTTTGAAGAGAGAAGAAACAGGTCATGCTGGTAAATTGCATGTAGGGAGAGAGAAAGAGAATGAAGACTTCCTGACTTCTGGCAGGAGCTCCTGAGAACTCTTGGAAGGTCAGTAGGCTTATGGGTAAAATCATGAGTTTGGATGTATTGCATCTGAGTCTCATATAAGATATACAAATGGAGATGTCAAATAGGCAATTGATTTGTGTGTGTGTGTGTGTGTGTGTGTGTGTGTGTGTGTGTGTGTATGTATGATTTGATCATAAAGAATTCCAGAGCAATAAACACTGGGGACTCTATAGACTATAAATGATATGTAACCTAGTTTTTGACAGCATCTTGGATAGAATATAAATTAGCAAGAGGATGGGTTCCAGGGTTGGGACCAGATGATCCTCAACTGTGGTAAAGTAGAGGAAGGCAAGGTAGGAAAACCAGGTGTCAGTGCTGTTTCAGAAGTCCAGAGATGAGTGTATTTTTAAGAATGACAGAAGGACTAATTCTGTTGAAGATTGTTTAGAGGTTGAGAAAGATGACTGGAATGTGTTCATTGCGTTTGGCAACATAGGGGTTGCTGGTGATCACTGGAAGAGACTTAGTGAAGGGGATGGGTAGAGACCAGGAGTGATTTGAATTGTTTAATGGGAAGTGAAAAAGCGGAGAGAGTGTTTGTTGATCTCTCTTGTAAGAAGTTCAGCTGAGAAGGGCAGCAGAGAAATGGGGTGATGCAGGGAAATGGGAAGGTTGATGGAGGGCATATGGAGTAATGGAAGTTTTTGTTTTGCTTTAAAAAAAAATGATACCCTAGAGTGGCATTTTATCAGACTTAAGTTTGTGAGCCTAATTGTATTGGTGCATTCATCATTTAAAAAATTAACTAGAACAAAAAAATATCAGACATCTTATGTGCTAAAGACTTTTATTTTTATGGAACATATAAATATTTACAAGTAGTTACATATTTACACACATGTAGGTGTATATTGAATCACACTATAAAATGCATCTTCTAGTGTGGATCACAGTTTAAAAAGATTGGAAGCCACAATAATAGGGAATATTGACATAGTGACAGGGATTATCTGGTAGAGAGAAAGTGACTGATGATATGGGAGAAAGGGAAAATGAAAGGAATAAAGTTTCTGAGCAGGAGTGAGGAATTCTTTACTCAATTCTTTTATAATTTTTCTTCCCATCCACTTATGTGGCTTCAGTAGTATGAAGTAGTCATCATTAACCTGACCATACATGAACAAATCCCGTATTTTTGCAGCTATGTCTGGTGGGGTTTAAAGAACTATCCTTTTTCTACTGCTGGGTATTTACTTAAAGAAAATGAAGACACTAATTCAAAAAGATACATGTGCCCCTGTGGTAACACATAGTAGCATTATTTACAATAGCTAAGATATGGAAACAGCCCAAGTGCCCCAGTGATTGATTAATGGATAAGGAAGATGTGATATATACATAATGGAATATCACTCAGCTATAAAAAGGATAAGATCTTGCCATTTACAACAACATGGATGGACCTAGAGGTTGTAATGCTAAGC
Organism: Eumetopias jubatus; assembly: GCF_037043125.1. NCBI lineage: Eukaryota > Metazoa > Chordata > Mammalia > Carnivora > Otariidae > Eumetopias > Eumetopias jubatus. The sequence goes on along the minus strand of NW_028274823.1, from coordinate 47,799,420 downwards.
AAACTAGGTCAGTCAGAGAAAGACAAATACCATATAATTTCACTCATATGTGGAATTAAGGAAATAAAACAAATTAACAAAGGGAAAACAAAAGAGACAAACCAAAAAACAGACTCTTAACTATACAGAACTATCTGATCGTTACCAAAGGGGAGGTGGGTGGGGGGATGGGTGAAATAGGTGAAGGGGGAGATTAAGAGGATATTTTCCTTGTTGAGCACTGAGTAATGTATAGAATTGTTAAATCACTGCACTGTACACCTGAAGCTAATATAATACTGTATGTTATAAACTTCAAAAAGAACTATCCTTCCGTCCACAGTAATGAGTTTTCATGGGCACTGTGTTACAGACTTAACTGTTTCCTCCAAAAATCCTATGTTGAGGTCCTGTAACTTTCAGTACCTTAGAATGTGACTGTATTTGCAGATAGGATCTCTAAAGAGGTGAGTCAGTTAAAATTAGGTCATTAGGGTGTGCCCGAATCCAGTATGATTGATGTCCTTAAAAGATGAGAAAGTTTGAACTTTTCAGTATGTTGTACACCTGAAACTGATATAACATTGTGTGTCAACTATACTTCAGTAATAAAAAAGAAGACATTATAGAGCTTAATGAACATTTTTAAGTTCAGCCTCTCAATGAGACATGATAAAACTTGACCAGTGCATGGCAAAGAAGATAGCTGTTTTTTTCTTAAACTTCTTTATGAGCTATGATATTTCTCAAAACAAGCACTAGAGAATGTCTCAATAGAGTCATAATCCTTCTGTTGTTAATTTGATTTTCTGATAGACACACCTTGAGTGGTCCCAGTAAAGTTGCTTTTTCTATCTTTCTGAAATGCATTTTTTCTCAAAAAAATTCTTTTCACTTTGCTTATGATCGGTTTTACCTTATAAAAGTTGTCAATATTAACATCTTCAGATATGTTTTACTTTTCCTCTATAGTTTGTCCTTTATTGGGTCCCTATCTTTATGTCATCAATGTATTCTCTATATTGTACTCTAAAAGTTCAGATATTTATCTGATTTAAGTTATTAATCCATCAGAAATTTCTTGGTGAGATCTGATTTTTTTTCTTCCTCTACACAAATAACCAGTTATTCATGCACCATTCATAGAATAATCCATCTTTCGCTCACCCAGTTGTAGCCTATTATATACAAAGCTCTCACAGATACATGAGGTTATTTTAAGGCCATTTATTCTGTTTGGTTTTATTTGTCTATCTCTTTAACTGTATACATTGTTTAATCTCTAGCTTTAGAGTAAACTTGATATACATTAAGTGATTTCTTCTTCTACTTTAAATTCCATGAAAATTGCTGGTGAAATTTTGATTGAAATTGTTTTGATTTTATAGATTAATTTGTAAGAGTTGCCTTTGGGCCTTCAGATATATCAACATAATATGTTTCTCATTTTTTATGACATTCAATAAGTTTTTTATTTTATTCTGAAGTCTTATGTATATTAATAGATTTAGTCATAACTGTTATTTGTGCTATTATAAATTTAACTCTTTAAAATCAGGTTTCCTAATAGTTTGTTGCTGATGCATAGGAATATAATTGTTTTCTCTATATTGATTTTGTATCCAGCAACCTTGCTGAACAATCTTATTAATTATAAAGACTTATTTATTGATTTTCTTGAATTTTTTAAAGTGGATAGTCTGTGAGTAGATGGTATTTTGTCTTAATATTTTAATCCTGGCCCTTAATTTTGTTTTTACTATTTTACTCTGGGAAATATTTTTGATAATAATGAAGAATAGAAGTAATGAAACAGGAGAACAACCTCATGGGCCTTTTCACAAAACAATGTCAGCCCATATGTGGCACCTTCTTTACCTATTGTCATCTTGAATGGCAGTTGCTACTAATGATTGGATCCTTTATTAAAAACTGCTGAGTTCTTTTTAAAAATCCTTTTAAATTGTTCTTCTCACTTAGCAGATCTCTTATGTGAGATTAAAGTAGCATACAATTATATCTGTGGTACATTTTGGCTATTTCTTCCACCTGTATTTATACCAAATCTAATACTAACTATGGGAAGACCGAGTATGTACCTTTTCCAGGTTTTTTTTCCCCAAATTTTTATTTAAATTCTAGTTAGTTAACTTATAGTGTAATATTGGTTTCAGGAGTAGAATTTAGTGACTCATCACTGACATTGAACACCCAGTGCTCATCACAACAAGCACCTGCCTTAATACCCATCACCCATCTAGCCCAGTCCCCACCCACCTCTCTCTTTCAACCCTGTTTGTTTTCTGTCCTTAATAGTCTCTTGTGAGGGGCGCCTGGGTGGCTTAGTTGGTTAAGCTACTGCCTTCGGCTCAGGTCATGATCCTGGAGTCCCGGGATCGAGTCCCGCGTCGGGCTCCCTGCTCAGCAGGGAGTCTGCTTCTGCCTCTGACCCTCTTCCCTCTCGTGCTCTCTCTCTCTCTCAAATAAATAAATAAAATCTTTAAAAAAAAGTCTTTTGTGAAAAACTGATGTATTTTAAGTGTTTTTTTTTCAATGAATTGTGAAAGAAAGATTAACCTGATTCTCTTTTTCTCTCCCTTTCTCAGTTACAGGTTCTCTAGTATTTATTCATTATTCTGTAATTCTTTATTTTATTCAACAGCTGTTTACTGATTGCCTGCCATTTGTCAGGCCCCATGCTGGTTCTGGGGGGTTCCAGGATGAATAGGACTAACAATATCGCTGTCCTCATGAGGCTTCTGAATTGACAAGAGGAATTAGCATTACATGGAAAGTTACCTGGTGGTTATTCCCTTGCAATACAAAGGCTGCTCTGAATGCTCTTAGAACCCTTACGGAGGAAATGGTGCTAATATATAGTCTGGGAGGTCAGGAAAAGCCACTTGAACTTGACCCAAATGAGGAGTGTGAGTTAGACAAAGGTGAGATGCTAAGCAGGTGAGGTGCTCCAAAGAGAGGGATAGATGTTGTAAACAAAGTTGTTCTGAAAAGAGTGTTCAGTGAGAGTTGTTTGCGATGAATATTAGGTAGGCATACTAAATACAAAAATCTTTGAGGACAACAAATATCTATTGAATGTGCCTTTTTGGAAGATATTTTATATATCACTTTGAATTTTTCCCTGGTTCACTAGGAAGAGTAAGTCTATCTAAGGGGAGGGCCATGGCACTTGGTGCAAAGCCACTCAGAGGTCATGGCCACCCATGTACTTGCCTCATGCACAGACTTGGAGCCCAGCGGTCCCGTCATCTTTGCTCTGGCTTCACCTCTGGTAGTCTCTTCATTTTGATCTCCATTTTTCCTGCAGCCTCCAAGTGCAGCAAAATTTGATTTAAAAAAAAAAGCATTAGTGATTTAAAAATGATATCACTGGGCACACTTAACATCATCACAAATAATGCAAAGCAACACTGGCAGTGGGTATTTTGGTGAGTCAGGGTTGATTGTTTCGACACAGCCCTTCAGCCAGTTTTCAGTGCAAGGCATGTGCTTGTCTAGACCTTGTGTTCTCCAAAAGCAGGGACCTATGTGGAGAGCGCTGTTTTGTCAGCCCCACAAAACGAAATGCTGTAGCCTGCATTTTCCTTATTCAGTTTCAAGTATGAAGTTGATTTTACAGTTTAACTGCAGTTTCGTTAAGATGTACCACCACTCCCAGTTAATTATGTAGATGTATCAAATATGCATTTTCTTTAAAAGCTGTATTACAATTTTGCCTTTTATCCACCAGAGATACTTGAATAGAAGGTGGTAATAAAATGTTAATATGTATTTAGTCATATGAGAAAAAGTAACATAGAAAATTCTGAGCTATAAAATGAGATGTATTATTACTTCTAAGAATGTAAGAAAAGACAACTCAGAATGGCAAGCCTACACAGGCCTAGGGTTCTTGATTCCCCGGGGATGGCCTGCTTTGTGTTCTGCCTGGGAGACAGAGGATTACACTCTATCCTGCTTTCATTCCTATTCTCAGTCAGGCTCAGGAATTTTAGGGTTTTTAGGAACTTGAGGAAGTTGAGCATTTTACGAAGTGCATGTCTTTGGCATATGGACAAAAGGCCAAAATTCTGGAAAGCTCTGCATGCAGAGAGAGATTTAGGGTCCTGTTCTGACATCTTTTCATTTGGAGCATCTCCACATGAAAAGTCCTCCATTCAGGCCTCAGTGGGCATGATATGTAATCTCTTACACTCATGGAAGGTGCTTTCACTCACACTGAAGGAAGCCTGGCCAAGGTTGGTCACTGTGTAGGCCTTCACAAGACAAAGGAATGCATGCTCTCCAAATAGAATTTTACAGGGGAAATTTGGAGGGAAGGGATTCCCATCTTTCTAGGGGACAATATTATGCTCTGATCAAGGGAAATGGGGTGATAGGGGAGATCAAGGTGCAGGGGTCAGCCTTTCATCCTCATCAAGCCTCCTTGGAACATTGGCCCTGCGGAAGACCCAGGACAGCCCAGCTAATATGGAGTCCCTGAGACACAGGGCAGAGTAGAAGCAGAGCAAGAATCTTTATTGTGACTTAGTCATATCACTACTGATGTGAGGTGTGCTGTTTTTTGACTCTTCTTTACTGAGCAAGAGAAGGAGAAGCTATGCTTGTTTGTTTTTCTCTGCTGTGGAGAAATGGAGACAACAAGGGCTCAGCCTTGTGGGATCTGAGATGTAGGGTGGCTCTGCCAACAGTATGAGACCTCTATCATTAACAGGGAGAAAGTGTCCTAAAGTTCTTATCAGGCATGTGGTGAGGGGATTTCCCATACATTATTATATTTAACCATCAAGTGACATCATGAGAAGAGATGAATTCACTCAGGTGAGGAAACAATCTTGGGGTGCTTAAGTCATTGGTCAAGGTCATAAAATGTGTGGTATGGGACAGAATGAAGATTCAAACTCAGGAGTCTCAATTCCAAAATGTTCCTTATAACCATGGTGCTCTGCCACTTTAAAAGCCCTTCTCTTTCCCTTCCAGGCTTAATGGAAGAAATAAATAAAACCAGGTTTGCAAGGAAACTTTCTGCAAATATGTAGCTTGAAAAATGTAGGGTATCATTTCACATCCGTATTCTTGCTGCTTTCTATTCATGCAAAGGGTGCAATACTTATAAACACTCATTGATTTAATTTATGTAGCGCATGCCTTTTGTGGGGCTTATTCATAAGACAGTCCATTGCTCCATAGAGCAATTTCTGTACTTTTAGTGCTCTGATCTGCACATCTTCTGCTGCCAAAAAAAAAAAAAAAAAAAAAAAAAAAAAAATTCCTTTCCCTAAGCAGGAAATGTTTTAGAAGTGGCTTCATCAATGAAAACTTGGCTTCTTGGTGCTATCTTTTCCCAAGATGGAAAGTACAGATGGCCATTTGTTGGAGCAGATGATGTGGGCCAGCCCTACCTGCCTCACTGTGTCTAGGGGATTCTGAGGTTTCTATCCAGTGGCTTAGTAGGAACCCTCCACTTGCAAATCATAGGACCCAAGAGGCACTCTGAAAGCAGCTCAGGAACCCAGGTCTCTATGCATCTTCACTGTTAAACAGAAGCTTCCACTTTGAGATTGTAACTGCTTTTGTGACCTGTATTCTTGTGTCCTAAGACACTTGGAGTTTCAAACCCAGACTTGGCTTCCAGAGAGCTGTTCATGAGCTTGTTCTGTTTGGAGACTCTTCTCTGGGCCAAACAGGTGATGCCTTGACAGAAATACTCGCAACTAGCCCACCTCACCCACACAGAATTGTGCTTAAATGGCATATGATGGGAGACTTCTTGTCTCCATCTCAGAGTGGAGTCATCTGAACCTTTTCTTGTCATCACTGGTTCTCAATAGTTTTTTTCACCATGGGGTGAGAGGTTACACAGATGTATCCATAGTAGGAAAAGAGAGTGCAGGTATTGGCCAGTTTTATTTTCTTTGTTCACTTGTGTGTGAATTTTTAATGTAAACTCAGAGGATTTTAAGTATTAATGCTAGTCAAGATATTTCACTGAACGAGAAATTTAACTTTGTAAGTTTTATTTTTTCATCATAGTTTAGTTTTTTTTAAAACAAGGAATTTAAAAAAGATAAAAAAATGAAACAAGGACTTTTTAACACTGATAATAATGATATTTATAGAATTTTTATACCCTGTGTTGTGTCCACTATCTCTAATTTTCTTAGTTATCCTACATGCAGTTACATGTTTTTAATGTTCTATGTTTATTTATATAAATTTGATATTAAATACATTCAATTCCCTGCACCTCTGAAAAGGACAAAATAATGATAATTTTTTAAAATTTTTTATTGTTATGTTAATCACCGTACGTTACATCATTAGTTTTTGATGTAGTGTTCCATGATTCATTGTTTGTTCATAACATCCAGTACTCCACGCAGAATGTGCCCTCTTTAATACCTATCACCAGGCTAACACATTCCCCCACCCACCTCCCCTCTAGAACACTCAGTTTGTTTTTCAGAGTCCATCATCTCTCCTGGTACGTCTCCCCCTCCGACTTACTCCCCTTCATTCTTCCCCTCCTGCTATCTTCTTCTTCTTTTTCTTTTTTCTTTTTTTTTTTTTAAGATTTATTTATTTATTTATTTGAGAGAGAGAGAATGAGAGACAGTGAGCATGAGAGGGGAGAGGGTCAGAGGCAGAAGCAGGCCCCCCTGCTGAGCAGGGAGCCTGTTGTGGGACTCGATCCCGGGACTCCAGGATCATGACCTGAGCCGAAGGCAGTCGCTTAACCAACTGAGCCACCCAGGCGCCCCTTTTTCTTTTTTCTTAACATATGTTGCATTATTTGTTTCAGAAGTACAGATCTGTCATTCAACAGTTTTGCACAATTCACAGCACTCACCATAGCACATACCCTCCCCAGTGTCTATCACCTGGCCACCCAACCCCTCCCAACCCCCACCACTCCAGCAACCCTCAGTTTGTTTCCTGAGATTAAGAATTCCTCATATCAGTGAGGTCATATAATACATGTCTTTCTCTGATTGACTTATTTCACTCAGCATAACACCCTCCAGTTCCATCCACATCATTGCAAATGGCAAGATCTCATTCCTTTTGATGGCTGCATAATATTCCATTGTGTATATATACCACCTCTTCTTTATCCATTCATCTGTCGATGGACATCTTGGCTCTTTCCACAGTTTGGCTATTATGGACATTGCTGCTATAAACATTGGGGTGCACGTACCCCTTCGGATACCTACATTTGTATCTTTGTGGTAAATACCCAGTAGTGCAATTGCTGGATTGAAGGGTAGCTCTATTTTCAAATGTTTGAGGAACCTCCATACTGTTTCCCAGAGTGGTTGCACCAGCTTGCATTCCCACCAACAGTGTAGGAGGGTTCCCCTTTCTCCGCATCCTGCCAACATCTGTCGTTTCCTGACTTGTTAATTTTCGCCATTCTGACTAGTGTGAGGTGGTATCTCATTGAGGTTTTGATTTGGATTTCCCTGATGCCGAGCGATGTTGAGCACTTTTTCATGTGTCTGTTGGCCATTTGGATGTCTTCTTTGGAAAAATGTCTGTTCATGTCTTCTGCCCATTTCTTGATTGGATTATTTGTTCTTTGGGTGTTGAGTTTGATAAGTTCTTTATAGATTTTGGATACTAGCCCTTTATCTGCTATGTCATTTGCAAATATTTTCTCCCATTCTGTCGGTCGTCTTTTGGTTTTGTGGACTGTTTCTTTTGCTGTGCAAAAGCTTTTTATCTTGATGAAATCACAATAGTTCATTTTTGCCCTTGTTTCCCTGCCTTTGCGATGTTTCTAGGAGGAAGTTGCTGCGGCTGAGGTTGAAGAGGTTGCTACCTGTGTTCTCCTTTAGGGTTTGATGGACTCCTGTCTCACATTTAGGTCTTTCAAGCATTTGGAGTCTATTTTTGTGTGTGGTGTAAGGAAATGTTCCAGTTTCATTCTGCATGTGGCTGTCCAATTTTTCAAACACCATTTATTGAAGAGACTGTCTTTATTTTTTTAAATTTTTTTATTGTTATGTTAATCATCACCATATATTACATAATTTGTTTTGGTGTACTGTTCCATGATTCATTGTTTGTTCATAACACCCAGTGCTCCATGCAGAACGTGCCCTCCTCAATACCCATCACCAGGCTAACCCATCCCCCCACCTCCTCCCCTCCAGAAACCTCAGTTTGTTTTTCAGAGTCCATCATCTCTCCTGGTTCGTCTCACCCTCTGACTTACTCCCCTTCATTCTTCCTCTCCTGCTATCTTTTCTTTTTCTTTTTTCTTAACATATGTTGCGTTATTTGTTTCAGAAGTACAGATCTGTGATTCAACAGTCTTACACAATTCACAGCGCTCACCGTAGCACATATCTTCCCCACTGTCCATCACCCAGCCACCCCATCCCTCCCACCCCCGACCACTCCAGCAACCCTCAGTTTGTTCCTGAGATTAAGAATTCCTCATATCAGTGAGGTCATATGATACATGTCTTTCTCTGATTGACTTATTTCACTCAGCATAACACCCTCCAGTTCCATCCATGTCGTTGAAAATGGCAAGATCTCATTCCTTTTGATGGCTGCATAATATTCCATTGTGTATATATACCACCTCTTCTTTATCCATTCATCTGTCGATGGACATCTTGGCTCTTTCCACAGTTTGGCTATTGTGGACATTGCTGCTATAAACATTGGGGTGCACGTACCCCTTCGGGTCCCTACATTTGTATCTTTGGGGTAAATACCCAGTAGTGCAATTGCTGGATCGAATGGTAGCTCTAATTTCAACTGTTTGAGGAACCTCCATACTGTTTTCCAGAGTGGCTGCACCAGCTTGCATTCCCACCAACAGTGTAGGAGGGTTCCCCTTTCTCCGCATCCCCGCCAACATCTGTCGTTCCCTGACTTGTTAATTTTAGCCATTCTGACAGGTGTGAGGTGGTATCTCATTGAGGTTTTGATTTGGATTTCCCTGATGCCGAGCGATGTTGAGCACTTTTTCATGTGCCTGTTGGCCATTTGGATGTCTTCTTTGGAAAAATGTCTGTTCATGTCTTCTGCTCATTTCTTGATTGGATTATTTGTTCTTTGGGTGTTGAGTTTGATAAGTACCTTATAGATTTTGGATACTAGCCCTTTATCTGATATGTCATTTGCAAATATTTTCTCCCATTCTGTCGGTTGTCTTTTGGTTTTGTGGCCTGTTTCTTTTGCTGTGCAAAAGCTTTTTATCTTGATGAAATCCCAATAGTTCATTTTTGCCCTGGCTTCCTGTGCCTTTGGTGATGTTTCTAGGAAGAAGTTGCTGCGGCTGAGGTCGAAGAGGTTGCTACCTGTGTTCTCCTTTAGGATTTTGATGGACTCCTGTCTCACGTTTAGGTCTTTGAACCATTTGGAGTCTATTTTTGTGTGTGGTGTTAGGAAATGGTCCAGTTTCATTCTTCTGCATGTGGCTGTCCAATTTTCCCAACACCATTTGTTGAAGAGACTGTCTTTTTGCCATTGGACATTCTTTCCTGCTTTGTTGAAGATGAGTTGACCATAGAGTTGAGGGTCCATTTCTGGGCTCTCGATTCTGTTCCATTGATCTATGTGTCTGTTTTTGTGCCAGTACCATACTGTCTTGATGATGACAGCTTTGTAATAGAGCTGGAAGTCCGGAATTGTGATGCCGCCAGCTTTGCTTTTCTTTTTCAATATTCCTCTGGCTATTCGGGGTCTCTTCTGGTTCCATACAAATTTTAGGATTATTTGTTCCATTTCTTTGAAAAAAGTGGATGGTATGTTGATGGGGATTGCATTGAATGTGTAGATTGCTCTAGGTAGCATTGACATCTTCACAATGTTGGTTCTTCCAATCCATGAGCATGGAACGTTTTTCCATTTCTTTGTGTCTTCTTCAATTTCTTTCCTGAGTATTTTATAGTTTTCTGAGTACAGATCCTTTGCCTCTTTGGTTAAATTTATGCCTAGGTATCTTATGCTTTTGGGTGCAATTGTGAATGGGATGGACTCCTTGATTTGTCTCTCTTCTGTCTTGTTGTTGGTGTATAGGAATGCCACTGATTTCTGTGCATTGATTTTATATCCTACCACTTGACTGAATTCCTGTATGAGTTCTAGCAGTTTTGGGGTGGAGTCTTTTGGGTTTTCCACATAAAGTATCATATCATCTGCAAAGAGTGAGAGTTTGACTTTCTCCTTGCCGATTTGGATGCCTTTGATTTCTTTTTGTTGTCTGATTGCTGTGGCTAGGACTTCTAATACTATGTTGAATAGCAGTGGTGAGAGTGGACATCCCTGCCGCGTTCCTGACCTTAGGAGAAAAGCTCTCAGCTTTTCCCCATTGAGAATGATATTCGCTGTAGGTTTTTCGTAGATGGCTTTTATGGTATTGAGGTATGTACCCTCTATCCCTATACTCTGAAGAGTTTTGATCAAGAAAGGATGCTGTACTTTGTCAAATGCTTTTTCTGCATCTATTGAGAGGATCATATGATTCTTGTTCTTTCTTCTGTTAATGTATTGTATCACGTTGATTGATTTGTGGATGTTGAACCAGCCTTGCAGCCCAGGGATAAATTGCACTTGGTCGTGGTGAATAATCCTTTTAATGTACTGTTGGATCCTATTGGCTAGTATTTTGGTGAGAATTTTTGCATCCATGTTCATCAAAGATATTGGTGTGTAATTCTCCTTTTTGATGGGATCTTTGTCTGGTTTTGGGATCAAGGTAATGGTGGTCTCATAAAATGAATTTGGAAGTTTTCCTTTCATTTCTATTTTTTGGAACAGGTTCAGGAGAATAGGTATTAATTCTTCTTGAAATGTCTGATAGAATTCCCCTGGGAAGGCATCTGGCCGTGGGCTTTTGTTTCTTGGGAGATTTTTGATGACTGCTTCAATTTCCTTAGTGGTTATAGGTCTGTTCAGGTTTTCTATTTCTTCCTGGTTCAGTTTTGGTAGTTGATACATCTCTAGGAATGCACCCATTTCTTCCAGGTTATCTAATTTGCTGGCATAGAGTTGCTCATAATATGTTCTTATAATTGTTTGTATTTCTTTGGTGTTGGTTGTGATCTCTCCTCCTTCATTCATGATTTTGTTGATTTGGGTCATTTCTCTTTTCTTTTTGATCAGTCTGGCCAGGGGTTTATCAAGCTTGTTAATTCTTTCAAAGAACCAGCTCCTAGTTTCGTTGATCTGTTCTACTGTTCTTTTGGTTTCTGTTTCATTGATTTCTGCTCTGATCTTGATTATTTCTCTTCTCCTGCTGGGTTTAGGCTTTATTTGCTGTTCTTTCTCCTGCTTAGGTGTAGGGTTAGGTTGTGTATTTGAGACCTTTCTTGTTTCTTGAGAAAGGCTTGTATTGCTATATACTTTCCTCTCAGGACTGCCTTTGCTGTATCCCAAAGATTTTGGACAGTTGTGTTTTCATTTTCATTGGTTTCCATGAATTTTTTTAATTCTTCTTTAATTTCCTGGTTGACCCATTCATTCTTTAGTAGGATGCTCTTTAGCCTCCATGTATTTGAGTTCTTTCCAACTTTCCTCTTGTGATTGAGTTCTAGTTTCAAAGCACTGTGATATGATAATATGCAGGGAATAATCCCAATCTTTTGGTACTGGTTGAGACCAGATTTGTGACCTAGGACGTGATCAATTCTGGAGAATGTTCCATGGGTACTAGAGAAGAATGTGTATTCCGTTGCTTTGGGATGGAATGTTCTGAATATGTCTGTGAAGTCCATTTGGTCCAGTGTGTCATTTCAAGTCTATTTCCTTGTTGATCTTTTGCTTAGATGATCTGTCCATTTCAGTCAGGGGCGTGTTAAAGTCCCCCACTGTTATTGTATTGTTGTCAATGTGTTTCTTTGCTTTTGTTATTAATTGCCTTATATAATTGGCTGTTCCCATGTTCGGGGCATAGATATTTACAATTGTTAGATCTTCTTGTTGGATAGACCCTTTAAGTGGGATATAGTGTCCTTCCTCATCTCTTATTACAGTCTTTGTTTTAAAATCTAGTTTGTCTGATCTAAGGATTGCCACCCCAGCTTTCTTTTGGTGTCCATTAGCATGGTAAATGGTTTTCCACCCCCTCACTTTCAATCTGGGGGTGTCTTTGGGTCTCAAATGAGTCTCTTGCAGACAGCATATGGAAGGGTCTTGTTTTTTAATCCAATCTGATAGCCTGTGTCTTTTGATTGGGGCATTGAGCCCATTTACATTCAGGGTAACTATTGAAAGGTATTAATTTAGTGCCATTGTATTGCCTGTAAGGTGACTGTTATTGTATGTTGTCTGTGTTCCTTTCTGATCTTTGCTGCTTTTAGGCTCTCTCTTTGCTTAGAGGACCCCTTTCAATATTTCTTGGAGGGCTGGTTTCATGTTTGCAAATTCCTTTAGTTTTTATTTGTTCTGGAAGCTTTTTATCCTTCTATTTTAAATGAGAGCCTAGCTGTATATAGTATTCTTGGCTGCATATTTTTCTCGTTTAGTGCTCTGAAGATATCTTGCCAGTCCTTTCTGGCCTGCCAGGTCTCTGTGGATAGGTCTGTTGCCAATCTAATATTTTTACCATTGTAGGTTACATATCTCTTCTCCCGAGCTGCTTTCAGGATTTTCTCTTTGTCTGTGAGACTCATAAGTTTTACTATTAGATGTCGGGGTGTTGACCTATTATTACTGATTTTGAGAGGGGTTCTCTGTGCCTCCTGGATTTTGATGCCTGTTTCCTTCCTCACATTAGGGAAGTTCTCTGCTATACTTTGCTCCAATATTCCTTCTGCCCCTCTCTCTCTTTCTTCTTCTTCTGGGATCCCAATTATTCTAATGTTGTTTCGTCTTATCGAATCACTTATCTCCCGAATTCTGCCCTCGTGATCCTGTAGTTGTTTCTCTCTCTTTTTCTCAGCCTCTTTACTTTCCATCATTTGGTCTTCTATATCACTGATTCTCTCTTCTGCCTCATTTATCCTAGCAGTTAGTGCCCCCATTTTTGATTGCACCTCATCAATTGCCTTTTTGATTTCGACTTTGTTAGATTTTAGTTCTTTTATTTCTCCAGGAAGTGTTTCTCTAATAACTTCCACGCTTTTTTCAAGCCCAGCTAGTATCTTTAAAGTCATGATTCTGAACTCTAGGTCCGACATCGTACTAATGTCCGTATTGAGTAGGTCCCTGGCTGATGGTACTACCTCTTGTTCTTTTTGCTGAGGTGATTTTTTTCGTCTTGTCATTTTGTCTAGAGAAGAATAGATGAATGATAGAACAAAATGCTAACAGGTTTACAACGTCCCCGGCAAATATACTGTATACATATCAGAAAAGACCTGAAACCAGGGGAAAAGAAAGGGAAAGAAAGAAAAAAGAAAGAGAAAAAAAAAAAAGGAAAAAAAAGATAAAAACAAAAACAGAACAATACAAAAACAGAATGTGATCAAATATGATCAGGCTAGTGCATAGATTAGTGCCACACACTAGATTTTGGGCGTATTTTGGTCTGTTACAAAAAAGTGCCTCCTAAAATTTTAAAGGAAGAAAGACATATATGTACAAGATAAGGGTTGATACAATGAAGGGATAGAAGATGACTGTAAAGATGAAAATTATAAAAGATTTTATAAAAGGACTTGATAAGATAAGAAGTTGTTTTAAAAAAGAAAGAAGATTTAAAAAAAAAAAAAGAAAAGGGAGAGAATGTGATCAGGCAGGAGACTAGAACAGAACCATACACTAGTGATTTAGGGTATATTTTTATCTGTTAGAAGAAACTGTACCTCAAAATTTTAAAGAGAGAACAACTTATATATATATGCCAAAAATAAGGGTAACTACTATGAAGGGATAAAATATGACTCTAAAAATGAAAAATAAAAAATGTTTTTTTTTTTAAGAGATTGATAAGATGTTGGTTGAAAAAGGGAAAAAGAAAAAGAAGAAAAAAAACAGTTAACAAAAATTAACTTTGATGAACTAATGAATCATGGTAAAAAAAAGCCATGAATTCTATGTGCAGTATTCCCCTAGCGCTGGAGTTCTCCCGTTCTCCTTGATCGGTAAACTTGGTCTTGGCTTGCTGGCTGTTCGTGCTGATCTTCTGGGGGAGGGGCCTGTTGCTGTGGTTTCCAAATGTCTTTGCCGGAGGCTGAATTGCCCCGGCCTTGTTGGTCCAGGCTAAGCAAGCTGCTCGGGTTTGCTCTCAGGAGCTTTTGTTCCCTTCAAGCTCTCGGTACAGCTTTGGAGGACCAGGGCAAAAATGGTGGCCTCCCAATCTCCACCCAGAGGAGCTGAGAACTCGGGGCCCCGCTCCTCAGTGCGCCCCCAGAGAAAAGCAGTCACTCCCTTGTCCCCGGTCTCCGGCCGCACTCCGTGCTCACCCGGCCTGTGACCGAGCGTTTGTATCTCTGGCACCCGAGCCGGTGTGGAGTCTCCAAACCCAGCAGATCCCTGCGGTGCGTTCCCACGCCGATCCTCCCCGGGAAGGAAGGGGAGTCTCCCCGGCTCTGCCGCTTGTTGGGTCCCTGCTGCAGGAGCAGTGGCCCAACTGGGCCGCGGATCACAGTTTATGGCCACCTCGAGCTGAGAGCCCGCGCCTTGGCTCCATCTCTGCAGCCGGCTTCCCCGCTCCGATACCTGGGAGCTCTGGCGCACTCAGGCTCCCGTGGTCTTTCTGTGACCCCAAGGGTCCTGAGATCCCACTGTCCCGCGAGGGTTCCACCCTCGTTTAGCCACTGGAGCGACGTCCCTCAGCGGAGCCGACTTCTAAAATGTCCGATTTTGTGCTCCGCGGCTCTAGCACTTGCCAGAAGCGGCCGGCGGAGGCCCCTCCCCCGCCGTCTATCCTCCTGAATATCGCCTCGGATTCACTTCTCTGCATGTCCCACCTTCCAGTAAGTGGTCGCTTCTCTGTTCAGAGAGTTGTTGCTACTCTCCTCTTTGATCTCCTGTTGAGTTCGTAGGTGTTCAGAATGGTTTGATCCCTATTCAGCTGAATCCTGAGACCAGACCGAGACTGTCTTTTTTTCCATTGGACATTCTTTCCTGCTTTGTCAAAGATGAGTTGACCATAGAGTTGAGTGTCCATTTCTGGCCTCCCTATTCTGTTCCATTGATCTATGTGTCTGTTTTTGTGTCAGTACCATACTCTCTTGATGACAGCTTTGTAATAGAGCTGGAAGTCCGGAATTGTGATGCCGCCAGCTTTGCTTTTCTTTTTCACATTCCTCTGTCTCTTCGGGGTCTCTTCTGGTTCCATACAACTTTTAGGATTATTTGTTCCATTTCTTTGAAAAAAGTGGATGGTATTTTGATGGGGATTGCATTGAATGTGTAGATTGCTCTAGGTAGCATTGACATCTTCACAATGTTGATTCTCCCAATCCATGAGCATGGAACGTTTTTCCATTTCTTTGTGTCTTCTTCAATTTCTTTCCTGAGTATTTTATAGTTTTCTGAGTACAGATCCTTTGCCTCTTTGGTTAAATTTATTCCTAGATATCTTACGGTTTTGGGTGCAATTATAAATGGGATCGACTCCTTGATTTGTCTCTCTTCTGTCTTGTTGGTGTATAGGAATGCCACTGATTTCTGTGCATTGATTTTATATCCTGCTACTTTACTGAATTCCTGTATGTGTTCTAGCCATTTTGGGGTGGAGTCTTTTGGGTTTTCCACATACAGTATCATATCATCTGCAAAGAGTGAGAGTTTGACTTCCTCCTTGCTGATTTAGATGCCTTTGATTTCTTTTTGTTGTCTGATTGCTGTGGCTAGGACTTCTAATACTATGTTGAATAGCAGTGGTGAGAGTGGACATCCCTGCCACGTTCCTGACCTTAGGAGAAAAGCTCTCAGCTTTTCCCCATTGAGAATGATATTCGCTGTAGGCTTTTCATAGATGGCTTTTATGATATTGAGGTATGTACCCTCTATCCCTATATGCTGAAGAGTTTTGATCAAGAAAGGATGCTGTACTTTGTCAAATGCTTTTTCTGCATCTTTTGAGAGGATCATATGATTCTTGTTCTTTCTTTTGTTAATGTATTGTATCACGTTGTTTGATTTGCGGATGTTGAACCAACCTTGCAGCCCAGGGATAAATCCCACTTGGTCATGGTGAATAATCCTTTTAATGTACTGTTGGATACTATTGGCTAGTATTTTGGTGAGAATTTTTGCATCCATGTTCATCGAGGATATTGGTCTGTAATTCTCCTTTTTGATGGGGTCTTTGTCTGGTTTTGGGATCAAGGTAATGGTGGCCTCATAAAATGAGTTTGGAAGTTTTCCTTCCATTTCGGTTTTTTGGAACAGTTTCAGGAGAATAGATATTATTTCTTCTTGAAATGTCTGATAGAATTCCCCTGGGAAGCTGTCTGGCCCCGGGCTTTTGTTTGTTGGGAGATTTTTGATGACTGCTTCAATTTCCTTAGGGGTTATAGGTCTGTTCAAGTTTTCTATTTCTTCCTGGTTCAATTTTGGTAGTTGATACATCTCTAGGAATGCACCCATTTTTTCCAGGGTATCTAATTTGCTGGCATAGAGTTGCTCGTAATATGTTCTTATAATTGTTTGTATTTCTTTGGTGTTGGTTGTGATCTCTCCTCTTTCATTCATGATTTTGTTGTTTTGGGTCATTTCTCTTTTCTTTTTGATACGTCTGGCCAGGCGTTTATCCATCTTGTTAATTCTTTCAACGAACACGCTCCAAGTTTCGTTGATCTGTTCTACTGTTCTTTTGGTTTCTGTTTCATTGATTTCTGCTCTGATCTTGATTATTTCTCTTCTCCTGCTGGGTTTAGGCTTTATTTGCTGTTCTTTCTCCAGCTCCTTTAGGTGTAGGGTTAGGCTGTGTATTTGAGACCTTTCTTGTTTCTTGAGAAAGGCTTGTAGTGCTGTATACTTTCCTCTCAGGACTGCCTTTGCTGTATCCCAAAAATTTTGGACAGTTGTGTTTTCATTTTCATTGGTTTCCATGAAATTTTTTAATTCTTCTTTAATTTCCTGGTTGACCCATTTATTTTTTAGTAGGATGCTCTTTAGCCTCCATGTATTTGAGTTCTTTCCGACTTTCCTCTTGTGATTGAGTTCTAGTTTCAAAGCATTGTGGTCTGAAAATATGCAGGGAATAATCCCAGTCCTTTGGTACCGGTTGAGACCTGATTTGTGACCTAGGATGTGATCAGTTCTGGAGAGTGTTCTATGGGCACTAGAGAAGAATGTGTATTCTGTTGCTTTGGGATGGAATGTTCTGAATATGTCTGTGAAGTCCATTTGGTACAGTGTGTCATTTAAAGTCTTTATTTCCTTGTTGATCTTTTACTTAGATGATCTGTCCATTTCAGTCACGGGGTGTTAACGTCCCCCACTATTATTGTATTCTTGTCAATGTGTTTCTTTGCTTTTGTTATTAATTGCCTTATATAATTGGCTGCTCCCTTGTTAGGGGCATAGGTATTTACAATTGTTAGATCTTCTTGTTGGATAGACCCTTTAAGTAGGTTATAGCGTCCTTCTTCATCTCTTATTACAGTCTTTGTTTTAACATCTAATTTGTCTGATCTATGGATTGCCACCCCAGCTTTCTTTTGGTATCCATTAGCATGGTTAATGGTATTCCACCCCCTCACTTTCAATCTGCGCGTGTCTTTGGGTCTAAAAGGAGTCTCTTGCAGACAGCATATTGATGGGTCTTGTTTTTTAATCCAATCTGATAGCCTTTGTCTTTTGATGGGGGCATTGAGCCCATTTACATTCAAGGTAACTATCGAAAGGTATAAATTTAGTGCCATTGTATTGCCTGTAAGGTGACTGTTACTGTATATTGTCTGTGTTCCTTTCTGATCTATGCTGCTTTTAGGGTCTCTCTTTGCTTAGAGGACCCCTTTCAAGATTTCTTGGAGGGCTGGTTTCGTGTTTGCAAATTCCTTTAGTTTTTGTTTGTCCTGGAAGCTTTTTATGTCTCCTTCTATTTTCAATGACAGCCTTGCTGGATATAGTATTCTTGGCTGCATTTTTTTTCTCATTTAGTGCCCTGAAGATATCATGCCAGTCCTTTCTGGCCTGCCAGGTCTCTGTGGATAGGTTTGTTGCCAATCTCATTTTCTATCATTGTAGGTTACATATCTCTTCTCCCAAGCTGCTTTCAGGATTTTCTCTTTGTCTCTGAGACTGGTAAGTTTTACTATTAGATGTCGGGTTGTTGACCTATTTTTATTGGTTTAGAGAGTGGTTTTCTGTGCCTCTTGGATTTTGATGCCTGTTTCCTTCCTCACATTAGGGAAGTTCTCTGCTATTATTTGCTCCAATATACCTTTTGCCCCTCTCTCTCTTTCTTCTTCTTCTGGGATCCCAATTATTCTAATGTTGTTTCGTCTTATCGTATCGCTTATCTCTCAGATCCTGCCCTCGTGATCCTGTAGTTGTTTCTCTCTCTTTTTCTCAACCTCTTTATTTCCCATCATGTGGTCTTCTATATCGCTGATTCTCTCTTCTGCCTCATTTATCCTAGCAGTTAGTGCCCCCATTATTGATTGCACCTCATTAATAGCCTTTTTGATTTCGACTTGGTTAGATTTTAGTTCTTTTCTTTCTCCAGAAAGGGTTTGTCTAATAACTTCCACACTTTTTTCAAGCCCAGCTAGTATCTTTAAAGTCATGATTCTGAACTCTAGGTCCGACATCATACTAATGTCTGTATTGAGTAGGTCCTTGGCAGATAGTACTACCTCTTGGTTTTTTGCTGAGGTGATTTTTTTCTTGCTGTCATTTTGTCCAGAGGAGAATAGATGAATGAGAGAACAAAATGCTAACAGGTTAACACCGTCTCCAGGAAATATACCCTATACAAATCAGAAAGGACCTGAAATCAGGGGGAAAGGAAGGGAAATTAAGAAAAAAGAAAGAGGAAAAAAAAAGATAGAAACAAAAACAGAACAATACCAAAAAAAAAACAGAACATGATCAAAAATGATTAGGCTAGTGCATAGATAAGTGTCACACACTAGATTTTGGGCGAATTTTGATCTGTTAGAAAAAAGTGCCTCCTAAATTTTAAAGGAAGAAAGACTTATATATGTACAAAATAAAGGTTTGATACAATGAAGGGATGGAAGATGAATGTAAAGATGAAAAGTATAAAAGATTTTATAAAAGGAGTTGATAAGAAGTTGTTTGAAAAAGAAAAAGATTAAAAAAAAAAAACAGAGAATGTGAGCAGGCAGCAGAGTAGAACAAAGCCATACAGTAGTGATTTAGGTTACCTTTTGATCTGTTAGAAGAAACTGTATCCCAAAATTTTAAAGAGAGAACAACTTATATATATATGCCAAAAATAAGGGTAACTATTATGAAGGGATAAAATATGGCTTTAAAAATGAAAGATAAAAAATGTTTTTTTAAAAGAGGGATTGATAAGATGTTGGTTGAAAAAGGGAAAAAGAAAAATTCAAAACGAAACAGTTAAAAAAATTAACTTTGAGAAACTAGTGAATCATGGTAAAAAAGCCATGAATTCTATGTGCAGTATTCCCCTAGCGCTGGAGTTCTCCTGTTCTCCTTGATCGGTAAACTTGGTCTTGGCTTGCTGGGTGTTGTGCTGATCTTCTGGAGGAGGGGCCTGTTGCCGTGGTTCCCAAATATCTTTGCCAGAGGTGGAATTGCCCCACCGTTGTCTTTCTGGGCTGAGCAAGCTGCTCGGGTTTGCTCTCAGGAGCTTTTGTCCCCTGCAAGCTCTTGGCACAGCTTTGGAGGACCAGGGTGAAAATGGTGGCCTCCCAATCTCCACCTGGAAGAGCCGAGAACTCGGGGCCTCGCTCCTCAGTGTGCCCCCAGAGAAAAGCATTCACTCCCGTCTCCCCGGTCTCCGGCCGCACTCTGTGCTCACCCGGCTTGTTACCGAGCGTTGCTATCTCTGGCACCCGACACCGTGTGGAGTCTCTAAACCCAGCAGATCTCTGGGGTGCACTTCCGCGCCGCTCCTCCTGGTGGAGAAAGGGGAGTCTGCCCAGCTCTGTCGCTTGTTGGGTCCCTGCTGGAGGAGCAGTGGCCCGACTGGGCCGCGGATCACAGTTTATGGCAATCCTGAGCTGAGAGCCCGAGCCTCTGCTCCGTCTCTGCAGCCGGCTTCCCCGCTCCAATACCTGGGAGCTCTGCAGCACTCAGGCACCCCTGGTTTTTCTGTGACCCCGAGGGTCCGGAGACCACACTGTCCTGTGAGGGTTCCACCCCCCGCTTAGCCACTGGAGCGAGTCCCTCAGCGGAGCCAACTTGTAAAAGTTTCAGTTGTGTGCTCCGCGGCTCTATCACTTGCCAGAAGCGGCCGACGTAGGCCCCCTCCTCCGCCGTCTATCCTCCCGAATATCGCCTCGAATTCACTTCTCCGGACGACCTACCTTCCAGAAAGTGGTCGCTTTTCTGTTCAAAGAGTCGTTGCTATTCTTCTCTTCGATCTCCTGTTGAGTTCGTAGGTGTTCAGAATGGTTTGATCCCTATGCAGCTGAATTCCTGAGACCAGAAGAAATCCAGGTCTCCTACTCCTCCGCCATCTTGCTCCGCCCCCAAGATAATGATAATTTATTACCTTTATGTTGTTTTGAACTCAAACAGATGAATAGTTATAGAAATAAACCATATTCACTTTAATAGCATGTATTGGTGATGCTCAACTATGACTGATCAGTGGTTCTTTGCATTTACATTTCTCATGTTTTTCTATTTGCTGGGGGACAGGGAGAGTTCAGAAGAAATCTAAAACATGGTGAATGTTCTGGGGGAACTCACACCTAGCTGGAAGGATACAACTACCACAAGTGAAACAGAGAAAAATATGTCATTTAGTGTGAGTAATGGAAAATCATTCTTTAGGAGTTTAGAGAAAGGCATGATCTTTTGGGGCTGGGTAATGATGACAGCTACTTAATATTTATAGAGAGTAGACAGTTCCTCTGTGCTAATCCCAGGGACACATGCTGTGTGCTCAGTATTCCCTGTGAACCCCACAGGACGCCTCTGGTATAGACATTATTGGATAACAGAAGACTCTTTGGCCAAACAAGTTAGGTGACATGTCTAAGGTCCCACCACAGTGAGTGGCAGGCTCATGTCTTACTGATGCAGAACTGGTATTTTGTTTTGTTTTTTTAAAGATTTTTCTTTATTTATTAGAGAGAGAGAGACAGTGAGAGAGGGAACACAAGCAAGGGGAGTGGGAGAGGGAGAAGCAGGCTTCCCGTGGAGCAGGGAGCCCGATGTGGGGCTCGATCCGAGGACCCTGGGATCAGTACCTGAGCCGAAGGCAGATGCTTAACGACTGAGCCACCCAGGCGCCCTGGTATTTTGTTTTTTAATTGCGATATAATCAACATAATATATTAGTTTCAGGTGTATAATATAATGATTAGATATTTGTATACATTACAGAAGTAATCACCACAATATGTCTAGTTAACATCTATCACCATATGTAGTCATAATTTTTGTTTTATGTTGAGAACTTTTATGATCTATTCTCTGAGCAACTTTCAAATAATACAATAGGGTATTATTAACAGTATCATTAACTTATGCTGCATATTACATTTCCATGACTCAAACTTACTTTATAGCTGGAAGTTTGTCCATTTGACCACCTTCACCCATTTTGTCCACCCCCGATCCCTGCCTGCCTCTGACATTTACCAGTCTATTCTATCTACAAGTTAGGTGTTTTTTTTTTTTTTAAAGATTCCATATATTAAGTGAGATCATATGGTAATTTGCTTGTCTCTCTCTGACCCATTTCACTTAGCATAATGACCTCAGAGTCCATCTTCATTGTCACAAGTGGCAAGATTTCGTTTTTTTTATGGCTGAGTAATATATTCCATTGCATACATATACCACATCTTCTTTATCCATTTATCTATCCATGGACACTTAGGTTGTTTCCATACCTTGGTTATTGCAAATAGTGTTTCAGTGAACATGGGAGCGCATGTGTCTTACTGAGTTAGTGTTTTCATTTACCTCAGGTAATTGCCCAGAATTGAAATTGCTGGATCACATGGAAGTTCTAATCTAATTTTTTGAGGAACCACCATATTGTTTTACCTAGTGGCCATACCACTTTACATTCCCACCAACAGTTGAACAGGGTTCCCTTTTCTTTATTGTTATTTCTTGTGTTTTTGATACTGGCCATTCTAATAGGTGTGAGGTGATAGCTCATTGTGGTTTTGATTTACATTTCCCTGATGATTAGTGATATTGAGCACCTTTTCATGGACCTGTTGGCCATTTGAATATCTTTTTTTTGAAAATGTCTATTTAGGTCCATGCCCATTTAAAAAAATTTGCTATATAATTTTATGAGTTCTTTGTATATTTTGGATACTAATCCCTTATTAGATATATGATTTGGAAATATTTTCTCCCATTGGTAGGTTGCCTTTTTATTTTGTTGATGGTTTCCTTTGCTGTGCAGAAGCTTTAGTTTGATATCGTTCCATTTGTTTATTTTTGCTTTTGCTGCCTTAGTTTTTGGCATCGAATCCAAAAAATCATTGCTAAGACTGATGTCATGGAGCTTACCACTTATGTTTTCTTCCAGGAGTTTTGTGTTTTCAGGTCTTATGTTAAGACCTTTTTCCATTTTGTGTTGATATTTGTATATAGTATAAGGTAGTTGTCAAGTTTTATTCTTTCACGTGTGGCTGTCCCGTTTTCTCAACATCATTTATTGAAGAGACTGACCTTTCCCCATTGTATATTCTTCAGAACTGATGTTTTTAACCATCTCTGTTCTCTCTGCAGTTTTTGAAAGTGCCTCTTAGAAGAAACAATGTATAATAAAATAGCTAAAACAGAAGCATTTATTGAGCTCTCAGAGGCCAGTCATTATTCTAAGTAACTTTTCAGACCTATTCTCTCACTCGATCCTTATATAAATCCTATGAACCACAGAGAATTAAGTGCCTTGTCCGGGACCACAAGGCGAGCAAGAAAGATTTGGACTGAATTGAAGAACGGGCCTAAGGCTGATAAGCGCTGGGGATGAGACAGGACTGTTTGGATGGAGCTGAGCTCCCACCACTGGATAGAAGCAGCTTGAAGGTGCCACGTTCAGGCAGGGAGGAGACCCTACTCAAGGAAGAGGGTTGTTTTTGGACCAAAGGCACAGCAGTGTGAAATCTGAGATTTATGAAGAAGGATATAGAAATAGCAGGCCTGAGGGAGAAGAAGGGGGGAGACTGGAGAGTCCTGAGAAAGTAGGATATCTAGACTGATCAGCAAGGAGCAGAGATGAAGAATGGGAGAGAAAGGGCAATGGGAGGCCTGTGTCAGTGAAGAGAATAGATTCTGCTGCAAGCTTTTGGGGACCTCTAATTCACAAATGAGAAATGTGGGAATTAGGTCCATTTTCTTTAAATCAGGTATATTTTTCAATATGGTGTCGGAATTTTCTCCCTCGTAGGGTTTACATTTGAATCATTGGTTTGAGAAACTCACTTCCAGGTGGAGGCAACAATATTGTAGTTTGCACTGCCTTAAAATGTGAGAAGTGAAGATATAAAAATTCTCTCTTGGATTCTGTGAAAAAGAGAGTATGACAATTGATTAATGTAGCATCGGATTAATCTGTCACTAGATTTTGAAGGCAATGCTTTGTAACATGTCATGTTTCTTAATAGCCTTTTCTAGATCTTCTCAGGAAAGATTTTTGTGAATTGATTATTGATAATTAGCATGGAGTTTGAGAATAATACTGTGTGTCAAAAGAATCCTGTCTTCACTACTTACCGGGTATAGGGCACTATAAATAATTTAATTTCTCTGCACCTCAGTTTTCTGTCTAATGGGACAATAGTACCTGCCTCATGGAGAAGCTTGTGGATTCAGCAAAAATAACACATAGAGAGTGATTAACATAGAACCTAGCAAATGGAAACACTCCATAATTTTTCATTGTCATCACATTGTCATTTGTGCCCCCGTTCATAGAGACACTTAAGTGTGGATTTGATATAGGCAAATTAGATCCCTTTAATAAAAAAAAAATATGAGGTGGTCTGCAACTGTAAGTAATGGGAATTTTATTTATTCAGAGGTCTTGTCACCTTTAGCAATGGCAGTGTATTAATTTTACTTGGTCACTGACCTAATTCACATATTATGTAAAAAATACTTGCATTGCTGTGAGTAAGCTTACAGACCTACAGGTGTGAAGAGGGGCACAAATGAATAATCTTAATGCAGTATAGTGTTACAATCAAGTGTATATAGCATGGAAGCACAGAAGAGGTACTTTTTCTATAATGCTAGCTGATTGGGGAAGTGGGCAGGAAAATGTCCTTTGAACCATGTCTAGATGGGTGATTAGAAGACCACTTGGCATCTCAGAGGCCAAGAGCATTACAGGCAGGTCCTGCATAGTGCCCTCAAGGTTCATCCATGTTGTAGCATCTGTCAGAATTTCCTTCTTTTTTGGGGTGCCTGGGTGGCTCGGTCAGTTAAGCATCTGACTCTTGATTTTGGCTCAGGTCATGATCTCAGTGTTGTGAGATCGAGACCCCCAACATGCTCCCCACTGGGCACAGAACCTGCTTAAGATTCTCACTTTCCCTCTCCTTCTGCCCCTCCCCCTGCTTGCACTCTCTTGCGTGTGCTCTTTTTCCTCTCTCTCTCTCTCTCTCTAAAAAAGAAAAAGAATTTCTTTCCTTTTTAAGATTGAATAATTTCATTGTGTATATAGACTACATTTTGCTTATCCATCTTTTGACGGACACTTGATTTGCTTCCATGTTTCAGCTCTTGTGAACAATACTGCTATTAAATATCTACTAAATATCTCTTCAAGACCTTGTGTTTGATTCTTTTGGGTGGGAATGGACTTGCTGGATCATGTGGTGATCCTGTGTTCATATTTTTTGAGGAACTGCCGTACTGTTTTCTACATTTTACATTCCCATCAACAGTATGCCAAGGTCCCAGTTACTCCACATCCTTGTAGAATACCTTGTTATTTTCTACTGTTTTGATAGAAGCCATCCTAATTGGGGGGTTTGAGGGACAGTTTTGTGTTTTCATGAATGATAGTGAGTGAGGGCCAAGGTGAGGCATAGTCGTGGAAGATAAATGGTGAGGAACTCAGGAGGAAGACTTTTGGGAAGTGCAAGCAATTGAGTTTGTTGACTGAATATGAGAATTTATTAGGGGATGAATTACATGTCCAACTTTGACATTTTGACAAAGGTCCAAATTTGACAAATAATAATGATTTCATTTGAATCAATAGGACATATAAGGTGAAAAGTAGGATTTCTTGAAGGGGACTTTAACATTCATTAATTTATTAAATATATAAAGATTTTCAAAGGAACAAATTTGAATTGGAGCACAAATATGGATTTAAAAAATTCCAGGCTTGTATAAAAAAAGTTATACCTTGTGGAAAATAGCAAGTTGTGATGATATGTTTTATTGTGTCAATTAGAACAGAGCTTAAGATGTGGCTTACAATTACTTTAACAAAAGCAATACCATATATGTAAGAATGTTCTACAATTTGCACATCTCCTTTATATAAACTCTCTTTAATCTTTGAACAGGTTAACCATTCTTTCATTTATTGACAAGCCACAAATACCTTTTGAACACCCACTGGGTATCAGGAACTGTCCTAGGCTCTGAAAACACACTGTTATCATAGAACATACATTCTGAGGATAAGTACTGGAATTTAAGTATCCATAATAGGAATTCTTAAGTTGGGGCCAGGGGAAGGTTTGGGGATAGGGAGATGCCTATGGTCCTAGTAAAAATTACATAAAATATTTCCAAGAAGAGCTTTTCATCAGATTTTCAAAGACAACCATGATTCTAAACTGGTAAAGAACCATGGTCTTCCAGAAACTGAGCCTCAGAGAAGTTAGCTAACTGGTCCACGGTACCAAGAATCAAGTGACAATTGGGTCCTTAACCATTGGTTTAGTGTACTCTGCAGTACCATGCTGTCTCTCAGTCTTAAGTCTATGCCATCTTTCTCTAAAGAATGATCAATTTTCCTAAGATTTTATAGATCATATAAAATTTCTCTTGTAGATGTCACTTCACATCAGGATGCAACAATTAACAAATTTTATAATACGGCTAGATGGACTTCAGTTTCTTATACCTTTTAAAACACTGAAACTTCCAATCCTGCTGGTTCTAAAGGCATTTTATGAAGGCAATCTTCTTGAATCTTTGTTGGAGAGGAGCATGGCCACAATCCTGAAGAAACTCCAGTGGCATTTCTTTGATCATCTTTAGGAAGTGGAAATGTGTGCCATTCCTAAGAATATTGTTAGCCCTCTATTGTAAGACACACACCAGTGCCTTCAAAATGGCCTTCTTGACTTCCTGCAGTGGGGAGCTTTGAGCTCTGTGGTGAAACAGCCTTTATATTTACACACTACCATCTGACCTTTGGGTCAGGCATTTCCAATCAATTTAGAAGTGCAGTGAGTGGAACCACAGTGCTGATGAGCTCTCACAGTATGGTAAGCAAGGCTACCTGGGACTGAGGGGCATGGAAGCTCTATTGATTTTTTAGATACTTTTACCACACAACTCCCAACCTGCTGGACTTGGAATTAAGTCAGTTACCAGAGGTGGTACCAGAGGACAAACAGACAACCTAAATAGGAAAGGCTAAAATGGAATTTCCACACGCTCCAGAGATAAATTAAATTTTCCTGGGAAAATTAAGTTGAGAAATTTGCTTAGAGGCTACTTGCTATCTCAGCAATGAACAGAAATTAGGCAGAAATGTTTAATAGGAATCAGCTTTGTAGTTTGTAGCATTGGCCCAGCAGAATGTCAATCAAAGCACACCTGAATAGTTCCAGCCTTCTAGAACTATGTGTAAAGCCAAGTATAACTTTGTTCAGAAATAATAAAGAATCTCTATTTCAACGTGTTGCATCCTCAAGAGTTTGGGACTCTGATTACCAAGCACTGAAGCAATAATTTGTTGTTGAATCAGGGCACAGGAAGATAATTTTATATCAGCCTGATGGGGTTGTTTACTGAAACTCTAATAAGCTGTTAGGCGTGTGTGTGTGTGTGTGTGTGTGTGTGTGTGTGTGTGTGTGTGTGTGTGTGTGTTTCCTTTGATTTTGGGTTAAGTCTTCCTGATTTGTAGGAATACTTTTAGATAATATGGTCAGCATGGCCACATGATTCTCAATCTTTGGCTTTTTTGCTGAATTCCTATCATTTGAATCTAGTTAGAAATCTAAAAGGTTTATCAGGGGTTCTTTTTTTCCTGCCTACATCATCTCCTTATCATGTTTTCTGAAGGCAACATGAACCTCTGAATAGGCATCACTGATAGTATTTACCCATCTGGTAAAAGTTTTCTGAGCACCTATTATGTACAGTGTGTTGTGCTAGTTTCCAGTGATTGAAAGTTGAAATAAGCAGAGGTGTGATCGAGGTTTATCAAGGCAATTATAATATGACTGGGGGGACTGGAGATGAAGAGCTAATTAGCCTATGAAGCAGAACAGAAGTGTCACTCAATTGAGGAGGGAACAGCTCTCTCTGGCAGAGGCACCTGGGAATCTTAATGGTGGGAAGGCCAGTAGGTTTTAGAGAAGCAGATAATACCAGAAGGAGAATGATCAATGACCACAGCTCTGTTAGCCCCAGGCCTCTGTTATCCTAGCAGTGCTTTCATTACTTCTCAGTTGAATTAACATCATTCCTTGTTAAGAGAGTATTTTAACACTTAAAGCCATCAGCCAGTAAAAGAAAGGCATTGCCTATTTCATACTACACCTCAGTATTTGTGGTGTTTCCTCATTATTGGTGTAGCTTCTTCAAATGATTTTCTTAGAAATTTTCCTGTCTTTAGGTCTAAAGTATTACTGGATCTGGTGCTTTGGAAAGGAAAGTCATAAAATCAACGATACCATAGTTCTGCATCATCCAATATGCAAAACACCAGCCCGTGGCCATTGAGCATTTGAAATTTACTAACCCAAATTGAGATGTACAGTAACTGTAAAAGCCACATGGACATGCAAAGACTTGGTGCTAAAAAAAAAGTGGTTGTAAAATTTCATTTCATTTTTATATTGAATTCAAATTGAAATGATAATTTTATATATTGGGTTAAATAAAATATGAAAATTAATGTCACCCAGGTCTTCTAACTTTTTTAACATGGCTACCAAAAAACTTTAAATTACATAGGTGGCTCTCATTGTATTTCTGTTGTAACATGCCGCCTTAGACAGCGCTTATGGAACTTTGGTTATAAGAATTCTGTGTAAGAGATTTAACCTAGGTAATAAAGCTGAATCAAGTATGTGGTGTGAGCTCTATGCTGCCATTCAGAGACTGGGTTCAGTCCCAGCTTCGACCCTAAGTCTCTGGGTGGTCTTTCACTTTCCTTCTGGGCTAAGGTTTTCTCATCTGAACAATGTGGAAAGATTCAGAAGTGGATGATGTGTCTAAGGCCCTTCTTATATTAAATCTGGCTATTCAGTGGTCCTGAGGAATATAGGATTGAATTTTATTTGTAACCCTTCCAGTCGCTCCTCAAAGCCCTCAGATGAAACAGTCTTCTTCATTCTGATTCTTAATTTATTTAAGAGAGGTTAGATTCGTAATTACTGTAATTTGGAGCTTCCTTGAGCAGCCTGAGGCTGAAGCACAGCATCTTTCAATCTGTTCAGTGCTAAGTGAAGCAGTTGAACATGTTGTGATTATAAGGATCTGACAAAGATATTTTGCAAGGAAATTTCTAGCACTCTTTGAAAATATCTAGATATGTCTGAAAGTAATACCATTTTTAGCCCCAGTAGTTTTTATGATGTCATTTCAAACAGCATAACTCAATAAAAAAGCCTTATTTTTAAAATTAATACTGGAAAAGCTATTTCTAACTATTCCATAGTTTAGCTTTCAAAAATTAATTTTAAGAACTTTTTGATATTAGAATAATGCTTATTCATTATCAAAGGTAGAAAATGCAGAACATGTCACACAGAAAACATTAAGATTACTCAAACCCCATTTGATTCTTCCCCATGTATGTGTATTTGACTATAATATTGACTATAGCGTATCTATTGAACTTGGAAAACTTTAAACAACTGTGCTTCTTTGGGGTACATGGGTAATTTATAACACTTTATATTTATATAGCAAATGTCCATCATAATTCATTCAGAGGCATTTCTTAGTAAATAAATGTTGGTTAAAGGATATGCGTATTTTAAGACTTTTCATTTTTATTACAAACTTTCCTTCCAGAAAGTTTGTATTTTCAGTTTGTTTCCATTAGCAAAATACGATCCTTCCTGTTCCCTGAAACCTCACCAATACTGAAGTTAAGAGTTTACATCTTGTTTAGATCCATGGGTGGAAAATTGTATTATGTTATTGTGTGTGTTTCTTGGATTTCTGGGAGAATCAGAAACTGTAGAATGAGTATATTGGCAAATTCTAATCCTTCTTTTGTGATAGCTTATTCCTGTGGTTTATTAGTCTGTTTATCTAATTATTTATGAAAGCTTTCCTTTTTGATAGGTGAGCTGGTTTGGATCATATAGAACTCTCAAAGTCTTTCCTCCCTCTGTTTGGTCATAGACAGTCTTTCTCACTCATCATTCCCCAGCAGTTGGTCAGCTTATAAATGAACTAAAATACATACAAACACATAGCATGGGGAGAAATTGCTGTAGTCCCCATCCTAATGTGTGTTTCAGGAGATGGTTAAGTCCTTACAGGAGGAGGAAGACAATTTAACCCCCACATGGTCATTCTATTGGAGTCTTTATTGGAGCAGTTTTTTTTTTTAAGTAAATAAAAAAGCCTCATAGAGATATTAACTCTATTAAGATCTCTGCTATAAACAAGATTTCTCAGTCCACTGAATTACCACAGGTTACTTATTTAAACCACAATGGAGTATCCCCTTGCAGAATCACTTTCATTGAGCTGTTATTACAAGGCCATTATAAGAAAGGACCACATGAAATATTATAATGCATCTCTTGTGAAAATATTATTATGGTCGTTTTCTTATAACATTGACATCCAATATAAGAAAGTTTCATTTTTAAAAATTAAGTACTGGAAAACATTAAAGTGCTCTTTTGAGTCATTTTTCTCTGATGGTGGTTAACTGATCATGTTGCAGGTTTTGTTTGGCTGTTTGGAAACTCAGCCAAATTTGAAGCTTAATCACAGTGATAGTATTGACTATTTTTGACTTATGTGTATGTTTCAGTGATTGAGTTTTAATTTTATACTTTTACCTATAATTTATTATTTCATTATTTAAATTTTGTGTAAAAACACAAAATTTTCATGTTTTACTTTGGGGTTTATTTTGGTTTTTGGCCTCTCCAAAAGCAACAACAACATAAGTCCTTATTGGAAGAGAGTGTAAGGTATAGATAGAAATAAAGTCATGAATCTCCAGTATCATATCTCTGGAAAAAGCAAGGCCTGTGATCAAGAACAATTTTTACAAGTCAGTAAAGAACACTCTTGGTATTTTCATCATGATTTTAAGGTTTGCTACAAAAGAATATAATACATTAAGCATGCATGTTAAAAGAAATCGTCCTAGGCAAAAGAGCTGCTGCTAACCAAGTAAAAAAGGTGGAAATCATCTGTATTATTCTGGGGCTTTTCATTTCTGAGTTTCTTTGTTTTAGTGTCAATATGTCTCCAGTCCAGGTATCAATCTCTTGTTTCAGGACATCATTTCTTTTCATTCACTGAGCATTTAATGATTTTAAATAAGTTAGTTTTCACAAGAATAAGTGGACTACACAAAACTTCTTTGTAAGTATCATCTCAACCTTATGGATGTCCTTTGTGACTATTCAGTGGTCTGTCCTGGAAGAAGTAGGAATTAATAGAAACACTTGAAGTTATCTGACTGCTATCTCCTTATAGAATTCACCATTTTATTTTATTTTTTTAAAGATTTCATTTATTATTTATTTGACAGAGAAGAGAGATAGTGAGAGATAGTGAGAGCAGGAACACAAGCGGGGGAGTGGGAGAGGGAGAAGCAGGCCTCCCACCGAGCAGGGAGCCTGATGTGGGGCTCGATCCCAGGACCCCAGGACCATGACCTGAGCTGAAGGCAGAGGCTTAACGACTGAGCCACCCAGGCGCCCCCAGAATTCACCATTTTAAAGAGAAGTATGCTTTGGAAAACTAAGCAAAGTATAACATTAAAGTATAACATCATAATTTTACTGAAAGTTAAATACTAGTTAATATTATTTGAATCAAATTATGGACTTTAGTTTCCCCAGCCTTTTGGAGGTAAGTGGAGTCATCTGTGTCTGGCACAACTTGAAGGGTTGCTATGTGCATGGACTACTTTGGCCCATTAGGCATTCAGAGTATTGCTTCTCCAGGGAAATAATTTTTAACCATGTTTGAAAGGATGAATTTAAAGATTATTAACTCTTCTTCAGAAATTTAGAAATGATGTTCCTGTCAAATCAGATAATTTTCTTCCTGTACATTAAAGAATAATAGGAGGAAAGCATTAGCTACATCACTGTATTCAAATGCTTCTTGGATATTGGCAGTCCCTTGCTAATTTTTTTAGTGGTTTTTCAATTCTGAATTCAAAATTAGCTTTATACCCAGGCATCACGTCTCTCTTGTACCTATATCTCATTTTAGAATAATAGTTCTGGTTTCTGATAGCTTTCTGTCTTCGCTGAGATGCTTCTGATTTGTTACTCTGATGCAGGCAAAACTCTCAATTCAACATTTTCCTGTGATCTCTACCTGCCTTGCTGTATTATCTGTTGGAGCCTAAAAAGGTGAAAGCCTTCAGAGATGTCATTAGGTGTAATTAATAGAACATTTTTTAAATTAAATAAAATTAAAGAAATCTTATAGCACACTAGTTAGGAGCTAAAAGCAGGTTGGTTTTTTTAATGGGACATTGTTGAGAATATTCTGATTTGTGGATTAATGCTCTTTCACTTTGAGGGTCCCCAGGAACCCTACAATGAAAATGGTAACCTTCACCTGAGACTACAAAATGATTAGTTAATATTCACGTGCAGTGAGCTAATTAGGACTTTGGGGGCATGTTGGCACTTCTAAGGCTTATTTAATTATCTTAAGGAGGCTTTTCCATCTCAAGGGGTATTATAATCAGCCTTTGGGAACTAAAGAACCACCTCAAAAAACAATAGAGTATCTCCCATGTTGGCAAACAACCTCTTTGACAAATGTTACCTTTGGAAAAAGGCCCTCAGATGTAAGTCTTGGGTGGAAATCATAAGGAGAAATTTTGACACAATTTTCTAGTATAGTGGCTGCTCATTCTTGACTGGCATGGGTGTTTTCAGGGATCAGAACACAGATTAGCTCTTTACTCAAATCTTTGCCTTGAGGCTGATTGTTCTCTAGGAAGAAAGACATTTCTGGGAGGGCAGCCAAAGGTGTCCCTTAGAAAAAGATTAGAAATGAGCCCCATTCAAGGAGATGGAATGAGGCTGTTTGGCTCTACCAGACCTTTGCTTGTTTCCTTAATCCAGAAATATCACTGAAAACAGAAGTGGTGATAATGTTAACAATGATAATAATCTGTGTTCATTGACTAATTGCAGTAGGAGAGTGCTCAGGAAAAAGGCATGGCACAGTGGTCTGTACAAACCTCTGCGTCACAGTTTACATAGCTCTGAATTTTATGATTTGTATTCAAATGTGGGAAAGAGTGATGTGTCATAGTTACAGGTAAAATACATAGATGGAAGTATAGTAAGTCAACGGAAGTAAAGGAAATGTATGCATACCCCAGAGAAAAAATACGATCTGTACCAACATCTTGCTCTGTAAAGCAAGAAAACTACTTGCTATTGTAATGGAGGCCATTGTCAAGATTTGGTTTTCCATTTTGGAATTAGGCAATGTTTTCTTTAAAAGAACACAGTATTTGTTTGAATATACACTTAAGATGAGGCAAAGTAATGCCAATTTGATAACAAAAACAAAAACCAACAAGTACAGCTCAAATTCTTTTTAGGTGTTGTGAGGAGCAGAGTCATTAAATCTTGCCATCTGGCTGAAGGGAGTGGAACAAGCATAAGGAAGAATACGGAATTTGAGTGGGACCATGGAAGATAGGGGGGATCTCTACCTGCAGAGTTAGAGGAATGGGGGCAGGGAGGGACAAAATGAATATAAAAGATGAGTTTGCAAAAAATAGGTTGATGCAAGAACTAAGAAGCTTTCGGATACAACTGTTAGGATTCTGAGCTCAACTCATCAGGAGGGCGGGGGTGTTGAGGTTTTCTCCTTGAAGGCATTAAGCAGAGAAGTAATGTGATTACACATAGTCTGTATTTTAAATAAATGTAGAAATTAATTCTTGAAATTTGGAAAACCCCCAACAATACCTGATTACAAAATGAAAGTTAATGTCAATATCAAAGACTACTTTTAAATAGTCTGAAAAAAATACATGTCTCCATCCAAATGAAGAAGACAGTGCATTTTCCCAGCCATATTTGTATTCCTAAAACATTTCCAAGTATCCATCATGGCAGACCTGTTTCATGTAAATTCACAATTTCATCAGCCCTCTGTAATGCCACATTATTTTAGGTAAAGTTGTTTCAACTGAGTGCACACATCTATTAGTGTTAAGTCATATTGGATAATGAAGCACTGTTATTCCCATGGACCCGTGTTAGGTGGACCAGGGATTTTAATTAAATATCTGAATGGGTGTTGTACAGTAGATACTCTCTAGAAAGCATCTGTCAGGGTTAATATTTTACAAGTTAGCTATGCCTCTTTCAACCTTTAATTATAATATTCTAACTCTTTATTCTTAGTTACTGCTAATAATTTCAAGGTGATACAGATAGAAATTACTTGATTATCCAAGTGACTGCACATATCAAATGAAATAGAAAGCAATTTCACTGTCTCTACATGCTTAATAAGTAAGCATTACTAACATGTTATTGTATTTTGAAAAAAATAACTCTTTTTTTCTAAGAGGGATTAAAACACATGATATTCTCCGGTTGGAAGTATGTCATGCTTGGTGCATATGTAACTAAACTCATTTCTCAGTGATAGCAGTGATAGTGCTCCTGCAATAAATAGATTTCTTGATCATTGCCAGTCCTTCAGTTCTCTTTGGGCACTGATTTGAAGTTCTTATTTGTTTCTCACAGTATCCTGTTTGACCACCTCAAGTCCACTTAATTACATAAGCATATGACCTTTGCCACTTCCTTTCCCCTATGTAGACTTTGGCCGTCTCTGTGGGTGGAGCATTCAAAAAAGACTTGCTTTGGTTTTTAATTTTGGGGAACATGAAACATACCAGTAGTCTTTTCATGTTCAAATCCACCCCTCTATGGACTGTTCAAGCTCTGGTCTGTTCAAGAGTGGATAGATTGCTGTTCCTGGTTGGAAGCCGACATCCATGACCCCAGCACTGATATGTAATCACACCAATATTGACTCTGGTCTTGAGCGTGAATGACTATGGTGTTTTGGCTTTTATCTCATTTGACTCTTTCATATTTCCAGCCACCATTTTGAAAAAAGAATATGTTAATTGTGTGTTTCTGTTTTAAGAGTCATGATACAACTTCTGTTGAATGTTTGTTGGATTTGCAAACTCTATTGTTAACAGATCACCAATCAGGAGTTATTTCTGTCCCTAAGGTATATTAAAGAAAACTTTGGTACTTAGCCTGGTGATGGGTATTAAAGAGGGCACGTTCTGCATGGAGCACTGGCTGTTATACACAAACAATGAATCATGGAACACTACATCAAAAACTAATGATATAATGTATGGTGATTAACATAACAATAAAAAATTAAAAAAATGAAAACAAAAACAAAAACAAAAACCAGAAAAGATAGGTTAAAAATATTTTGAAATACAAAGGAATTTTTTCCTTCTAGGGTATCTTCTTGCTTTCCAGCTGTTTCTAATGTTCCTACAGCTGACAGTGTCTTGTGTTGCTATGCTGTTTCATCAGTGCAGTGGAGAAAACAGCTAGATATCTGTTTTTCCTAAGAGTAGAAAATTCTCACTATGCATTCTCAGAATATTAAAAAGTTGAGGACTGTATTTCCACTAGTTCAGAATAATGACAGTTTTAACAGAACTGAAACCTGTTGAAGTCTTGTTTGGCACTGGCTATTCTTGAGTTCTAGGAGAACTATCTCATTATAGTTCTCATTTCATAAGTAAGGAGAGTTATTTAATATGTTTTGTGAATGACAACAGCACATTGTACCTTAACCCTGATGTCTCTTTCTTTGACATTTGGTGACTACATTGGCTTGGAATGGAGAATAACATTTCAACTATATTAACAGGATCATCTTTTATCGTCCCAAGACCCAAGTCACTGTAATTTCCAGAGCACATGATGCTCCTTACAGATAACTCATTTTTCCTTACAGTATCTTTATTATGGAGTATACTGTTACAGAACCTTTTTCCAAAAACAGGTAAAATCATGACCTTCATGCAGATATTAAGTGAACACATACTAAAAATTTAATTTAATTCATTAATGAGGGTACCAGTAAGATATTATAACAAGTTCAAAGGAGAATCCAGAGAACAGACATTATTATAGATCAGGAATATTGAAAGGAGATGCAAATGGAATAAAAACTGGCCTCCTCCATAGAGGGAGAAGGTGGTTCATTGAAACTCCAGGAGAAATTGTTGCATGTCTATAGGTAGAAATTATTTTGCATTGCTATCAGTTATCTACAACCTACAGAATTGTAAAAGAACCTCATCAATGGTTTGAATGAGATAGTCTGGAAGAATGTGCTGTAGACTATGCAGTTTTTCCCTGAAGCACAGATTTTTCCCTTAACATTATTTTGTTCACTCTTTATTTGGATAACTAGTATTTATCCATGAAGGTTCATATCAGGCATATGTATTAGGAAACCTCTGATGTCTTCTATCTGGTTTCAAGTTTCCTTCTATCTCTCAAAATATCTTGTGAGGGACAATTACTGTGTTTACTCTATGGCATTGTAATTTAATATCCATTGTCTTTCTTAAATTCTTTTTTTTTTTAAGACTAGGACTATATCGTATTTTTTCATTTTATCTTACTTAGGATATAGGCAAATTCATAAGATTTTGACAGAATGAATGCATGAATGCAGGAAGGATGGACTGATGGATGTATGTTTAGTGGAGAGCACATGAGCACATGTATGATAGGGAAGCATTTGTCATCCTGTATGATGTACCAGGGTTTTGAGTAAGGTCCAGTCTTCTCTAGATTTCCCTTTGAGCAGAGTACATCCATATTATTAAATTAAACTCTGTGCTTACCTGACCTGGTTATAGCCTTACTATGTGATCTCAGGAAAATCCTTTATACCTTGCAAACCTCAATTTATATTTGTAAAATGTATTCTCATTATTTTAAAATCATAGGTCTTTTAACATTATAGTAATGTATTTGCAAATGCAGACAAAATTCGGGTCAGAATAAGCAATGATCTTGGACTACGTTAGATGTGATTTGAGGTGAGTGGTCAGAGAATCTGTACCCCTCTAATATTTATGGCAATGTGGCAGAAGCTGTGAAGCGAGAGCTAGTTCCTTCTCTGGGACTTCTGACTCTATCACCACAATCTTTTTTGCAAATTCCTTATGCATATGAGGAATTATGCCTTTATTAGTTGAGTCTATAATCTGTTAGTACTTGGTGTACATTAACTGAGCACTGAGTCTAGAATGAATAGGCGGAGTATATGTACAGCGCCTACCATTTAGAAGTCCTTACGTCTCAGGTATATGCACACAAAATTGTGGTTCTCCAGAATTTTTATTTCAGAAGATTCCCGTTTAAATATATATTTGATTATGTATGTTCCGAATGGTAAAAGTGTCCTGGAAGTGACAAGATGCTTCCTGCAAAGGGGTAGAGGGCAGTAGAAAGTGCTTGACTTTTTTGCATAAGATAGGATTTGTCAGGGGCACCTGGGTGGCTCAGTCATTAAGCGTCTGACTTTGGCTCAGGTCATGATCCCAGGTGGGATTGAGCTCTGCATTGGGCTCCCTGCTCCGCAGGAAGCCTGCTTCTCCCTCTCCCACTCCCCCTGCTTGTGTTCCCTCTCTCGCTGTGTCTCTCTCTGTCAAATAAATAAATAAAATCTTAAAAAAAAAAAAGAATTTGGTCTGTGTCAGTTTCTACTTGCATGACCAGCAGCAAGCTACTTAATTTCTTTTGGTTGTACTTTCCTTATATCTAACATGTGAGTAATAACCCTGATTTCATAGGGTTGATGTGAGGATAAGGGAGACAATGAATGCAGCTGACTTATGCAAGCAACTGTGGAAAATGTTGGTTCCCCAGTCCTCTCCTGGAGCACATCTTGCCCTTATCTGCATTTGTTTATCTCTCTTTCTTACTCTTTATATTACCTTCTCTTCAGTTTTCACTCTCTTCAAATAATTCACAATGAGGTTTATGCCCACTCCTTCCTACCTTTTTTGGTTTTCCTTGTCTCTGCCAGCTACACTGTGAGTTCAGTGAGGACAGAGGGCCTGGCCCGGCTTGTTGGGAGGCTCCAGAGCACATCACAAGGGCCTGGCATAGTGCCCAAGCCCAGTAGACTGAAGTTCAGCACAGGAGCCCTCTATACCAGTTTTCTCAGAGAAGCCCCTTCATTTTTACCTGTGTTCTCTAGAAGCCAAAGAAATTGTCTCTAACCCTCAGACTTAAACGGAATTTATTTTAACAGGTGTTGTCCATGGTCCTGAATAGAGTTTGGATTATATACGGTGGGTTTGATTTTCTTTATTATGCTGCCCTGTAGTTTGAGCAGCTTGTATTTAGGCTTTCTAGCCAGACTCAACCCAGCAGGCTTTCCCAAATTCACTGCAGCTTCAAGATCCCAGGGAGTGAGGACTGACCTAAGGTCATATGCATCAAGCTACTCTATCACTAAAGTGAAGCTAGAGGAATGAACAGATGTGTATCAATGCCTGTGGTATTCAAGACAACATATTAAAACACAGGTTTATTTTAACTCCCTATATTTTGAAACTGGACGGCAGAGATTATACACTTGATCTTAGCCAAAAGGCCGAGAAGCGATGGATGACAGAGATTATAAAATTCATACCCTGTGGGTTCGTTGCTCTTATTTTCTTTTTCACAGTGTATTTATTCCTTCTGAGCATCTTTGGGCATGCATTGTGTTTTCTCTAATGAAAGTAGAAAAATTGTATCCTTGTTGCTTATTTTTAGCACTGTTGCTATGCTAAACTGTAACTCAGGAATCTTATTAAAATCAATTCAGGATTTGAATTTTCATTCTCTTTAACACTGTGACATCACTCTTCTTTCTGAAAATTTGTCACCATATAGGAGTCTATTTAAATATTTCCTATCAATTGTTGGAAAGATATTTCTCATCTACTTAAGGAATAAGTAAAAAAAAACAGGTATGTAGAAATTGGGGGCAAAATTTGTCAAGTTTTCCTATGGATTTTTTTTTTTCGTGAGTAGGTGAAGGGGCAGTTGTTTCTTTCATCCTGTGCTTAAGAATAATTTGTGGTATCTTTTTTTTTTTAAGATTTTATTTATTTGACAGACACAGCTAGAGAGGGAACACAAGCAGGGGGAGTAGGAGAGGGAGAAGCAGGCTCCCGGCTGAGCAGGGAGCCCGATGCGGGGCTCGATCCCAGGACCCTGGGAACATGACCTGAGCTGAAGGCAAACACTTAATGACTGAGCCACCCAGGCACCCCAAATTTGTGGTATCTTCAGGGTGATACTGCACAATGCAAAACTTACTGTGCTGAATGAAGGGGTTGGCCATTGTGCCTTTAGATGACTTCCTGACACATAAATTGAGTGACCTGAATTTTGTGTGTGTGAAATTGAGCTTTTGTAATATATATATATATATATATATATATTGTTGAGGCAATAATCTGCATCCCAAAGCTGTTTTTACAGTTACCCATATGTAAAGAGCAACAACATGCTTCTGTTCTTTCTGCAGTGGACTGGGGCTGTTTCTTGCTGTTCATCTATTATTGTGATTCCTAGCAGTAGAATCCTGGGCAGCAATAGAACTTCAGGGGGTCTGGGTCCACACATAAGGGCTTTTAAGAAACAAAAGAGGGTCATTACCATGAGGAGTATGAAGCCATGGGGAGTTCTAGTAAGAACTAGCATTTAACCTAAAAGGTTGACTTATACTTGAGGACATTTGATCAGAGCTCTACCTCACTTTAAATTAGATAAACATGTAGCATCAAAAATAAGCTGATGTGATAAGCCAGAGAACATTAAACTTGGAAGTTGCCTGCTCTGGGATGAACGTTGGGCTATTCGCTTTCATCATTACTGTCTCATTAACAATCCTGAAAGAAAAGCATGGGTTATCATACTCATTTCATAGATGAAGAAACCAGGCTCAGGGATATTAAATAACTTCATAGCTGTAAGCAGTTGAGCTAGCATTCAAAGCTAAGCCTTTGTGGCCCAAAGTCCATGATTAATTATACATCATGCTACAATCAAGGGGGGCTTTTTTTCCTATAAAAGACCATCCACAATATTATTGTGGTAAATAACACATAAAATGAGGTCTACCCTCTTAACAAATTGTTACCTGTAAAGTATGGTGTAACTGTAAACACTGTCGAATATGACATCTCTAGAATATCTTGCATGACTGAAACTTGGCACCCATTGAACAGCAACTTCCCTTATGTATTTATATCTATAACTAGATCTTGATTCCTCCTTTCTTCTCCTTGCACTGTTTGTTTGCTTTTGTTTTCAGATAGAGAAATTGAGGAGTGTCACATCAATGCCAAGCTCAGGGTCATTGGTCAGCCTGCATCTTGGGGTGGTGACTTACTGTAATATGTCAATAGCCTGATTAACTATTAAGATGACCAGACAATTAACAAGCTGTTTTACTAGTCAGCGTGAGATGAATCCGATTATAATTTCTAATCATCAGCAGCTTCTGTTTCATATAGTCTACTGGCTCTTCACTTACTGTGGATTCCAAGTTGATATTGCCCCTCTGAGTCAGACAGAATGTATTTTTAGCCACACTCACTTGAGAACCCCCCCATGGCAGATCACACAACCACTTCTCAGTCTGGTAGGGACGCCCCAGGATGGAGTCAGACTGCCTCACAGGCCCTGGCTCTAGTCCAGGGAACAATCAGTGGGTATTGCTCTTCCAGACAGCCTCCTACCACAGGCGCTGGCCAAAAGTTAGGGCACAAGGATCCTCTGTACTTTCATTGGGCGCCATGCCCAGCTCCATTAGGGCAGAATGTGGAACTCAGCAGATTGGAGTTTGGTCTCTATGGCACCCGGGCTACAAGCAAACTACAACAGTCCCCAGGTAACCTGCATTGTCTCATATGTATGCATATGACCCATTCCACCCAACAAATCCTGTAGGAGAAGCTTATCCTGCTCCTGACCAAAGCCAGGAGAAATGTCCTCTCTCCCTTCCTTGTTTACATTATTTAACCAATGTTCAAAGTGACATGATACAGATTTTTCTAAT
Source organism: Eumetopias jubatus (assembly GCF_037043125.1). Taxonomy (NCBI): domain Eukaryota; kingdom Metazoa; phylum Chordata; class Mammalia; order Carnivora; family Otariidae; genus Eumetopias; species Eumetopias jubatus. Next base: position 47,758,848 of record NW_028274823.1, on the reverse strand, counting down.
AAACACATGAGTCTATTAAACTTAGCCTAATAGCAGTGGCATGGTCTTTTATGAACACGTGCAGTACTGGAAAATGCCAGTAGGAGACCCGCTCTGGCCCCAGTCCCCTGTTGAAGTTCCCAAATGGCACTTAAAGTTGGTAAACCTCAGAATTTCCTCTTCTTTTAATTGGAATGTTAATGACATCTACCTCACATGCACTTTACAGGGTTGTTGTGAGCATTAAGAACAAAGTGAATGTTGAGAACTGTAAACATGATGTATATACGCTCTGTTGTAAATATTGCTACATGAGTCAACTCGATAAGGGTTGGGTTTTTATGATACACAGAAGGTGCTCATAAGTGCCTCTGAAATCATGGGAAGGAATCTTGGTGTAGGAGAGAGAATGAGAGAGGACAGACCCAAACAAACAAAAATCTCACGAACCTTGGAAATTAATAATCTCACACCTGGTAAACTTTTAGTGTCTTGATCTTATCCATTATGGGATGTCCCCCCCAAGGGATATAACTTTTTATTAGCTGTTTAAAATAAAACTTGATAAGCTGAAAGCATACCAAATATTCAGTTTCGTACATTCTGAATTACTTATATTTGCAAACTTTCTTTTGCAAATTGTACTCCAAGCTTATTTCATAATGATTATTTTGAATTCGCCTTTTTCCTGTCATATTCTCATCATATCCACAAATAGGTTCCTATAACAATAGTGCATACATATTTCCCAAGCCCTTACTAGGTGCCAGGCAGAACGATAACTCTTGATCATACGTTGATGCATTTAGTCCTCCCTGCTGTACTCTGAAGGGAGGGGTTGTCATTTTACCCATTTTGTAGGTGAGGATGCTTGGCGAAGTTATATAATTCAACAAAAATGACAGTGCTCCTAGTAACTGAGTGAGGACTCAATTTCAGACTACTGGAACCTAGAACTCATGACTTTTGTTTAATTGTTGGTTCAAGTAACCATGCAAGATTTCATTTGCCCAGCATAGAAGGGCTCTTGGAAGCTGATTTGGCCTTCACTGAAAGCTACGTGCGCTGCATAAAGGGAACTTCCGGTCGGACGCTTAATTAGTGTTACCTGAGCATAATGGCAGAAACTCTCCCCTTCTTCCATGGGCTTCTGCATAACCGACCTGAACTTTTTTTTTTGTCATCTTTTATTCTTTTTTCCCTGACACTTGACCCGTGTCCCTGTCCTATTTCCACCAGTTGCTCAATCTGCTTTCTATCACCCTCTTTTCCACATTCTCGTTCCTTGAGCATCTGCTTCTCCTTGTTGGCCAACACTGACCTAGTGAGGAAGGCGGAGGCCACATATACTATTGTCAGGTTTTATGAAGCAATTAAATCCCACTGAGCACAAGAGAGCATGTTGAGCAACTCTGTGGAAACATTGCACAGTTGTAGTATATTTTTGCAAAATAATGTATTCGGGTACTATTTTCCAAGGCACCAAAGCTACCTAATCCCACAAGACACACAGGCTGTATTATATAAAGAGGATAATGTGTTATGCATTTAAAAACTCCTGGAAAAGTTCTCATTATTTGTATTGTGCCACCAAATTCCAGGGCAAGGCGGCCCATTTGTGAGTGATGATTAGCACTGCCAACGCCCCAGAGTAGCAGGAAAGGATGTCGTGAAATGATCCAACTTCCATTAGAAAATAATGACTGTCTTGGCTAAGCAACATTTTTTTAATTAAATACCAACAATTCCTAGTAATCAGAGGGCCTATTAGCCATGAAATTTGATTCCAGTATCAGGGAGTACTCACTTATCAAATGGGAGCCAAATAATTGTGGGAGAAATTTACAGTCCTGCATTGGGGATAGCATTAAATATTATGGAAATGGCACGGGGTATAGCTCTGGCTCTGGGGAAATGTGGCATTTTACAATTTCAGTAGCAAGTTAGGCTGGTGATTAACAGAAGGCAGTCATTAATTTCTGAGGCATGATATTTTCTCTCTGTTCCCTTGAGAACGCAGGGATTTGCAGGATGATGAACCTGCTGTGAATTTTCCCTTAGCTTTTCCTTTACTGGTCTTTTCCACATTTCCATCAGCTACCTTGAGACAGGGATCAGAAATCCTTGCCATGGAATTAGCTTCGATTTATGGAGGCAAGTGTTCTTGACTCCAGGAGTGGCCTTAAGGAAGACTGGAAACCACCAAGAGTTAATCTGCCTAGGAAGCCTACCTTTAAGTGCCCAATCTTTTCTTCTGATGGTCTCCCCTAACACCTCACCCTCCAGCTCGCCCATGGAAACCCTCCCCATGCTTCCCAGCACCTGTTTAAGGAAGTGAAAAGCAAATATTCACTGAGTACCCACTAATACCACAATTTGTATCAAGCAATCCAGACACAGTTTTTGAAAGTAGGTGCTTACTGATTAGGCCCATGACGATTAAATACTCTTCTATAATATTTACACCTAGCTCCCTCTATTCTTAAAACATTTGTCCTTTACGGTATTCCCATTATGGAAGTAAATGCTGATACGGTTTTAAGTGACTATATTAATCTGCCACAGATAGTTCTATTTACATTTCTTTGAATACATTTTTAAGTGACTTTAAACTTGGAAAGTCATGTGTTTTACATACAGCACTGTTTTATGGCCATCTTACCAACAATTCAAATCTAACTTATAACTCTGAGTGTTTTCAAATATACATCCACAATTATGCATATATATACATATACTATATATATAAACAACATTCATAAATACATATGTACACATACCTGCATGCACACATACACATGCAGATACATACATGCATACGTACATATGTAAACACAGGTAGATATAAAATCTTTCATAATAGTTTTCTTTCTGACCCATGGGGGCTGCTTTACTTAATTGAAAACCTCTCCCTTGGTACCCCTGTGTATGTCTGTGATCAACCTGGTGGGCGAACTGTGTGCCTCTACATGGATTCTTCAGGGTAACAAAAGGAACAGAATGTTTAGCATATAAAAAGTGCAGTGGCAGGCTCTCTAAAGAGTAAGAGAGGAGAAGATCCCAACAGAGACCCATCAACAGGGCAAAACAATTTGCCTGTTGTCACATACCAGGAAGGGTCAAAGTAAACAGTCCACATTTAGCGGGCTCCAGAGTCTGTATTCTGTTTACTACATGAACATGCTGGTGTCAGAACAGGTAAATGCCAAACTTTAAATTTTCCTTCCCCTGACCCAGCCTGTCTCAGCATTTTTAGGTATATTTGGATAAAAGCTGAGGCTCATGTATGTCAGCTGTGCTTTGGAAAGCCTTTCCAGCAGAAAAACAGGGAGGCATGGCCTTCAGACATATTCAGCAATGATCAGGTTTGCTTGGTAACTCAATGGTGGTGCATGTCAACTGGCTGTAGGAAGTAGCAAATGTCATACATGCTTCTGCCATTAATCCTACTTACTTGCCTTGGGGTGCCTGGGTGGCTCGTTAAGCGTCTGCCTTCGGCTCAGGTCATGATCCTGGGGTCCTGGGATCGAGCCCCATATCAGGCTCCCTGCTCAGCAGGAAGCCTGCTTCTCCCTCTCCCACTCCCCCTGCTTGTGTTCCTTCTCTCGCTTTGTCTCTCTCTGTCAAATAAATAAATAAAATCTTTAAAAAAAAAAATCCTACTTACTTGCCAAAGTGGGATGCCACAAATAATTAACCTCTGTTTCTGCCTACTTAGAAAATGTTATTACCAGATTCCTTACAAATATTTCCATTCCTAGGGCCTTGGGCCATTTTGAGGATTTGGGAGTTCATCCCTTTTTCTCGATTGTAAGGAGTCATTGTGGCTTTGGGTGCCATAGTGGAATTCTTTCTCCAAGCAGGAAACTAAGCAGTGAGGCTTCATAAGCCTTCCTTAGAGATGTGTGTACATCATAACATCACTCCTAATACCTTAATCCCCATCAGTTCTAGATCTTCCTGTGAGCCCAGGTGAAGGATGGGCACATTTTTTCTCCCAGTGGGAATGTGCCCATATTATACTTACTTCCTGATGCAAATACCATTCTCTTAGTTTTACCTGTAAATCTGCTTCTTCCCCCTGGAATGAACTTAATTGCTCTGAACTTAAGTGCCAGTGTATTGGCCAAAGCCACTTTGGGAACTATTTGTAAGTAAGAGTGAATACTCTCTCTCATTGGTAAGCTATAGCTGCTCCAAAAAACACAACCTTTTCTCATAAACAAAGTTTATTTTTGCTTTGATCTGGAACACCATCCTCACAATATCTGTAGGTGGTTGAGAAGTCACAAAATGTCCCTGGGCAGACAAGGACGTGCATGACAAGGTCTGGAGCTGCTGTTGTTCTTTTCCATATGAAAGAGTGGCTGGTCTACTGAGGTATGTATTTCATTAAAATGACACCGTGATCTTCCCAACATGGAGAACTGGAGTTGAAGATCATTTACTCCAATCTCCTTATTTTGCAGTTAAGAAAGCGGAGGCCCAGAGAGGTGAAGTGACTTGATCAAGTCACACATTATCACAAATGGGGCCTGAACCCATATCCTTTGAGTCCAAGTACTGTTTACTTCGAGGTACTGCTTTAACATGGTCCAGCCAGGCACAAGTGGAATACAGGAGTTCAGAAGGAGTCTTGCCCAACCAAAATAAACTCAGTTGAAGACAATTTGCGGGCAATATGCTGATTTTGAATATGATAACAAAATTATAAACAAATTTTTTGACATCCAAGTGTCTTTGCTTTATTGAAAATCTAAATATTTGTGGCTGTTCCATTCATTTCTGATGGCACTTTTTAAAGTCTTGTTGGGGAGTAGCTTTCTTATTTAGTTGTAATCTTCCCAAATATCCATGCATAAACATAGATTTTCAACTATTTTTTTAAAAGATTTTATTTATTTATTTGACAGAGAGAGACACAGTGAAGAGGGAACACAAGCAGGGGGAGTGGGAGAGGGAGAAGCAGGCTTCCCACGGAGCAGGGAGCCCGACGCGGGGCTCGATCCCAGGACCCTGGGATCATGACCTGAGCCGAAGGCAGACGCTCAATGACTGAGCCACCCGGGTGCCCCTCAACTATGTTTTTAGAGGAGTAAATGAGAAATGTCTAAAATGTCTGGAGAAAATTAGCATTTTTAAAGTGTTACATTTAAATAGTGGCTGATCAATGTCTCATCCAAATTGTAAAAAAAAAAAAAAAAAAGGAAAAAATGCAAATACTTTGAAGTTCATTGTACTATATTTTTTCCACTATTTGTGACTCTTAACTCTTAAATTTAAACTCTTAATTTAAATTTAATGTACTTATGTGGGAGACAGAGTATGTGCATTTATAAACATAGAATACATTTAGAATTATCAATGGAAGCTTGAATTTTTCTCACAATAAAAGTATACTGTGGTTGGGAATTCATTAGCATCAATAATGTGTGGGAGACAGCCTCCCATTTTCAAATGAAAAATGTTCACAATTTTTCAATGACTATTTTATGAGGCCGTTTGAGCTATATGTGCTGGACATATATCTTGTGATATTTTTGTCACTTAATTTTTATTTGTTTTTAATATCAGGGAAAGTGAATGCTAGGTCACAATATCATGAATGAAAGTAGAGACAGCAATCGGTTGGAATTATAATTATATAGTAGAATGCAAACTGACACATAATGGTAACATTCGTAAAACATTTTATTAGAGATTTTTTTTTTTTCTTGAGAGCACCTGGGATTTTGGTACTAGTTTTATTCTGCTGTATTGATTGTTAGATATGTCGACAGTTTCTTGCTTTCTCATTTAAAATGTATGAGAATCTGTGGCAGTATCATTGGTCCCTGGGAAACAAATGATGTCATTAAAATAACATTAGGACTTTAAGCTTCTCAAACCCAGAATTATTAACTTTAAGTGAGGATGGTGGCATGGCAAAAAATGTTAATGATTCTTTTGGTGCTTAATTCAAGTGTTGTGTGATGGTTCTTCTGTAAAAATCTGCATTCTATTGATAGTACCTGAGGGAGAAGAAAACAAATAAGCAAGCTCAAGTTTGTGAGCTGGTAGGTTTATTTATACTTAAGTGTGTCTATTCCTTACCTGTCAAGTATTAGCTCAGAATAAGATGTTGAAGGGAAAAAAAAAGTTGTTCCTTTGCTCTATTTATTCTTATAGTTCTATAGTGCCATAAATCATTATTTAGTGATAAATATCTTTTTGTGTTTGGCACTATCATTTTAGGTCAGAAGAGTAAAATATGTAATTCTTTTTGTCATATGGTCTCATTCCTTAAATTCTTAGTTTTAATTAATCTCTTATTTGGGTAGAGTATATGTTCATATAATTTTTGCACATTTCAGAATATCATCCTGCTAACTTCACACAGGAAACACAGCATAGCTAGTTGTAACACCTTGCTACATTTCTAGGCAGTTGCCTTGCTTTACATTAAATATTTGACTATCTAATATTTGTAATGTAATAGTAAATTAAAAATTAGGATAAGAGCACATGCTTGTTCATTGATTCTTCCTATGGTTTAGCAACTCCTTTTGATGCTATACTCAAGTCTTTTCCCAGGTCAGTAAACTTCTTCATGTAAGGCTCTGATTACTGATTCTCTTCTCCGATTTCTACTTTATTCCTTAGGAATGTCTACAGCTCTTAGGTTTTGATTTCGGTTATCCACCTTCAATAGCAATCATAAGAAGGAACTTTATCATTTTTATCCTGTGCTTTTTGGATGTCTCAGGTGTGTTCTCTACATTTTTCTACATACTTCTTGTATTTTGTACTTGGTAATTTCTGTTCCTTAATGTTTCTGATATGTCTGATTATTTTTCCTGCTCTTGCCATTGTAGCTTCTTTAAGTTTCTCCTTATTGCATCCATTTTTTTTCTATAAATGGTCTGCCAAAAATCTTTCTAAAATTTTCTTTTAGTAACTATTGAAAATTATTTTCAAAGACCACTATTCCACAGAAACTCTCAGATCAATAGCTAAATAGTAGATAGAAATGTTAGCTCACAACCCAGTTCTAAACACCAAGATGACATTCATTTTCTCCTTGGAACATTTGGCTACCTGATATTCTGAATCCATAAAACGCACAAAATTAAAATTCCAATAATCTCATAGCCTCTAGGAATTGACATTTTCCCCCCTTTTCTGCCTATACTACTTAATTTGCAGGAATGTTATACTTACGGAATGGAATATTTTCTCATTTTCTGTACCATCTACTATCTTTCCACTGCACATACCCATCAAGTGACACAGTCTTTCTTTCCAGTTGTTTTCTCAAAGATTCAGCTCTGAGCGGATATTCTAAGATGGCTGCCAGTGGGGAGGGCGAATGGTATCCTGACTGCACTTGGTGTTTAGGCACGACAACTTCCAACCATGTTCTTAGACTCAATATTGCCACCTCAGAGAGGCCTTCCGTATTCACCCAGTCATTCCAGTCTCATCCTTCATTTTTAATTTTCATATAAATTCATATTATAAGCCACAGTACATAGTATATCCTCAACAAATATTGTTGGCTGAATGAGTAGATGGATGGATGGATGGACAGATGGATGGATGGATAGTTGTTTAGGATTCTCATTGGTGTGGAGTTTGTGCTGTTGGTCTGCAGGGCACAATATGGTGGTAGGGGGTAGAAGGTCTTCCTACTTATTAGATTTTCTTTGTCTTCATAGTTTTGGTGGAAAGTGGTGAGAGACTGTGTCACTGGCTGCCAACCAGTCACCATTTTAACCACCAAAACTGATACTGCCTGCTTGCCTCCTCTACTCTCTGCCTCCTACTTTCTCTCAAACTGTTCTTACCCTCTGTTCTCTTTCTCCAAATAAGCTTGCTCTTGCTTAAAATGCCTCCTTCCATTCACTCTGTGTTTGTGCCTCAGCCATATCTCCATGCCTACCCACTGTCTCTGCTCTGTCAGATGTAAAACATGCTTCTTTATCTTTGGAGGGAGTTTAGAGTCTCTCATCTGTAGTTTTCTGGAAATAGTGGAGAGGCTGTAGGCTGCGATCAATTTGGGGACATTTAATGGAAGTAAAATGGGTAAAGCAGTATATCCAGAATTCTTCAAATTGTTATTTATCTATTTCCATCCATCCTTAGCTATTTTAATACAGATATAACTTTTACCACCAGAAAACTATAGATAGTAATTGATTTTTGGCTTCCTATTTCAGAAGCTACAGATTAGAGGATATTAATTTTAAAGAGGTCACTCAATCAGAAAATGCATTATTCACTTAGTGCAGTGAGAAGAGCAGTGGGCTGGAACTTAGATCTAGGACCAGCCCTGGCTCTGCCACCTTCGTTGTTTGAGGCAAGGCGTTCCCCCGCCGGGGTCTCCGTGCACTTTCACTGTCCAATGACCAAGTTTTCCATTACCTTCATGTATGAAGAATCTCCAGTCCCGTGATGTTGATTCTCCTATGCATTAGTGCTCTTATCTGACACCCAAATGTCCCAATGTGACCCAGCATCACCAGGGATGCTCAGATCATAGTCTAAGAACTGGCTTTTGACACTTTTGTGATTATGTATATTATTTCTAAATTAAAAGTAGTAAACCTGGACTTAGTATTTGCTTTACAAGGGGTGGTTTGATCCACAGTTCAACACAGCACATTTTAATCCTCTTTTGCTTGAAGGATGAAAAATGAGCAATCCAATTTTGAAGTAACTACAAAAATAGTGTTTATATCAACTGACCTGCTTGCCCTTTCTGGCTTATCTTAATAAAGGATCATTATTATTAAATCTAAATGATCTCTTCCACAGTGACACTAAACATCATCATCCAGCTCTTGTGATTCCCCTACTCGGGGACCATTGAACTGAGGTCAGAGTGAGGTCAAACTTCCCACCCAGCCCAAGGCAAGATCCTCCCACCCCTGCTCATCTGTACTGTACCCTGCCACATTCCTCACTCCGGTTGGACTCTGTTATTCCATTAACAGATTCTTTGCCACTTTTGTACCAGTATACTTTTTCCCCCAGCTTTATTGGTATACAATTGACTAATAAAATTGTACGATATTTAAAGTGTACAATGTGATGATTTAATATATATAGTGAAATAAATGTATACATGGATTCCTCCCATCCCCACCCCAGCGAGTTAATGAACACATCTGTCACCATTACCTCATGTTTACCCTTTTTTTTTTTTTTGAGTGAGAACATTTAAGTTCTACTCGTAGCAATTTTTAGTTATAAAAAAATACAATGTGACCAACTAAGGTCACCATGTATGCATTAGATTCTCAGACCTTATTCATCTTATGGCTGAAAGTTTGTGCCCTTTTACCAATTTCTCCCTTTTCCTCCCAGTATTTATACTTTGATATTCACCTGGTGAATATCTTTTTATGTCTTCTCAGAATCCTTATCATCCTTCAGAACCCTTAATTTATATTTTTTAAAGACTTATTATTTTAGAGAGAGAGAGAGAGCTTGAACAGGAGGAGGGGCAGAAAGGAGGGAAAGAGAGGCAGAGAAGTAGACTCCCTGCTGAGCAGGGAGCCCCATGCAAACCTGGGCTCAATCCCAGGATCCTGAGATCATGACCTGGGCTGAAACCAATGAAACCAAGAGTTGGAGCCTTAACTGACTGAGCCAGCAAATGCACCCCAAATTTACATTTTTAAAGCCCTTATTATCACCCTAAAATGCTGTCAACTCTCCAAAACTCAACCAAAACTCCTTGCCTCTATTAGTTCTTAGAACTTGGTCTAAACTGCACTTCGAAATTATATGTATACATATTTATACACCCTTAATGGACTACAATCTCTTTCTCTTTTTAAAGAGATTATGTTTTAGATTTACAGCAAAAATGGGAAGATACAGAGATTTCCCATATCCTCTTGCCTCACACATGCATAGCCTCCCTCATTATCAACATCGCTCATCAGAGTGGTACACGTGTGGCAATTGATGACCCTGCATTGACACATTAATCTTACCCAAAGTCTGTAGTTGATATCAGGGTTCACTCTTGGTGTTGTACATTCTATGGCTTTGGACAAATGTATCATGACATGTATCCACCATTATAGTACCATATAGAATGGTTTCCCTGTCCTAAAGATCATGTGTGCTCTGCCTGCTCATTCCTCTCACAGTCCCTGGCAAACACTGATGTTTTTATAGTCTCCATCGATTTGCCTTTTCCAGAGTGTAATATAGTTGAAATCATGCAATAAGTAGTAGCGTTTTCAAATTGACTTCTTCCACCTAGTAATACGAATTTCAGGTTCCCCCATGTCTTTTTATGGCTTGATAGCTCATTTCTTCTTAGCACTGAATATTATTCCATTGTCTGAATGTACCACAGTTTATTTGTTCATTCACCTAGTGAAGAACATCTTGGTGATTTTCAACTTTTGGCTGTTATGAATAAAGCTGCATAAACATCTGTGTGCAGGTATTTGTATGGACATAAGTTTTCAACTCCTTTAGGTAGATAAAACAAGGACTGCTATTGCTGGACCATATGGTAGAGTATGTTTAGTTTTTTAAGAAGATGCAAAACTATCTTCCCCAGTGGCTATACTGTTTTACATTTCCATCAGCAATGAATGGGAGTTCCTGCTCTGCTAGCATTTGGTATGGCAATGTTTCTGATTTGGCCATTCTAATAGATGTACAGTGGTATCTCATTGTTGTTTGAATTTGTATTTTCCTAAGGAGAAATTATGTGGAACATCTTTTCAGATGCTTATGTGCTATGTGCATATCTTCTTTAGGGAGGTCTCTGTTAAAGTCATTGGCCACTTTTTGATGGTGGTGTTTGCTTTCTTGTTGACTTTTAAGAATTCTTTGTGTACTGTGGATAACAGTCCTTTATTAAATATTTCTTTGTATATATTTTCTCTAAGTCCATGGCTTGTCTCTTCATTCTTTTGAAAGTGCCTTTCAGAGAACAGAAATTTTTAATTTTATGAAGTCTAGTTTATCACTTATTTTTTTCATGGATCATGCATTTGGTGTTGCATCTAAAATGTCATTGTGAAACCCAAGGTCATCTAGATTTTCTCCTATGTTGTGTTGTACGAGTGTTATAGACATGTAGGTCTGTGATCCATTTTGAGTCAAGTTTTGTGAAGAGTATATGTCAAGATTTATTTTTTGTTTGTGGATGTCCAGTTGTTCCAGCACCATTTGTTGAAAAGACTTGTCTTTTCACCATTGTATTGCCTTTGCTCGTTTGTCGAAGATCAGTTGAGTATATTTACATGGGTCTGTTTCTAGACTTTGTGGTCTGTTCAGTGATCTGTTTTCTGTTCTTTTATCAGTGTCCCAATATCTTGATTACTGTAATCTCTTGAAATCCCAGATCTCATTGCCTTTTTAAAAAATATTTTCCAAATGTACATATAATAAAAACTTGACTGTTGAGGACTTCAGTAAATATAGGGTAAGTTAAATACTGTAAGTACAAGGATGAGTTACAACAGTAGAGCAAAGTGGTTAAGAACATAGAGAAGAAGACTATGTATGTTTGAATCTGATTCTGCTTCTTACTTGTTGGGTAGGATAATCATTACATCTGCTTCATGAGGGTGTTGATTAATTAAGTTATCCCCTATATTCCTAGCATAGTATCTGGCACAAGGCACATACTTAATAAATGTTGCTATAATTGTTATTATTTCATTCAAGATTCAATAAGCTTTCATATGTCATTATTTTCTTATAGATATCTATTATCTTATGCAAGCTTTTTTAGATGGCCTGATTTATTTTAGTTTAGCTTCTTTCAGTGGTTAGTGATACCAGTCAGCTGGTGTGTGTGTGTGTGTGTGTGTGTGTGTGTGTGTGTGTGTGTGTGTGTGTGTATGCATACGTGTCTGCAGGTATTCTCTACTATGACACCAGCATTATATGTGTTCTGTGTAGTATTAAGTAAGGTCTTTTGATCCATTTTGCAGTTTGAAGAGTTTTCTCCATTAGTTTCTGTGACTATTTCCTCATCTGTGTTATAGTTCTCTCTTGTTCTAATCTAATTATAGGTAAATTAGAAGTCCAGAAATGTTAGGAATCTAGTATCTCTATTAATGTCTTTATTCACTGAGTTCTGTGAGAATTTATTGGATGTGTCTTTACTTCGGCATAATCTGCTCACTGCCTTTGTGAGTTTAATCTATACTTAGTCTATCACAATTTCAGATTATTTGCCCCAGTGACTATCTATGTACCCCTTTCTTTTGAGCCATCCCATTATTTCCTTAGGGAGTGCCTGTCTTGGAACTATAGTCCTTTTTATAGGCTGAGAAAAAAATTAAAATTAAAATCTGATATTCACAACATCAGATTACAATTAAGACATAGTTGCGGTGGGCAGTACCCAATGCTGATGTGGTACTGTGTAATTTGCTTTAATAGTCACACCCTAGTTTTGAACCCAGTAGATAGTTTTGCTATGGAACTTAGTTCACTGTATTAAAGAATGGATTAAAAATCTGATACTCATTTACCTGCAGGAGACACAATAAGTTAGTAACTTAACATTCTCTTCTAGATCTCAGGAAGGAGATCTGTCTAAGGGAGAGAGAGAGAAAAGGCTGAATCTCAGTCATCCTCTGAGAATGAAGAGTAGGTAGAAGATGGTGAAAATGAATTTCACAAAATTTATTGGCATGTATACTGAAAGTTTGCCTCTAAGGAAATGATTCTTGTTAAGTCTGTGACTGTTGTATTGGGAAAAAAAAAATGCACTTCTTTTACTTTGAGATTCAGTTATCCCTTAAAACATTATAAATCCCCTTAGCAAATTCCTTCCTCACTCTTCTTAAAGTGGGTTGCAACCCTGGCATATTTAGAATATTGGACTACTTCTGGGACCCAAATACTGCATTTAGAATATTTTTTAAGATAATAACTCCTTCTCATTTTCTAGAAATATATGGCAGGCAGAACCATCATTGCTCTCCTCATGACCAGTGCTCAAGGTAGGCAACTGAAATCCTACCTACGATAAATACTCAGTTGGTGTAGGGTCACTGCAACCAAAAACAGGAATGTATGCAGTTGTGATCATGAAGGATCAATTGGCCTACCTGTTTAGAGGCCAAAACTCTCGTTTGGTCTTTCTTAAAATATCTCAACTTCACCCACATCAGGAATACTCTTTTCAGTTGACTGAAAACTGAATTAGGCTGCAGGAAAGCGGGGTAGTACTTATGGGGTCAGATTTAGCTGATAACACAGTTCTTCGTTATTGTTCACGAATGAGACTTACATTCACGGGCAACCACATTAGCAAAAACTAATTGGTCACTGGAAGTGCAGGAGGCACAGACCATCATTTGTGTGCCTTAGGCTCTCACATAGTCTCCGATTGCATCCATGGGTCTTAGGGACCAAAGCAACGTGGATTTTTGGCCACATAGTTCCCAGTAGTAACTGAGCTATTCCAAATTTGTTCCCTGATCTATTTAAAGATGAAAGTGTAGACAAATTAAAGGGCATTCAGGCAAGAGGAAGAACGTGATTAAGAGGATGGAGAGCTCTTTGAACAAGAAACTAAGAATGTGTAGCTTAGTTCAACAATAGTAAGTGGAACTCATGATAATGATACATAAATATTTGAAAAAATATAAACAGGAAGGAGTAACATTGTTTAATGCAATTCAGCTGGAGGTAGCCAAGAACAATGCAAAGTGCTTATAAAAGAAAAATTTAAAATAAACATGAGAAAATAATTTCCTAAAAGAAAATAAGGGGCTACATTGTAGGAAAGCATTGCAACTGTACTAGAAAAAATGGAACAAGGAAACTAAAAGCAAGGAATTTACCAACAGCAAATTCATTCCTTTATTCACTAATGTATCAAATGCATTTTGGTTATTTACATATTTAACATTTTCTTTGCTCTCATACCTTTGTTCACTCTGTTCATTCATTTATTCAACAAATTCTTCCTGCGCAGTTTGGTGTTTTGCAAATTGGGAGACACAGTCATTAACATACTGTTTAAGGTATTGCTAGTGTCTGTAATAAATAACCGGAAATTTCAGTAGTTTAACACAATATAATTTTAGTTCCCCCTCACGTGAAGTCTCAATCAAATATTTCTTACTGACAGAAGGGTGAGGGTTGGATTGGGGAAGTCGATGGTTGAGGGGCCAAATCTATGTAACCTTTCAGAGATCCAGACCGATGGAGATCCCCAGGTTCACTCTGATCTGCAATGTCCAGCTGGAAGAGCAGAAAAAGACTGGGGCAGAAATAGTCCCTCCTTAAACATACTGACTCAAATTACTTTCAACTTACTTTGATTTCTTAATGGACACGTAGCTGATCAAAACAGACCCAAATCCCTGCCTTCTTGGGAGTGTACATCCAGTTGGAGGAAACTGACAATAATAAAATAATAAATAAAATAAATATTTTATTGGGACGCCTGGGTGGCCCAGTTGGTTAAGCTTCAAGACTCTTGGTTTTGGCTCAGGTTGTGATCTTGGGGTCGTGAGATTGAGCCCCGTGTTTGGCTCCACACTCAACATGGATTCTGTTTGAGATTCTCTCTCCCTTTCCCACTGCTCCTCCTGCTTGTGCTCTCCCTCTGTCCCTCAAATAAATAAATAAATCTTAAAAAAAATAAATGGTTTATCTAAAGGTGATAAACATTACAGAGATAAATAAAGCCAGGAAGAAGGACTGCTGGGGCTGAAGTGCTATTTTAAATGGGTTGTCTGGAGTGACCACAATGAAAAAGAGGCATTTGAGCAACTGCTTGAACGAGGTAAGAGTGTGAACCAAGTGGAATCGAATGGGAAGACATTTACAGCAATGGAATTGCAGCAAATGTAAAGGCCATGAGGTGATACTATACCTGGTGTGTTTAAGGAGCAAGAGGGTAGCTTACAGAATGGGAGCAAAGTAAGCAATGGATAGAATGGGAGGATAGGCAAGCAGAGAGGCAGTAGGGCCCCATCATAACGGGGGCCTTGTGAGGGACTGTGAGGATTTTGCTTTTACTTTGAGATACAGGGGAAGTAATCAGAGGGCTTTCAGCAGAGGAACAAAGTGATTTGATTTAAGTTTTAAAAAGGCTTACTGTAGTTGCTGTGCTGAAAATAAACCGTGGTACAGTGTAAAGGCGCAAGCAGCGAGACGATTAGAAAGCTTTTCCAATAATTGAGGTGAGAAATAATGGCAGCTCACACCAGATATATTGAGAAGTGGTTGGATTCTGGATATATTTTGAAGGTAGAGCCAACAGGATTTGCTGATGGATTGGTGGTGAGGTGTGGAGCAAGACAGGAGTCAAAGATAACACCAAGATTTGGGGCCTGAACAAATAATTGGAAGGGTAGAGTTTTCATTAATTGAGATGAGGAAGACAGTAGGGAGATCTCATTTAGGTGTTGGTGGGGTACATCAGGAGCTTGATTTGGGATGACTTACAGATATCTAAGTTGACCTGAAAAATAGGCAGTTAGGTGTATGAATCTGGTGTTCAGCATAGGGTAGGGTAGAAATAGGTATATATAAGAACTAGGTTCAAACATTGAGCCCCGAGGGCCTCCAACATTTAAAGTTTGGGGAGATGGAGATGAACCAGCAGAAGTGAACGAAAAGGAACTGTCAGAGAAAGAAAACCCAAAGAGTCTGGTGTCAAGGAAGCCAAGAAAGAGAAGTTATTTCGAGAAAGAATGAACCACAATCTCAAATGCTGCTGATAGGTCAAATAAAATGAGAAGTGGAAATGTAGTTGTGAAGAGTCTGGATGGGAGGTCATTGGCAATCCTGACAAAAAGCAGTTTGAATGTAGTGATGGGGGAACTGTGATTGGAGTGGGATAAAGAGAAACTAGGGGGAGACTAATTTGTGGCAGTGGCCTTAATATTTTGAGGGATTTTGTGAGTGGTAATTATAATAGGATGTGAGGACGAGCAAGAGCTTTTCCGAATGGGAGAGGTGATTACATTTGTGCAAAGACTGGCAAGAAAAAATTATCAGGCAAGAAAAGGAAGGGGGATTAATAAGCGACAGTCTTATATCAGTGAGAAAGGTGGGGTCTGGTGCATCAGTGAAGGGGTTGGACATCCGTAGGAACTCATGTTGTTTATTCAGAATAGTTCAGGGTAAAGGAGCAAATGCATGGTGGGCTTACGGGAGTTCCCTTTGAACTGCTTCATTTTTTTTTCCTCAGGGAAATAAGCAAGATAAGTCAGAAGAAAGAGGAGAATGTGAAATGATCAGTTTGGAAAATGAGCTAGTGAATGGAAAAGGGGAATCTTCCCAGGCAGTTCCAAGGACCCCTTAAAATTAATGGCCATGTATATACATGAACCATTCAATCTGGTGGTGTGTTTTTTAAGCCAGTCACACTATGTGTGTATGTATGTGTGTGTGTGTCTGTGTGTGTGTGTGTCCATGGCATACATGGGGATTTGTGTTCAGCGAGGTTGGCATTTTTTCTTGGTGAATGTAATGGCATGAGACAGTGTTAAGGGAATTTAGTATGTGAGCAAGAATGATTATAATTGCTTATCATACACTCTAAGCTGGGTGACATGAGAATGATGGCATGAGGACTTACGTAGGATAGTAAAAAGATGGAAGATCAGTGTATTTGCAGATTTTGGTGAGTTATGTTATTAAAAAAGGATGCCCTACAAACAATGGAGCCGGTGGTCAGAGAGTGGAAGGAATCCTTGAAGCTGAGAGGAGGGAGTGGTGACAGTTGCTGGTAATGAGAAGGTCTGATCCCATAATGGCCATGAGGAGCTAAGGGTGGGCTGCAGAGCAAAATCATTTGAGTAAATAAGATCAAAGAACAGAGAGGCTGAGGTACTTAGGAGGATCATCCAACTTGTTTAAATCCTGAGAATTTTGACATGAATAATATTAGGTGGTGGGACATTGAGCCAGGAACTAAAGTCTTACAGCCATGACCTGCCATCTGTGATTTTTGCAAATATATCAGTTAAATTTTCTTTTTTGGGCAGTTAGTTGGGGTAATCGCTGAGTTTTTGTTGAAATGAAAATGTTTTTATTTTGACCCCATTTTTCAAAGATGCTTTTAAGGCTACAGAATTCTAGGCTGATATCACATTCTCTTAGCATCTTAACACTGTTGTTCCATTACCTTCTGACTTGCATGGTTCCCATTACCTCAACTAATAGGAAGCCATTAAGTTGAGAAGAGAAACCTGTGTATTGTAGGTTAACTAGTTTTTCTCGATAGCTGTTCTTTGAAACTTCTCTTGATTTTTTTCTATTCTTCAGTTTCACTAGAATTTATCTAGGTGTAGGATTCCCAACCTTCTCATTTGGAAGATTATTGTCTTTCATCAGTTCTTGACAGTTCCCATGCACTGCTTCTCCAAATAGCTATCTATCCCCTTCTCCCCTTTTCTGTGAGCTCTTGGAATTGTCATGACTCCATGTTGGACCTTCTCACTCAGTTACCATCTTCTAAAACCTTCTCTGTCCCATTTCTCATCACTCTGTGTGTCTGTACTTTATTTCCTGTATTTTCCTCAGATTTGTTTTTCAGTCTGCTAGTTTTCTTTTCAGCTGTGTCTTTCAGTCTTTTCAACTATTATATTTTTCATTTCTGTAGATTTATTTAGTTCTTAATCAAGTATGTCTGGCCTTTATTTTTCTTACTTCTGTTGTCAATCTTCTCTGTTATTTTTTAAATATATTTAACATGCATGATTTATAATTCCTCTGTCTAATAAATCCATTAGGTGCAATCACTAGGGGTCTAATGCTTTCTGGCACATACACTTGCCCATGATGGCTTATTTCTTCATTTATAAGATGATTTTTAAAATTATGTGTCCATATGCCTTTTATCTTTGGTCCTTAGAGCTCTTTAGGGTAATTCTAGAGGCTGAATGTAAATTTTCTTTAGAAAGGATTTTTATGTCCTGCCTTCAGATAATGGGGGGATTGCTTTGCACCCCAGAACTGCTTTAAATTATACTTTAAGTTTGGGTTTTGTTTGAAAGAGGAAGGCACAAAAGTGTAAGTCCTGTGTTCAAACACAAGTATTAACTTAAAAAAACAAAACAAAACCCATTTTTAATTCTAGTATGGTTTACATGTGTACAATATAGTGATTCAACACTTCCATACACATCCAGTGCTCATCACAACAAGTGCCCTCCTTATTCCACATCACCCATATCACCCCTCCCCCCATCCCTCCCCCCTGGTAACCATCTCTTTGTTCTCTACAGTTGAGTCTGTTTCTTGGTTTCTCTCTCTCTTTTTTTCTTTTGCTCCTTTCCTTTGTTTTGTTTCTTAAATTCCACATACGTGTGAAATCATATGGTATATGCCTTTCTCTGACTCATTTCACTTAGCATTATACTCTCCATCCATGTTGTTGCAAATGGCAAGTTTTCATTCTTTCTTATGGCTGAATTATATTCCATTGTATACCTATACCACATCCTCTTTATCCATTCATCTATTGATAAACACTTGAGCTGCTTCCATAATTTGGACATGTATATAATGCTGTTATAAACCAAGGGGTGCTTTTATCCCTTTGAATTAGTGTTTTTGAATTTTGGGGTTAATATTCAGTAGTGTGATTGCTGGGTTATAGGGTAGTTCTATTTTTAACCATTTTTTTTAAGGTTTATTCATTTGAGAGAGAGAGCCTGCGAGTGCACAAGCAGGAAGGGCAGAGGGAGAGGAGATAGAATCTGAAGTCTACTTTGTGCTGAGCTCAGAGCCCCAATAGGGGCTCGATCTCACGACCCTGAGATCATGACCTGAGCAGAAAACAAGGGTTAGACAGTTTAACCAGCTGCACCACCCAGGGCCCCCTTTTTTTTTTTAACTTTTGAGGAAACTTCATGCTGTTTCCCACAGTGGCTGCCCCAGTTTGCATTCCCACGAACAGTTCAGGAGGATTTCTTTTTCTCCACACCCTCGCTAATACCTGTTGTTTTCTTGTGTTGTTGATTTTAGCCATTTTGACAGGTGTGAGGTGATAACTCCTTGTGGTTTTGATTTGCATTTCCCTGATGATGAGTGACGTTGAGCAACTTTTCATGTGTGTTTTGGCCATCTGAATGTCGTTTTTGGAGGAATATCTGTTCATGTCTTCTGCTCACGTTTTAATTGGATTATTTGCTTTTTGAGTGTTGAGTTGTGTAAGTAGTTTATGTTTAGATACTAACCCTTTATCAGATATGTCATTTGCAAATATCTTCTCCCATTTCATTGGTTGCCTTTTAGTTTTGGTTATTATTTCCTTCACTGTGCAGAAGCTTTTTATTTTGATGTAGTCCCAATAGTTTATTTTTGCTTTTGTGTCCCTTGCCTCAGGAGACATATCTAGAAAATGTTGCTATAGCTGATGTCAGAGAAATTACTGCTTGTGTTCTCTTCTAGGATTTTTATGGTTTCAGGTCTCATATTTAGGTCTTTAATGTATTTTGAGTTTAATTTTGTGTATGGGGTTTGTTATGTAAACTTTTAAAAAAATATTTATTTTTTATTGTATGTAAAGTTTTATTTAAAATTTATCAAGAGTCTTTTTTTCCCTCTCTCTCTACCCATAGCCAAACCTGAGAACTACTTTCCTAATGGGCTGTCATGTGTTATGTGGGATCCAAGAGTCCCACAGTGGGTCTTTAATCTGATCTTCCACTTTGGTTCCTTATTTGCATGGCTTACTAAAGCTCAGATCCTGGGCCACCAATGATTAGCATATGAATTCAGCAAAAATTTCTATTTCATTACTTAACCTACTCATGTGGATTCTAAATGTTTTGTCTTTTCTAAAGTCTAAAAATTTCCTTTACTTTCTCACTAATACAGCTATGCATTAAAATGGCTCTTTGATATATTTTTAATTGTGCTGAATTGGGAATAGTAGGGTGGTATGTTCTGGGAAAAATTAATCAAACTTATAATAAGAATTGTAAGTCCCTTGGTGGGGGTTCACCTTTTTGTTTGTCTTTCAAGAGCTCTTTATATATTAAAGATAGCAATTTTTGGCCATATATTGCAAGTTATTTTTTCCTACTTTGTTGTTGCTAGTTTTAACTTTGTTAATGGTGCTGTTTTTCTTCCTAATATAGACCTTTTAAATTTTTATGTAATCAAATATATTGATCTCTCTTTTTACGTTCTCTGTTTTTGATGTTATGCCTAGAAATTTTTCTCCATCTATATCATAAAACTATTCACCAGTATTTCTTCTAGTTTTTCCTTGAATTTATTTTAAAAGCCTAGTTCCTTCATAAAATATGAATGACTTTTTATGTTGCACTAAAAAGTTATACATATATATGTATATAAATATATAGTTAAGTATATATTCATATGTGTACATCTATACATATTGTACATAAAACATATTTTAAAACTTTCTACTCAATTTATTTATAGATTTTATATTTATAAATATACTTAAACAGTAAAAAATTCTGTTTAATTTAGGACATTTGAGTAGTTCCATGGCAAGCCCTTTGATTTTGATTTTTTTCTCCTTCTTTCATCCATTAGTATGCGTTTGTTTGATGTTTAAGAAATATTGAGGGGCGCCTGGGTGGCTCAGTCATTGAGCATCTGCCTTCAGCTCAGGTCATGATCCCAGGGTCCTGGGATCGAGCCCCGCATCGGGCTTCCTGCTCAGCGGGAAGCCTGCTTCTCCCTCTCCTACTCCCCCTGCTTATGTTCCCCCTCTCTCTGTGTCTCTCTCTCTCAAATAAATAAAATCTTTAAAAAAAAAGAAATATCGAGAGTTGTGTTACTTTTATTCAAGCCTTGAGGATACAGAATAAAAAAGTCAAACCTATCAGAACCCTAAATCTAGGTACAACAGGCAGTTGTGATTGAGTGTAATAACTTCTTTAAGGAAAGAGTACTCAGCATGGAAACCTATGTAGTAGATGCATTGAATCTTGACTGGGAAACCTGGAAGGCTTCCTGGAAGACCCAATTTGCAGTCTGTATTTGTGATGTTTTTTTCACTGGAGATGTTGGGGAAGGACAGAGGTCACGAGAGAGAAAGCCAAGCTGAGACAACAGTGTGTGGTGTTTCCAGCGAGAGAAAGCATGAGTTATTTGAGAAACTGAAAAAATAGTTCCGATCAGGGGGGAGTGTCGATTGTGGTAAGATATGTTCATGTTTGAGCAAATGTGCATTTTCCATATATAGCTTCAGGGCTGTAGCCTTTCTCATATGCATAGAAAGGAGCAAAGCCTGGCGAGAGAGAGGCTGGTTAGGAGGGTATTGTTATGATGTCAGTGAGAAATAATTGTGGCCTAATGAGAGAAAGCACAGTGAATGAGGAAGGATGGGATTCAGTGGAGATTTCAGAGGCCAAAGGTTTCAAATTTCGTGATCATAAGATGGTTAGGGTGAGAGAAATGGAAGAATCATGGTTGTGAGTCAAGCATGTTTCTTTTTCTTATTTTTTTAAAGATTTATTTATTAATTTTAGAGAAAGAGAGCGTGTGCTTGGGGGGAGGGGCAGAGGGAGAAAATCTTCAAACAGACTCCCCACTGAGTGTGGAGCCTGACATGGGGCTTGATCCCATGACCCACGAGGTCATAACCCGAGCTGAAATCAAGAGTCTTGGATGCCTGTGCCACCCAGGCGCCCTTGCCAAGCCTGTTTCTTAAGCAACTGGTGGATAGAGTTTCCATTTCCTGAGATAAGCAATAGAAAGAAGAAGGTACTGCTTCTATGGGAAAAAATGAGTAATTTGGGGGGAGACTTTTTGAACTAGTTGTGTGTGAAATAACCCAAGTGAAAATGTACCTTATCCTCTCATTTTCATTCCAATCTCACCTCTAGCTTTAATCAGATTGTTTTCACTTATCAGTGGTGCTATGTCAGTGATTTTTCTCTGCTCTTCTTGGCCAGTCCACCTAGTCAGTCTGTCCTGAACTGGGACAGATGCTGTTCTTTCCATATTTGGGCTTTGTTCATTTACTTCCCTCCCCCAAGAGGGCCCTCTGCCTACTTACGTTAAAGCCAATCTACCAAGACACCTTTAGGCTCTATCAGTAGCCTCCAATATTTTCTTTGATGATTATCCATAACATTTTATTTAAATATGTTGTAACTTAGTATAAGAATTATGGGCATTGGATATAGACACACCCACCTCTGCCACTTACACACTCCTTGCTGCTGAGCAGATTAGTTGCTCTAAACTTCTGCTTCCTCCTTTTTGTTGAATGGTTATAATAATAAAGACCTCGCAATGTGGAGGGTAGACTTTCCACAGTTATCTGACCCTTAACAGGTATTTAATAAATAGTAATGTTTAATAATATTAAGTCTCCAAAGCTATTTCTCACAGTCTGTTGGCATCATAGTCACCTATGTATATGTCTCATTTTGTGAGGGCAGGGGCATTTCCTCTGTTACCCTCACAATAATTTATACAGACAAGCATAATGTGGGACCAAGATATATGGCATGAATGAATGTTTACAACATGGGGTTGCTAAGACGAATAGAACTACTGTAGAAAACAGACTTGTTTAAACTGACTTATTTTCTACTGTGTGCTATAAAATGCTGAGAGGGGCTCTCTCCTACCCTGAATTTTTCTAGCCTGAACTACAATGATTTTTTTTAAAGATTTTATTTATTTACTTGAAAGAGAGAGACAATGAGATATAGAAAGCACGAGAAGGAAGAGGGTCAGAGGGAGAAGCAGACTCCCCGCAGAGCCGGAAGCCCGATGTGGGACTCGATCCCGGGACTCCAGGATCATGACCTGAGCCGAAGGCAGTCGCTCAACCAACTGAGCCACCCAGGCGCCCCTGAACTACAATGATTTTAAATATGTTCAACAGTTCTCTTCTCCCTGTGAGTAGTAATTTTGGTGGTTATGCATAAATCAGAGACGTAATAGGGAACATTTTAAGTGGTGTTGTACACAATGATTTCCAGAATACACTTTAATTTTTATTGAATATCATCTGATTAGCAATTTTTTAAAAGCTTTATTTATTTATTTTGAGAGAGTGAGAAAGAGTACATGAGAAGGGGGAATGTTAGAGGGAGAAGCAGGCTCCTCGCTGAGCAGGGAGCCCAATGCGGGACTCGATTCTGGGACTCCAGGATCATGACCTGAGCCAAAGGCAGTCGTTTAACCAACTGAGCCACCCAGGTGCCCCTGATTAGCAATTTTGTTTTTGTTTTAGCCTTGTGAATATTTATTCCAGCAAAAAGGAGCACAATAATTTCTAATGGAAATCGTGTCCACCTGAGCTTCCCGGTGTCTAGATGCAAAATTGGCCTTCTGTGTTAGAAGAATTGTTGGTGGCCTTTGGGTTGGAAGATGTTTGAGCTGTCCAACTTGTGGAAATCCATGGAGTGTCTCTACTAAGGGGGAGATTCCTCAGCCTCTTTGTTCCAGGGAGTAACTGGGGAGTCTGGAAGCTACCCTGAAGACTGGAATGGGCAGGCTGGTGGGGCTGGCTCTTTTTTAACTCTGGTTGTCTGGTTGTGTGATTGAGCCAGTTTTGCAGACATTTGTGAATAGAAAGAGTTCTGCTTTTAAGGTAGGCCTTCCTGGATCCCAATCCCATGGCTGCCATTTTCTCTGCTTATAGTCTTGACATGATTGTGTATGTTCGAGCCCATGTTTTTGTTGTTTTGTGTGTGCGTGTGTGTGTGTGTGTGTGTGTTCGTATGTACGTGCATGCTTGTGCTAGGTTTTTAAGACACTGCATTCATTACCCAAGTGGGTGATACAGCTTGGTTCCCATTTGCTCCTTGGGGTTCTAGTTGAACTTGTATAGTTCTTCCAATTCCAAGATCTGTGAAATTATAAAACTCTCTCCAAGATTTTTACAAAAATTTCTATGTTGAATCTTCTCATGGTCAACCCTACCTCCAGCTCCTGTGCTTTTGGTAACTGTGGCTCTTTTATCCCACATCCATCAGAATGTGAAACTCAGGCATTTGCACACATGTGTAGGGTGAGCATAGTGAACATTGTAGTATTAAAAGGGCATAGCACTGTTTGTGGGCCTTCACCTGGGACTCCTTCCCCCCCCCCCCATTTCTGGAGCCTCTCCTTAATTGGATCCACCTGTCCTTAATAGGCTCCACCTACCTGAAAAGGGAGTAGGGTTATATGTCTACCTTTCTGGCTTCCTCTTCCTTCTCTTTCTCTCTCTGTGTCTCTTACTCATATAGTCACATGTGCACACACATGTATCTCATACAAGGATGGAAGTGTACCAGTTGATTTATGATTTGCAAATATTTGAAAGCAGCTATGTATAGAGATTAATCAGCAAATGGCTTGATGCAAATTTGCATTAGACTTTCCTTTTCTTTGCTTTTGATGACCAAAGAATAGCTAGCTGTCCAAAGATAGCTTAGGGCTGCAGCTCTCTAGACTCAGGGCACAGTGTGTCAGCAAGGCTTGGGTAGTTGGTGTGTTCCAACCAGCCTGGGAAATAAAGCCCGTTTCTATCTTTAGCGTTCTCTCTTCCCTGACCAGGGCTCCTCTAGTGACCCGGCTCTCTGAGAGCCCAGCACAGCCCCATTCCTCTGTTGTCTGCCACAGACCCCAGTCTCAACTGGACACCAAGGGAGGGCAAGTCTGATTGCTGGGAAAGTAGCCTTGACAGAAGGGCAAGAATTAAGGAGAAGCTCAGCCTCCAGGTAGGCAGTGAGAGAGAAGATAGGGTCATGACACACAGAGGCTATGCTGTCTTTCTTTCTCCTTTTTGATGATACCACTGGGGAGAAGTGGCATTATCAAAATGTGGAAGGGAAACCAAAAAATGCAAGAAGAGATGCTGAAGAGAAAAAAAATGTGCTTAATCTGCTTCTTGGAAAATGACTAGCCTTTTCCCTTGCTATGTGTGCAGTCAGCCCTGGGCTGCAGCTACTGGGCCTGGGCTTCTGAAGAGAGTGGTCTGAGTCGTGCGCACCTCCCTCATTTGAGCATCAGCCATGGAAAGGAGCTGTCTGTCTCTGTCCACCTAATACCTCATTTGTGTTGGGGCACTTAACTATACCTTAACTAATCCTCAAGGTCCCTCCCATGTCAAACAATTGAACTCCTCAGTGATTCTAGACTTATTCTTCACAGTTCGTGGGATGAAAGCATCTGTGACTGCTGTGTCACTTTGATGTTGCTAACTGTCCCTAGAAATGCATTAGGTTTACTATCATTTTACCATCTCAAATTCCTGATTTTTCTTTATTTTATACCAAGTGACAAATGTGAACAAAAATAAATTGAAGTATTACAAATATCTTAGCTCAGAGTAGCAGAGGAAATGTAATTGTGAGAAACATGAGGTGAGAAGTTGTAAACATTGCAAACAGAAACTATAGTGTTCTACTGATAAGCAGTTTCTGTTCTGTGTAGAGACAATCAATATGGTTTTTGGAGGCAAGGAATGAATTTTTTTTTTTTTGGTCATATCAGAAGTTGCTTTCCAAGAATAGTCATTTAGTGCCCTTTATAAATCCCTCAGTCCTTTTATCTTGATATAGAAATATTAGTAGAGAGAGATTTATAAGCTAACATTTTGGGAACTAAAGAAAGAAAAGTGATATAGTCAAAGGGACAAAAAATCCCTCCCAACTCTCTTTGATCATTCAGGTGTGATGTGCCTACCTGTTACATCGTGGAAATTTAATCTCCTTTTTACAACATAGCTGGCAGAGTTGAAAGAATCCTAACTCAAAAAGGTGTGAGTTTTAGAGAAGGTTGACTGGCTTGGTGGATGACTAATCTGGATTTCTGGAAAGGAACCCCCCATCTCTTATTCTGATCCAGTCTTGTATTCCTTTCATGGTGATGGTTGTACCTTTTATTAAAAGGAAACATAATTTTTCTCCATCAGACTTTTACAGATAGGGAAACTAAGTTGACATTTTCTGGTTTAGAATTTTATCAGTGAATTGAGGGGTGGCTTAAAGGAAAAGATCATTAGATTGACTCAGAATAATTCTGTGGTCCCATCCAATGCAGCTTATAAGTGCTATGATCACAGTAATTTCAACTAAGTTCTAGTCACATTAGTAAAATGGAGGGTTGCCTAGTCCACTTCATGGAGTTTTCGTGGAGATCCATGACAATAATATGAAAGAATAAAATAATTATTCATTTGAAATAATGAAATAATATAAAAAATATACATGCTTACTAAAATATCATCATCTTGTAATCACTTTACTAGGATAGACAAATACATTCAAAATTAATACATTTATTATAAAGCATACTAAAATTCCCATTAACTCATGATTATTAAATATACATTTAAAATCACGATTTACTGAACAAACATGAAGTATGACTCTAGGAGATGGTGATTGGGAAAGATGTTCTAGACTAGATTAAAAAAAAAAAAGACCAAAATATGAATAGGCTTGCATAGTTAACAGAATTAAGTATAATTGTTGATGGATAAATATGAAGTCATAGACTGAGGTTCAAGGAAACAATACACAAACATAGGATGGCCTGATGCACAGACAAGTTATGAGTATTTAAATACAACGAGATAAGTATGAGCTAAGAATGTGCCCCCAAAGTGCATGAATGTCCTGAAATGTGTTTTCTGAAAGGCTGGCCCATAGTCTCCACCTGGAGTTTAGACATTCTCATTAGTTGACTGTATTCTGTCTTGAAAATTTGTAGAATAATATATGGGGGGATGGTAAGAACCCATATCTCTGCATTTTAAGTGGAAATATAATTATGTTATTCCTATCTTAATGAAAAAACTCAACAAGGTTTTCTTAAATACCCATATAACAACTCACCAAGGATTCATGCAAACATAAAGAACTTAACATTCCAGTTGCCCCATTATTTAGCAGTGAACTTACTTGTTGAGATTTTTGTGTGCAGAAATTGAGCAGGATCAGATACAAATTAAATTTTCATTTTATAACAATAACCTGTCTCGATATACTCTGATCATTCCACCTTTTCTTCTAAAATACTGGATTTTCAAGACCTCTTAGGCTCACTGACTTTCTTCAAGGGCATTTCTCCTTCCATAGGAAACATATTAACTTTAAAACTGTGGAGGTAATTGATAGTGATAATGAAAAATCCATTTAAAAAGCACAAGCAGGAGATGCTCATTATTTGAAAAACAGCTCATAGACAATTGAACACACTCTACTTTCTCTCACCAGGTCTGACTTGAAAGTAAATATTTTCACAGATGTGTGCAAGTAGATTTAATAGTAGGGTTTAGGTTTTGACAGTGACTTTTGGGTAAAAATGATTGCAAATCCTCATAGCACACATTTGTAGAGAGAGGGGGTGCAGGCAGGGAAGGATACCTACATTACATCAGTTTGAGTCGCCATGAAGGGATGCATTATCTGCCGTGATATAAGACTTAGTAGTTCTGTTAATTTTGTTCCACTGCAGTCCCTGGCACATAGTATGTGTTTAATAAATATTTTTCAATTACTGATAGAAACAAGTAGACTATAGACCAGTGCATAGGGGTTATCATTAAATAGTTATCTCAATAAAGGCAGAGCTTTCTAATAATTTCAGATGCTAGAAAAAGTGTGAGGTGCTAGATTCTCTAACCATATTCTTGTAGGAGGAGGGAACTTGGAGGAATTTTGCTAATCTACTTCATTCATCAGGTGAAATTTTAAGCGTCATAACCAGAAAGTGCGTTTCTTCCAACTTTGAAGTATCTGATTATCTGATCAAGAGTTTCCTCATTATATTAGAAATCAGGTTACTACCTACCCAGCTTCCTCCATAACAAAAAATTCACAGTCCAGTATACAAATTACTCAAAGATCTGTTTTGCATTGTTTTAGTCATTTTTTTATTGTCTTTTCATGTTTTTAAAGAAAATCTATCATTTTAAAAGTATCGTGATTAGAAGTGAGCCTGAACTAAAATATAATATTTTTTGTTTGATTCTTTATGTATGCCTTCTAGAAGTTAGTAAAGATACTAGTTTTTCAAATGTCATTTTGGGTTTTATACATTTTGTCCAGATATCTAAGAGTAACTGCCTCATGAAACAAACATTGTCTGTTCACTCATCTTGTAAATATTCTTTTTTAAATTTTATTTTTATTTTAATTTTTTATTAACATATACTATATTATTTGTTTTAGGGGTACAGGTCTGTGATTCATCAGTCTTACACAATTCACAGCAGTCATCATAGCACATACCCTCCCCAATGTCCATCACCCGGCCACCCCATCCCTCCCACCCCCCACCACTGCAGCAACCCTCAGTTTGTTTCCTGAGATCAAGAGTCTCTTATGGTTTGTCTCCTTCTCTGGTTTCATCTTGTTTCATTGGAGGGAAAAATGAAAAAAGTAAATATTCTTTTTTAAAAAAGATTTTATTTATTTATTTTAGAGAGAGAAAGCGAGCAAGCACATGAGTGGGGGGAGGAGCAGAGGGAGAGGGAGAGAGAGAATCCTAAGTGGACTCTGTGCCAAGTGCTAAGCCTCATGTGGGGCTCGATCTCACAACCCTGAGATCATGACCTAAGCTGCAATCAAGAGTTAGACACTTAACTGAGCCAACTGGTGCCCCGCAGTTATTCTTAATATAAGAATATGCTTATGATTTATCTAACAAAGAATAAAAATAAATGTCCACATATGTGTCCACACATATACATTAATATGTACTGTATATTCATATATTTTCTTTATTGCGTATAGGTATGTATTTCATATACACGTATAATCTGAGATGACATTTGTTATCATGCATATGGAATTTGGAATCTGGCTAAGTCACCTCTTACTGTAACATGCTTTTCTGCTTCACTTATGATTTTTTTTTTAAGATTTTATTTATTTATTTGAGAGAGAGAATGAGAGACAGAGAGCATGAGAGGGAAGAGGGTCAGAGGGAGAAGCAGACCCCCTGCTGAGCAGGGAGCCCGATGTGGGACTCGATCCCGGGACTCCAGGATCATGACCTGAGCCGAAGGCAGTTGCTTAACCAACTGAGCCACGCAGGCGCCCTCTGCTTCAATTATGATTGATTGATGCAAGGAAGGAAGAGGCCCAGAGTCCTGGCACTGGTTGCCTATTTGGGGCCTCAGCAGTATATGTTTTTTTACATTTTCTGCACTGTGAGAAATCTTATAATCATACAGCTTTCAAAATTCCATGTCTGTTGAGTGTTCACCTGGGTGTTTACCTTATGCAAGACTTGAAGCAAATGCAAAGTTTATGTCTGTTCTCTCTATGTCAGTGAATTTGATGGTCTTAGAACCAACAGAGACTGGAGACAGCCATCTCAATGACTTAGGAACACATCAGCAGCCAGTTCTCTACCCAAGACACTTAGATTCTTTCTCCATCCCTTCCTTCCTTCTGATCTTCCTTCCCCTTCCTTCCCTCCCTCCCTCCCTTTTTTCCTTTAGGACATGATCAGTTAATCTTGCTGTATTGGCTCTCAGAGTTCTTTGGATCCAACTTGTAGATATTTCTGTCTCTAAACTCATTAAGACAGTTTTCAAATATTAATGTAAATCTATATATAGAAGTAATTCCAGCATCCCTTCCCAAATAAAAACCAACACTATCCATCCACTTTTAGCTATTAAAATTCTAAATATATAAAATAAATTCTAAATATGTAAAAAAAAGTTTACAGTATGTAACAGCAAATTTTATTTCTCACTTATCTTTATTTTTTCTTGACATGAAAATTTAAAATAGCAACTATAACGAACCTGCAAACAATGAAGCATTTTTATTTATTTCATTATAAACCCAAGGCTGTAAATTTTCTCCTGAAAAATTTGAAGCTAGTGGTATTTTTTCCATTCTAGTTATATGAGAACATCCATTCTTGAAGATAACTATAGTAACTCAGGTTTTAGAACACCAGGGAGTAGGTCTCACTTTTATTTTCTTTTAAATTAATTTAATTTGTGTTTTTTTTTCCTTTTTAATAAATATTCCTGTCCTACTGGGAATATCACATTTGTTCTTTGTTTTCTAATAGCTACACTCTAGCGAACAGCTAACAGGCATGGAGTTGCTCAGGGAGGCAGGACCAGATCAGACCTGTTAAAACCCAAACAGTTGTTTTTAACAGAGAGTGGTGCAAGAGGAACTATTCAAGAAACTTTGCATTATTATCTTAATGCTGCCAAAACAATCTTTGTCATTTCTTTTTTTTTTCTTTTATTTATTTATTTATTTATTATTTATTTATTTGAGACAGAATGAGAGAGAGAGCACATGAGAGGGGGAAGGGTCAGAGGGAGAAGCAGACTCCCTGCTGAGCAGGGAGCCTGATGCAGGACTCCGTCCTGAGACTCCAGGATCATGACCTGAGCCGAAATCGGTTGCTTAACCAACTGAGCCACCCAGGCGCCCTTGTCATTTCTTTCGAAAAGCACTTTGTCAGTTTTGCTTGACATATGGCTTCGCCCTCAGGAATGTAGGCATTGTTATGCAGACTAAAGGGAAATCAAATTTCTATTTTGTAGCATTTGTGTGACTATTTATCATAAAAAACAAATAAATATATTGCTCTTTTGCCTTCAGACTTACACCCTCCCCCCAGATGCCTTTAAGTAATGATCTTAGAGCAGTGTGCAACTGGTAAATATTTCATGAATGAAATAATAGTTGAATGGGTGAGTGTAGACAGTAGTATTACAGTTTATAAGTACTAGGACTTCAGGACTAATTTAATGAAGAGAAACCATTCTTCCTTTTTATGGCTTTGAGGTAATGACAGCAACAACTAATGCTCTTGTAGAACTTCACTGTTTACAATTACTGTTCGGTGTCTCACTTATTTCTGTACCCGTAATGGGATGCAGAAGTTACAGCACGTGTGATATATCCATCACTGATGACAGTGGCATACAGAGTTTTTAAAATGTGTAACATAAGGGTCATAAATGCTCAGTTTAATAAAAAGTCATTCATTTCCTTAGTTCCTTCCTTCATTCAATAAAATCCTTTTTAAGGGTTTTATCTACTTGAGAGAGATTGAGAGAGCACAAACTGGGGGAGGGCCAGAGGAAGAGGGAGAAGCAGACTCCTCTGCTGAGCAGGAAGCCCAACCTGGGGCTCATTCCAAGGACTGTGGGATCATGACCTGAACCGAAGGCAGACGCTTAACTGACTGAGACACCCAGGCACCCCTCATTCAGTAAAATTTATCTAAGTGTGTACTACATGGTAGGCTCTGTGTCAGGCACGGATGTGCAAAAGAGACATGTTCCCTGCCCTCAAGAAGTTAGTGTGTAGTGGAGGAGATATTTATTAATCACATAAACTCACAAATATATTTATAATGACAAGTTCTGATGTGCTGTATGAAGAAGTATAAAGAGCTGTAGGAGCACATAAATAGGGGTTTCAGCAAAGGCTTCCCTGAGGTAATAACGTTAGAATTGAGATTTAAATGATGCAGTTTATCATTGCATCATTTATCATTATCATATCACAAACTGCTTAGATGAGAAGGGTGACACTGGGGGGAGGGGGCAGAGAGAGGGAGAGAGTGTTCTAGCAATGCCAGAGGGAGCATAGTAAGAAATGAGGCAGATGAGGTGGCCCAGTTGGGCCAGACTGGGCCTTTCAGTCAACTTATACATTCTGCTTTTTGTCCTCAGACCATAAAGTATGGAATGAAGTAATCAGATCTGTGTTTTTAAAAATCAACTCTGGATGCTATAACAATGTAATAACACTGAGTGCTCTTTTCACTAAGTCACCATGGAATCTTATAAATATTAAAATAAGTCAACCGACCAAACAAGAAGTGTATTTGAGTAACAGTGTGTCCACAGAACAGTTTAATTGGATTAGGGGTTT
The DNA here is from genome assembly GCF_037043125.1 of Eumetopias jubatus. Taxonomy (NCBI): domain Eukaryota; kingdom Metazoa; phylum Chordata; class Mammalia; order Carnivora; family Otariidae; genus Eumetopias; species Eumetopias jubatus. The sequence goes on along the minus strand of NW_028274823.1, from coordinate 47,727,070 downwards.
GAATATTGTAAGTAGATAACACAAATTGCTTCAGACAATTTATGATCGTGGGATGGTATTTTCTGTGCCCAAGAGAAACCTTTTGCTCTTGTTACTATCTTCAGGAGCACAAAGCATGTCACGAAATAGCAGGGGCTGTGCTACCAGGGTGCACATAGATTGCATAGGGTTCAGATTCCAATAGGATGGTAGAGACTTGGCTTCATCTAACATTGGCAGAACAGCTGGATCTTGGAGGACCTGTTGAATCCAGGTCTGTGAAAGGAGGCAAAACACAAGGAAGTGAAATAATAGATTCTAAATGTCAAGACTTGTGAGGTGGTAGTGGTTTCAGTACCAAGGAGTTTCCCGACCGGGAGCCTTCCTTTGCGGCAAGCCCTGAATGACAGCCACGGTCTTATCTGGTTCTAACTATTGCCTGAATCTTGGTTTCCTGTGGACAACTCATCGAAAGGCCCTGGATTGGTCCCACTTACTTCTTCTGAAAAACAAAGGGATGTGGGTTGAGTGATAAAAGTGTCTTTGCTCAAGGCAGCACCCTCCATCTCCCACACTACTCCAGCAGTCCCTGTAACAAGCGTCCTGCATCTAACCCAACCGCAGTCTATACAGTATGCACCTCCACTGAGAAACAGGGTGGTGGTTTCCATTGGAATAAAGAAATTAGAAAACTCAGACAAAGTGTCATATGGAAGAAGTCTACTTGGGGAGGCAGGTAGAAGTTCTGCTGCTGTGAATCTGCCTCTTTAGGGAACTTAAGCCAGAGATGTCACTAGGAAAGTTAATATACATCTACTGCCATGACAGGTGAGGCAGTAGTCTGTCATGTGTGAGCATATTCACCTGGCCAACAGACCTATTGTATATACATAGGCATGTATCTATAGTCTCATTTTTAATAAATGTGAAAAATGAAGATTAGATCATTTAAATGTTACTGCTCAAGGTCATAGAGTGAGGACGAGATCCAGACCCACAAGTGCTGACTCCAGGTAAAGATCTGTCTCCGCTTATGTGCTTCACTCATTTAAAATTGGTATTTAAATTTGCATTTATTTTTTGAAGAGGTTTATGTGAACAAAACAAAACCACAACGTCTTGATTGTAGAAAACTTATAAACCATGTCAAAGTGATAGTGATCTAGGAGTGAGAGAGAAGTGTCATATTGAAATACTTTTTACAGTTTTAAAAACTGCTACGGTGAATTATTTGATAGAAATTAATGATAAAAATGGGGAGGGGAACATACCTGTTTGTTAAAAGAAATAGGCATACTGAAAGAAGGTATTCTCCCCTCTTGTTAATAATAGTCTATCAATGTCAAGGAAGATCATGTGAGACCTCAAAGACTTCCCTACTAAATAGATATACTTGATTAAACACCATCTGGAAGGTTCCGCATTATCCAAGAAAATAATGATTATCTTTTATCTTGCACATGCTTTACATGTGTCAAGAAATGTATTGGCTAAATCAAGAGGAAGTCTATGTGTTGAGCTGAAGTCTGGTGGAAAACAGCTGCTGTCAGATCTTGTCCTGCTAGACCAGGAAGGTTGACTGATGGGACCCACCGCTACCTTCTGTGCCCTCCTTGCGGAGCTGTTTCCTCTGCAGTCAGTTCCTTCACACTGGAGAGGACTTCTGTGGCTACCACGGGGAAATCAGCCAATTGAACACCTATAAAAAGGGAGCCAGTTTTAGAAAGAAGAGAGGGAAGGAGAAGGCTTAAGTTAAATTTAGAAATGTCGAAAACAAAACCCTGAAGAAAACAGGAGTGAATTTTATCTTTCTTGAGATGGTGAATTTTTTCAAATCATTGAAGTAAAGCCAAAAACTGTAACAGAAAATATGGATATGTTTAATGAAACCAAAACTTAAAATGTTAGTGGGTCAAAGGAAGATTAAATGAAAGACAACAAACTGGAAAAATAATGGTAATAATTAGGTAAAGTGTAAGCGTATTTGGAAAATGAAAGTTTTTATAATTTAATAAGGAAAAAGACAAATGATAGCAAAGAGCAAAGGATATGACCAAGCAAATTGCAAAATAAAAATTACCAAGAGACAAATGAAAGACATTTCAAGCTAATTGATCTTCAGAGCCAAACAGATTGAAACGATGTTTGCTTGTCAAATTATTATCTTTTCACAAGATAAAAGTAATTGTTCAAGTAGCTAAATCATCATAGTTTTCCAAATTGGCAAGTTGACAGTATGTATCAAGTCATTGAAATGTATATGCTTACCTAGTCACTTATCTTTGGGAATTTGTTCTAAGGAAATCATAAGATATGTATGCAGTGATTTCTGTGTGCAGGCTTTTATTACAGAATTCTCTATAATAGTGAAATATTTTCAATAAATGGAATGCCCACCAAAATGGGATTGGTTACTTGATCTGTGCACTTTGTCCTTGTAGTACCCTGTAATCCCACTTTATCATTCTCAGCATATATTAATTATTATTCATTTATTCAATAACTAAATACCTTTTGAATGCCTACTATATGTGCCAGGTATCCTTCAAGACACTGGAGATTGAGCAGGGAACAACGTAGAGAATTCTTGCCATACTATAGAAACAAATGATTAAACAAAAAATCTACTAATAAGTAAAGCATGTTATATGTCAGATGGCAATAATGTGCTATTAAGGTGCTATTAGGATAAGGTGCTATTAAGAAATAGTGAGCACAGATGGGGATGATGATGGAGGACAGTGGAGAAGGGGACAATGTAATTTTATCCTGAGTGGGTCCATGTGGTAAATGTAGAGGCAGAGGAGAAGGGTTGGGTTGTGATGTTTACACATTTATTTATATCATTCAAATATCTCAGTTTTATATTTAATTAGCAGTACATTTCATGATTCAGAAGTTGAGGGGCACCTGGGTGGCTCAGTCGGTCTCTTGATGGCAGCTCATGTCATGATCTCAGGGTTGTGAGACTGAGCCCAGTGTCAGGCTCTGCACTGAGCGTGGAGCCCGCTTAAGATTCTCTCTCTCTCTCTCTCAAAAAAAAGTTAAGACCCTTTAAGAAGGTGTACCTGGGAAATCATAGCCCAGACCCCTGCATCCCATTTGTTAGTTTCCCGTTTATTCTTTCAGTGATCTTTCAATGGGTTCTTGATGTGCATATCTTTGTACATATGCATGTGTGTGTGTGTGTGTGTGTGTGTGTAAAGGAAAACATTAAACAGATTATACTTTTATTCTCCTTTCTTACCACGACATGTTTGCATATGATATAAATTCTATCATACCTTGTCTTTTTTCACCTAGAAAATATCTGGTTATATTTTGAATGTAGAGCTGATAGGATTTTCTGATTGGACTGGATCCAGGGTATGAGAGAAAGAGAAACATGAAGGATGATCCTAAGGAACTGTAAGAAGGAAATTCTTTGGGATAAAGCAAAGCATTTTTCTTTTCTGACAGATAGGGACAGATCACAGCCTGGGGGCCAGCACGTATTTTAGTGACCAGTGTATAGTAGGAGTTTTATACCTCTTATTTAATAATGAATGGCTGGTTGAATAAATACTGCATAAAGAAACTAAAATAGAATGCAGATAGCAAGATAAAATTTGTTTTCATATATATTTAATTTGGGGAGGGAGTGCTTATAAATGTTTGTTGAAAAAAAAATTCAGCTCTGCTTAAAGAGAATATTCCAAATTTGGAGGAGAGTATATGGCTACTTTGAAAAGTTGCTGAAAGTGCATAAACAAGAATTTTAAGAGTGGTTTTCTCCTGGTGTTAGGATTATAGATGACATGTTCATTTTGCTTTAGGATTTTATGTCTTTTCTAATTTGTCTATAATAAGCATCATTTATAAAATTAGAAAGAAAAACAAAGAAATAAGGGAAGTAATCTGTTTTTTCCACTCGACGAAGAACAGACAATAGACAATGTGTACAAGTGTCAACAAAGTAGAATATATAGTCTCATTACTTCTTAAGGTAAACCCTGGAGCAGACTACCTGGAAATATTAGAAAATTTCTGCCTCTGAGATGCATGATATCTGGGCAGCCAGGTAACAGCACAATGAAGGATTCCTTTCATTTGATCACATCCACAGGTATATATGTCAGGGTATTAATCAGGGTATAGAAATACAACATCTGTCACAAAGTCTGTGAGATGTTCTTGCTGGCTTCTTTTATATATTGTGCTATTTTGACGTTCCCTAGATAAAATGTGGTACCCTTTACCCATTATCAGATTTTCAAAAAGATAGCTGTGCCAATGACCTACATTTTTGTTTCACGTAACAACATGTCTTGGAGCGCTTTCATTATTAGATCATAGGGGTCTACCTCATTCTTGGTGGGGTTTTTTTTTTTTTGTACTGTTTATATAAGATGGATGTTCTATGGTTTGTCCAGTGACTTGCACATCGGTGGACATACAAGTTTTTCCTCATTTTCCACGATTATTGATAATCTGTAGTAGATACCGGAGCATGCACTCCTTTTTGCTCCTGTGTAATTTCTTTAGGATAATTTCCTCAAATTGGTATGCTGGATGAAAGGTTATATATATTTTAAGTTTATTCGTTCATTCATGAAGCAAATATTTATGGTGCATTTGCTACTATTTCAGTCATGGTTCTAGAACTAGTGATATAGTCCTGAGCAAAATAAACAAAATTCCTGTGGCAAAGACAACCAACAAATAAATAAGAGTGCATGTGTAAGAATGTATAAGTATAAAATGTGAAAAAAAAAGATACAGCAGCAAATGTCAAGTAGTGATAATTGCTCTGAAGAAAAATAGAGCAGGGTTTGGTCATGGAGAGTGACAGGGGTGTTATCAGAATTTAAGGTAAACTGTAATAAAAAACTGGTACAGAAGGATCATTTAAGTGAGAGCAGGAAATAGGCAAAGGGCTGTAGCCAAGGTGAAAAGATTGAACAGAATCGGAATTTCTGGGGATGAGCTGTTCCATGTTGGACCCAGAGGCAGAAGGTAGAGTAGTAGGAATTTTGGATTTTATTTTAAGTGATGGAATCCATTGTATTGTTTTAAGCAGATAAGCGACATGATTTAATTTACATTTAAAATAGGACGGTAGTTGCTTTAAAAAAAAAAAAAAAAGACTTTAGATCCACAATATAAAAAGCAGGAATCCCTGTGGATTTTTTCCTATCATAGGCCAGATAAGAGATAAAGGGGCCTTGGGGTAACTTCTAGAAACACAGTATGAAGGAGTCAGATTGGATTGATATTTGAGGGTAGAAAGAATCTAGGATTTACCAGAGGATTGGATTTGTAATGGGAGAGAAAAGAAAGAATCAAGGATGATTTAAAATGTTGATAGATTCAACCAAAATCTCCGGTATGATTTACCCAAGCTTCTCTTTTGTCAAACGTATGTGAGATTCTCCTTCCAAATCCTTAAAGGCAGTGAGTTTTGATAACTTTCTGTGGCTGGGGCATCATGCTTGGCATGGAGTTGGCATTTGATAATTATCTGTTGAATTAATGAATGAATTTAAATGTTACCTTTCTGATGCTCAGTAATATGAATTTTGTTATTTAAATTTGCATCAAATGAACTTCAAGATTTTTTTCATATGTTTATTAGATATATGTATTTCTCTATGAAGTGCCTGTTCATGACCTTCGTTGTGTGTGGTATTGGATTATTTTCTTATTCTTAGGAGTAAACAGAGTTCTTTGTATTTTCCAGACATTATTTGTTATATATTGTGTACATGGCAGTGTATTGATTCTCTTTAAGCTTTATTTTTGTGTGTTTGAATATACCTAAGTTTTAGATTGATATACACAAAATTTTATACATATTGGGTTTTTGTGTCCATTTGGGGGAAGTCCAGCACCTTTAAATCCATTTTCTTATTCTCACTATGTGCCCATATAAGTAGGTTTACATATTTAAGCCATTTAAGTAAGGATAAACAACAGATTCTCTGAATTTCATTGGAGTGCCCTTTCCATTAAAGAACTGACCTCATGGCCAGGTGCGTTTCAGCATGTAAAAGTGAAAAGTAAAAACAAAAAGTGTGGTGGGGGAGAATGGAGGTGTAGTTTATGAAGCATGATCATAATTTTAATTAAAATTTAAAAAGTACCATATAGATAGATTTCTATAATTTACATTTTTTTCTAGTTTAAGTGTATACTCTGTGTGTGTATATTTGTGTGTGGTAGGGCATTAAAGTGTCCCTAATTCTGCAGGAAATGACATACATCTGGAAAAATACTGTATCAACACCCCCTTAAAAAAATCTGAAATGAAAGGGTAGCCCTACCTGAACAGAAGAGTAGAATTAGGTGGTCTACTTTGGAATTATAGAGGAAGGATGGAAAATCTGAAATCCAGAATGAAATGAGAGGGAAAAGGAACTATAAAAATAGTGAGAAAAGGACTTGAAGAACAGGAAATTGACAAAAGGAGATGGGTAGAGGGAGATGGAGGGGAGTTCTAAATAAAGTGATAAGGAGGTGTATCACGTTGTATCACATTGGAGGCCGTATTTCCTGAACCTTAGAGTACTGGAGTTGGAAGCCGTCTTGGGGCTAATCTGTTCTGACTGGCTGCCCATGATCTACATTCCACCACTCCTGAATTCCACACTGAGGTCAGAGGACAGACATGGCTCACTATCAATTGAGGGCTCTTTCCCCTCCTCACTAAGGCTTTTACAGCCCAGTTCTTAAGTGTAATCTGCCAGTGCTGATACTCAAAGATGAACTGCGTCCTGTGTTCATAGCCAAAGTCCCACATTTTGACGATAACTGCCAGAGAAAGATCTTGTCTCAGATCATCCAGCTCTGGTTGTTTCTACTTTCCTCAAGTATATTTTATGATGATTCTTTTGGTTCTCATTAGCCATTTGCCTTCTCCTTGGATGATTACTTTGTGGAACAGCTGAAAGAGTCTTTGTAGGAAGACTCAGGGATAAGCCCACATTGAGTTTTTTCCAGGACCACTGGTCTTGTGTGTCCTTGATTGTCTTACCTGTAAGAAAGCTTAGTGGTAATTGACTTATCTGATGGATGATAATAAGGGGAGCAGAATTCCTTATCTTTTGGATCTGTGATTCTATGATTTTTTATGACATATCACAAGCCAGGATAATGGAACTTTCAGCCAAGTAATAGCAAATAAGAGCCATTTAGAATGCAAGACCTGAAAAAAATAATAATTTATTAGGTCAAAATAGATGTATGATTTTTGAAAACAGAGGGGTACATATCAGCTGTTTTTTTCTTTTCTAAAATGATAAAATTAATTTCTACATTTATTAGCTGTATAGAAAATAGTGCTCGTCACACATTAGTTTTTGAGATTCAGGCAAAATAAATCATCAGCTCTCTTTGACACTTAATCCATCCCAGTGTCATTATGTCTTTGAATTAAGTTATTAATTACCTTTAATTAAATTCATTTTAAATGGTGGAATTTCCATTTTTAAGAGCTTATTTCATAATTCCTGGAAGTTTTATAAATTCCACTCAATTTAACAAGTATTTATTAAGGTTATTTTATGTAAGGTATGATTTTAGATATTTTAGATAACCACTGATTTCATATCCCTTGGAAAAAATTAAGCATGCCTCTCTCTTGTAACTATTTATAACTGCTGTTAGAGCTTTAGGCTTGGCTTTTACTTTCTGGAAGACAATAGTAACTGCATATATTGGGGGAATTATCTCAATATTTGAAAGAAGGAATTTGACCAATTTTTTTAAAGATTTTATTTATTTATTTGACAGAGAGAGATACAGTGTGAGAGGGAACACAAGCAGGGGGAGTGGGAGAGGGAGAAGTAGGTTTCCTGCAGAGCAGGGAGCCTGACGTGGGGATCGATCCCACGACCCTGGGATCATGACCTGAGCCGAAGGCAGACACGATGACTGAGCCACCCAGGTGCCTTGGAATTTGACTAATTTTTAAGGACAAGTGAACACGTTGGAGTTTAAAAGATCCCACAAATATCTTTATTTGGGGAGCACTGATGGTGGGTGATGGGTTAAGTTCCCAACCTAAGTTTTATATTAGATGCCATAATAGGTTTTACATGCTTTTGTTTTATGTTATTTTGTTTATCATGACCATGTATTTAGAATGAAGGTTTGACATTAGAGGTGACCCAGTAGAAGGAATTATTCAGGGCCAAACTAACAAGTTCTAAGAAGTATGGCATCTAGTGGTGGTTCTCCCTCCAAGTGCAGAGAGTAGAGTTCAAAGGGTGGTTGGAGGGGTGGATTTGAGTTCCTTTGGGCAGCCCCTTTCTTGTGTCTTCTCTTTCCATCTCTCTTTGGGCCTATCTTTTCAAGAGATGCCAACAATCCCCATTTGGAACCTTGGGATAAGGCAGTGCACTAATTGGCAACTGATCCATACACGATTTCTTTCTCTTTTATTTTTTCAATATAAAAATTAATGTATTTCTTACTTATTTCTTATTTGTTTTGTTTGCCTGTTACTAATGTGGGAGTGGGGTGTATGCTCCACTCCTTGCATTCACTTTTAGACCTGCATGATGGAGGACTCTGATCAACATCCCTTTGAAACCAAACAAGCAGGTGGCATAATATCTCATCCCTTGTTTTCACTTCACACCTTTTTATTGTGTGAAAAGAAAACTGAAAAGTTCAGTGAATGCCCCCAACATGCAAATCATGAATCCTTGAATAATGCATTGTCACCACCAACAGGGCCTTACGTTTTCTTACTTTTCTGGACATACAGACCTGTCTGGATGCTCTTGATACAACCCTGCTTTATCCAGATTTAAAGTAAGCAGCTGACCAGCCCCTACTTTAAAACAGCAGTTTTCCAAGCTGGGCTTCTCAAGGAACCAATTCATGATTTACAATATCTGAATAAATAAATACAGAAGAGGTTATAACTCTGAAACAGAGCAAGTAGATTTCCAGTTTTCCTCAGAGTTGAGAGTATTATTTGTGTAATGAAAATGAAAAATAAGAGGAGATAAAGCCAGGATCTCCTGATGAAAGTTGAATGGATGCTAACTGATTGCTCTCTGGGGGAATACTCTAAACCATATTTAATGCCACAGAAAACGAGAAAGAGGTGAAGATCTGTCATTAAAATCATGACAGTTATTTCTCTTGAAGGTATAATCTTTAAATGCTAAATTTTTAAAAATTAGATAAAAATTATTTTATAATAAAAAACAAATGCTGTCTAGTGATATGTGAGTTTATAAGCATTTTTGTAGGAATTAAGTTGCACAGAATATCCCAAGCATTTTCTGTGCTAGCCCAAGATCAGTGATTAGCTTGGCAGGTAAAAGGACAAGCAGCAAAAACTTTAGTAACTTTCTTTGAGGTGCCCAGCTTTTGAAAACAGTTGTCTACTTACCAAATTTTAACTGCAGATATGATGTGTGTATGTGTATATGTGTGTATGTGTATGTGTGTATGTGTTTTGTGGCTAAGTGTTTATGTATGTATGTATGTATGTATGTATGTATGTATTTCTGGAATAGACTTTATTTTTAGTGCAGTTTTAGGTTTACAGCAAAATTGAAGGCAAAGCTGCAGATCTTTTCCCTATACTCCCTGCCCCCATACATGAATAGCCTTTCCCCATTATCAATATCCTCCATCAGAGTGATACTTTGTTATAATTGGTTAACCTACACTGAAACATCATTATCACCCAATGTCCATAGTTGACATAAGGGTTTACTCTTGGTGTTGTACATTCTCTGGGTATAGACAAATGCATAATGACACAGATCCGCAGTTAGTAGTATCATACATATTAGTTTAACTGCCCAGAAAACCCCACTTTCGGTCTATTCATCCCACCCTCCTTCCCCACCTGGCGACCACAGATCTTTTCAGTGCCCCCGTGGTTTTGCCTTGCCTAGAATGTCATATAATTGGAATCATACAGTATATTGTCTTTCCAGATAGGCTTCCATCACTGAGCAATATGAATTTAAGGTTCTTCCATGTCTTTTCATGGCTTGATAGCTCATTTCTTTTTTTTTAAATTTTTTTATTGTTACGTTAATCACTATACATTACATCATTAGTTTTTGATGTAGGGTTCCATGATTCATTGTTTGTGCATAACACCAAGTGCTCCATGCAGAATGTGCCCTCTTTAATACCCATCACCAGGCTAACCCATGCCCCCACGCTCCTCCCCTCTAGAACCCTCAGTTTGTTTTTCAGAGTCCACCATCTCTCATGGTTCATCACCCCCTCCGACTTACTCCCCTTCATTCTTCCCCTCCTGCTATCTTCTTTTTCTTTTTTCTTAACATATGTTGCATTATTTGTTTCAGAAGTACAGATCTGTGATTCAACAGTCTTGCACAATTCACAGCGCTCACCATAGCACATACCCTCCCCAATGTCTATCACCCAGCCGCCCCATCCCTCCTACCCTCCACCACTCCAGCAACCCTCAGTTTGTTTCCTGAGATTAAGAATTCCTCGTATCAGTGAGGTCATATGATACTTGATAGCTCATTTCTCCTTAGTGCTGAATAATATCCTGTTGTGTGGATGTAGTTTATTTATCCATTCACCAATAAAGGACATCTTGGTTGCTTCCAAGTTTTGGCAATTATGAATTAAATTATGAGTAAATCTTTGTACAATTATGAATAAAACTGCTATAAAGAAAGAGAACATTTGTGTTTTACTTTCAAATTTAAAAAAATCTGAAGATTTCACATAACAATTTACACACCTGCTTCTTTGGAAAAAAAATAAAAGATCAGCCCATACTGGGCAGTGTGTGAAGCAGTGGACAGGTAGAACTGAAGAGCAGTCATAGCTTTTATGTGAAGCCTGAGTTTTGTGTTTACTACATCTTTATCCCAATGCATCATCCTTCCCCCACCATCCACTGGATGGTTTCGTGTTATCTTCTCTTTTCTATAAGCATTTAAGTTTGCATTCTCTAGATGAGTGGAAACCAAAATAGATGGTTATTTAAAGGTTTTTGGCCTTTATTCAGACACTCCGGGGTTCCTGGTGCATAGTTCTCTTTCTCTTCAGTTCATATTGCTAAAATGTAGTATTTTGACAGGGAGGGGGACTGAGGGTCTATATTACAGATCTATTGCATTATCTGGAAACAGATAACTAAAAGCCTATTGGGCAGGTTGTCTTGTTCCATATCTTTTTTGAGGTCCCTTCTACCCAGGTGCTCTGGCCCTCCTTCTGCCACCGAAGGATGGGGCAGAGCCCCAGCTCTGTTCTTTCACAGGTGCTTCTCACTTCCATTTTTCTGCCTTTTTCCCCATCCAAGTACAATGCGGGTGATCCTGTCCCATGTCTTGGGGAATTTCTTGCTCTGAGCTCAGAGAGTAATTAAGTTTCAAAGGAGACTGCTATATTTAGGACAATGCCTGAGGATGCTTAGGATACATTGAGGGTTTTGCAATTTGGTCCTCATCCTGGCACCTAAATTCTATGAAATTGTCATATTTCCAGGAGCCTCAGTTTCCTCCTCTTTGTGTCAACACATTTGGTCCGTCAAGGGCCCCAAATGCCCAGCTGCAGCATTGCTGTTCCCTTTGACATTCTTTACTCGCTCCCTACCCTACTTCTCAGCACCTAACTCATGCCAAACAGCAATCCAGACTCTCTTTACCATGCACACCCAGACTCAACCTCAAAATCATTGCACACAGTGTATCAATGCCCAGTTGTCCTGAAGGAAACCCATTGCTATTTAGAATCAACTCCCAGATATGTTTCTCCTAACCAAAACCAAGCATGAATCTAGGCATTTGGAGGCACGCTGGTGGGCTGCCTGGCCATTTCTGGGCATGGTTTCATTCCGGGTGTTCTTGAGACATCATTCATTCCAGTGAGGGTCTTCCCGCACTGAGCTGCATTTACTTGTTAAAATTGCAACAACAACAAAAAAATCCCATTTAGATTTTGTTTTTGATGTATAATACTAAAAATCTCCTTTTAAAAACTCAAATATTTCTTGTTTCATTTAATCCTTAGCTTGTGTCCTCCTTTGAAAATGCTTAACAGAAAATTTGCTTAGCCGTTTTAGAGAAATGAGAACTGCTTGATTTGCTTTCCTCTTTGTTATAAGAAAAACATCTACTAGTCTAGATTACAGTGTTGCAAAATTAAGGAATTTGAAACATCTTAAAAAACATGGAGCATAGCTCCATTCTCCCTAAGATACTGGGTCATGCCTTTCCTTTGCACAATGATCTCTCATATTTAATGAGAAAGGCCTTCTGTTCAAACTTGTTATTTTACAAATGAGGAAATTAAAGTTCTCTGAGGTGTGGTCAATACCCAGCTAGTGAGTCAAAGAAATATTAACCTCCATTCTCTGGTCTAGGTAGAACCTGGGAAAGAAGGTGGGTGGCCCTTGGGAATTTGGGGCTCATAATGGGCTTGGTTGTCGATGGGATGGCAGAGAGGGAGGATATGACCCTGTGGCTGGAGATCAGGGGAAAAAAACAAAACGGTAGAGTTGGGGCTAAATAAACTTACATGAAAAGTGAACTAACAAAAAAATAGAGACACAAAATAAGACAGGCATGGAGTGTGATTACGTGTGTCTAAATTGTGCGAACACCAAATTTTGGATGATTTATTGCTTTTCTGAACGGTTGTGAGCATCCCAAAGAAAAGAGGCCTGATTGGGAGTCCCCGAAGAAGTCCTTTCTATTTGAAGGCCCTAGGTCTCTGATTGGTTCATTTTTTTTTCTTTAATGCTTTGCTCTCTTCTTTTATGTATTTTCTATATTGTAAAGAAAGAAAATGAAAATATTTCCCTACCATGAATGCATTTTTAAATTACATTAGACTTAATATGGTCACTCTTTTTATTGATTGTGACATTCTTAAATAGAGCTCGCACACATGATCTGAGGCCACTGTTTGGCAATTCACAGTAGCATTGCATCCATTCCTGGACACCAGGGGTCTCTGAAGACTTTTTGGCTGGGCCCCCATACACTTGTAGGTATAATATTTTGATCACTTTGTTGTGGCACTTATTTGTTTGTTTGTTTGTAAATCATATACTCAAGTACTGTAATATTATGTATATCTTAACAGAGCCAGGAGAGCTAATTTAGGGAGGATGTGTTTGCTTGTTGCCAGACTGTGTGCCTGCATTACTTCATACCCTTCTTTGCGGTTTTCAGTTGCTTACATCTAGGGAGAAAAATGAGCTTTTCCTCTGTGTATCAAAAGCTTCCATGTATCTAAGTACTGGGAAGAGATACTTTTAGTGTCTGTTTGATACATACAAGCTTCAGCAAAGTTGTTTTCTTTCTTACTACCTCTCCTTTATACCATTTGTATAATTTAAAGACAAATTTATGATAATATTAATGAGACACTCACTATTAAAAACATCATCTCATGCAGTTTTCATTTCTGTATATTACTTTTCATGTGCATTCGTTAGTATCCTAAAATTCATAGTGTTTTATATTGTGCTTTTTTTGAGTGCAGAATGGCATCATAAAAACTTGCTTGTGTTAACATAATCCCAGTTTCAATGCCTTTATAATAATCCTGTAGGTTTAGAACTGTAATTTAGTTAGCTGGTCTTCTAATTTTGTATACATATCAGCTGTTTTTTGTTTGCTTTTATTATTATAGATAACCCTGTATGAATCACACTTCTGTCCTTATCCTTAGTGCTTCTCTTGCATTATTTCCCCAGTCGGAAACACCTTAGTCGAGATGTGGAAGTATATATCCTTCTCATTGCATCTGTCCATATCTCCCTGAACTTTCTGCAATTCTCTGAGTTGGTGTATCCCTTACATGTCAGTATCTGATTATTCCCAGGCCAAGACCACATGGTCAAGGTCATTTTCCTTTTTCTGACTTCCACTCGGAGTTAGCTCCAGGAGATCACTGCTTCTCTACAAGGCTGTCAGGTCTACTGAGTGGCTCCACTCATTGGACCAGTGCAGGTCACTGCTCAGTTTCCCAAGGTGTGCTTCTTTTCTGTACAATAATGCTATATACCACCACTACTTGAGACTCCTTGGAAGTATATGCTAGTCACCGCACAGACTAAAGGACATGTCTAGTCGTGCTGGACAACTGGTATCACCAGGAAATGATTACCAGGAAGAACGAATATTTAAATCAATTCGACTTTTTACCATGGTCAAAACAAAAGCCCTGCCTATCACAAAAGGGACCCTGATGGGCACAGCTTAACCCTGAGTCTTGTTCCTTTGAGTTGTTTCTGCCCTCTCCTATGAGAATACTGCTTCTTCAGAATTCCTGAGGGCAAATCTCCAGCTTCCTTTTGGAAAATAGACGCTCTACCAGGATGCTTCATGAAGCATTGTGGAGGACACTGTAATGCTCCAAAATTGCAGTATATCAGTCTAGAAAAATACCATGAGGAGATTCAGCTGGTCATATAGGATAGGCTGTGGCACTGCAAACTAGTTACCATTTACAAATGCACACTGAGAGCAAAGAAGATTTTGGTCGTTGATATACAATCATGAAACATAAACCAAGCCTGAAGGAGTTTTAGGTTAAGCTGGTTATAGTAGACAAAAAGTGGCATAGTAACAGAATTGTGTCTAAGTAGATGGATTTTTAATATGAGCTTACCTGTCGTTACTCTAAGCTTTTCTTTTTGAATAGTCTCTACCAGGCATTTAAAATAATATCCATATTTTCCCCAGAATCTCCAATATTCACTGAAAGGAGAAGACATTTCCACATTTTTTAAGTCTCAGATCTCACCTTATTCAGGTGAGATCATTCATTTCATTGAAATGATGAAAATCAGATTGAAATCCAATTTTTAAAAGTCTGCTCCTGTGGTCTGCCAAAAGCCCATGCAAAGCCAGGAAAGCTAAGCAAAAATTGATTTTTATTTTCTCTCTGCTCTTTTAGCCCAACCTGGTTTTCAGTAGTGTTGAAATCAGATGCATTTTGTATTGATCTGGGTCTTGAACCAGTGTAATCCCTGATTCACACAATTGGAAGAACCATCATCATGGTGGTTCTAAAGATAGAGAGGAAACTGTGTGGACTTGGTACATTTCTGCAACTTGCTGTGGCTTCCTGGTTCTCTGATTTATGCACTGGATCCTGGGAAGAGAGAAAAAAATTAGGACTTGATCCTGCCATCATCAAATGAAATTAGGGTGAATTTTGGGGAGTGGCTTACCCACAACTGATGCTATCAAATCATTAGTCCATCCCAGAGTCTAGTAAATGTAGGTTGAAATGTCTGGTGTCATCACTGCCTGCCAGTCACCTTTCTCGCAGATGTATTGTTACTGTTGACATTGGTATTAGTAGGGGGAGGCTGGAGAATCTAGAAGGATGTTTGAGGGTTAGCATGGGTGAAAGGCAGGTCTATCAATTTCGATCTTCCGTCTATAAGCAAGGATGAACTTCACAGGATGGATATTCCTCATCCTCACTCCGGCACATGGGGCCCGTCAAAGCAAAAAGACTACTTAGGCAATAATCATCATGGCTTTGTAAAGAGTAGCACTGTTCGATGTACTTAATCTTTAAGTCAGAAGGACAGGTCTGTGGTTTTACAATGAAGTAATGAATCTATTTGACAATCTTATTAAGAAATTATGGACTATGGTGAGCGCTGTGAATTGTGCAAGACTGTTGAATCACAGATCTGTACTTCTGAAACAAATAATGCAACATATGTTAAAAAAAAAAAGAAAAAAGAAGAAGATAGCAGGAGGGGAAGAATGAAGGGGAGTAAGTGGGAGGGGGAGACATACCATGAGAGACGATAGACTCTGAAAAACAAACTGAGGGTTCTAGAGGGGAGGAGGGTGGGGGGATGGGTTAGCCTGGTGATGGGTATTAAAGAGGGCACATTCTGCGTGGAGCACTGGGTGTTATGAACAAACAATGAATCATGGAACACTACATCAAAAACTAATGATGTAATGTATGGTGATTAACATAACAATAAAAATGTTTAAAAAAAGATCATAAAAGAAATTATGGACATAAGACCTAAATCAGAGTTTTAAAAATTGTTCCCAGAGTCTCGGTTTTAGCTTTATTTTTTGTCTTATCCCTTTTTTTGGGCGGGGGGCAGTTAGTGACCTGCCTGCCCTGCAAAGCCCTGCCTCTTGTGTGAAGCATTCCCTGACCACAGTGGTATCTGCTGATCTATTGTCCTCTCTAATCTCTGAACTAACAGTGCATTTATTGAAGGATCAGACACTAAATTCTAAGTCCACCCTCTCTCAGGCTTCCATGTTGTTCATAAACTACATTTTACACTTTTCACAGCCCTCTTAACGGTATAGGGAGACTCAGTATCATGTGTTTGGCCCCCTTTATCTGCCCTCCACGAGCTCCTTAGAACATCGACTATATCTTATTCATCACCCCAGTTCCCTTTGCCCATAGCATTCTGTAATTCAAATACTGGTATTTAACACATTATAGCTGAATTCGAAAGAATATTTTAGCATTCACCAGGAAAATTATGAAATATATGAAATAGGTAATAATTGAAATTAGAAGTTTCTCTCTAAATCCTAACATTTTCTCACCTCTCAAAGATCATCTGTAATTCTAGCTACTCCAGATCCCCTCAGGATTTTCCTAGATTCATCCCCCACTCCAAGCCTAAGCCAGTTAGCACATCATATTTCCAAGGCCTTATTGATGGGTGTAGGACTAGGTACAGACCCAGTCAGAAGTAACGAGAAGGAATGAAATTTTTCTTGGGGTGTCTTGGGGTATCAGTGAGGAGATTGATAAACCTCCCAGCACATCAAAAACCTCTGAGTAGGTAGAGTCTGGAGACTCCAGCCTCCTCTTGTTCTCCCATGGTGGCTGTGATGAAAACAGAACGTAGTGATGGAGAGAAACTGATTCAAGGTGGCAGCTTGGTCTCTGCCTTGTCTTTCAAAGGCTTACTACTCTCTACTTCCCTTTTCTGAGTCATATGAGTCAACATATTCTTTATTTTTCTTCTTCTTCCTCCTCCTTCCCTCCCTGCTTTTCCTCTTTCTTCTTTCCTTCTCCTCCTCCTCCTTTATCATCTCCTTTTTCCTCAAGCCTGCTTGGACTGTGATTTCTATCACTTGTCACTGAGAGTCCTAATCAATAACTCAGTGGAGATCATTTCTTTCTCTTCGGTTCAGTAACATAGTTGTGCTTTATTCTTGTGTTGATATTTTGACAAATTAATATGTCCACAGGCCAACAGCAAACTATTGATATAAGTGTGGTATCTTCTGTTTTCTAAATGGTGTCCAGATTTGTAGAGATACATTTGTCTGTGTTGTGAGAATTGAAAATCCTTCATGCATAACTTGAGTGCTCTGTTGATGTAAGTAATTTGGTGTTTCTTTCCAAGGGCAAAAGAGTTCCTGTTGATTTTGAATGTACAGGCTGTGTCACTAAGCGGAGGAGATGAGAATCAGACAAAGGAAGAACAAATTTCCTTTGTGTGTGACTGTTTAAAATTTAGAAACTATCTGCCTCAGTTTGGTGTTTAACAGAGATTGAAGACATGAAATAGGAAGCTGTGACTGTCTGTGCTTGATTTTTCCCCAATACAATTACTTCATTTCTACATGTGTTGGCCTCACTGATATAATTTACTGTTTATTTTAATTTTAGTCATAAACAGACTTAACTTTTTGGCTTGGAATAAGTCTAAATCACAGCGTCAGCATTTTGCTCTCTCATATGCCCTTAAAATCTTTACACCTTTGCCATAATCAGTCAGACTCAGAACTAATTACCATCCTTTCCTAGTGAGTGCTCAATTTAAAAACCACAAGAGAATACTTTTAAAATAAAGTAAAAACAAAATGTCAAATGATGGAAATTGTATGATTCAGATTTGGGATGCTGGATTATTTTTTCCAGGGACTCCTTTCAAATCCAGTCACAGAGAGTCAAAGTTAATGTCTTAGAATTTTTTGGTGGGCAATGGACAAATAATTTGTTAGTGCTGGAAAAAGACCTTCATATTACTGTGTTATGTTAATGATACTGCTAATGCTAAGTAACAAGTTAGTACATAAGGAATAGACACAATTTCCAGTAAAATAGTGACTTTCTTGTATTTTATCATAGTGCTTTGCTTCTCCCCTTTTAAGCCCCACAGTGCAGTGGCTTGTTTCGCTTGAGTATTTTTATTGATTATAACTGCTGGTATAAGGCAACCTGTTCCTCCCTTACATTCTCCCTAACAGAGGTTATTCCTTTACTTGACACAAAGATAGATGTAGAGGAAGCTGGGCTGTCAATGCAAGGAAGTTAGAGCCAGAGAGGAGAAAGTGGACTGGAGGTGGAGTGGTGTGCCTAATTCACAGTTCAGTGAGATAGCTAGGAGCAGCCCTTTGCTCATTTTTGCCTGTCAGTTGTCATGGAAACTCTCCATCTAGTGACCTCTTTTGGTTCTCTAATAAACCAGTTGAATACTTGTTAAGGTTTTTGTTTGTTTGTTTCCTTTCAGTAGCTAGTTCTTTTTGAGATGATCATGCTGCAAATTGATTCCATGTCTTATTGATCTGACCTTTGAAAAAGATAGGCAAAGCTGAAGATGTATGGATTTGAACACGTCAGTTCTCCTTTTAAAAGAATTTTCTACACAATAGGAGAGAATTTGAGCCATCATTTTATGGCCTTTACCAAAGTAAGCATTACTATTAAGATGAAATTGGTCAAGGCTGCTAGGTTCTAGCATTGACAGAGGTCCTTCCTCAGCTCTGTGATCATGGGTAAGTCATTCCCTTCCATTGGCTTCTTTTCCCTCATACATGCATGATGAGCTTGAAACGGACAGGGTCACATTTCCCTTTAAAAGATCTCTGATTCTCAATACGGGAAAGAGAGGTGGGTTTCTCTTGTTGACGTTCCATAGTGTATTGCTGTGTTGTCCCACTATGGGCATTTACAAACACATAGGATTGCTATGTAGATTGCTATGTTGTCCTGTCTGCTTCATTTGCCATGGCTTCCAAGAGTATTGTTTTTGGTGAGAACATTAATTGAGTGGGTAAGGTGTGAAAAGAATACATAGTTCCAGTGAGAGTGGGTTAGTACCTGAGAAAATATCTTGAATTAGACAATACTATTTTATTGTTTCTAACTATCAGAAAGTTTCTGTGTGAAGGGAATAATATAAAAACCTCTATGGCACCTCTCCATTTGCTGCATTTTATTTAATTGGTTGGGATGCAAATCTTCTGTGGATAAGAAATACATTTTCAGATTTTATTGAATTTGAGAAAAGAAGAAGGAACTATGAAAACATGTGAACTATAGAAGCTGTAAAACAGTAGAATTCCATTGTTTTTAATGAAGCACCAGTCACTCTGTTGGGATTAGAATCCAATGCACTTGCAGAATATTTACAGCATGATGCTATCATGTTTTGATAGGGAGTGGGCCAGCAGCCTGCCTGAAAGGGATTTCAGACCATCTCAAGAGTACATAAACCAGAATGGAGTTAAATATCCAATAATGTTAAATCAGGGCAAAAGAAGGCTTATTACCATCTGAACTCTGTGTATATCTGAAATGGGAATCCAGTAACATGGCAGAAATAACATTTGGTTTGAGATTTAAAAGTATCATAGGGTGTATCTAAGGTTTTTGTTCATATATTTAGGAATTTTATTTATTTATTTATTTGCATTACATGTTGTTACAGAAAAGACAAGGAAAGCAATGCTTCCTGTTTAGTTACAAAGATTCCCACCTTTTTCTCTTAACAGAAGGTGCAGGGGTGCAGTGCAAAGAGTTTGAGAGTCAGACTTGGGTAAGATCTGAGCTTTGGCATGTGTAGCCATGTAACCTAAGACTAGTTGCTGATTTTTGCTAAGTGATGGTTTTTCAAGGAGGAAATGGGAATAATGCAGATTGTCAGAAATTTTTAGTGAAGAAAGATAAATGATTACAATAGTTAACATTTCTTTGGCACTTACTGTATGCCAGGCTGAATGAGTCCTGGCTATCCGTGATCTTGTTTTTAACTCCCACACTAATATTATAAAGAAGGCTCCATCATTATCTGAGAGTTCTCAAGTATCTTGCCCCTTGTCACACAGCTAAAAAGTGGCAGATGCCTGATATAAACCAACTGTGTCTGACTTCAAAGCCTTTGGCTCTTACCTGCTATGCCAAATTGCCTAATGTGGTACCTGTTACCTAATAGGCTGTCAATACACGTTAATAATCCATCACCCATCTCTAACCAACACTCACACACGCACACACACACACACACACACACACTCCTGAACTTTCAGTCATCAACTCCATCCTAGCCTAAAATGACAAAGCTGAACCTCAACTGCACATAACCAGGATTCCCAACCTTTAGTCCCTCATGATTCTGTTTCTTTCACACTGTACTTTGGATAGGTTTCCCTAAATTTATTTACACCAATAGACATTTCTTAATTAGGTCTGTGGGAATATAATTTTACATGGGTCTCTTGTACTTCTGCATGTCTAGTGAACAGAAGTGTTGACATGTTTTGTTCTGGATTATATTATTAAGGATGCTTGTAGAGCATATAACCCTAGAGAAGAGAGATGTCTCCCTTAAGAGCAGAGAGGCGGATTTGTTTATTGTCCACTTTTTTAAAGATAAGTTCCCCCTCTAGGGCAAAGGTCAGGCAGATTTGCTTATAGCCTGGTTTTAAAGAAAAATTCAAGTTCCCTAAGATTGGGTCCTCAGCTTTGATACAAGCCTACTATATGTGCAGCATCCATGACGCTTGGGGTTGCCTCTGTGGGACTTGGAACCAGTACAAACTTGAAGCTCATGCTACTTGCTGTGCCCGTCTTCTGCCTGTATCCATTAAACTGGTAGGCTAATTTGTTAGATTGCAGGTGAGATAAAAATCTTAGCGCCTTCATGGTTCATGACAAGGTCTAACATTTAATAAGTGCTTTCCATGCACGCCAGACTGCCATGCTTTTACGCATATTGTTTCATTGATACACCCTGATATATTTACCATTACCATCCTTATCATTCTGTCTGATGCAAAGTGTAGCTCATGAGTCAAGTTTAGACCCTGTGATAACTTGGTGTATTGCATCTGATAACCTGAACAAAACATACCATTTATTTAGCTAGGATTCATGAAGCTGTAGACTCAAGTACTCAAACTTGTTGGACCCTTCTGTATTCTGTACACCTCAGGTGCCAATCTTTCAAGTTTGGGTTAGTTAGAAATTATAGTTAAATTGGAAAGTAATTAACTTAATATTGAGCTTATTAAAATTTAATTAACCTAAAATATGGATATATAATTGTGGCATTGTGTAAAACTGCTGACAGTGGGGAAATCCATACAAAGGCAGCTTGCATATGCACTTGCTTTTCACTTGAATTCCACTCAGTACTTGTATGCCGAGTCTGGTATCTCATAAGGACCCACTGCTTGTATGAAATAATACATGTATTAAACACCTTAAGACACAAAATTTTGTCATTTAAGAATCCTTGCCCTAGGCTTTAGGTGCTAACATTCAATAGAACGTTTTAACATCAGTGTGATTGGTGAAATATGAGCCAGTCTTCGATGATAGTGTGCAGGTGGTAGAACCTATCAGGGGAGATGTTTTGGGGTTCAGAACTGTTTCTTTGCATCTGCTACTGATAGACCCTAACTTCTCTGTTAGACTGGTCTTGGTTTGAGACAACCAATTGTGGAAATTACTTCAATGCCTTTGAAATTCCAGAAGGGCCACATATTACTTAGAATTTAAAGCCTCTCCTTGGTTAACAAAGAGACATTAACCTTCTGCCCTGTCAACTCCTTGCAAATTGCTACACAAATATAAAGTATTATTATTCAAATTTGTTGACATTGAAACATTTTACTTGGGCTTTTCTGTTCCTATTGAAATAGACTTTGAGAGCCATTAATGGATAGTGTAGACATCATTTGATTAAAGATGTCTACAAAATAAAAGCATGAAATTAGAAGGATATTGTCTTTTTATGAGATTTGTAGTTTTGTGATGTCCTTATATTGAATTGCACTTTTTTTCCAACTGATGTCAGAAATTTTTTAAGAAGCATTTTATCTGCAAAGATGATGGAGGAAGCCAGAGGACAATATCCTCTTCTCCTAATCCCTAATAAAATAAACACAAGAAATTGTCGGGGTGGAAAAGTTTTCTCTTCTTCCCTTCTAGGTTCTTTGGCTGGCCTAATAATTTAGTTGATATAAGACAACAGGAAAAAACCAAACAAGTTTAATAACATGGACACCTCCTAGATACATGGGAGAGACCCAGGAAAACTGAGTGACTCCTGAAGTGGCCGAAGCCATCTTCAGTTTAGATACCAACTTCAATTAAAAAAAAAAAAAAAAGATAAAAGAAGATGTTGTGGGTAGGAAGTCAGTTATGGGTGGTTACCAAGACAGCACAGGAAACAGGGTAAGGCTGTACATATTTAAGTCCAAGTCTTCTCCACTGATAAGAGTTTCTAGAGATTTAGATTAGAGTTGTCCTTCTCTTTCTGATACTCAGTTTTCAGAACTTCTCTTCTGTTTACAGTTTCTTAAAATAACCAGCTTAAGATAAGTGACGTGCCAAAGAGGCGTATCTTGGGATGACAACATTTTTTCCCCTTCAAGATCTAAAAATCTCACCTGGGGGAGCCTAGGTGGTACAGTCAGTTAAGCATCTGACTCTTGGTTTCAGCTCAGGTCATGATCTCAAGGTCCTGAGATCAAGCCCAAGGTCATGATCTCAAGGTCCTGAGATCAAGCCCTGCATCAGGCTCTGCACTCAGCGTGGAGTCCCCTTGAGATTCTCTTTCCCTCTCCCTCTCCTCCTCTGGCTGGTGCTCACTTGCCTCCCCACCCCCAAATAAATAAATAAATCTTTAAAAATAAATAAGTAAAAATCCTAAATAAAAAACCTAAACATTACATGTATCAACTAAATTTAAAAGAAGTGTAAGTGTGTGTGTGTGTGTGTGTGTGTGTGTGTGTGTGTGTGTGTGTGTGTGTTGGAGGGGTAGTGAATGGCACAGTACAGTGCTACAAACTTCGAAAATTGCTGATCAAGGGAACAAATAGAAGGTTGGAACACTGCATGACATCAATCCCATTCCTCACCCTACTGCTCCTAAAGTCTGAGAATTCTCACCAATATTCCCAAGTTTGAAGTGAAGTGAATGTATTCTGATCTGATTTGAACAATCTACTCTGAAAGACCAGTGAAATGAAAAATGGAACCAGAGGGTAATTTGCTGTGAAGGAAGCAGTTTTTCCAGAGGTTGCAAAACTGGAGGGATTGCGCTAAATCTGAACTCCCTTTGTGGGAATGGACTGCCTCTCACCACTAAGTGGAATGGATCCAGTACAGCATATTAAACAAATTCCCTGAAAGGGAGCAGAACCAAGGTATTCTAGCCAAGAATGAATTTACCCTAAACAGAGCACTTCAACATTTCAACAAGAAACAAGATTCAACAAACAAATTTCAACAAGAAAATTTCAGTTCTCAAAACGTAGATATTAGGGAAAAGAAGTAAGTTTCATATACAAATAAAAAGAGACACACAGAAACTATCGTCATAATGTCATAAAATAGTCTGGATAGTATGGTCAAGATGAGAATGAACAGAATGGAAATTGTAGTTATAATTTGGACCAGCAGGTGAGTAGGCAGGGAAAAGACTGATGGACCGTAGTATGGAATCTGGAAGAAAATGTTACCCAAGGAAGGAAAAGAAAATTTTTCTTGATGCTTTACACTAAAAAAAAATAGATGAACATGAGTTAAACAAGAGTTCCACCCACTTACCAAAAAGATAACAAAAAAGGGAAAGAGATGAGAAGAAAAAGGGAGGAAAAATCTAGAAAATAAAATATTGAGGGTCAAAACAGTGGTGAGCTAATATAAGGAATCTATTGTTTGTGAAATGGAAAAGGCTACACATGATTTTTTTTTCCTTCTGAGCTAGGACGACAGAAGAGATGATTTATTGTGCATATGTTACATTCAGCCACAGCTGAGAACAAGACTATTCCAGAATGTCCCAGGTCCAGGAGAAAGGACCAAAAGGGGACTATTCCGGTGTTAGCAAGGTGGATCTCTGAGAGGTGGTCATTGCCATCCATGGCGATGGATGTCCTAGATCAATGAAACAAGTTCTAGACAGTAGCTGTGTAGTCCCAGCAATTTGTACTGGTGTCTTTGGTCCCTGGCTTTCCTTATTTCTGCTCTTGCGGCTTGACGAGCTAGTGGTTTGCTTGGACCTACGTCTCGTCTTTCTTTTTTTTCACTTCAGCCTGTACATTCGCTTCTTCCTCCACTGGACTCTCATGGTGATGAGGTTTCCAAGAAGATAGTGCTTAAGCCAAGAGCAGCCTACACGTGAAATTTAAAAATGGTTTAAAATATAATAGAATAAACCCTGATTTATAAGAAGATAACACCTGATTAGGTTATGTCTTGGGCAGCATTAAAAAGTTTTTTTTAAGTTTACATACGGTAAAATTCACTTTTTAAATGTGCGTATCTGTTAGTTTTAACAAGTGAGTAGAATCTGATAATATTGCAGCTAAAACACAATTTCCTTACCCCTAAATTTCTCTCCTGTTACCCCTTTTAGTAATGTCTTCCCCTTTTCCCAGTCTCTGGCAATGATGATATGTCATTTGTCCCTGTAGTTTTGACTTTCCCAGAATACCATATCACTGGAAGCATACTACCATATGTAATCTTATGAGTCTGGTTTCATCCACTTAACACAATGCATTTGAAATTTGTGTGTTTATCAATATTTATTCATTTTTATTGCTGTATAGTAACCAATTGTATCCTTGTTTCATAATTTATCTGTGCCCTAGTTGAAGGAAATTTAGATTACTTCCAATTTCCAGACTCTCTCCTCCTTTCTCTCTCTCTCTTTATGTTTATATATTCATATATTTAGAGAGGGTATATATTATATATATATCTATTAAGCTTCTATATACATTAGCATACAGTATTTTGTGTGAACATACATACATTTTCATTTATCTTGGTTTAATATATTAGCTTAATAAGCTTATATAGCTTATTATAGCTTATCACTATTAATAACTTATATATAGCTTATCTTGGTTTACATATATATAGCTTAATAAGAAACTGCCAAACTGGTTTCCATAGTGGCTGTACCATTTTACATTACCACCACCAATGAAAGAGAATTCCTGTTTTGTCACATTTTTGATAGCATTTGGTTATGAGTTGTTTGTTTAATTTTAGCCATTCCAATAGGTTTGTAGTCCTATCTTGTGATTTTAATATACATTTCCCTAATGACTAAGGTAGCTGGACATATTTTCTTGTGCTTATTTGCTGTCAGTATATCTTCTTTTTTTTTTAAAGATTTTGTTTATTTATTTGACAGGGAGAGACACAGTGAGAGAGGGAACACAAGCAGGGGGAGTGGGAGAGGAGAAGCAGGCTTCCCGCTGAACAGGGAGCCCAGTGCGGGACTCGATCCCTGCTGAAGGCAAATGCTTAACAACTGAGCCATCCAGGCGCCCCAGTGTATTCTTCTTTTGATGTGTCTGTTCCATTTTTTTCCCATTAAAAAAAAAGTCATTTGTTTTTTATCATGTAATTTTGAGAGTTCTTTATTAAGTCTGAGACTGTGAGATTTTACCATGCTTCTAAGCCCAGAAGTCAGTTTGCCACAGAATATAGATATTCTCACAAGAGATAGGAGGCTTTCTGGATCAAGAGCAGTTTATTACTGTTGGCAAAAAGAACCAGAGCAGCATCTTAGCTCAGGTTCCTTGAGCTTTCAAGCGTGAGGTGAGAGTCCAGGTGTTACCTTGTACATGCAGTATGTGTGTGTGTGTGTGTGGGGGGGTGCATCATAGAAGAGGAACTTCAAAATTATGAATAGACTCATAAAGTTACTGGCACATGAGTCCATCTTTTCCTCTGGGGTGAAAGAGAGAGTAAGAACAAGAGCAAGAGAGCAAGAATGGGAGACACACACACACACACACACACACACACACACACACACACACACACAGGAATCCTGGACTATGTAGAAATGTGAAAATATTCAGGAGTATTCTTTCCCAACATTTTTATATTTTAGATATAAGTCCTTTGTCAGATACATGATTTGTAAGTATTTCTCCTTGTCTGTGGCTTGACTTTTAAAAATTTTTTTTTTTATGTCTTTGTGTATTGACACTATCTTTGACAGAGGAAAGTTTTACCTTTTGATGAAGTCTGATTTATTATTTTTGTCTTTCATGGATAATGGTTTCAGTGTCATGTCTAAGAATTCTTTGCTGATCCCCAGGTCATGAAGATTTTCTCCTGTTTTTTTTTTTCCCCCTAAAGGTTTATAATTATACATTTTACATTTGGATCTATGATCAATTTTGAGTTAATTTTTGTACAAGGCATGAGGTTCGGTCAAGACTCACTTTTTTCATGAGTGATTGTTCCTACATAATTTGCTAAATACCTTTGCAGAAGAAAATTTATTGACCATTAATATATGGGTTTTTTTCTGGACTTTTCTCAGATCCATTGATCTGTGCATCTATGCTTATTTTTTTGGTAATACCATACTGTCTTTATATGGTAGCTTTATAGTAGTCTTTTTTTTTAATTTAATTTTATTTTTTTTAAAGATTTTATTTATTTATTTGAGAGACAGTGAGAGAGAGAGCAAGCACATGAGAGGGGGGAGGGTCAGAGGGAGAAGCAGACTCCCTGCTGAGCAGGGAGCCCGATGCGGGACTCGATCCCGGGACTCCAGGATCATGACCTGAGCCGAAGGCAGTCGATTAACCAACTGAGCCACCCAGGCGCCTGCTTTATAGTAGTCTTGACAGTAAGTATTGTGAGTTCTCTAACTTTGTTTTCAAAATCGTTTTGGCTATTATTCCTTTGATGTTCCATCAAAATTTTAGAATAACCTTGCTGACATCTACAACAAACTTTCTGGATTTTGACTGGTGTTGTGTATTATCTATAGATTAGTTTTTAAAAGAATTGATGTCTTATTGATACTGTGTCCTGGTCCATGAACATGGTATGTTTCCCCATTTATTTAGGTCTTCTTTGATTTCTTTCGTCAGCATTTTGCCATTTTCCATGTATAGATGTTGAACATTTTTTAAAAAAAGATTTTATTTATTTATTTGATGGAGAGAGAGAGACATCGAGAGAGGGAACACAAGAAAGGGGAGTGGGAGAGGGAGAAGCAGGTTTCCTGCTGAGCAGGGGGCCCGATGCAAGGCTTGATCCCAGGATCCTGGGATCATGACATGAACTGAAGGCAGATGCTTAATAAACCCCTGAACATATTTTTTTTTTTTTTTAGGTTGATACCTAATAATTTTAACTTGGGGGGGAGTAAATGTTACTAAAATTTTTTATTTCCAATTTTTCATTGCTAATGTTTAGAAATACAACTTTTTTTTTTTAACCCTGTAGGTGTCCTATACTCATTAGTTCTAGGAGCTTTTTATTTTATTTTAAATTTTTTTAAAGATAAATTCCTTGGAATTTCTTACAGAGACAATTTTGTCTTCTATGAGTAGGAAAATAAATTTTCTTTCCACTTTTTATGTCTTTTCCTCCCTTTTATCTTGACATGTTCCATTGGCTAGGACTTTAGTTATCGTGTTGAGAATAGGCATGATGAGAGTGGTCTTCCTTTATTTTCTCTTGAACTTAAGGGAAACCATTCACTTTTTCACATATCAATATCACAGTAGCTTTCATTTTTGGTTTCTTCCTTTTTTTCTTTTTTCTTTTTTTTCTTTCTTTTTTTTTAGAGAGAGAGAGAAAGAGAGTGGGTGGGGAGGGGCAGAGGGAGAGAGAAAATCTTAAGCAGGCTGCATGCCCAGAACTGAGCCCAGCATGGGACTCCATCTCACAACCCTGAGATCATGACCTGAGCCAAAATCAAGAGTCAGACACTTAACCAACTGAACCACCCAGGTGCCCCAGTTTTTGGTTTCTTTTTATCCCATTCCCAATATTATATTAAGGAATTCCCTTTCTTTTCTAGTTTTCTAAGATTTTATCATAAATGGATGTCAAATGTTTTTTCTAACATGTTGATATGATCATGATTTTATTTAGTCTCCAACTATGATGAAATATGCTGATTTGTTTTAGAATATTAGATCATCTTTGAATTTTCAAGATTTGCTCTAACTATAAACTATACTTGGTTATGAAGTATTGCCATTCATATTTATTCGTGCTTTTGGTTTGCTAATATTTGGGTTTTTTTTGGTCTATATTCATTGAGGATATTCTGTCTTTTTCTTCTATTATAATGCCTTTGTCTGGCTTTATTATCAGAGACTTTCTGGTCTCACAAAATGAATTCAAAAGTGTTTTAGAAGAGATTATGGATAACTCGTATTGTTTATTATTTAAATTCTTAGTGCAGTCTTCAGTACAATTCTCCAGGGAAGCTATCATGGTATAGAGTTTTATTTGTTGTAAAGTTTTTAACATAAATTCAGTTTCTTTAATAGATATCAGACTCCACAGATTAGCTTTATTTTTGAGTGAGTTTTGTTGATGTTTGTTTTTCAAGGAATTGATACATGTCATCTCTGGACATTGGTACATTTCATCTGTGAACGAAGAATGATATTTAGTATTTCTTTATTGTCCTTTTAATGTTGTTAGGGTTTCTAGTGATAGTCCCTTTGTATGTTTGATATTGGTCCTTGCGATATCCCTCTTCTTTGCCTGTCTGGATAGAGTTTCACCAATTATGTTATTTTTTTTTCACTTGAACCAGCTTTTGATTTAATTGATTTTCTCTTTTGTATTTGAGTTTTCTATTCCATTAATATCAACATATTATTATTGACATCCTTGATATCTTTATTATTTCTTTTCTTTTACTTGCTTTAGGTTTAGTTTGCCCTTTATTTTCTGTTTTTTTTTATGGTAGTAATTTAGATTTTTGGTCTGTGTGTTTTTTTATTCCCTAATATAAAACTCAATATTATGAATTTGCTCTAAGCACTAATTCAGCTGTATTTCACAAATTTTGACAGATTCTGCTTTCATTTTGATTCAGGTCAAAATACTTTCGAGTTTCCTTTTGGATTTCTATACCTGACCCATGGGTTATTTAGAGGCATCCTGTTAGTTTCTATATATTTGTGGATTATTTACCAAAGATCTTTGTGTAATTGACTTTCAGTTTAATTCTCTTAT
This sequence comes from Eumetopias jubatus, assembly GCF_037043125.1. NCBI lineage: Eukaryota > Metazoa > Chordata > Mammalia > Carnivora > Otariidae > Eumetopias > Eumetopias jubatus. The sequence continues at coordinate 47,697,871 of NW_028274823.1, read as the reverse complement.
ACTAAGAAAACATACCTTGTATGGCTTTAATTCTTTTAAATTTGTTAAGGTTTGTTTTGTGGCCCAGGATATGGACTATCTAGGTGGATATTCCATGGTACTTGAAAATTATGTGTAATCTGTTATTGTTGGGTGGTTTTATAAATGTTATTTCAATCAGTTTGGTTGATATTGTTCAAGTCTCTCATATCTTTACTGATTTTTTTTTTTTGTCTATTCTGTTGATTACTGAGAGAGTTTTGAAGTCTCCAAGAATAATTGGACATGTATGTATCTATTTCTCCTTTCATTTCTATAAGTTTTTGATCTGTTTTGAGTTCTGTTTTGGGATTGTAATGTCTTTTTGGTAAATTGACTCTTTTATCGTCAAATAATGGTCCTGTACAAGATAAATAATTTTCCTGTTCTAAAATAAAATTTGTCTGACATTAATGTAGCCATTCCATCTTTTTTGAATTTGTGTTTACCTAATGTAACAGTTCCTATTATTTTACTTTTAACCTATATATGTTATTATATTTAAAATGGGTTTCTTTTTTTAAAGATTTTTTTGGGAGAGAGAGTGAGCAAGACAGCATGGGGAGGGGATTGGGTAGAGGGAGAGGGAGAGAGAGAGAGAATCCCAAGCAGACTTTGCGCTGAGTATGGAGCCCTATTTGGGCTCAATTCCACGACCCTGAGATCATGACCTGAGCTGAAACTAAGAGTTGGACATCTAACTGACTTTGCCATCCACGAGTACCTAAAGTGGGTTTTTTGAAGACATCATATAGTTGGGTCTTTACCTTTCTTTAAAATAAAAACTGAGAATCCATTTCTTTTGTTTGTTGTATTTAGATTCTTTACATACTGTAATTATTGATATGTTTGGATTTAATAGTGTTTTGTTATCCTTAGTTTGGTTTTGCTCCTGCACTTTTTTTCATCGTTGACTCTTTACTGCTATTTTTGGTATTACTTGAATATTTTTTAGTATTCTACTTTAATACAAGTATTGGTATATGTTATATTTAATATGTAAATATATATCTATATTATATAGGTATTTTAGGGATTACAATATACATTGCTAACTTTTCAGTCTTCTTAAGAGTTAATACTTTTTCAGTGAAAATAAAGTCAAGATACCTTCCAACAAAATAGATTTAGTCTCTCCTTTGCCTTGTATAATACGCATTATATCTACATACATTGAAAATTCTACCATATTATGTTTTAATTTTTATTTTAAACACTAGTACATATTTTAAGAATCAGAGAACAACAGCCTACCATATTTTTTCTGATATTTACCATTTCTGTTTCTCTCCATTTTAGAAGTTCTAAGATTTCCTCTAGTACATTTTTTTCCTTTGGTCTGAAGTACTTCTTTCTGCATTTCTTTCAGAATAGATTTAGCTTTGAAGACTTCTTTCTGGTTCCCTTCACCTATGAATGTTTATTTTATCTTCCTTCTTAAGGATATTTTCATTGGATATGGAACTGTGGACTGATCTTTTCTTTCAGCATTTAAAAAATATTGTTCCATTGTCTTCTTGCCACCATGGTTTCTGATGACAAATCCACAGTCATGATTTGTTCCTTTCTCTATATGTAAACTGTAATTTTTTTTTTTTTTTTTTTTTTGGTGGCTGTCTTCAAGATTTTTTTTATCTTTGGTTTTCAGTAATCTGATTCCAATATTTCTTTACATATCATGTAATTTGGGATTATGTCCTAAACATTTTTGATTATTATATTGTGAGACTGTGGGTTCTGCTGAATTTTCTTTTTTAAGCAGGTGATCAACTTATTTAGGTTCATACTGTGAGTTTTGTGTCATCTTTGTGGGCATTGGATCCAATGTCAGTTCTGTTTCAAAAGACTTTGTTAATGCTATTTTGGTCTGTCCTGCAAATATACCACTCATGGGTTATTCTGGGACTTAGGTGGTATTTATATCATCTTTCTGTTTTCAAAGCCTTTACTATGCTTCCTTGGGTCTTTTATGTGCATGTTCCACTTAGCAGTGAACCCAGTTTTTTCAGTTCATACACAGAACCAAGGGATCCTTGTCTGTAACTCTCCTCTTTAGAATTCCTCTCACACTCTCTAGCTCTCAGGGACCCCTTTCAGTTCTTGAGGCCAGAGAGATGAATTTTTGTGTGTGTGTGTGGCTTCTAGATGCCTGTACTGCCACCACCATTAATTCAGGAGGGCATTTTTGCAATGGGGGAAGGCCAGGAGAGAAGAAAGAAAAACAAATAAGCAAGTAATGAAAGAAATAAAGGAAGGAAGGAAGGGAGGGAGAGAGGAAGGAAGGAAGGAAGGAAGGAAGGAAGGAAGGAAGGAAGGATTGATTCCTGTGCACTCTCTGGCTCACAGGTGTCCTCTTTCTCAGTAATATCACTAGATTGGAGGTTCTCCTATTTGTTTGTTGGTTTGTTTGTGTGTTTTGTGGCTTTGGTTTGATTTTTTTTTTTTTTTTTACTGTCTATACCTGCTGCACAGTTTTTCAATTCAGCCTGACCTCATGTCAAAGCTGAGGGTTAGCAGAGGGAAAAATAAAAAATAACTCTCCTCCATATTGCTTATTCCACAATTTTTTGACTCCTGTGTCTAATCTGCTTCCCATTGCTTGCATTTCAGAAGTAATTTGCTTTTGTATTTCTGTCCAGAGATTTTAGTTGTAATCAGTGAGAGAATTTGGCATAGTAGCCCATAGAATATTGGCGAGCACCAGGAGTCTTGGTTAGGATACTAAACTTATAATTTATAGAAAGTTTTATCTGTGCATCATGAAATACTAGCCACTTAGTAGGGTAAAAATTGAGCGAGCCTCATGTATCTCCATTTAAAAATAATTTTCAAAAAATAAATATAAATATCTACACATACCTGAGGAGAAGAGAGTGGGATTCAAAATAATATATATTTAGTCAAAATATCATTTAGGAAGCAGACAGACTTTTGGAATGTATTTTTAAATAATTCAAGAAAATTGCGTCCATATCCTTTTTGAGTAAAACTACTGTAGACAAAATGAAATAATACTAAAACTCTGAAATGCTGCGGAAATATGACATGTTAAAAATGTAGTAGGCATTGAATACACACATACATAAAGAAATACAGAATAAATAAGTATGGTTTTTATGGCTACAGAAGAGAATATAAATGGCATTAATCTTGACTTTGCTTATTAAAGATAATGTGTCATATGATTGCAATTTTATATATTTGTATACAATTTTTCAATATAGCATCTATATGTAAATATACATGTATATATATATATATATATATATATACAGTGCACACACGTGGGGATGTCAGAGTTGATGCTTAGTAATGCTAATGATGAAAAATCAAGGGTTATGAATTTAATACACCTAAATTAATTTACTTATAATATATTGGTTTTGAAATTAAATAAATACTTTAATATCAGTTAACTCTGTATTTATATGTGAATTGGTGATACTACATCTTATTTCTAAGAAATAATTTATGTTGAAATCTTATGACTTCATGTAAACATGAGAAGTTTCTCATGGGGAAAATTAGCTTAAGATTATAAGGTAGTACAGGAATATACAAGAATATAAAACATATTCTCGGTGAGAACATGGATAATGTTTCAATAAAAAAAGATGTATTTATTAGAAATAAGTTTTTTATTATTAGAAAAATATTGGAGATATTTTATAATTATACAGTACAGGCTATGATCAACTCATTATTTTTAATTTTAGAGCTGGTAGGTTCAAGCACAACATAGTTCTGACACAAACAAGGTTGTCCAAAGTTTACCTGGTTACCCATTACCTGCTTGCATCAGGTACATCAAGAAGAGTGCCTAGATATAGCAAACATTCAATTGACTCAATAAGTTTTCTTCATTAACATCATGCGTTATGTATTTCTCTCTAACTTGAGTTTGTGTAGTGTCAGAGGGAGCATTCATGAACAGATGATGTGCTTCCTGGTCCTCTTCTTGTTGTATTAGTAAACGTGCTGGAATAAATTGTTGAACCCAAACGTAACAGTAGATACTTTGCTAACATGTAGAGGTTCTTTTGTGTTGTATTTGATATTTGTTCATTTGTTTGTTTATGCCCTGTATCATCTACAGAGAACTTGAGGCATCTATAATGAATACATGCATGTATCTGTCTGTTTTTTATCTATCTTATGATATCTGTCTGTCTGTCTATCTATCTACCTACCTACCTACCTCCCTATCTACCTATCTACCACATCATCTTATACACAATTTGAGGCATGATCAATACATCAACGTGAAAGTAGACATACATAAATAATAGCAATTAAGACCTTTGAAATTATAGGGAAGACATTATCAACAACATTGACATGCAGGAAGGAATAGAGATATCCAGAATTCCTATGAGTACTACATATGGACAGAGTAAAATCCAAGACATGGTGCCCTGCACACAAAGCCTATTGTCATATTTAATGGCTTTTTAATGGCTTTTCAACTGAATGATTCAATGCAGCTATGACCTGGGGGATATTCATTTCAACAAAGGTCGGTTCTTCTGGGGTCTGCATATTTGGGCATATGATTTAGTAAGCATATCTATGTCCATTACATTTCCACTGGCCTCAAGTTGACAGCTTCAGACCTGCTGAATCTGATACATAGAGCAAGACTTCAGCCTAATTATCAAGGTTACCTAAGGCAACCAAGTGGTAAACAGAGGGGCCTGGCCTTTGGTGTCATTTGTTTACTGTAAGGTGAGTCAGAAGCTGAGTACCCAGCATTAAGCCAAATAAGCCAGCCTTGGAAGTAAGTAGTCAGGCTCAAGCTTGTGGACTGGGGATAGAAAAATAGCTGTGAAACCAGGGGTTCGTGGCCAATGATGCTAAACCAAGGGTATGGATGCTAGAAGGAAGACACAGAAGGGTTTACCCACCCGGCCCATTGTTCATCTCAACTACTTGTAGACCCTAAAATACAAATTAGATTTCCAAGCCCAAGATTCCTATTAGAATCCTGATCACATGCATATATAAAGTTGGATTGTATTTCAAGCTCTTTTACTCTGGACCTTTATTATGAAAACTCATAAATAAGCATTTATATTCAGGGATCTACAAAAATGTTTTTAAGAACATGCATTCTGCCATAAAGGAAAATAATCCTTCTACCAAATCTTAGCTGTTTAGAGTTCAGTTTAGTCCTACTTGATATGGCAGTGCATTTCCTCATGGGCGATATACAGGACCTGGTAGGGGATAGTGAGAGGAAGTGGATATGGTGCACCACTCAAGGCCATACAAAGCAATAACACCCTATACAGAAATATGACAACGTGTTAAGGAGTTCAAAGAAAAGACCATTATAACCTAGTTGGGAAGACCATAAAATGAAGATACTGGTTTTTTTTTTTTTAAGATTTTATTTATTTATTTGACAGAGAGACACAGCGAGAGCAGGAACACAAGCAGGGGGAGTGGGAGAGGGAGAAGCAGGCTTCCTGCTGAGCAGGGAGCCTGATGTGGGACTCGATCCCAGGACCCTGGGATCATGACCTGAGCCGAAGGCAGACGCTTAACGACTGAGCCACCCAGGCACCCGAAGATATTGTTGATAAGGACCATGAAACATTGAAAGAACAAATTTTTACACAATAGCACATGTCTTATAGTAAGCAGGTATTATATATTCTATATATTCTAAGTGCTTTGCATAGATTATCTCATTTATTCTTTAAATTTTTAAGGATGGAAAAACTGAGAAAAATGATCATTGCCAGTATATACCTTCAACTATGTACCAGAACTGAGATGCAGATGTAGAGCTTGAACAGGTTCTGCCACCTTCCTTTTAGGCGAAAAACTGTGTGTTCTTTACACTGTCCTTGCACAGGGCTAGCCACTTAGTAGGAGTTTAGTTAATCTCTCTCCATCCATATCACCCCTCTTCTTTCCCTTGTTGAGTGAATTAGTGTGATAAACCATGTGGGAAATGAGAGTCAAAAAGAGAAAAAAAAATATGACCGAAACCAAAATGAATGGACAGTTAAAGTTGCATTGTGTGTTTATTTTCCCCCAGTCTTTGAAAATTCCCAAATTGAAGGGTGACTAAGAAAAGCTGAAAAGCAAGCAACAGTGATACTTATGAATTAGGATGATGGTTAATTTACCAGTTGCCACGGTGGACCCCATCATCTTTTAGCTCTACTTTGTCAGTTAGCTTCTCAGAGATCATGTTTATACATGTGCTTCTTGCCTGATGTTGGATCTATCCTTCATGGTCTTGCCATTTAACATGGCACCATGCCATTTTATCTGCCCAGATAGAACAACAAAGTAACAAGTATTTAATCTCAGTGCACAGTAAGGAGATACCTGGCTATTGTAGATGATTTGTACTACCCTATAATGTTAATGTCAGTCTTCCTCCACTAATATTTCAGGGACAGAGGCAGGGGTATTTGGCAAGCTATTACTGATACTTTTGCTAATATGTCAGCAATTTTCCTGTATCTGCTCTTTTGGATGATTGTAAGGAGGATTGATTAATAGTGTTATTGCTCAGTGTCCTAGATTAAACGAGTGAGTGCCGAGTGTCATTGTGCTGGACGTCTGTGAGGAGATGGGGATAAATTGAAATGTCACCAGGATGCATGGATGCCTGTCTGTCTACTAGCCTTCATCTACTTTTTCTTATTAAACTCCATTGCTAATAAATTGACCTTCCTATATTTGACAATTGGAAGATAAATATTTCCTATATTTGCGAATAAAATTGCCCTTCTTATATTTGAGTTTGAGAATAAATATTGATGATGTGCTCCGTATTGTAAGACTTAACATAAATAAAACCTTAACATAAAGGTTGGAGACCATTTGTTTAATATCATAAAATCATAAGTAATTGAAAAAATAATGAAGATCATAGTATTTGTGGTAGTAGAAGTAATTAGAGCAGTAGTAATAGTAATAGTGATGGTATTAGCTAGGCCTGATTGCTGAGGAAAAGGTGAGTCCTCTGATATTCCTTATGGAATAGTCACCGAATGATTAGTGGAGACCGGGGCAGGAGAATGGTGTGAGGCCATAGCCTGGGCAAGAATACATATATAGTTACCCAGACTGGCCTCTGATCCAAATCTTTGTCCCCAGTCAATTCCTGCCATACTAAATATAGATTACCTCCTTTAATATCAAGCCTTTGGAGGGCTAACAAGGCACTGTTGCCCCCACTAAAAAGGAACTTCTCTTTGGGCAGGGACTGAGTTTTAGTTAACCACAGTATATGCAGTGCACACCCCAAAGAGCCTGGCAAAGAGATGGGACTAACATTTCTGAAATAAATGAATCATTTACTCCAGTCACTAATGTTGGCAGAATTATAAAGCGGTCAGTTTGTTTTCTGATGTCGCTTCCTTGAGAACTAAGTTTCTAAGGAATAGGTAGAGATTCAGGGCACAGGACTTTTAGTTCCAGGGAGCAAGCTTGAGCTTCGGGGGACATGACTGATGATTGGGAAAGGCTTCAGGAAGGGCAAAAGGTACAGTCACCTGGGTAAATGAAGACCCAGATTTTATAACAATCGTGATATTTATTTAGTCAACTCTTTAGTACAAACCAAGAATAATGCCAAGTACTCCATACTATCCTATTTTGTCTTCCCAGCATATAGATAAAATGGGATTATTTCAATTTATAGTTAAAGATTCAAGATTTACAGAGGTTAATTGTATTGCTCAGGGAAGCAAAGCTAGATAATAACAGAACTAAGATTTATGCTTGGGTCAAATGATTCCTAAGCCCTAATCTCTTAAACTGACTGATTGGCTAGGCATTTTTATGGTGATATTGTCTGTTGCATCTTGCTTTCTAATCAATATTCAATCAATATTTAGTGAGCATTTAATATTTTTCAAACACTACATTATGTAACCTGCATGAATTGTCACATTTAATTGACAGCAATTAATTGTCACATTAATAACTAGTCAGCCAGTTAGGTATTACTGCCATGTCCATGTATCAAGTATAAAAACTGGAGCACAGGAAAGCTCAATGACGTGCCCAAGACCATGCAGCTTATAAGCAATCAAGCTGACACTTGAATTCTGCAGTCTGATTCTAGAATAAGTGTTCTTCTTAATCACAGTCTTTCTTTGGTTCATTCATCTAACTGATTTTTGGTGAGTGTACACTTGGTGCTGGAGAAATAGCAGTGAACAAATAGTCAAGATCTCTGCCTCCAAAACAATGAACAAAACAGTCAAGTGTATCTATTTGATGATCATAGTGCAGCAGAGACAAATGTTGGGTAGGGGAAAAGAGAGGTTGTAATTTGAGTAACAGGCCAGGAATGACCTCATTTAGCCAAGATGAGAAAGTTAGATTGAGTCAGCCATATGAATATCTGGGGATAAATGTGTATTAGGCAGAGGGAAAATTAAGTGAAAAGTCCTTGAGATAAGATTGTGCCTAGTGAAGAATAGCAAGGATATGGCATTGTTCTCTGAAGTGAACATGGGGAGGGTACTAGGAAATGATGTCAGAGAGATAACAGGAGACTAAATTGTTTGAACTTTGCAAGTCTGTCAAGTATTTTAGCTTTCACTTAGAGTGAGATCAGAAGTCAACTGAGCCTCTGGTTAGAGGAATGAGAACTATCTCTTGATCCCAGTTGATGCTGTGTTGAAAACAGAGCAAAGAGGGGCAAGAATAGAAACACAGAGACCAGAAAGGAGGCCATTTCATGGGATGATGTTTATACCAAAATGGTGGGTGTGTAAAAGGTGGAAAGTGGTCAGATCCCGTGTATGTGTTTGAAGGAAAGCAAGCAAGATTTTCTTATGACTTGGATTTGGAGTAAAAAGAGGGAAGTAGTCAAAGAGCAACTGGAGGGATGGGGAGACTACAAGAAGGATGGTGTGGCTAGGTGAGGAGTTTTGAACAAGAGACACCTTCAGTTTGAGATGTCTAATAGACATCCCAATGGAGAAGTATAGGCATTTGGAATTCAGGTGAGAGATCTGGGATGGAGTTGTAAACACTGGGGTTATCAGAATATAGTTGATATTGCAAACCATAAGACCAGGCTCACCAGGGAAATAGGTTTAGAAAGAGAAAAGAAGAAAAAGTACTACTCTAAATATTCCTCGCTCACCTGGTGCCCAGATTCCTTGACTTCCTGATGGCCCTATTTGGAATGTATCATGATTTGTGAATATTGATTTTAAAATGTTATTCCCAAGAAAAAGGACAAAAGGACAAAATCTTCAAAAAGAAGTCTTTAGTTTGGTTGATAGAATTGTGCCAATGTTAAATGTTTATTAGTTTTGGTCATTCTTGTGGGGTGATGTAAGATTAACAGAGGGAAACTGGGTGAAGAGCCTTGTGGGAATTCTCTGAACTCCTACAACTTTTCAGTGAGTTTAAAATTAATTGAAAGTCGTAAGTTTTAAAAACATGTCCCCAAATGTGGATGCACTACTTTGAACGGGATGTGATCTCTTCAAAAGAAGGAAATGATTCTCCTTTTTGATGGGGACCCATATCCCTGATGAACATGGATACGAAAATTCTCACCAAGATACTACTCAGTAGGATCGAATAGTACATTAAAAGGATTATTCACCACGACCAAGTGGGATTTATCCCTGGGCTGCAAGGTTGGTTCACCATCTGCAAATCAATCAATGGGATACAATACATTAAGAAAAGAAAGAACAAGAACCTTATGATCCTCTCAATAGATGCGGAAAAAGCATTTGACAAAGTACAGCATCCTTTCTTGATTAAAACTCTTCAGAGTGTAGGGATAGAGGGTACATACCTCAATATCATAAAAACTATCTATGAAAAACCCACAGTGAATACATTCTCAATGGGGAAAAGCTGAGACCTTTCCCCCTAAGGTCAGGAACACGGCAGGGATGTCCACTATCACCACTGCTATTCAACATAATATTAGAAGTCCTAGCCACAGCGATCAGACAACAAAAAGAAATCAAAGGCATCCTAATTGGCAAAGAAGAAGTCAAACTCTCACTCTTTGTAGATGATATGATACTTTATGTGGAAAACCCAAAAGACTCCACCCCGAAACTGCTAGAACTCATACAGGAATTCAGTGAAGTGGGAGGCTATAAAATCAATGCACAGAAATCAGTGGCGTTCCTATACACCAACAACAAGACAGAAGAAAGAGAAATTAAGGAGTCAATTCCATTTACAATTGCACCAAAACCATAAGATACCTAGGAATAAATCTAACCAAAGTGGCAAAGAATCTGTACTCAGAAAACTATAAAATACTCATGAAAGAAATTGAGGAAGACACAAAGAAATGGAAAACGTTCCACGCTCATGGATTGGAAGAACAAATATTGTGAAGTTGTCAGTGCTACCTAGAGCAATCTACACATTTAATGCAACCCCTATCAAAATACCATCCACTTTTTTCAAAGAAATGGAACAAATAATCCTAAAATTTGTATGGAACCAGAAAAGACCCCGAATAGCCAGAGGACTGTTGAAAAAGAAAAGCAAAGCTGGTGGCATCACAATTCCGGACTTCCAGCTCTATTACAAAGCTGTCATCACCAAGACAGTATGGTACTGGGACAAAAACAGACACATAGATCAATGGAACAGAATAGAGAGCCCAGAGATGGACCCTCAACTCTATGGTCAACTCATCTTCGACAAAGCAGGAAAGAATGTCCAATGGAAAAAAGTCTCTTTAACAAATGGTGCTGGGAAAATTGGACAGCCACATGCAGAAGAATGAAACTGGACCATTTCCTTACACCACACACAAAAATAGACTCAAAATGGTTGAAAGACCTCAGTGTGAGACAGGAGTCCATCAAAATCCTAAAGGAGAACACAGGCAGCAACCTCTTCGACCTCAGCCGCAGCAACTTCTTCCTAGAAACATTGCCAAAGGCAAGAAAAGCAAGGGCAAAAATGAACTATTGGGACCTCATCAAGATAAAAAACTTTTGCACAGTGAAGGAAACAGTCAACAAAACCAAAAGACAACCGACAGCATGGGAGAAGTTATTTGCAAATGACAAAGAACATATCAAACTCAACACCCAAAGAACAAATAATCCAATCAAGAAATGGGCAGAAGACATGAACAGACATTTTTCCAGAGAAGACATCCAAATGGCCAACAGACACATAGAAAAGTGCTCAACGTTGCTCGGCATCAGGGAAATCCAAATGAAAACCTCAATGAGATACCATCTCACACCTGTCAGAATGGCTAAAATTAACAAGTCAGGAAATGACAGACGTTGGCGAGGATGCGGAGAAAGGGGAACCCTCCTATACTGTTGGTGGAAATGCAAGCTGATGCAGCCACTCTGGAAAACATATGGAGGTTCCTCAGAAAGTTGAAAATACAGTTACTGTACGACCCAGCAATTTCACTACTGGGTTTTTACCCCAAAGATACAAATGTAGGGATCTGAGGGGGTACATGCACCCCAATGTTTATAGCAGCAATGTCCACAATAGCCAAACTATGGAAAGAGCCAAGATGTCCATCGACAGATGAATGGATAAAGAAGAAATGGTGTGTGTGTGTGTGTGTGTGTGTGTGTGTGTGTGTGTGTGTGTGTGTGTGTGTATGATGGAATATTATGCAACCATCGAAAAGAAAAACGAAATCTTGCTATTTGCAACAATGTGGATGGAATTAGAGGGTATTATGCTAAGTGAAATAAGTCAATCAGAGAAAGACATGTATCATATGATCTCACTGATATGAGGAATTCTTAATCTCAGGAAACACACTGAGGGTTGCTGGAGTGGTGGGGGGTGGGAGGGATGGGGTGGCTGGGTGATAGACATTGGGGAGGGTATGTGCTATGGTGAGTGCTGTGAATTGTGCAAGGCTGTTGAATCACAGACTGTACCTCTGAAACAAATAATACATTATATATTAAAAAAAAAGATAGTAGGATGGGAAAAATGAATGGGGGGATATCAGAGGGGGAGATGACCCATGAGAGACTATGGACTCTGAGAAATAAACTGAGAGTTCTAGCGGGGAGGGGGTTGGGGGATGTGTTAGCCTGGTGGTGGGTATTCATTTGAATGGAGCACTGGGTGTTATACGCATACAGTGAATCATGGAACACTACATCAAAAACTAATGATGTAATGTATGGTGATTAACATAACATAATAAAAAAAAGAAGAAGGAAATGAAATCTTTGCCTCTGTGGGTCTGAATACGAGACTTTATTCAGAAAGCCTGTACTTGTATTTACCCTCTTGGACATTTTTCCACCTAATTAGCTCACATTAAGTGTATGAGTCCCAGTGCTTATTCTGAAAATCTCTTCTACAATCAGGTCTTTCTTATTGTACCTTTGAAAAATTGGTTTACATTTTGGCAAATCCAAGGCTAGATTATATATCATCCCTTGTAAATCTTCTTTTTTGGCTTTGGTATAAATATGAACCAGAGCACTGGGTCTTCCTTCGAGTGTCAGGTCATCTACTAGTTACATCAGGAGGCCCTCTGTGTCTTTCTCTGGGGCTCCCCAAAACTCTATCATCTTCTGGATCACGACGAAGTGAAGCGCAGCCTTGAGTCCTCATCCAGGTCTGTCCTTTTGGTTGATAAATATCCATCTACAAACTCTATTTGCTTTCATCCAGCTGTGAATTTACCTTGCAGACTATCCCACAGCCCACATTCATTCCTTTTATTACTGAATATATAATGAGAATCTCTATCAAGTTCCTTGATGAAATCAATATAATATCTGGCTATAACATTCCTCAGTCTACCAGTACAGGCTAATTTGTAACGAACTTACACTGGCTCCTAATGATCGATACATTGTTATTATGTAATCACAAATCATCCTTTTAACAATCCTTTCATACAGATCTAAGTAGTGTAAGGTTATTCGTCAAAATTATGCAAATATAAGAATGTCTAGCCTACCCTTTCTATTTTCATTTATTATTATTATTTTTTTTTACCGAGAAGGGAGTTTGTAGACCAAACATAGAGACAAAGCCTCCAGAGATGTACAAATCATGGGCCATTTCTTTTCTAGGAAAATGAGGAAACAAGTTCTGTAAGAATCAGGCAGAAATGTTACTGCTTTTGTTTCAGATTTTATAGGCCTAGCTGTTTTTAATGGTGTAGTTAAACCCCACAGGAGGCAGTTTAAATGGCAAAATTAAATGTAATTTGGTGACAATGTTTATCAAGTATTTTCTTAAACAGTTGATAATTTGCACATTTCTTTGTTAAATCGTGCTTCTTCATTAGCGAGGACTAAAGCTTGCTGCAAACTGCTAATGAATTATGACACATCTATTATTTATGGAGCTTATAAATTTAGGTGACATTCTGAAGGTCACCCGATGGTTTCAAATCTCAAGTGATCTTGTTGACGTAGCTCCACAGTGTCACCAGCTGTAACTATGGTAATCTGAAATTTGCCAGACCACGAGCAGTGTTCTGTTTGCCATGGATGTGCATTCCAGTGATATCACAGCCTCATTATTGAAGGGGCATTGCTTGACCACACTTTAATGACTAGTCTAAATACTCATCTGCCGTCATGCCTACTGAGGGTTGATGAAATAATATGCCCAACTCATTTTTCTCACCTCGGGCGATTCTTGTTTTCCTGCATGTTACCTTCAGTACATACTCTCTGGAACACAAATTCTGATTTGCTGATCTTTACCAAGATTTTCATGCAGTGAATGAGTTTCGGAGGGACGTGGTAATATAATAATAGAGAGAATGTAAGGCATCCAGGAAGAGAAGTAGCAATAGCAAATACTTCTTTGTGCCAGGCAGCCTGCTAAGTGCTTTCCATATATAATGGGGTGCCTGGGTGGCTCAGTTGGATAAGCATTTGCCTTTGGCTCAGGTCATGATCTCGGAGTCCTGGGATTGAGGCCTGCATCAGGCTCCCTGCTCAGCAGGGGGGAGTCTGCTTCTCCCTCTGCCCCTCCCCTGCTCATGCTCATGCTCTCTCTCTCAAATAAATAAATAAAATCTAAAAAAGAAAGTGCTTTCCATATATTATCTCATTTAATCCTCACAACAATCCAGTTGAGGTGAGGACTGCGTTGCAGATGAAACACTAAGGACAGAGATGTTGATGAAATTGTCCAAAGTCAGGGAACTATGTAGTGATGAGTCTGGATTGTGTGCCCTGGCCTTCTGGCTCTGGGCCCATGCTCCTGACCACAGGCACCATGTTCCCCTGCTGCCTGCTGGTGGCTGCCATGCTGAACATGATCCCACAGTCACAGAGACAGCATACTGACTGTTGGGATTTTCAGCAGCTTGAATACCATTCTGTTGAACCGTATGACGTTGGTAATATTTAGACTATTTTTATGTAAAGAGAAATGTCGATTTCAATTAGGAGAAACAGAAAAACTGAGACAATGACCGAGATCGGAGGAGACTGAGGAGACATGCTGAGGAAATGCAGTGTGCTGTTTTGGAGTGAATTCTGGAACAGAAGAAGGACGTAGTGAAGGTACTGGTGACATCTGAGTAAGGTGTGTAGTTTAGTGAGCAGTGTAATGCACCAGTGTAAGCTGCTTGGGTTTGCGAACTGTGCTATGGAGGGTGTTAACTTTAGGTGGAGCAGGGTGAAGAGTAGGTGAGCACTCTTGGTAGTATATTGGCCATTTTTTTCTAAATCTAGAAGGATTACAAAGTGAAATTTAATTGAAAGAATTTTTAAATTCAAAACGGTTTCATCTGGTTCAAACCTAGTATGTTTATACAGGTCTTTAATCTTTACAAAATTCCTTCTTATGTAATCCTAGGAACATTGCTCTCTTTCCTCTCTGTCCTCCAGAAGCACTTTGGATTTGCCTCTGCTCTAGCACCTGTTATCCTGGATATATTTATTTGCTGACAGTATTGTGATGTTTTCAAGGTAGAGGCTAGGTCCAGTTTTTCCTTGTACTGCCAGCACTGTCAGACACGGAGGCGACTGAGGGTTGTTCTCAACAAATGAACCCTCTTGTTTGCTGTTATGACTAATACTGATAAAAAGTAATACTGTTTTTTAAAGCGGGGAGAGAGCGGGGAGGAGAGGCAGAGGGAGAGAGAATCTCCATCAGATTCCCCGCTGAGTGTGGAGTCCGACTTGGGGCTCATCTCACAACCCTGAGATCACGAGTCACTTAACCCACTGAGCCACCCGGGTGCCCCTAGTGATAGAAATTTTTAAGAAGCACTGTGTATAGTCCATCCAGATCTCCCCTTGCTTGGTTTGTCTCCCCAAGTCAAAGAGAATATATAGATCTCCTAGAAGCATTGTAATTAAAGGTAGAACATATGGAAGAAGATCCTGTCCTCTGTAAATGAAGATGGTAGTAGTGACAAGAGATATTTCAGCCATAGTTAGGAAGTGGAGAAGCTCAGTACCAGTTCACTGATAGTGAATCTCGTGGTTCCCTTTGGGGCCAGCAGGAGGACTCTGGGAGGCAGGTCCAGGTGTGCTCCTGGAACCCTCTGGTGCCGACTGACACCTTGGCCCTGGGACCCTGCCTTCACCAGCTGCTGTCACAGGAAAAGAAACCCACTGACTGGGGAGGAAAGATGAGACCAGTGTGTGCTAGTAGAGTTTTCCTCTCTCTATGGCTGGGATGGGGCAAAGACGTATCATCAAATTAAAAGAGGGCCACCACCGTGCATTTCAGGCTGGTTTTATGTTTGCTTTTTTAAAAATTTAATAACTTCATTGGGGTGTAGATAAACCATGTAATTCACCCATTTAAAATGTATAAGTCAATGGCTTTTAGCATATTCACAGGGATATACCACCATTCCCACAGTCATTTTTAGAATATTTTCATCACCCCACAAAGAAACCCTATATGCTTTGGCTACCATCCTCTCCCTCCAACCTTGTCCCCACTCCCCAGTTCTGGGCAACCAACCTACTAATCTAATTTCTGTCTCATTAGATTTCCCTGTTCTGGACATTTAATATAATGGGATCGTATACTGTGTAGTTTTCTTGTAACTGGCTTCTTTCACTTAGCATGATATTTTTAAGACTCAACCATGCTGTAGGTATTGGTACTTTATTCCTTTTTATGGGCAATAATATTCCATTGTAGGGATATACCCTATTGTATTTATTCATCATTTAATGGACATTTGGGGTTTTCCACCTTTTAGCTGGTATGAATAATGCTGCTCTAAACATTAGTGTACAAGTTTCTGTGTGGACAAATGTTTTTCACTTCTCTTAGGTGTATACTTCGCTTTAGCTCAGTGATTTCTTGCTTGCCTCATAAGGAAAGTATCCGAGATAGAGAAGAATAAAAGTCTTCAACATGCTAAATGTGTCAAATAATTTTTAGTGCTTACTGCCTCTGTGAGTTTCAGTTTATGAGTGTCTTTTATAGAGAAGCTGTGCCTACATACAAAAAAGAGAAGTTTTTAAACCCACACCCATATACATACATGCTTGCATAAGCATACAGCCAAAAACGTTTTCTTCCAGGAAGGCTTCTGGAGAAAGAAGTACAAACCTTCTCATGATATTGAAACCGCCCAGGATGTTGGGTGACTCCTCTTTAGAAATCTCTTCTGATTGAGGGTTATGAGCCATGCTAGAAATATCAAGTATTTGTAGCCTTATTTGTCCCTGATTTGTGGCTGTTCCTAAAAAATCAGATTTTCCCTGGAAACTTTTCTCCCATGATGAGTCATCAGAATATTGGCCGTGACTAGGAGGGTACGCTCCTAATGGGCTAAGCATCAGCCTCCCCTCCTCTAGCAGAGCACCTTCATACAATATATAAGAATGCGTTTGCTAAACTGGCATGAAATCGAGATCGTTGAAAATAGCCCCTTTCTGGAGGACAGGTATTCTCAATTGCTCAGTTTCTTTTGGAAAAAGAGCAATTTATTAATCATGTACCCTTCCAGTGCTCCTGCTTTTAATAGCAAAGGTAAGTCAAGGCCCAGCCATTTTAACACATCACTTGCCACATACATGACGTACTGGAGGCTTAGAGTGGTCCTCTGGCTTGTTCTTCAACATCTCCTGCTCCTGCCAACCCCTGGGGAGGCCCACCCACTTAGCTGGTAAGCTGGGCTTATTCTTTCTCCAAGCAAGCTTTCTCCCCCTTTTACCAGAGCTCCCATATCTCTTCATGGACACTGTGTAAATGCAAGGAAATCTTCGAGGCCCCTCCAGATATAACCACAACTTCTCAGTAGCGTGACATTTTGATTGTGAAGCAGAATCAAATTATGTAATCAAATAAGGACACCAAGCCTGATTGAGACCCGAATCAAAGAGCCCAAGAAATCCAATAATTCTGAATTTGACCTTTCTGCTATTTTTAATGCAACTGATTTGAAAGGCACTCCAAGACATGTCTGAGCCTTGCAGAGCCTGTTTTCTGGATCCTGTTTGAGGGAAAATCTCCTTTCCCTCAGGTTGACCTGAACTGGTCATTCCAGCTCCCTTGGAAGTGAGGGCTTTGATTTCCTCAGGGGGCTTGGTTGTTCATTTGGTGTAATATGATAGGGCACAGAGAAGCGCAGCGCCAGGAGGATCACAAAAGACCATCAAGCCCGGAGGGTAGTTAAGGCCCTGAAAGGGAATGAGAACACAGACTAGGTTTATACTAGATTGGCTACCAGGTGTTTGCTCTCATTATACAAGATATCTTTTTCTGGCATTTCTTGGTGCCCTCTCTAGCCTGGTGGACTCCAAATATTGGATGACTGCTCAATAAATGCTTCAACGGGCAGATGCACAGACATACTTAGGAGATGCTCTGCCGCAAACAAGTGCATGCTGACTCAGAGATGGGTGGGGATTCTCATTATCCTGCTACCTTGCAGAGAACATCAGTGAATTCCCTGCAACTCCAACTCCGGGAAAACTCTGATTTTTGACTGAAGCCAATAGGGCGTTTTCCCAGCTGGCACCTTTGCCAAGGCTATAGTTATGAACTCTTGCAAATCAAACTTCATACAAGCAGACATTTTTATGACTCATCACGGTTTAACCTCAACACACTGGATTCTTTACATCTAGAAATGAAACAATAAGAACAACACCATCCTCAGACTTCTTCTAAATGGTTAAATGGAGATGATTTTGTCCCTTATGCTTTGATATATAGTATCTCTTTATGCATTTACCACAAGAAGAAACCCCCCAAAAGGGGAAAAGAGAGCATCTTTAATAGCCAAGTTTAAAATTTAAAGGCAACTGAGATATTAATTCTTAAACAGCCCTTTGGTTTCCTGAGTAGCTAACAAAGCACTATTTAGCTCTTAAACGTCTTTTTTTTAGATTTTACAGGAATAGGAAATGCTATGTATCAACATTTAATTTAGAAACTATGAATGCTTTCAGATATGCCATTTTAAATGTTTTTACTTAGAGTGAAGGTTATTTCAGTGACATTTACCTTTTTTGGGCATAATTAGAGGATGAAGATCTCATAGAAGTGCATTTTCAAATATCTAAAGCTTGCCCATTTAAGAGTATGTATTTTCTATTTCAAATATTTCTGAAGCAGATCTTTTGAAAATATAATTAGACAATCATTTCCCATTTTAAACAGAAATGTTTGATATACATATAACTCTTCTCAATGACTCATGGTCTGATGCCCAAATGAATCTTGGTGTCTGGGAAAGTCAGATTTAGAGGGATCTTCAGTTCACCTGGGCCACCCTCCTCACCCACCCAGTTCACAGAAGAATGAGCTGAGGGCTTTTGACTTCCTATAAATTGCATAGCTACTCCCAGCTCACTGTTCTGAGCTTTCATTACTCTTCTCTTCCAGAAGCCCCGTGGCGTGGAGGTTTGCTTTCATCACACGAGCCCTGAGGTGGCTCATGCCCTTGCTTTCGGCCTTACTCTCCACAACCTCCATCCGGCCCACTCCCTTTCCAGGACCCAGTGTTAAAGAGTTGTTGGCTTGGTCTGGATCCCAGCCCCTTAGCTCCACAACCCCCAGCTCCTGCATACCCACCCCCATGTGGGATTCCTTTCCCTTCTGTTTTACCTTGGGTGCAGGGCAGCCACCTGGCTTTATCCCTCATAGCTCACATTTACAGGTCATTTCCTCTTAGAAACTTCTCTCTTCCTCCCAAGAAATGATCGTTCCCTACATTGTACTCTCAATGTTGTCCACATGTTCTCCCCTCTTTTCTTTCATAATTGAGCGTCATCCTTTGAGTGTCCCTCTGTCTGCTGTGACTCTCACTGTCACCTCAGGGATCTAAGCCCCTCATCTTTATTGTCCCAGGGCTGGGTCGGCTGTCTAGGAGCTCTCTATGAGCGTAAATTAAATGGAGGGACAAAGAGCATACTCTCAGTATACCTCCCTCCCTCCCTTTCAATCTCTCTCCGATGGGTTTCTTTTATGTTTTTATTTAATCATTATCAAATTCATTTTATGAATTTAATTTTTGCCAAATTTTCTGGAATGATGACATGAAGCCTGGGAAGTCACTGTGTGTGCTCACGTGTGGCAGGGGTAAACCCCACATTGTCCCCCCAAACCATGACATTTTTCTCCCAACCAAGGAGGAGCTGCCCGTGGGAGGCTCCTCTCTTCTTACCTGGCGGGACTGGATGGGGGGTGGTATTGCCCAGAGGTCCTGTGTAGAAGCTTCGGAGAAGCACGGTCAGCAGAGCCTAGAGCTTGCAAGGAACGCCTGAACCCTGTGGAGGTTTGGAACCCCACCACCACCGCCAGGATTCACCTCTCCTAGATGACCCTGAGCTACTGAATTTCAGCTCTTTCCTCTGCATGTCTGCACCATGCATGTGTGTTACTTTATTCTCTTATTGTCACCCTGAAGCCATACCACCTGTGTTCAGATCTCAGTTCCATTCCTTGATCATTCAGTCCTTCAGTTCCCCTATTTCCTCACCTGTCAAAATGGGGTTGTAAAGATGAAATGGTTGGGTGCCTATAAAGTGTTGAGAAGAGAGCCGGTAGCATCAACAGACTGTGGCATGTGTGCTCCCTATTATTCTTGCCATGGGGACTCCTAAAGCTCCTAATCCTCACTTCCTGACTCCCTGCCATCTACTTGCCTAGTAGCTGTAAAACCAGATCAGCCCAGTTGCTTGGAATAAATATCAGGCCACAGTGATTAGGCTTTTAGTAAGGACTTCTCTTTTGAAAAACTAAAAAGTCTATAGGAGCTTTTTGGTGCACATGTATTTTTAGGCTGTGCCTTAGCCGTCCAGGGGACTTCTTTTTTCTTCTCTGATTCATGCGTCTGTTAAGAATAGTCGGAGTTGCCAGAAAAGTGATTTTTGGATAAGTAAGAGAGGTGAGATCATGTTAAATTAGGAATCAGAGTCAAGAAAAGATGAAAAGCTTTATTTAGAATTGGGTTTGGACTGAAAATGACTGTGGATCTTTTTCTTTTTTAATACTGTGAGAAATGAAGCCACAGGTTTGAAATGGAACTATTTAAACATTTATTTTAGCCCAGTCGAGAAAAGGAGAGAGCCAGCCTTTTCCCAGACCTGAACATTTATCTTTAGGATGTAAAAAGAAAAGTGAGAGACTGTATGACCTTGTTTTCTCTGTATTTTCTCTCTTGCTTTCTCTCTCCTTTTTGTCTTTTTTTTGGGGGGGGGGGAAATCATGTGTATTTCTAATGCTGAAAATAGAAAAAGGATTTTTTTCCTTTGCAGTAGGCATGGGAAGTTAAAAAAAAAGGGTGTCGTAGCCTATGAAAATGTGTTAAGGAATACAAACAGATGAGTGACTTTTAATGAGCTTTTTCTCCACAGTTATGGAATTCCACAGACAAATCATCTCCTGACCCACAGTTGTGCTATGGTTGGTCCTTCCCACAAGCCACTCTCTCTGGTAGACCACACTTGCAGAGTCAGCTTGGACATTAAGCAAAATTCACAACTTATTTTTTAGCTGAAAGGCAAATTGTGAGTTTGTGTGTTGACACTTATCTCCATCTGTTTGTCCATCTGTCCGTCCTTCCATCCATCCACATTATCAGAATTTTTTATGGGTCTTACACATAGCCTATAAAAAGGATGGACGGTTTTATTTACCTTGCTCATTTAATCTACACAACAGTCATATTAGATAGGTATCATTATCCTCATGCTACAGGTAGAGAAACTGTGGCATAAAAGATATGAATAATTTGCCAGTTTCATAGCCAAAAGGTGGTGAAAGGGGGACTTGGAGCTGGGCCTTTCTGGCCCTGGAGAATTAGTGCTCTTGACTACTTACTGCCTAAAAGCCACCACATAAACTTTGTCCTAAACTTGTAAGATTGTTACCAAATGATCTCTGGCTGCCCAAACCAACCACTTGCAAGTTCCCAGCTTTCTTAGCATATTGGTAAAGTGGTACCATGCTGAGATTGGGTGTTACTAGTGTTTTCAAAATTTCAGGTGACATTCTTGAAACATGAGCGCCTCTCTTCCTCCTTTCTATGGCCCTTGGATAGAAGTGATGTAATTGCGGATTGAAGCTGTTGGAGAACGAACTGGGGGCTACTTGTTAAGAACTCTACTTCTGCTCTCTACCTTGAAACACAAAGATTGCATTGTAAGGAAAGATGACATAATTGTTTCCTAAAGTAAATGAGTAACTTTAATGAAATGGAAATATTTTTTTATTTTTATTTTATTTTTTTTAAAGATTTTATTTATTTATTTGAGAGAGAGAGAATGAGAGAGAGAGAGAGAGAGAGAGAGAGAGCGCACATGAGATGGGGGAGAGTCAGAGGGAGAAGCAGACTCCCCGCTGAGCAAGAAGCCTGATGCGGGACTTGATCCTGGGACTCCAGGATCATGACCTGAGCCAAAGGCAGTTGCTTAACCAACTGAGCCACCCAGGCACCCTGGAAATATTTTTTTTAAAGATTTTATTTATTTATTTATGTATTTGAGAAAGAGAAAGAGAGAGTGAGAGTGAGCACAAGCAAGGGGGAGGGGCAGAGGAAGAGGGAGAAGCAGGTTCCCTGCTGAACAGGGAGCCCCATGTGGGACTTGAACCCAGGACCCTGGTATCATGACCTGAGCCGAAGGCAGATGTTTAACCAGGAAGACAGTTAACTGACTGAGCCACCCAGGTGTCCCCAAAGGAAATATTATTTTAAAGAAAGATGGGTTATGATGGTTCTTTTGGAAAATTCAGGAAAATAACTTTTTGCCTAAAATTAATTAGCTTGTTCAAAACCAGTGATATATATGGAACATCTCCTCCACAGAAAGTCCAAGCCGTTTCTTCTCTAGTAGGTGACCCAGTGAAAATGCTATATATACACTCAGGTCCTCTCCATCCATATAGTCAGTGATGGAAAGGAACGACAGACAGCCTCATAGTGATGGGAGACCAATGAAAATGTTCTTTTTTTCTGGATTTGCTCTAAATTTCTGAATTTCTTTAGAAGTTTTAGGCTACTTAAAATCGATAGTAATATTTAGTTTCCATTTTATAAAAAGGAAAGACATTTTTTCTTTAAATAAGTTCAAGGATATCATATGAGTCATGAAAACCTGGGATCCATAAGAGAATCCTGAAGTTGTATGCGTTATGCAATGCATGATGCCTTCTCAGCTTGTTTTCTTCTTCACTCAGAGAATTATGTAAGTCAGGTTGGATATTAAATTTGCCTTTTTACATTTATGTTTAAAGAAGGCATTAAGGGATATTTCAGATGTACTAACTAGAAATATCACCTTTAGCAGCCCAAATGAAATAATCCTTTTGTGGGAGCAAATTACACAAAAGCAGAGCAGGCAGTCTAGCTGCTCATACAGATGTACGGAGGCTTGCTGGACATTCTGTGTACTGACATTGAGTGCCATGGAGTCAGTTGCCAAGAGCTGTCAATGTGCTTCTCGCTGCCCTTCTTCTCCCCCACAGGGAGGCTCCTTACTGCCTGTCTGTATTCCTGCACACCTCCCAACTCGTCCCTCTGCCTTGCTCTTCTTCCTCATCCTTTCTCACTGCCAGCTTCACCTGCCTTGCCATGAGGCAGTATGGATCAAATTTGGTCCAGAAGCACCTACAGCATCCCCACTGCCATGTAGGAACCTTTGTCTTCATCGTTCCAGTGGCTCTACAAATAGTCCCACCCATTAAACTTGCCCGGGCCCCATGCATCAGTGACAATGACCCATCTGTTCTTTGTCCTGCCAGGAAAGCCTACATTCCACTACCGTGCCTCAGTTTGGCTGCAGGACATTCTTCTTCTTGTCCCTCACTTGCTCCCCATGACACTCATACTTATCTTCTGACATCTAGCTCATATTCCACAACCTCCCAGAAATTGTCACAGAAGGAGCATGAGAGTAGGGAAGGGCCTGGGGTTTTGCAGTTAGACCGAGGGGCACGTAATGGTTCTCTGACTGTACTGGTGAGCCCACCACGAACAGCTTAGTGTCTGGGTTTCTTCAGTTCTAAACTTGGGGGAAGTAGTTTCCTCAGCGAGAAGATTCAGGGACATGCTCTGTGTGAAGCACTTTCTGCAGAGTTGGGGGTGGGGGTGGGGTGTCAGTTCCTATCTGCTTCCCAGCACACACCAGCTTTCCTTGTTGCATTTGTATGTCCTCCAGTAGTATATAAAAAAAATTGTATGTTGTGTTATATGGACTTTATATTGCAGGTTATAGTCCCTTGAGTCTTTGTGCTGATTTTATCTGGCCATTCCATAAACTCCCCTGGCAGGAATATGACACCTGTATTTCATTCCTCTGGATCTCCTGCAAGGGCATTATATAATAAGCACTTAAAAAATGTTTATTGAATAGAATTGCATCATGGAGGCAGTAGAACATGATGGACAAAATCTTGGACCCTTAGAAACAAACCGCCTGGATTTTCATTCCTGAACTCTTACCAGCTAGCTGTATGACTTTGAATCAGCTATTTATTTACCCACTGTGCTTCCATTTCCTCTCTGTAAAATGAAGCTGATAGCATTGACTCTTGAGTAGTAGTGAGAATTAAATAAATTAACACATCTAGGGGTGCCTGGGTGGCTCAGTCAGTTGAGCATCCAACTCTTGATTTCAACTCAGGTCATGATCTCAGGATCCCTTGATCGAGCCCTACATTGGGCTCCCTGCTCAGCAGGGAGTTTGTGGAGATTCTCTCTTTCCCACTGCCCCTCCCCCTGCTCTTGCATGCACACTCACATTCTTTCTCTCTCTCTCAAATAAATAAATAAAATCTTAAAAAAAAATTTAAGACATGTAAAGAATTTAGAATAGCACCTGACATGGAGTGAGTGCTCTGCTATCAACTAGTATGTTTAATAATAATCGGTTGCTATTTTAAAAAAACCTTGATCCTTTGTGGTTTATTACACTAAGCTTCTCCCACCGGTAAGACACTGATTTTCTTCACGGCAGTCAGAAATTACCATCTTTTAGACCAATTAAGTTGAGTTTTCCCCCTTTGGCATTTGGAGTTTGCTTCTGGCATAGTATTTGCTTTGCTTGCTTTTGCTTGTGGCAGAGACATGTGAGTTAGCACAACTCAGGGGCCGATTTGATAGTGTGTTTTTGCTCATTAGTTTCCCTTCTTAGACCTTGGTCAGACTTGGCCTCTGTGCAGCATGATGCTCACTTCCTTTCCCTGATATTACCTTTCTCTCAGTAATGAAGATTGAGTTTCTTACCTTTTTCTCACCCACTCCAGGTATTCAGGGGATACTGCACAAGGGCAGCTGCAGCCAATGGCTTGCTTCTCCAGCCGCTTCTGTGATTATTATTCCTGGACACTATCTTCCCTGCCTCCCTGTCACCTCTCCGATCCTGGCGTGCTGACCTGGGAGAGAGAGGAGGACATCTGGCCGTCTCCAGTACAGAGGATTACTTTATAGAAAGGGAGCTTGCCATGCAGCCCATGTGTCATCGTCCTCCGTTTCCATGGGTTCTTAGACTCTCCTTAAGTCCTTGAGATGCAAACACATATTTCTGATTCCACAACTAACTTCTTTCCTCTGTGCAGTACCCACTGCCCTTGTGACTTCTTTCTCTCTTTGAATGTGTATCCTGAATCCACTCTGTTACCATTTAGGATTTCTCTAGAATAGATTAGGCCCTGGGCCAACGATTACATTGAGGGTGAAAAAACACCCAAGAATCCGAAGTGGAAAACTGGTAAAATGGAGTCATATGGAACTGGGTTCAATCTTGGCACCACAGTTGTTTACCTTGGGTGTTAATGAGATTCTGTCTCCTCCTGTGTGGAGTTACTTTAAGACCGAATATGCAACATACACTGAAGACCTAGTGTGGTACTTTTCACATATAAACATGACTCAATAACTAAAAGGTACATTACTAGAAGTATTTGGAGTTAATTATAATATTTGGAATGTCAGCAATATAAACATCATCTGTTTCCTCTCCTAGAACTGCAAGGACACTCATTTCACCTACCAAAGTGAACGTCTTGCCCCTACTACTCAGTTTTGTTTAATGCCGTCACTGTTCCTACTCTAGGTACCGGGTGCCAGGCTGGAATTTCATGCATCTGCCTTTCTTCAGCTCACCTTACTTCCCCCATGAGCACCTCTTTATTGTTTCGTCAACCAGAACCAACCCTTCACCATCAGACTGATTTTCCTGCTAATGATGGGTACGGGCACCCTCTCTCTCTAACTCCTCTTTGTTCCTTATGTTTGTCCTCAAGTAACCTTCCTGGAAAAGTAGGGGAACCTGAAACTAGGATTTAAGAGTTCCCTTCATTCAACTTTCTGTTCTTTCATCTGCTAGTCCCATTAGTTTCTGAGGCAAGTCTAAATCTACCAAGTGTAGTCCCTTGGATTGGAAAAGAGTAGCTCTTAATCTTGGCTACACACTGAAGTCATCTGGGAGATTTAGAAAGTATGGAAGCCTGGGTCCTGTTCCCAGAACTCCTGATTTAAATGGTCTGGCATGTGGTCAGAACATCTGGTTTTATGGACCGGAAAGCAGCAGTCAACACTAGGTTTTTCCTTGTTTTGATCTCCAGAACTACCTGCGTTCGCAGGGTAAACCAATTTTGACATCCAGTGCTCAGAACTGTCCACCTTCCTCGGCTCTTTGGTTTCACATATTAATTAGGTGTCAAGGAAAGACTTTCCCCAGGCCCTCAGTTGAACTATTTAGATACTGTTTTCAGTATCCATCCATTCATTCCTTCATTCATTCATCTCAGTGACCTGTTTCAGATAATAGTCTGGATAAGACAGGGTTCCATTGAATTGGGTTTTGAACTGATGCGTCAAGTTTGGAATCTACCATCTTGGTTAAGAGACTTAAACACTTTGGGCTACTACGTCCACATCTGCAAAATGGGATAATATGGGTGTTGTAATGATTAACTTAGATTAGATATAATATGTGGAAATCCACATGTAATCCTTGGCTGGCACACATGAAGTTCCCAAAGAATATATAGTTCCCACCCTAATTAGTATGGATGGAAATGTTTAACCATTTTGGATGTCAAGTAAATGTTTTCTAAGGCAAAAAAGACATGGTATAATCTATTGCTTCTTTTCAGTCTTGTGCCACTCATCACAGACGATTTACTTGACACAGCAAAACATCATATCATCCAATAATGGTCTGATTTTCAGCTTCTGAATAGACCAATCATCTTCCCCATTTGACAGATACATTTTACTCAGAAATGACATCAAAATGCAATATTTTTCTTGTCATGCTGAACTATGCCATGCTTACTGACTCCCTCATATTCTCAGTATTCATTACCCTTTTACTTGATCTTACCCTTTTGCTGTCAAACCGCCTTACTTTATTTATTTAATAATCTGACAAAGATGACAGAAATATTACCATGGGCTTATGAGACAATTGAAATGTCCTTTGCTGTCATCATTGTCATTTAGATGCCGGCGGCTTCTCCCTTGCCATATATTTAAGCAGAGTCTGCATGTTTGGTTGTGTGAGTGTGCAAGTGTGTGTGTGTGTGCATGCACCTGTGTGCTTATGTGTGCACTGCCTTTCAAAATTAGTTTTCTAAGGTAGACTTTATGTACAGCTCTGAGATTAAATGATCTCCACCAAACTGCTGTGAATTATATTCCAACAACATTATTTTCAGTCAACAATCTGCAAACCTGAAATAACATCTACTCTAATTTTAAGTAGATCTAATTTAACTTACACAAATCATGGCTTTACATTTAACATTACTTACATTCTGCTAAAGTTCTTTCAAAAAAATGGTAAGTACCCTATAATCTTTCTTGTCTGTAAGGATATATTTTGAAGAAGACGTCAGGTAGGTGCTCCCTCAACCAGCCGGGATATCTAGACATCTAGCCCTATAAAGGTCCCTCCACTGCACCCATCCCTGTCCCTGCTTTTTCTCTTTGACCTTTTTCTATAATAAAGAAAGAATGCTTTTCCCATACTTAGATTCTTTCTTTTTTATTCTTTTTACCCCACCAAGTTCTAGATCCTTTTTTTCCCCTTACCTTCCCAGAAATACCACTCCCTCTGACACCTGGAGCTTTGAGCGCTCCCTCTCTTCCTGCTCAGTCTAACCAATTAAAACAAATAACTGAAACCCAGCTTAGACCCCATATTCTTCTCCAGCCGCCTAGCTTTTTTTCCTGAATTTCTAGATTAAAAAAATTTTTGTACAGTTTGAGTTCAGAAGCCTTCTACGTAAGTGATCATTAATTAAGATGTGCTAATGGCATTCATCCCTACCCTTCCATCATGGAATAGTTTAAACTTTTTATTTCAAATAATTTTACATTTACAGAAGATCTGAGAAGATAATACAAAGGTGTCTTATATTCCCCTCCCCGTTTCCCTTAATGTTCCCATCATACACAACCCTGTCCCACTTACCAATGATCTGCTTATAACATCGTTAGAGTACTACTGACTAAATTATAGACTTTAGCTGGATTTCACCAATTCTACCAATGTCCTCGGTTTGTATCAGAATCTGTTCTAGATTACTATACTGTGTTTAGAATTGTAGACTTTTTAAGTCTCATTTTATTTGATGTCACTTCAGATTTTAACCAAAAGATCACTCTTCCTTCTTAAAACAGTTTTCTTCCTCTGGCAGTTTCTTGTTAATTTCCTGTGCTGGTTTCTCCCCTCAGCATTTAAAGATTGAGGCTATTTAGAGCTTGGTGTTGTTTCCTCTTCTCTCCCTATTGTTCACTCCTGTCACCAAGTCTGTTGTTTACTGGCCTCAGGTACCGCTGATACATTCATAACTCCAGATGCATATTTTGGTCTAGACTGCTTTTATAAGCTCCAGATCCATTTATCCATGTCTGTCATTTAAATTATTGAACTCAACTAGGTGTGTCTCCAATCAGACTTACTAAGTATTCCCTCCTCAAATTGCTTCTGTTCCCTTGCCCCCTAATCACTCGCTTACGAAAACATATGGTGCTCATTCTTCTCCCTTGACAAAATGAGGTATGCATATTTATACATTCTGAATTTTGCCGGGATGCTCAATTTTCTTTGTCTTCATTATAACTGATCTAGGCCAAATCATCGCCAGGTCTCTCTGGACTCCAAACATGCTTTGTAGCCCCTGTGGAAGAAAAAAGTTGTTCTCTTTGTTTAGAAATGACTCTCTTAGGATTACAAGATTACTTTTCTCAAAAGGACTGTAGAGAAAAAGACAATATGAAAGATCTTAATTATGGTTACCATAAAATATATTTTCCAAACAAGGACATCTGAGTAGAAGGGGATGCTATTAATAATTATTCCAAGACTATAGCCATAAAACAGGTTGGTCTCGGGCACACTGGGGTGATACCCACCTGATCATAATATTTTTTTCACTAGAAAGAGAATTTATGCCACTAATGAAGATGTAGACTTACATAATTAAGGTAGTGAGTCTTAGATAGTGAATTAAATGTTGATAATGCTGTCATAGACATTACTACTCAAGAAAATAAATTCAATTTACTTTAACAAATAAATAGTATCCCCTATGATACCCATACAATGAGTAAATGCAATTTCTTCCACAAACATGTAGAATAAGCTTGCCATGACTGTAGCTTTAAGGTCAGAGGTTGCATTTCATAGAATACGCAAAATAAAACAAAAGCTGGGTAGTTGGAAATCAGGCTGCCATAAGAGATCTTCTGTCCAGGAAACATCCCAACCAGAAACTCGAGTTTATGATGACAAGGCACAGAGAGTATGCAGAGTGCTAATTAATGTAGTCTGACTAATGCTCTTTATTCTTTGCTCCTTTCTGACAATTGACATACAAATATTCTTTGAAGTCACAAAGACTAAGGAATAAATCTGCTTTGGCTGCCTCTTTGAATGGACATTTTCATCCCTCTGCACCTTCGTGTTTCTTCTGTTTAAAGAGGGGATGACACTTATCCAGCACTCTTTGTGGGAGTTCAGGAATATTTAGTGGAGTAATATACATGTGAGTTCATTGCCACTCTTAGATGTTATTGTAAGTGTTATGGTACCACCAGGAAAGGAGGGCCTTATTTTGCTAATTCACACAAGCGTAGGCTGGAGTCCACAGCTGGTCACGCGGGAGAGAATCCT
This sequence comes from Eumetopias jubatus, assembly GCF_037043125.1. NCBI lineage: Eukaryota > Metazoa > Chordata > Mammalia > Carnivora > Otariidae > Eumetopias > Eumetopias jubatus. Next base: position 47,668,313 of record NW_028274823.1, on the reverse strand, counting down.
GGTCATGCATTGAGGTAGTCAAGGCCTCGCTTCAGTCTTCCTCTGGAACAGTGTTGTCAAAAGTTTGAGTGAACTTTCAGATCCTGCCTTGTCACTACTGGGGTGGGAAAGGTTTTTGGAATTTCGGTTCAAACCCTGTGCAAAAATGAACCTGTCCTAAAGTCTGCACGCCATGGCCCTCACACTTGGAGGAGGTTTGTGGGGCTGCGTGGCTTCAGCTCCATGCAGAGGGTGACTGCAGGTCCCTGCTCTCTCTGTTCAATGAGATGGAGAAGATCAGAAAGCTAGTGAGCCAGAATCGGAAGGTGGTTGGAGATAGACCTCAAATGCTCAAACCCCTTAGCAGAATCATTCCCTTCAGAAGGCACACTTAGTTTTTTTCTTTTCTTTTTTTTAATTGCTTTGTTTGTTGGTTGGCTCCTCTAGGTGAAAATTTATAATTTCTAGTGTGGGAAAATAAACAGAACTGTGACTTATGGTCCATAGCATACAGAGCTGCTATTTTGTCCTCTGGTAAAATCCTCAGCCTTTTATTCTCCTGAAAAATTCATAACCTCCATCGCTCCTACCTATATTCTCCCCACAGATATAGTCTCTGTTCTAAGATTCTCATGTTGTGGCCAGAGATGTGATCTCAAAACTCAGATAACACTTTGGACATAAGGGTTTTGGGGACTTGCTTGTAAACTTGTGCAGCACATCTGGGTAGAAGGGGTTTCCTCCTCTTTAGTTGATGCAGGAACATGGTGCAAAAATACACCTTCCCTAGAGCCTCAGCCTGCCCCAGAATGGACTGCCCGGCTGACATTCTTAGCAGAGCCACCGGTTATGACTGTCAGAAAACAGGCTATCCAGAGACACAGGCAGGCATCCTCACCCGACTCAGTACTTCCTCCTCTCCTCCCTTGTTCGGTGCTTGGAGGCTGAACTCCAGAGGCAAGAGAAAGGACGGACATAGGCTCTGTCCCCTTCATCTTGGGCAGTTTAAGCACTTCCTGCTCAAATCTCAAGGTTAAAGCCTCAAGAATCAGTTCAACTGTTGGGAATTTGTAGATGGGGAAATTGAAGTCCACAAATGGAGAGTGCATTGGCTAAGGTAACAGATGTTAATGAACAGCAGAACTGGACTTGTGTTCAGGTGTGCTCACTGGTCAGTGACCTTCCTTCTGTACAATATACAACATATAAATGCTGGAATGGGATACATCCAGTGCCAGACAGTCAGCCTTATTAATAATGCACCATCATTTAAGGGTATGGGCATAATGGCACTGCTTTTATTTCCTTTATTGATTATTATTAATATTTTAGTGCTATTTCATTTTTTTTCTAAGCACTCCATCATAAATGGCTATGCATGTCTTAGAGATGTCACCTTAAAAATGTGTTTTTAAAAACTCGATTGATGGCATGACTCCAGAGGAGGTGCTTTTCAGTAGTTGTCAGAAGATGACATATGAATTCCTTCTATTAAAACTGACTTTCTATGCCCCTTCCAAGTCAGCGCCTCCCATGTACCACAGGAAACCATTTCTGGGTTAGATTATGATAAGGAAATGCCTTTTGCATTGGTTGTGGAATGAATGTGGAATGAATGAAGGATTTAGATCTTCAATTATACATTGAACAAATTTGTGGAGAACATTAAACATCTTTACCTTGACATTTCTGAGGCCCATCATTTTGATAACCTTTGAGTCATGGGTTGTTGATTAAAAATAGCTGATATGCCTCTGACTCAAAACATACTCAGAAACCTTTTTAAGAACTTATTTAAATTTCTAATTTCCACACTGAATCGCTACAAGGAATTGGAATAAACAGATTAGCCTTTCTGCCTAGAGTTTACAATTAGGGACTGGAAAAATTCAGCCAGTACTCTAAAAATTCTACGTAACGTTCTCAATGCCCAGTATTGCTGCAAAGCCAGATACTGCGTTGTTGGAGGGTTTGTTTTATCTGCTGTTTCCAGTGATACTTCTGATTGTTTCTCCTGTGTGTGGTTGGTTTAAAGTTAGTCTTGGAACTCCCTTCATCTTGGTTCCCTAGGTCCACTCTAGATTTTGAATGTCAGTCCTTGTGAAATCATTCATGACATATTAATATGTAAAGCTGTATAGAAGAGAGGGATAAGACACTTGAGATTCCCAGTCAGGGTTGGACTTTGAGGACCCACGATCTGCTCTGAGCCTTTATGTTTTGAGATGATAAAAATGTGATTTTTGAGTTCATGCTTAGCACCTAGTGCCAGAGTCTTAACCAAATGCAGGAAATATAACTACCTTCCACTTTGGATTATTTTAACTGATTTTAAGTACAAATGTAGCTCCAGCTAACACATTTCCTATATGTGAGCAAGTATCGTGATGGATAAATTGGTTTGTGCGGGCATTGGTGAAGGCCTGAAGCTGCTTTGGGATCAGAAATGACTGTTTGGGGGCCTGCCTAATCAGTTATTTAGACACATTAATAAACGGTTCAGATTATTGCCCCGTAGAACTAATCTGAGAAAATGGCCATTAGTGAGATTGCAATAACAGGATCCATGTCCTGCTTTGAGATCATTTGTGCCAAAATAATAACGTAGGTCCTGGTATCCAGAGGGCTGGAGCAGCTAGCATGGATTGGGCACCGACACTGCGGCAGGCGCTGTGCTGAGCACTGTTCACACAGGGGTGCAGAGGCACAGAGCTCAGACTGACTCTTGAAGGCTCACAACCTAATGCATTTCAGTGAAAACATCAGACTCTATTTCACTCATCAGCCAGATACCAACATTGTTCTGTGCTTTCTCCATCTGACTCAGAACATCCCTATTCTTAACTTGAATAAAAACAGTCAAAATTTCAAATGTAGACTCTAATCACTTAAAAATGAATACAATACTAATCAGCTTTCTGTCTTCTGTGCCTTAAAAGGCAGTTTTCGCTGACCTCTCTCATTGATGATACACAATTTTCTATAATGTCTCACAAACAGAAGTCAATTTTCTAGAAATTTCCTTTATCCAAATCATTTTTATTTTATTTTATTTCTTTTGCAGTTAAACGTGTGTGTGTGTGTGTGTGTGTGTGTGTGTGTGTTGTTGTTGTTGTTTTATTTGCTTGCCCCCTTCCCTGTACTTATTTGGAAAACATTTTCACCAAGGAAGAAAACTTAAAAAAAAGTGCAGAATGTCTAAAGGTGCAGGACGCATTCAATATGAAAGAAAGAATTATTAACTAGTTACCACACCGCCTTATTATACTGGTCCACTTTTAAAGAGATACTCCTTCGTATTAAAGCAGACAAGACCCTTTACTGCAATCTCCTTGGCCCCAGCCCCCACTATTCCTAAACGATGCCACAGAGAGTAACATACTCTATTATGGATCTGAAACATAGTTGTAAATACAACTGAACTCTGTATCAGGAAAATCCAAGGTGAGGTGAAAATCTGTTTCCTGGTAACTCTGGGTGTTTTCTGCTTAGAAAGCAGTGGCTCTGTGTTGCAGACACTGCTTCTAATTAGCAAGCCTCTGAAATATGGTTCCTCATTGAGCAAAATGGTCATTCTATGCATAACTGCAGTTTCAGCAATACCTTTTTGTTTCTGGTTATTAATTTGCATTTAAGATGCATCAAAGTCATTAATTTACTGAGCCAACATGGAAAATGTAGAGCAGTTAAGTTTATAAATGACACCATCAGGCTTCAATATATTTGTGCTTAATGACATTATATCACATGAAAGATTCTAATTTCCTTGTACTTGATGTAACTGGTGACGTTAGAATGCTAGGACTGGGCTAGTATTTGTTGCTTTAATTGTCCTGAACTGACTAGATACAAGGAGCCTATTAATAAAGCTTACTGTTACACCCTCATTGTCCTGGCTGTAAACTGTATTACTATTATAATTTTGTCTTTTGGAGGCATCAGGCTTTCTCAATATTATGATAGTTACACTACTGTTGAAGTCTTTAGGGAGAGAATAACTATGCTAATAGCATTCTGCAATCACATTCTGGAAGGGACTAAGTCTAAGCCGAAGTGAGTATGCAGCGCACACACACACACACACACACACACACACACACACACACACACAAGATGTGTACTTTTTTTTTTTCTCCTGAAGATTCCGTTTATCAGAAGATAGGGAAAACACTGTACTCAAAGGTATCCAAAAAAGAAATTCACAACTTGCTTCATCCTTAGTTTATAAACCTTCGTATTAAAAGGTGAAGTAAACATTAAGGGACTGCATGACCATCAGAACAGTATTTTACTTTATTTTTTAAAAAGATTTATTTATTTATCTGGAGGGAAGGGGCAGAGGCAGAGGGGGAGAGAGAAAGAGAGAGAGAGAGAAGCAAACTCCCTGCTGATGGCGTTGCCCCACAGAGGGCTCGATCTCATGACCCCTGAGATCATGACCTGAGCTGAAATCAAGAGTTGTCGGGATGCTTAACCTACTGAGCCACCCAGGTGCGCGTGCACGCTCTCTCTCTCTCTCTCTCTCTCTCTCTCTCTCTCTCTCACATACAGACACAGTAATTCTAGGTTTTTCTAAGTTGCACAGTTCTGCCAAATCATAGTGAATACTAGAATTCCGTCTAGTCATTTTCATTATAAATAGCTGCTGTTGAAATAAAAAAGCAGAATTAGCTGAATAACTGATTTTTCCAGTAAATATTTACTTCTTAAGGTACACCCCTAGCCAGACCCATGAACACCCTGAGTTAGCCGTGCAGTGGGCATTGTTACACTGATGCATTGTACATGTCCCTTTTCACCTCTTGCAAAAATGCATGCCTTTCTGTGTGAGTTTTCCTGATTGCTGATGCTTTTTAGAATTTATTCACCTAACCAGAGTTCCTCACACTCTATGTTGCATAAAAGCAAGCAAACAAACCAACCCGAAGAGCATATTTTTTTAAAGATTTTATTTATTTATTTGAGAGAGAGAGAGAGAGAGTGAGCACAAGCAGGGGGAGCAGCAGACAGAGGGAGAAGCCAGATTCCCCGCTGAGCAAGGAGCCCGATGCGGAACTGGATCCCAGGACCTGAGCCGAAGGCAGACGCTTAACCAACTGAGGCACCCAGGCGTCTCTGGAAGAACATATTTAAAAAGCATACTGTCAGACTCCGGGAATATACACTCTGAATCAGTTGTTACAGGGTGAGGCCAAGTATCTGTATTTTATCAACTTTTCCTGATAGTTTTTACCTAATTTGTCCAGGGATATGCTGTTGGGGAATACTGAAAAAAAATGTGGCTGCAGGATCCCAAAGCCTTGTGCTCCTGGGAGGAAGTAGTTGTGAATGCTGATGACGATTGCATTAGTTGATCCTTTTGGATGCAGCAATATTCAATTTGCTGTCTAAAATCTGCCCCTGTAGCAAGTAAGCAAACAAACGAACAAATACCCTGGTAGGAGAACTGGTTGAAATAGCAGGTAGTCAGCTGGGATAGTCCCTGGTGCCATAAGGGAAGCAGAAGTGATCCTGAGGAATCCTGGGGCTCAGAATGTGGTTGGAGACCCAAAGAGAGGATGAGGCATAGATGTACATTCAGAATAGCGGGAACCTGTGTTTTTGGTTGCCTTCCTTTTACCTGTGAATTTCAGTGTTATAAAGGCTTTGGAGTGGGGTGTGCAGAAACAGGGTCCCACTGGGTATTTATTATTCAGTATTTAGATAAGTTCAGGGAAGGACCAGTAAACTTGGCAAAGCATTATAGACAATTAGGAAGAAGACATTTATAGCAGAAAATTCTATGACAAAAATACTCTATCTCTCTTGGAGGATCGGAGGCCCATTCTAGTGCGAGAGGTTCTGAAGTTAGGAATATGGTGTAAGGTTCCTCTTTTTAAGACCATGAAGGCTCCAAAAGAAGCTTTTGTGAATGACAGAAACTAAGACCTGGCACTAGTTCAAAAATGTAGGCTGATACCCAAATAGTTGCAAAGACCAGAAAGCCTAAGGCAGGTTCTGGGGTCAGGGCCCAGAGCAAGGATCTCAGGAAGCAGGGAGTGAAGACTAAATGCGTATGAGTTGAGGATGATAAGAATGAGCCAGGACAATAACTGAAAATTCGATATGTCATTTGTCAAACTTACTAATGTCACTTACTGGAATAGAATGTATGGGCAGGTTTGAATGCCTCAAGGTGGGCCAAAGCTATTAGTCCTTTTGAGCATGATTAAGTGTGCCGCTTTTCAGTGGGTTACTGCAGTTACATGATGTGCAATTCAGGTCAGTGTGTGCTGGAGGATGGGAGGGGGTGCCTCTATTGAACGTTTATTCTTCTAGCCTAGATTCTGCCCAGGTTTCTTGTTTAAAAGTTGTGTTGTAGGGGTGCCTAGGTGGCTCAGTTGGTTAAGTGACTGCCTTCGGCTCAGGTCATGATCCTGGAGTCCCAGAATCGAGTCCCACATCGGGCTCCCTGCTCAGCAGGGTGTCTGCTTCTCCCTCTGACCCTCTTCCCTCTCGTGCTTTCTATCTCTCATTCTCTCTCTCTCAAATAAATAAATAAAATCTTTTAAAAAAAAAGTGTTGTAATTGTTCTAGGTAGATACCTCAGTTTGTGTCTGCTGTGGGTCATCTGCTTGTCCCTCGGAGTCAACATGATCTAAAGGAAAGACATGGAATCTGGGATCAGATGGTCCTGGGGCCTTCTTGTACCACCCCTTAGTCCATTGTCTCTATAAATGGGATAATTATATGTATCTCATAATGGTTAAATAGAGGTGCATATGCACCAGACTTAGACACTGTAGGTATTCAGTAAATAATAATTGCTTTCTCCTTTTATACTTTGTCATTCTCTGTGTTCACAAAATTTGACTCTTAAGATTTTTTCTGGGCTCTTATTCACTTGGGACTTTTTTGTAATTATCTTGTCAGCCACAATGTGGTTGATTTAAGGTATGTAAAACAAGCATTCATCTATTCCACACCCTGTTTCAATTCTGGGCTACATCTAACGTTAAGTGATCTTTGAAGCAGCTCTAATGGGAATTGGTCCCTTGAGACAGGAAAGCACCTGCTTCTGTTGTCTCCTGTGCTCCCGTGTCCCAGGATTTGTGACCTGTGTATTGTAATGAGCAATGCCACCCAGGGCTGCTGGCTAACGCTCATTCCCAGCCTCCCATTTGGTGAGGAATGGCCTCACTTGTATTTGTAACAATCAGCAGCTATTCTGGGATAATCTTTAGTTAAAGGAGAATGGGCTAATCAGTAGAAAGATGAAATTCCAGAGAAACTAGTCAACTCTATCAGTCATTTTAAGAAAAATAAATGTGGGAGGACAACTCTCAGCTTCTCCCTCAGGGACACACATCATTTTATTTAAGGGAGGTATAAAAGTAGAAAAAAAAACTGACTCTGGATTCAGATAATCTGTGTGACTCTTGAGTCTACCACTGAAGTTCTGTGTGGCATTTGTGACATTAAGCAGAACAATTACTTCTGGTCTTCTGTTTCCTTACGGGGAAAGGGGGGGTAGATAACGCTTCTAATTGTTTTGCTGGAAGGACTGAATTGGGTAGTAATTGTAATACACCTAAGACCAACCTGGCATATAATAAATGCTGTTCTCATTCTCCTACCTGATGCTTCTTGAGAATTGAGTTCAATTCTTTTATGGAAGTAATACTCCCATCTTTCTCATCTTACTTTTTCTCCTCCTCTTGCATTTAACCACTTCGGCTGTGCATATGTCCATAGCTCATGAGGGACTATGGCTTCAAAGGGAAGCAGCTGTCCTCCGTGCTTTGCATTGCCCTGACAGTGCCAAGCACTTATGTGAAAAATCAGTTGCTGAAGTGAAGCCATTCTCCTTGGTGTGGCTGGCACTGTGCATGCACTACAACTGGATATGGTGTTTCCACAGACCTCAGTCCACAAGGAGCTGCTGAAGTAAAACGCCATCTTTGTTAGCTCTGAATGGAAAACACTGCTAGCTTTCCTAAGTGTGTGAAAATATAAAATATTTGCTCCAATTGGTACATATCAATAAGAAATAAATTTTACCAGACATTTATAGCATATTTGGCTTTTTCTTTAAACCCAAGGAACCTCAGAGTACTTGGTTATAAAAGAGGAATATCAAAGTTCATGTATTCTCACAAAATTTCTGTGAGAAGCAAATGGATAATGTACGTGAAGAGAAGCCATCGGTGCTTGGATGATGCCTTCAGCACCAAGTTAAAACCCTGAGTGGTTTTGTTATTGATATTGTTAATCTTTTATCGCATAGGAATTTAGGGTCCTCTTTACTTTTATCTTGAAAAGATCTATTATTAGCTTAATATATGCTCTGTGCTAATCATTAATTCTGCTCTGGTACTATAGCCAACTCTAGCTGAAGTCATTTGGCACACGTAGTCTTGGTTAGCTAGCAGAGTAGTCTTTCATGGGTAAAATGGAAATGTCTAGAGCAGACGTGGAAGAATCCCAGAATGTGGATCCTCTGACTGCACGTCTAGAGGAACTTTTTCATACTCTTTAGTGGCCACCCCTCTCCATAGACCACTGAAACATCAGCAAGACTAAGGTTCAAGATTTTGGTGACCTTGAAGGTCGATGAACTATACAAAACACGAACATGACTAGCCAATGTATTGTCATTGAGGCGTGGACAGCATGTTAAAAATCATATTTGCTTAGAGTGGCTGACGGAGTTAAACTCCTCAAATCTTGACGGAAGGCATGTATCAGGCTATTTATGATAGCACCCAGTTTGGGAAAATACTTTTTTTCAATATTAACTATCAATGAGCAAAGATTGTAAAGCATGGTTATAGAAACTGCATATTTATAGATCCTACTACAATCCCACTAAAAGGCTGGCCTTGTTTATAAAGAATTGCATCTTTCAATATTTTAGTATTTGTCTTACTCCAAATGTCATTTAGTGTGTCTGGGATATTATCCTGGAGATAGAGTGCGAGTGATCTCTGCGTTGTTTGTCTCAGCTCCTGAATTCTGATTTATTCCCTCTAGTAAGTGAGCTGGTGAGCATCACATAGGAGATTCACAGGGCTCAGCAAGTCGAGAAGTGCGGATTGTTGAAATTCAGACTGCATGTACCAGTCAGGTGACAGCCTGTAAAGGCATGTGTCCTGCCTTAAGCTCTGTGGAGCAGTCATTTGCTATAAGGTTTTCCTTGATGGTGTGTATCCTCCTGCTTTATGGGAAGATGCATGGTGCTCATTTATCTCTCTTCTTAAAATTCCTCAGTGGATAACAGGGCAGTGCAATAATAATACTGACCATATGCCTTGCTAATGTGTGCAAACATATATACACAGTAGTTACTTTAATTTTGGTACTTGGGATATGCGAGGAGGTGGGAAGTAGGGAGAGGGGGGAGGGTAACCTATAACCTTAGGCATGCTCTTTATTGTTACATACTCAGTTTTCTCTCTCTTTTACGCAAACTGGTTTTGCCTCTACAGTTGACTCTTGAACAACACATGTTTGAACTGTGTGGGTCCACTTTCATGTGCATTTTTTCTGATAAATACAGTTTGGTAGATGTACATTTTTTTTCTTGTGGTTTTCTTAAAAAGATTTTCTTTAGCCCGCTTTATTATAAGAATACAATATATAATACATATAACATACAGAATCTATGTTGATCGACTGTTTATGTTATTGGTAAGGCTTCGGTTCGACAGTAGGCTGATAGTAGTTAAGTGGGGAGTCAAAAGTCATACATGGATTTTCGATTGTACCAGGGGGTTGGTGCCCCTAAACCCCATGTTATTCAAGGGTCAACTGTACTGGTCTTTTTTAACGAGCCCTCTGACAGTCTCTTCCACTAAAGGAAAAATATTTTAAAAGAAACTTGATGACGTTTTAGAATTACCACATTGTTAGCATCACTGACCCATATTCTTCCAGTATTTTCATTTTTGTTCGGTTCCTTGTCTACTTTTCTGGTCAGTAGTTCTCATTATACTCTGTTGTGATCCAGTTTTCTCCTCTGCCAGAGTCAGAGCTTTGGAAACCTAGGATCCTGGAACTGTTGACTGTTTTGATTCCAAAGTTCCTTTGAGTTCATCCAACTCAAGGTATCACTGACATCTGAATCCTTTCCAACCTCTGGGCTCCTCCAACCTCACTGGGCTGCAGGGGGCCCAAGAGACAATATAAATGACCATCAAGGGTGGGTATGGGTTGGGTCAAATACTCAAGACCTGCTGAGTATCTAGTATCTGAGGAAAGCAGACCCCACCTAAAAAAGCATTCATGTTTCATTTTTTTAAAGTACCAATTTCCTAGGTGAATTCCTAGGTAAAGTACCAAATTCCTAGGTGAATTTGACTCCAGGGGCCTCAGGGCACAGTAATTAAAATGCAGCTTGAGACCTCCAAGTCCTGTGTAAAGTACAGTCCACAGTTGTTCGGTTTTCTCTTACGGGAAACCAATTCTACAAGTAACTTCTAATACTTTAGAACTAGTTTCTAATTAAGGAGTTACCCAATTACTTTGATTATACTGATATAGTTATGAGATAAGTAAGAGTTCAAAAGCAAATATAATTGATTAGCTGAGCCACCCTAACTTTGTTTTTGTCATTATTTAAAATTTAATTGCTGTATTACGTTTCCAGGTGTTGATTTTGGACATTTCATCCTGCGCTTTATTGCCTATGAGCAGTTTCTGTGCATTTATAATATGAGTTTTTTATGTTTCTTGGATGTAGAAAAATCAATTAAAATGAAGTAAATGTTTTTGAAACCTATCCAGACTTTTGTCTTTGTTTTCCCAGAAGTTCTTCCATAGAAGTGTGTGGCATAGGAATGGAGCCTAATGCTGAATAAGATATTAACAGCCTTGTAGCGTGTGTATGGAAATTTAGAAAACTTTGGTATTTTCCTAAAGCTTCTTAGTGGAATTTCAGCTTAATAAGTGGACAACATGTTTCTACAGGGATTGTATGACCTGTTTTACACACTGTTTTGATGCAGATGTGGAAAGATCTTTGTCCACAGTCCAGTTCTGGCCCTCCCTGGAATTCTCCCTTATCTGTAGCTTGTTTTCTGTTGTCCTAGGGTGGGTGTAGAATGGAATAGAGTTATCAGGTCTTTTTCTACAGGCCTTAAGTGGGGCAAAATCCCCAGTGGACCAGAGGTGCAGAGAGTCCTATCAGTGCAGCTCTGCTGGAATTAGGCAGGACTGGTTTTCAGCTGGAAGACACTGCCCTTCCATCCTCCCTGCTGCTCCCCTCCCAATGTAACCTCTCCTTTAGGGACCCCTGGACTACGACGCAGTTCAGCAACTAAAGGGTTAAGACAGGCTAGGGTCACAAGCTTCCAGGACCCTTTTCTAGTAGGTGTCTGTTCAGAGGGGGCAGTGGCTAGGCCACTGCATGTTGGTAAATATTTTAGATGCCACCTTTTTTGCAGGCAGAGAAGACTGGAAAGTGTCTGGGAGCTCTCAGATGATGCAGTGTGAGTCCTGCCAGAGGGGGCGCCCTTGCCTGCTGAGAGGAGGCTGCTCAGGCCTAGCCCCACCCTTCTGTGGTCACAGTAGGATGGCCTATTCTCTGATCTCTGAAGAGGTTCTCAGTATGCAGGCTGTTTGTTTGTTTGTTTGTTTGTTTTTTAAGATTTTATTCATTTACTTGAGAGAGCGAGAGCAAGCGAGCGAGCATAAGTGTGTGTGTGGGGGGGCAGGGGCAGAGGGAGAGAGAGAAGCAGACTCCCTGCTGAGCAGGGAGCCAGACATTGGGCTTGATCCCAGGATCTGAGCTGAAGGCAGAAGCTTAACTGAGCCACTCAGGTCCCCATTGTTGTTTTTGTTTTTTTAAGTTGATGTTCCTTGATTTTTAAATACTTGCTCATTAAAAAGAAGAACCAAACTCTGCAGCTGAAAATAGATAAACCATTAAACAAAGCCAATGAGCTGACAGGAAGGGACATCACCAACTCTAGAGCACAAGGCCCCTGGACACTCAGAGCACTTTGTAAAATAGTAAAATGCATGTTTTCCACCATTTCTTATGCTGACCAAGGGTATCCATGCCAGAGTTTTAAGTCTTTAAGAGCTACATGCTAAATTTCACAAAACAGAGACTTTTTCTAAGGCAGGATCTTTTCTGAGTTTTTTTTTCCCCCAACATTCTGTATATCGAAATGGTGATAGGAATAGGAAAAAGATTAAAAAAAAAAAAACCTCACAGCTTATGTTCTGAAGTAGTTCTATTTTAGAAAAGAGAATCTTGACAAAACCTGAGCATTGTTAGAAAAAGAAAAATGACAAGGCAGTAATTTACAGAAAGCCTAGATAGGATTTTCAGTCACCTTGTGCAAAACACCACAAAAAATGTATGCTAAGCATCAAAAGTTTGTGGTACTCAAGAAAGCAAATGCACAGACCTGGCCTGGTAAAGGGGCCAAGCCAGGGAGGCATGCAGAGGAACCAGAGGAGTGGCTGAGGAAAAAGGGTCAGGAAGCTGGGATCTTGCACAGCTTGGTGCTTTTGCTCGGCTTTGCAAAGGATTCTGCAGTACCAGTCACGGGATGGGGCACGTACAAGTCACTGTCCACTTGGACTGAAATAGTGCGTGATGAAAAATCAGTTCACTCCAGGTGTAATGATTGGAAATGTTGTTTTACTTTTATTATTTTTATTTTCTTAACAGTGAAAGAGAAGGTGCTGACTTTCTCATCCTTGAAACCTTGTACGGCAGAAAGCCTAGCAGGGTGCACAGGGATGATGGGGATTAGTTGGGAGATGGTGATGAGGGCTTGCTCTTCGAAGCAGAACCTCATCTCTACTTCCTTTTCTGGTTTTCTCTCTCTGCCTCGCTCCCTCTGGTGTTTGTGTTTTCGGTCTTGCTTTCCCTCTGGTGCCAGCTCTGTCGGATGTGCTCGGGCACTCAGTCGTCTATAACTTGTAAGTGGCATTTAGGTTATATGTTGACTTTATCACTTGAAGTCTTATCCTCTCCGGTCTTAATGGATGAAGCAGGTGAGCCAAACCTCATTCTCTTCCTTCTCTTACTTCCCCAGAGTGATTCGATGAATTCTCCATAGTTTGTATTGCGCCGTGGTGATCAGTGTCCTGGGAAAGAGAGCTGTTGATGTGATGCTTCAGTGAACAGAACCTGCATTTGAATCCTGCCTTACTGCGGAGGGGGTTGGGACAAATTAGTGAATCTCTGTTGACCTCATCCTTTCTCATCTGTATGAGGGAAGTTTATAATAGGACCTGTTTTATAAGGTTATTACAAGGATTAAATAGATGGTATACAAAATATGCTTAGCATAAGTGCCTGGGTTGTGGAAGAGACCCAGCTAAGTTATAAATCAGGGGTGGGCAAGCTGTTTTTTGTAAAGGGCCACACAGTAAATATTTTACGCTTTAGGGGTCATGAGTTCTGTGTCTTAAGTGCCCAGCCCTGCCATTGTACCATGAAAGCAGCCATAGATGTAATGTAAATGAGCAAGTGTGGATGGGTTCCAGTAATCTTTATTTGTAAAACAGGCAGGAAGGCAGATTTGGGCCTCAGTCTCCTCTATTAATCTTTCATGTACTTTGAGAGATACCTTAGTGGATAACATTAGAAATCATAGAGGAATCTCTGATATGAAACACTTTTAGGAAACCACAGACAAAACATTTTTTGAATTTGTAGCAATCTAGTGGTTTCCCAGTCAGAACACTTTTTACCTATTGTTTTAAGTTACTTCCAGTGTGGAACTAGGACCAAAGAATAGAAACTCAAGGGTCAAACAAAGTCATGTTGCATCAATGTACTCCTCATGATATTGTCATATTTAATCAAGATAACTACCTTTGTCCATCACTTTTTTTTTTCAGTGAGGGTACATACATTGAGAGTACATACATGTCTCCCTCATACAGGGAGACATTAAATTGCTTGGATGTTTACATAGAAATACTATTGGGGGAAAAGGATATTTCATCTGTGGGTGGTTGTCTAAGACTGTCTTCTGCAGGGAGCTTGGGACGGTGGCTGAGAGGGAATGAGGCTGGCTCACGGACCATGCAGGGTCCACAGCTGGGGCTGAGGTCTGTATTCCTATTGCCTGGACACATGGATGGATGACACCCCTCCCAGGTCTGTTGGCATCGTAGGATCCCATAGCTCCCACAGAGGACTTCTGTTCGTGGATAGATGGCAACTTGTTATTATCGAGGGGGGGATACGATGTGAGATGTCTTAGCCATCTTGCCGATGTCACCAGCTATTTACCCTTTAAAAATGTTAAAATATATCACAGGGAACTGAAATTGCTATTTGAGAAGGTAGTTATTGCATTGATGAAATATCACTAATCTGTCTGCTGTGCCATATATTACTATAATTATGAAAGGAACATAGGGAAATGCCATAAATACTCTCCACTGGGCCTCAGGCTTCACCAGCTTTCATTTGGCTGTTATATAAATGCCAGTTACAAACATATTATAAAAAGAAGGAATGGCTTAATGCTAACATGTACCCCGCTAATTTGATACTGTATTTATGATGGCAGAGTGAGGCATGTAACCAAAGGTAGTGAAAGGCGGTGACTGTTCAACAAAGCAACATTCTATACTTTGTTGCCTGAGGCAGGCTGTGAGTTTGTTTCAAGTTTGTTAATTAAAACAATGTGGACTGGTGACCCATGACCATGTAGCTTTATTTAATATGTATGTAAGGATGTGCATTTCATTTCTAATATTTATATTTCTTCTTTTTATAAAAATCATAGAAGTTCAATAAAGAAGAGAGTAGAGTAATAGAAAACAAACAAGGAGCAGAATCCTCTCTCCTACCTCACCTGCTGCCATGTGGTCACATTTATGTGTATCTTTTTTACTATAAGATGAATTGATTACTTTTTGAATTACATTATAATTATTCAATAGAAAAATACCTTTAAATACAGAAAAATGACAGAAATGTCTTGAAGAAGAGACTTTTCCTTTGTTCATAAGATTTGGCCATTTCTGTTTTTGTGCTGTTGAGAGGACAGTGACCATGCTTAGATGTGTGTTCTTGTCTTCTCTATTAATTTGGACATGAAACTTTTTTTAGACAAAATTTAACTTTTTGAGATTCTCAAAAAGAAAGAACACTATTAATTCCTTACATTTCAGTAGATTATTTATAAAGTTTTCGTTTATTTCCCCCCGCAGATATTATTTGTGCCCCCTCTATCTTTAAAATCAGATACAGCTGGATCCCTGTAGCAGCTCTGTTTACCAGCTGGGTGGCAGGTCCAAGTGACATAATTATCTTTAAACCTCTGCTTCCTTATCTCAAAATCATAGAATAAAGTTTCCTCCTCAGATGATGTGAGCCTGTATGAAGCACCTGGCGGTGGTAAATATGCAGTATTAGTCAGCTTCCCTTCCCCTTAGTTAATGTCAATATCATCCTCTGTTGATTCTGCCTTTGTACCTGGGGAAGTGTCCTGTTATTAATGTAAATATCGCTTGGATAAACATTTCCATAAAGAGGTCTAGAAAGAAAACATTTCCTGTGAATTCTAGAATTTGATATTTGCAGGATTTCCCCCTCACTCAAACTTTAGCTCCCATGGTGTTTATCTACCAGAGAGGTGTTTTTTGTTTTTTGTTTTTTCTTAAGATTTATTTATTTACTTCAGAGAGAGAGAGAGAGGGAGAGGGAGAGAGAGAGAGAGAGAACAGGAGCAGGGGAAGGAGCAGAGGGAGCTAGAGAGGGGAGGCAGACTCCCTGCTGAGCAAGGAGTCTGATGCATGGAGCTCTCCATCTCAGAAGCCCTAGATTTTGACCCTAGCAGAAACCAAGAGTCAGATGCTCCACTGACTGAGCCATTCAGGCGCCCCCTACCGGAGAGGTTTTGAAGAAGATCTGTGGTGTTTAAAATCAGGCTGGTATGTTTGGGATTCCTATTACTTTTATAGTTTGTTACATTTTTTACTGGTGGTTAATAATATAGGTATTATCATCAGTGTGAACCTGCAGTGTGAGTAAATTTAAGTTGGAAGCATCAACTGTTACTAATATTCCATGAAAAGAAACTAGAACTTTATCGTACTTCATACTTAGGGTTTCCATGAAAATAATGGAGCTTATATATTTTTAATTTATTCCTTAATTTTCTTTAAACTACTTTGTCAGTGCTTCAGCAGGAAGCCCAGGAAGCCCTGTCTGTAGTAATGGCAGTGATTTAATGGTCATGATGAAGTTGCCCAACATTCTTGTGATTTGCTTCGGGGGACATTGACTTTGGGTATCTTTTGATGTACTATTAAGCACTGCTAAGCCCATTTAAAGTAGACAGTTTACAGGGAAGAGAAGTATATTTTCTTATTGCAATTTATAATCCAGTAATAATGGTGAATATTGCAAGTCAAAATTTAAAGCCAAATGCAACTCAAGAGTGAGCTGACTAATGGCTGTCTTGCTCTTGAAGAAAGTATATTGCTTTTGCATTTAACCAAACAGTAATTTACAAGTATAAAAAGCTATTTAATAGCTACAAATCGTATCCCAGAAAGGCTGCTCAATCTGTAATAGAAAATGAGCCAAAGAAACAGGTTGCTGACTTGTTAAAGGAAATAACCACTATCTCAGATTTTTTTTCTTATACATCTCTTACCTCACGTCAAGGTGACAGTGATAGCAGGTTAGAGGTTTATGTGTAAGGAAATCTCTGTTATAAAATATGGTTATTTATAACTTAACCCAAAATCACTGAAAATATTGTGGCATCAATTCAACCCGTGTTGAACACCAATTCCTGTAGGTCAGGGAGGTCTGTTAGGGAGAAATGGAATATTAAGTGGGAAGGATGGGGAGGATCCAAACAGAAGAGAGGCAAGGAATACGAGGCAGATAAGATAGCAGAAATGAATAGCATTGGCAGAATATATGGGGTAACACTGGCGAGTAAGGTACCCATAAGGAAGGAATAAAGAAGGTACAAAAACTTCCTTGGCAGGTATGAAATTTGAATAGAAATCTATCTTCAGACAATGGACCCAGATGGAATGTAGATCTTCCGGTTCTGTAGTATGTTTCATATGTTTTAAAAATCTAACCCAAACATTATTGAGAAAGTTATGACCATGGTACTGTTCCCCCAGTAGGATAAAATAATATGGTTAATATTGGCAGCCTGGTGGGGTTGTCCAGGTCATTCTCCTACCTTTGTGCTCCATTATGATTGGTGTTGCAATAAACTACTTTTGCTTAGGCAGTTTAGAAAACATGATTTCCATTTACTAGACAACGAATATTTTGTCTTGCTGGGATGGTAACTGAACCATGGTAAGGAAAATGTGCTGAACTGAATTAAAAAAATGCAGCCTTTTAAAAAAGGGAAGCGGCTTAATATACTGTTTGTGCATTGAAAAAATTAATTATTCGTTAAGGAAAGAGTTACATTTATATTGAGTTAAGTTTATATATGTTTATTTCTCAAAAATGATTCTAAATTTAATTGTCATGTAAATGTATGAATAACAGATTTTGACCTTGGGTTTGATTAGCCTCCTATAAACACGTCTATGATATCCATTAGAGAATACATGGCTTGATTTTCTAGGTGGTGTTTCATGGTAGATATGTTTGTGAGAACTTGTTTGTGTATGTATAGTTGTATGCATGCTGTGTATTAGTGTGTGTGTCTCTGTGTTGTGTTTATTTTTTTTTATTTTTTCATTTTTTAAAGATTATTTATTTATTTGAGAGAGAGATTGAGATAGAGAGCATGAGAGGGAAGAGGGTCAGAGGGAGAAGCAGACTCCCTGCTGAGCTGATGTGGGACTCGATCCCGGGTCTCCAGAATCATGACCTGAGCCGAAGGCAGTCGCTTAACCAACTGAGCCACCCAGGCGCCCCTCTGTGGTGTGTTTAAAACACTAAAAAGAGAGAGAGAGAGAGAGAGAGAGAGACCCTTTAAAAGAGGTGTTTATGGTGTTAAAATCTCAGATCTCTTCATAAAGTGCATCTGTTTGAATAAATTGGCTATTGTATATTCTTCTCTACGTGTCCAACTGTTGAGTTTAATGAGGCTACAGCTGATGCCAATTGTGAATGGAGACTGCAAATTTATTGTTAACTTAGCTCTCCTCTTTGTTTTGAGATCATCCTTTTGGGCATATATGCTTTTTCTTCACATGTAAATGAAATGCCACAAAAGCTTGCGCTTGAAATCCTGAGAGATGTGGGAATTGGATCATTCTTTCTCTCTCTTTTTAAACCACTCTCACTTAATTAAAGTGAATTTTTTTTTCAACCTGATCATTTGCACACCGGAAATAAAATCTCTCAAGGGGATTAGCTAACTCACTCAAGCTTTCCATTCAGGTAAAGGTGTGAGAAATACATGACAAGAATTTTATTCCAAGGCTGCATGGGAAGTGAGCAGCAAGAAGAAAATGAATCTTTGGCTAAAGATTTTTTTTTCTTCTATGCTTCAAGTTTCATTTTCTCTGAGAATTGGGAGGAAGAAAAACAGAATCAAAAAAATTAGAACAGTAGAAGGCCGGCTATGGAAATCATGATTCGATTTATTTTTATTTTTTTAATTTAATTTAATTTTATTATGTTACGTTAGTCACCATACAGTACATCATTAGTTTTTGATGCAGCGATCCACGATTCATTGTTTTTGTATAACACCCAGTACTCCATGCGATACGTGCCCTCCTTAATACCCATCACCGTGCTAACCCATCCCCCCACCCCCCCTCCCCTCTAAAACTCTCAGTTTCTTTCTCAGAGTCCATAGTCTCTCGTGGTTCATCTCTCCCTCCGATTTCTCCCCCTCTTCATTTTCCCTTCCTTCTCCTAGAAGATTCGATTTAATCTAACAAAGCAAATCTCCCATGAACACTGCAAGTTACAGAATAAGTAATCTGAGAGTAACATTGCTAATTGCATACCTTAGGAAGCAAGGCTCAGGGATAGACATGCATGTGATAGGTTACATACACATTGGTTCTCCATCATGCTCAGGAAATCAGTCTGGCCTGAAAGGCATTCATGATCCAACTCCTGACTACTGCTCTAACCTCATATTCCTTTCCTCTCTCGGTGCCCTAAATGCCTCTTACTTTTCAGTTTCCTGAATATATTCCTGTAATATCTCATACCTCTGGAAATACCATTCTTTTTTCTGTTGCTGCATCTTTTGGACTCATCCTTCATGATTCAATTCCATTGCCATTTTATTTCTCCACCATCTCCCCACTCGGTTACCTACATGACTAGACACCTGCATCCTCCCATAGTACTCTGGGTTCACTCCATTCATAGTTCTTTTTACAGAGTATTTTGAGCATGTTTTACTTTTCTGCCTCTATGATTAAGCTGAAAGAGCTTAATAAATAGAAAACGTGCCTTATTTAGGGTTTTTGTCCCCATAGCATCTGGCACCATCCCTGGCACAGAGTAGGTATATGATAAATTTTGATGGAGTCTCATTTGCAAGGTAGGATGCAGAATAGAAGGTCGTAAAAAAATGGAATTATTTAACATTTGCAAGATATTACCATAGGTTTCCTGGGAAGAAGGTTAAAAGTACAAGTTAAGAAAGGTCACTTTAATAATAAACTAGAAAGAGAAAGACACATGATTAACTCAGATGTAAAGCTATATGTGAAAATGGTCCTAGGAATTGAGTGGAGGGAAAAATTCAAATTTCATTTAACTGAGAGGTGGCAGAAAGGCTTCATGAATAAAAAAATACTTGAACTGATCCTAGAAGTTATGATAAGAAGTTGTTTATTCACTGTTACTGCTTTTCTTTTGGTGGGTCCTTATGAAGCTCGTGGAGCCTACAAGAATTTAAGCTCTATATTTCCACATAGGTTGATAAGCATGAATTTAATTAGCCTTTTCAAAAAATTAAAAAAGAAAATCTTATTTCACCCTCTAAATACCACAGAATCCTATTAAGTATCTTATGCTGAATGATAATCTGAAAGAAGATAATGTACTTATTTTGCTGCCTTGTCCCCTAGCAATGCTTTCACTTTTCAGTATATTGATGGCTTGAGAGAGCAGGCAAACTTAGTTTGGGGGCCAAAAAAAAAAAAAAGAAAAAAATAAATCCCAAAAAAGTATAAACAGTAACCATATTTGAAATTCTGAATGTTTCTGGGTAAAGTTATGGGATAATGAATGCTTTGTCAGGGTTTCAAAAATCTGAAAGCACCTGTAAACAAAATGTACCATAATAATGGGCTCTGCAAGACATTTTCAAAGTGTGGTTCACTGTCATGTGTCCTTAAGCAAAGATACAACAAAAAATGGGACCATAAATAAGAAAAACACCATTATCAATTTGAATAACTCAGGGAACAGCAGAGTAGTTGGCTGTAATGCAGTATTTTTCTAAAATGTGGACTATTGAAGAGAATGTTTTAAGGATAAAGACTGAAATTAAATCAGTCTTTGGTCAGTGCAGGTGAGAGCAGGGAAGCAGTTTCCGTGTCTGATCTAGGCACTGGAGATTGAATGAACTGGAGGACTTATACACAACCAAAGAAAAGATGAAACTCACTATTACTCGGGAAAATACAGACTTGAACACGTATCAATTTGGCAAAAGTTAAAAATATGTATAATATCTGAGGTCCTGAGGAGTATGGAAAGTATACACTCTAATACACTATTAGTGAGTTTAGATATTGGTAAAGCCTTTCTTTCTTGAGCGCAAGATGGATTGTCACGTTATTCAGTACATGAGGAAGACTGGTAAGGGACAAGAATATAGGGAAGAGTTAAGAAGTTAAGATTTTTGTTCAGAACACCTTAAAAGACTTTAGGAATTCAGGTGGGGATGTCAGGCAGGCCATTGGGTAACATGAATCTGGAACTCCAGGAACGAGTCCACGTTGAAAGCATTGGGAGTCACCAGTCAGGGCTGGTATATGAAGCTGTGGGACCTCATTTATCAGTCACTCATTTTACAACTATGGATTAACAGTCTATTATGTGGAATGCACTGTTCTCAACATTCGTATGGATGATATGATAACACAAGCCATGGGTTCCATTTTTAAGGAAGCATGCAATCTCCTTTTAAATGGCTATATAGAAGCACTTGCTACAGGGTAAGTGATACGTAAAATACATAAAACAATTGCTTCACTTTATTTTGTATCTTCAAGTGGGGCAGCTCTTTGCATATATATTGACTACAATCTTCACATGGATCTGCCCAATGTAGGTAATTTTTTCCTAGTTTTACTGATAAGGAACCTGAAGCTTCGAGAGGCTAAGTACATTTTATGCATTCATTGGCTAGTAAATGGAATTGCTGGATTTCAGACCCTGGTCTGTCTCATTGAAAGCCTGTTTTCCTTTCAGCCATCTTTCACTACTTTTTAATAACAGGCCTGTCGTCACTAAGTCCTTAGCTTCTTGACCCACACTAGCTGAATAATGATCACAGCATCCCTCTAGGAAAGAAAGGTATCAACTGCAATTAGTCCTATTTGATGGACGGAAAACTTGGCTTCCTCTGAGTTTAAGTGAAGTAGTTAAGCTTGGCCAGGAGCAGGTCAGCCATGGGGAAGCTGGTCCTTGATGTTACTTCTTACATTCATGTACTGCAATGTATTGATTCTTACATAAATATATTTAATGACTTGATATGACAAAGTGGCCCATTACTCATGATCATTCCCCCTACCAGTGATTCCTAAACTCTTATATGAACTGCATGAAGCTTATATTGAGAGGGAAAACTTCCTGAGTGGAAAGGAAATAAAACTCTACATAACTAGAATGGATTTCATTCTTAAAGCACAAGAAAATAGAATTTTTTCAAAGATAAATTCTTATTCTTCAAGACTTCTGAAGTTATCTGTTGAATCTGAGTTTAGTTCAAGTGAACACTGATTTCCAAGACAGGTTCAGAAGCACAAACATTGTAACTAAAGGAGAGGTGGGTGGGTGGTCATGACACCTGCACACTTATGAGCTAAAAGTTATTCATAGAAAAGTATTAAATTACTCCACAGTATTTACGAACTCCCTCCTCCCCCTTGTTTTAGGATTACTGGAGAGGTGGACATTTCAGGGCAAGCTGCATTAGTACCAAATGCCCTGCTCTGTGTGAAGAGGTGCCATCACTTTATCAATCATTCTGTGTGTCCAGGATACTGTTCTCATTGCAAAAGTGGTCACTACTATCAGAGTTGTCATTGCCTTATTCTTTCCAACACATTGACTCAATTTAACCCTTTTATACATAAACCAGAGTCTTCCCTTCATTATTTAAGTCTTTGAGTTATAAAAGACTTCAAACTTCTCCCTGGCCCCGTACCTAAAATGAGGTTAACTATACCCTGTGAAGCCCCACCCCTCTAATCACTCACCTGTTATTTATTAAAATGCTGTTGCCCCAGTGGGAACCAGTTGGTAAGGCAACAGAGAATGAAGTTTGTGCTATACAGTATCTTCAGTTACATTCCTACTGTGTTTTCCTTACCTTCCTCTCCCCTTGTGGCTTGAAGTATGCAGATCACTCACACCAGCAAGTCAGGCCATTTTTCTCTCCCCTTTTTTCCTGCCTCTTTTCAGGAGATCTCATGAACCTATCCAGTTTCTTCTGTATTTACCAACAGTTTTTTTGTATGACTTTTTCTTCTTATATAATCAATTTCCCTTTTGATCTCCACGCAAAGATTATCTCAGAGATTATCACAACTGAAGGAATGATTTAATCACATTCTCAAGGAAAATGCCCCCCCCTTCTTGTGCACCTTAAGCTTTGCCAATGTTATTTTACATTGTATGCATATGAAATTTTTATTCTGGCTTTAACACTAATATGTATCCATCATATAAAATTTAGGTAACATAGACAAGCACAGAGAAGAAAATAAAAAATCACCATCTAAATATAACTACAGTATTGTTAATATTTAAGAAATGTAGTTGTCAAGGGCTTAGAGTTTAGATTAGACATCATTGCCACTCAGTAAGTCAGTATGCAAATGGGAAATAGAAATTCAGATATGGCCATAAATGAGTGCAAATCCCTGACATATCGATGCACAGGGTTAGGCAAAGGCCTGGGAGGCAGTGCTTATTTACATATGGTCAGAGAAGGCCTCTCTGAAAAGAAAACTGAATATTGGGAAGGAACATTTTAGGAAGAGATGAGGAAACATCCATGGGTGGGACTGCTCTTGTCCTCATGGAATCTAGGGCCTTCAGGTTAGTGGGCAAGGTGGGCAATAGTAGATCTTAGATCAGTAAGGTAGACGAAAACCAGATCAGGGAGCCATTTGATGCCACAGTAAGGAGTATGGCTTTTGTTTTAAGTATGGTGGGAAGTTATTGTTGAATTTTGAGCAAGGGACCTGTATGATGGGATCTATAGTTTTAAAGAATAACTGGATGCTGTGTAGAGAATGCATTTTATGGAGCAAGAGTGCAAGTAGGTAGGGACAGTAAAAGGTCAGATTAGGAGTATGATTTGGAGGCAGAAATGGCTGTATTTGGCTAAAGGCTGGCAGGGGAAGGTAAAAATTTAAAAAAAAAGCAAAGAAAAATAATATTTTTGCTTACTCATAATGGGAAAACTAGGGGAGGAACCAGTTTGGGAAGTGGGCCAAAGAAGAGGAAATAAAAAGTTATATTTTGAATATGTTAACTTTGAATTTGGATATGGTCATCTGGAGTTCAGTGGAGAAGTTGAGATTTAAGATATATGTCAATCATATTAGAAGTAGAAATACAGTTATAAGTAGAAGCTATAAGAGTCATTTATTGTAGTATTTACTCTGATTTAAAATGTTTTTTTCCAAAAAAAATCTTACATTCTAATACCTGAATATAACTTTATCAGTTATATAAAGTTTATACATAAATATATATGCTTATATACTTATAAACTTTTACTCTATGTAACTTGTTTTAAAAATTATATGTGTATGTATGTATCTGTGTATATACAACAAACAATTTTTTCATTCATTATTAGCATATGAAACTTGTTTTCAGACCCTATATGCAATGATCTGGGTCTTAGCAGGTGGGGCAGTCCCTCTCTGACTCTTTTCAACAAGCTGCAATTTGATCTTAATCAGTAGAAGTACTGCGGAGAAAGGCATGGAGATTTTAAGAATTTTGATAAAAATACAATTTGCACTTCGTGTCTGATACCTAGTAATAAGTGCTCAGTAATTATTTGAGACTGATTACGGTCTCTCTAGGATTATGTGAAGGTGACTTTTGCCCCTTTGCTTTGGCAAAACCAAATAGTGTAATTTATAATGTTGTCAATTTGATAGGCAGAATAGCTTATTTTAATTTGCATTTGTAAAATTAGGGAACAGTTGATATTTTTCATGCTTTCATCAGGTATTTGTTGTTCTTTTATAATCATTCATTTGCTGCTTATTTTCCTATTGGCAATTTTTGTTTTTCTCATTGTAAAAATTCTTAATATATAAAGGATATTAATATGTTTCTTTATAATAAGTATATTAAATATTTTTTTCTTTCCAGTTTGTTATTTACCTCTTAATTGCATTTATGGGTTTGTTTGTTTGTTCGTTCGTTCGTTCGTTCGTTCCTTCCTTCCTTCCTTCCTTTTTTGAGAGGTGTATGGGTGGGTGGAGTATGCAGAAGACATTAGTATTTTATGTTGCTAAATTAGCCTAGCTTAAGATATTCTTAAGGAAAATAACCTTGAAAAAATAAGGGTTATTTTTGCAAAATGAAAGAGATCTCAACATTCCAAACAGATGCAAACAAATAACTATGCAAACCTAAGTACATCTAGTCAACATTTTAAAATTATAACATCATTTTGCCATTTGTTCTGCTATTTGTTTTCTATTTGTCCCATCTGTTCTTTGTTCTCTTTTCCTCTTTTCTATCTTCTTTCAAATTAGTTGAATAATTTTTATGATTCCATATTACCTTCTCTGTTAGCTTATTAAGTATAAATCTGTGCTTTGTTATTTTAACAACTGCTTTAGAGTTTACAGTGTGCATCTTTAACTTTTACCTTTAAGTGATATTATACCACTTCACGCGTAGTGTAAGAACCTTAAAATGCTATCTTCCATTTCTTCCCCTTTGGCCTTTGTGCTATTGCTGACATACATTTTAGTTTTCCATTTATTATAAATTCCACATTGCTCTGTTACGCATTTTGTTTAAACAACCAAGTATTTTTAAAAATATATTTAAATATTAAGAAAAAAAACTGATTATATTTACCCATGTAGTTACTATTTCTGGTCCTCTTCAATGATTTGTCTAGATCCATAATTTAATCTGGTATTAGTTTCCTTTTCCTGAAGGGCTTGCTTTAGTATTTTGACATATGTGGGTCTGCAGGTAATGAATTCTTTTAAATCTTGTATGTTTGAAATAGTCTTTCTTTTACGTTCATTGTTAAAGATATTTTTGAGGTAGTTTCACACTGCACCTCTGCCCTAACCCTGCCACGATACTTTAAACATGTTACTCACCTGACTTCTTGCTTGGCATTGTTTTTTGCGAGAAATCTGCCATTATTCTTACCTTTGTTCCTGTGTATGGAATATGTCTTTTCTCCTGCTGCTTTTAAGATTTTCTCTTCATCATCAATTTTTTGAAATTTGGTTATGATGATCCTCAGTATAGTTTGATTTATTCATTTATTTTTGGGATGGGATATTTTGAGCTTTTTGAATCTGTGGGTTTATCATTTTAACTAATTAGGGAGATTTCAGCTATTTAGGTCTTCAAATATGTCTGTTATTCAGTTAATGGATTTTTCTACTTATCCTGGGTCATATTTTCCTCAGTTTTTTGCACTTCTGGTAATTTTTTATTGGATAGCAGACTGTATGAACTTTACTTGTTCGTTGCTGGATATTTTTTATTCTTATAAATGATTTTTATCTTCATTCTGGGATGCAGTTAATTTACTTGAAAAGTGTTTGATCCTTTTGGTTCTTGCTTTGTGACATTGTTAGGCTGGACTGAAACAGTGTCGGTCTATGGCTAATTATTCTCCACTCCTGAGACACGACTGTCTAAGAATAAACAAATGACTATTAATTTAACTCTGAATATGACTTAGTGGTGGCAGTGGCATCCGGAGAGCAGGGTGATGGGAGTGGACTGCTCTGTAGAGAATTTAGTAATGATTACTATGTTTCCTGTCAAATTTTAATAAAATATGTGTAAGCTTCTAATTAGTCTGTTTTTATTACTTACTCTACTTTGTTTTTACATAGAGTTTAATTAAATGAACTCCCAATTATGCAGTTATCTACTAATACATGTGGACTTAGCCACATGTGGTTCTTTATAGAGTAAATTCTTAGAGGTTCAGCATGAGAGACGATGGACTCTGAAAAGCAAACTGAGGGTTCTAGAGGGGAGGGGAGTTGGGGGATGGGTTAGCCTGGTGATGGGTATTAAAGAGGGCACATTCTGCGTGGAGCACTGGGTGTTATGCACAAACAATGAATCATGGAACACTACATCAAAAACTAATGATGTAATGTATGGTGATTAACATAACAATAAAAAATAAAAAAAATTCTTAGAGGTTCAGCATTGTTTAAACTTGCTTCTAGAGTATGTTATGATTAGCCACTTAAAAATTTCTTCTCTTGCAATGCCTAAGATTCCTCCAATTTTTTTTCTTTTTATATGAGCCCCTGCTTTCATATAAAAGAGATTCCTCAAATGTTTGTCAGTATTTTGATATCTGCCCATATGTAAGAACCATGTGCCCAAAACCTATCTGGAGGCGCTCTATGGGTGCATGAGAATGATCCATTTTGGTCATTATCTTGGAAGATCTCCCTAGAAAATCTTCCATGTCCTTTGAGGTAGTCAGATTCCCCAGGGCGGAGGCGGGGGGTAATATACCCAAGTGAAATATACTTGATTGTCACAAGGTGGAGATGTTGGTGGGGAAAGAATGGTCAAAGTACTTGATATATAACCTTAATGTAATTCTCTAGTTTTCAACATTTTGTTTTCAAATTGCTGTATCAGCCTATTCTGAGTTAGATCCCTCAGAACAGTGAGCACAATTGACATGTCCAGTTCTCCACGGTGAGGGATGCAATCCTGAGACTGTTTTCTCTCCGGCGAATTGGAATCATATCTGCTTCATAATGGCGGGAGGAGAGTAACTCAGCTCCATGGAGGACCCTAAAATGAGGGAGGGTCTGTTTGTTTCTTAACTGGATTGTCAACTGGTCCTCCATTTTTAAATGTGATTTTTATATCCCAGCTCTAGAGGCTCCACTTGTGTTCTTTCTCCGATTTGGGGAGGTTTTGAATGGAAATTGAGTTTCTTATCAATTTTTCTAGCTTCTATATGAACTGTTCATCTTTCTCTGCTCAGCTGAGTCAGTCCACATTACTTCCTCAGCTTTCCAGCATCCGAAGTTCTGTTGCTTTTGTTGATTGGCATTCCCTCTGTTCATGTGAATTCATGCCTTCTTAAAATTCCTTTACTGGAGATAATTTTTAGAAGTTTAATGAAGCAGAGCTCAGTGCTGTGTTTAGTTTACCATCTTAATACTTGCATATGTGCAATTGTCTTTCTGTAACATTCATTTGAAGAAAGCAATGAGGCTGTGTGTAAATATGTGTGTCAACTTAGTATTAGCACCTTCATGCATACCGGTAGAGTTCTTTAATTCTTATAATTGTAAAATGTTGGCTGGAGGTACTTAAGTTTGCATAGTTATTTGTTTGCATTTACTTGGAAGAGTAAGAACTCTTCTAATTTGCAGAAATAATCCTTATTTTTTCAAGAGTGCTGTTCTTTTAGAATATCTTAATTATTTTGCCAGTTTAAAAAAAATCTGCTCTTTTGTTCAAGAACAACAGTTACCTGTATTTCAGGGTTCCATGATCATCCCTCTTTACATATTGACATTTCTTTTATAATTGCTTCTTCTTTATTTTTCACTTCTCTGAATTTTTCTGAAAGTGTGTCTCAAGCTTTTATTTTTAATAATAACTGAATTACATTTCTGTAGAATTATTTCTGCTCTATGGTGCTTCCTATGTAAATTTTCACTACACAATTTATAGTTTCCTTAATATATTTTCTTGTGTCGAACCATGAGAGACTGTGGACTCTGAGAAACAAATTGAGGGTTCTAGAGGGGAGGGGGGTAGGGGGATGGGTTAGCCTGGTGATGGGTATTAAAGAGGGCACGTTCTGCGTGGAGCACTGGGTGTTATGCACAAACAATGAATCATGGAACACTACATCAAAAACTAATGATGTATGGTGATTAACATAACATAATAAAATTAAAAAAAGGAAAAAAATATTTTCTTATGCCATTTCCCTTGTTTATCATTTTACCCACTTGTTTTTGAATTTCAGCGAATTCTCTCTTGGGTACTTCTCCTGTTTCTTTATAGAGTCTGTAGCTTTGTTCTTTATTAAAGATTCTATGTGGTTTCCTCTAATTTTCTTCTGATCGTTCAGTAGAGCATTTTTATAATTATGTTTTTCTTCTGAGTTTTCCAATTTCTTCTCTCTTTGTCTTGCTCTTTAACATTTCCTTTCCTTTTTCTGTCCCCCCTCCCCCCACCCTTCCTTTACTCATGCTTAAATGAGGTAGGATTTTCTTATTTGGCAGGTGATTTGGTCGATAGTCGTTCTACCTTCTGCCTACTTGTGTGTAAAGAAATTCCTTCTCACTCAAATTTTAAACCTTAAATTTACCAGGTGTTTTTCTGAGGATCTACAAATATCAGACTTATTTTTATCACTACTACGTTGTTCTTTAATTCTCTGAACTGCTCTAGGACGAGGACATGAACAAATACTTTCCTAGCTCACACTTCTCCTGTATCCAAATTCTGCACTTAGCACATTACCAGAGAGGATTCACAATGGAATGGATCACTCCAAATTTGTTGTTTCTGAAATATGCTACCTTTCATTCTCTGCAGAAAAGTGACATAGATGACAGAAGGTATAACATACTGTTCAGCGGGGCACCTACGGGTGGCTCAGATGGCTAGGCGTCTGCCTTCGGCTAGGGTCATGATCTCCAGGTCCTGGGATCGAGCCCTGTGTCTGGGCTCCCCCCTCAGTGGGGAGTCGGCTTCTCCCTCTCCCTCTGCCTCTTTCTCTGCTTCTGCTCGCTCTGTCTCTCTCTCTCTCTGTCTTTCAAATGAATAAATAAAATCTTAAAAAAAAAACAACATACTGTTCAGCTTACAGAGTACTATCTGAAAGGTAGAGAGGGCATGGGGTCAGGTTTTCAGCTTAGAAGTCCCTCCAAGTCAGTGAACAGTAAGTAGATAAAACTACTAGTTACCCAACATAGCCCAACATATTTCAGGCACTATCTCTGTAATCACATCAAACTTAATATGCTGCTTACTAAATCTATGTATTTATTTTTTTCCATGAAAATCCATATGGTTCATAAACAAACACCTCATTTTGAGTCTTGTTTCATTTATTAGCTGTATGATCTTGGGCACATTCTCAATAAAACTCAATTCTCTCATTTTTAAATGGGGGATAAAACACCTCATATATTAGAGGTTTTTTTTTGTGAGGATTGAATGAGATAATGTCTGTGAAATGTGTAGTAGAATGTAAGTATATAATAAACACTTTTTCTTAAAGATTTTATTTATTAGAGAGAGAGAGAGCATGCACAAGGGGGGGTGTGGCAGAGGGAGAGGGTGAAGCAGACTCCCCACCAAGCAGGGAACCTGATGTAGGGCTTGATCCCAGGACCCTGGAATCAAGACCTGAGCCGAAGGCAGACTTAACTGCTTAACTGACTGAGCCACCTGGGCACCCATATAATAAGCACTTGTTAATTACCAGCCTTCCAAATAGAGGCAGCTTTTCCAAGAATTTCATAGATTTCTGATCTTCATTTTTTTAGTGTTGTGAGTTTTTTTATTTTTCTCAGCCTCAATGGATACTCCAATCAGAACATGGGAGAAGCCATGTTTTAGTTTAACTTAATGTCATCCATAAATTCATCTCTTGAATTTTAATATTTCTGTTTTAATCTGATTTAATGTGTGACTTAATGTGTATTCAATTCAACAGTCTGAGATCATTTGTCTTTAAGTGAAGGATTGAAGACATGGATAGTAACTTTGATAATAGATATCCCTGGTTTTAGTTTTCTATCATTGTTTTCTATTTTGTTCAGTGTTTTTTTTTTTCCCCTCCGATTTTCTTTTCATTCTGACCTGGTTTCCTGGTACAATTCAATCAACGTATTTGGCATCAAGCATTAAAAAATAAGTTTCATTATTTGGGTAAAGGAAAATAATGGAGAAATTAGAGAGACATCAAATAATCAGCCATTCTTTCTCCCCCTAATTGCCTGGCCCTCTGATACTCTGAACGTCGAAGTACTATCTCTTGCTATTCAGCTCTTTCTTCTTTTGGCCCCATTGCTTTACCTTACTTCCCACCAATATGCCATATCTTTTTGGTTATTTCTTTTTAAGATTTTATTTATTTTAGGGACATCTGGGTGGCTCAGTTGGTTAAACATCTGCCTTCGGCTCAGATCTTGTCGAGTTCCACACTGGACTCCTTGCTCACAGAGAGTCTGCTTCTCCCTCTGCCTGCCACTACCCTGCCTGTGCTCGCTATCTTTCTCTGACAAATAAATCAATAAAATCTTAAAAAAAAAAGATGTTATTTATTTTAGAGAGTGAGAAAGAGAACGCGTGGGAGAGGGGCAAAGGGAGCAGGAGAGAAAGAGTCTCAAGCAGACTCCCTGCTGAGCACAGAGCCAGTCAGTGGGGTTCAATCTCATGACCTTGAGATCCTGACCCAAGCCAAAATTCAAAGAGTCAGACACTTAACCAACTGAGCCACCCAGGTGCCCCAACATGCCACATCTTTTAAGACACAAAGTACTGCTTCCACCCTGCCAGCATCAAAGAAAATCTGACACAGAACTCTTGGCTTCGTTGTTTTCTGATAGTTGCTATTTAGAAAGACATTTGGGTCCCGAATCAGAGTTTCGTGGAAGGGGAAGCAGTTCTTTTGCAGCCACTGAGACTAGGAGCAAGGTGTTTGCTTTATCAGTACAGATTAAGCTCAGCTGCAAGTAATAAAATTCAGAATATAGTGGCTTATGAAATATATAAATATAGATTTCTCCCATGTAAGAGAAGTTTAGAGGTAGGCATTTCAGAATAAGCTTGCAAATGCTCAGTGGTTGTTCCAAGCCCATAGAAACTTTTGCTCTCATTTCTCAGCCCTCGTTGCTCACACCAAAATTGCGCCATGATTCAAAGTGGCTGCTGATGTTCCAGCCACAGCACTGTATTCCATATGGCAGTAAGAGTGAAGAAGGAAGCAAAGGAAAAAAAAGACACTCTTTTCTTTTAGGAGAACCCCAAGAAGTATAAAACTTCCTCCTAAATCTTAGAAGATTTTGGTAGCCTTATCCGGTTGCAAAGGATGCTGAGAAATGAGACTTTTAGCACTCAGCAGTGTGCACAGCTAAACTGTCAGGATTCATTTCTATGAAGTAAATGGGAAAGACATCCTCTGTGACACATCTTCCCAGTGTTTGGGGTTGATCTACTCCCTCTCACAGGCAGGGATGGAAGTACCAAGGGTGTTCTGAGCACCTGGCGTGGGGTTTCTGTGTGAGGAAGTGAAATCTGAGTATATTGTTTTCTGCTGCACTCCATCTGAATGATAGTTAATGAATGGACTTCCAAGATTCTGTGCTGATTGCCCCCCCCTTTTTTTTTTAAATTAATAGGCAGCATGTTAGTGTGAAGTTGGAAAACACCATAGCAAAAAGAGCTTAAAATCCTGGTCTGCTCCTGTGGCTAACCATGTTGACCAAAAAGGCTTTAAGTATGTGGAACATTCCTGTCAGGTTTTAGAGCTACTTTGACTTTTAAATTTATACCTAGGGCAGGTTGGGTTTCTACCTGTGTTTGTCTTGTGTTATATATGGATGACAAACCCCAAACGGAAGATAGTTTTGGGAAGCTCTTATAACATGTGCTTTGGAAAGTAGCTTCATCAGCTGGAGAATGTAACCAAGAAATTGGGGAGTTTGCATCTCAGCCGCCGAGACTCCCAAGATCCCATCTGCTGATCCTGGGGCTGTTGTGACAATTCAGTGAGATTCATCCTGATGCTATCTGAGAATAGGGATTGCCACAGAACCCATCAGGTTGCATGCATCCCTGTTCCCCTGCCCAGGCTCAGACCACTATTCAAGTTTAATAACCTCTTAATTCTAGTTCCCTGTAAGATCCAAAGGCAGTGTCTGCTGCCTTTTCTCACCAGACTCCTGATGCAGTGAGCTGCTCTAGCCCTGGGCTTAGCACGGGCTCTCCCCTCCTTCTTGCTTTTACACCAGCCCCACCAACAGTGATTCATCACAGTTATTTTACTAATACTTGGGTAAAAAAATTCTGAGATTACATCTCTCTCTCTAGTGCTTCTAGAATTTACAAAAATCAACAGGGAGTCTTTACCACAGGCCCCTAATATGAAAGTCTCTGTGCAGGAAAATCCATAAGCTGGGGTGACTTTTGAGTTGAATTAAATTTTATGGCTCAAGAAATGCTCTGCTTAGTCTTCACCACCATTACAAAGCAAAGAAAATAATTTCAGATTCAGTTTACACAAAAGATCACTTCGGGTTGATACAGGCTTTATGTTAGTGGCATGGAAATATTTGCATCTGCACATTGATATGTAGTGAAATAGGCTGTAAAAGATAAGATCAATTTTCTATTAAAAGTAAAAAGGCCAGGGTAGCCTGATACAGTGAGGGCTTTTCCCATTTGTCACTCAGCACCATTTGACAGTTTTCCATTAGCTGCGGAAGGCACTGGCTGGTATGCTGGAGTAAAGCTTTAAAAATTACACACACATACAAAAACACACATACACAAGCGCATGTGCGCAATCACACAGTCCAGACTCGAATACATGGGCACAAAAAACCCAGTTGTCACGTATGCAGACATCTACTCAAGCATGTGAACAAAGTCACGTAGCAAAGTCATGCCCACACAGATGGGGAGACACTGACCAAATGGTACAATGACACAGCCAGGAGGGACAGGTGCAGTGACATGAAAGCAAGGTGAAGGCTCATCCATATAGACACTGAAAGATCTGACATAAGCACATAGAGACATTAATATACATGTGTGCAGACACACACACATACAGAAAAGCACACAAAGCCCCAGAGACCAAGGCAGACAGGCACACGAAGATCAACACTTAGGTATCCAGTCTGACAGAATAGACTAGAACATTGGAGCAGCTACTCATCGTGCCCCTTCCAAGTCATTCAAAATTACCAAGTGTGGTCGTACCTCATGACTGAATACAAGAACTGCTTCTAAAACTATAGAAAAACCTAAAGTTTTTTGAACTCCTCCTATATGTTAAGTGTTGTGATATCTGTAGTCACATTATTGTAAGCATATCAATTTCCAAGATGCTCTTTTCAATCTTGAGTAAGTTCAGTCTTCCTTCATCTGTGTATCTTTCCAGTCATTTAACTCTACCCTATTTCCTCTTTATGTACATAATTTTTTCCTATCCCCTTGGTTTTGCCCATCATCACCCCGACCTTTCCTCATTCTGGCCTCCTTTAGTAACACTGATCTGAATATCCGGCTGGTCCTTTGCCCTTGACAATGAAATTCCATTCTTCTATTTCCCTTTAGCTTAAAAATCTCACCTACACTTCGAGGTCTCATTTATTTCCATTTGAAGATTTAATTCGTATTCTGTATACTCTTGAAGCTACAATAAGTAGCACCAGAGCTTAGCACTTGATTTTTCTTTTATCTCTTTACAACATATCAACTATGTCTCCCAAGCTGAATTATAACCCTTCTGAAAGCAGGAAATCTGCTTTATTCCTATCTTTGCCTTACATTTCCCAACCTCCGG
Source organism: Eumetopias jubatus (assembly GCF_037043125.1). Taxonomy (NCBI): domain Eukaryota; kingdom Metazoa; phylum Chordata; class Mammalia; order Carnivora; family Otariidae; genus Eumetopias; species Eumetopias jubatus. The sequence continues at coordinate 47,634,429 of NW_028274823.1, read as the reverse complement.
CTCACTCTGGTATGCTTTGGAGCACTCTGCACCCTCATTCTGGGTCGGGGGCCACCTCACCTGATCACTCCCAGTGCTTCTATCTTCAATCCAAGTAGAATTCCAGACTCCAAACCTCCTCCTATATGTTAAGTGTACTCCAGACCTGTATTTCTAATTTTATAATTTCTGAAGTCGCCTTAAGCCCAATGGATTGTTAATTTCAATATACAAACTCTCAACGGAACAGTCTCTCCCCATTATCTTTCCCTAAACCTGTTCCCCCTTCATTTTCTTCTGATCCTGGTCAGCTGTCTTGCCATGCATTCAGTTATCCATGTTAGAATGTCAGTCAGTACTTTTTACCTTCCTCTCTCTCTCTACTTTTCCCTTCCTCAAGACTGGAACATGAGGAAATACCTTTATATTCCCTTGCTGTCTAGCTGAGCACTGCTCTGGCCCATGCCTTCACCAACTTGAGGACAGGCAAGGGGAGATGGTTGGCTTCTAGCTACTCTTTTGCTTCTGATTTCACTCCCTGAGATCAGCCTCCCTACTGGTACCAGAATCATCATTCTGAAACACAAATCTGATCTTGTTATTTCTGTGAAAACATGTCTCAAGAGTGCCCTAAGATAAAGTCCAAACTCCTCCACCAGGCAGTGTCTCTTATAGCATTGCCTTGACCAGGTCTCTCAGTTGAGCCATCTCTTCCTGTTTCTATCCAGATGGCTCCTCATTCTTCTACATGCTGAATACATCACCTCTCTGGGCATCATTTAGCAATTTCCCTTTCACTTAAATGCTTTATTTTACTGTTCTGCCTGGGAAACTACCCTATATCCTTCAAGACTCCATTCTGACAGTTTCCATGACTTGCCTTGGGAAAATTAAACATTTCCATGAAACTTTGTACAAATAGAGGAGAGCACTCATCATGTGGTTAGCTGTTCTCAGGTCTTCCTCCTTAATTGGACTGTGACTACTCCAAGAACAGATACTGTTCTCCCCACTACAATGTCATCAGGTACTGAATGAAGGCAGTTGTTCTGTTACTCGGATGATTACTTCTGTAACTGCCATGCAAGGAAAACATTGCACCGCAGACTTAAGCACATATCTGGGTGGAGGATTACCATTTATTGTACACTTCATATAAATGCTATATATATGTATATGTATATGTGTGTATAGCATATGTGTATGTATTTAATTCTTCCAACAAGTCTCTCATAGAATTGCAAATGTACCCATTTTTCCAGTGAGAAGTCTGAGTTACAGAGAAATTAAGGATTTGCCCAGGTTAGGTCTGTTTACTTATTTTTAGCCCAGAGCCTGCTATACTCTTCCATCCCACTGGTCCAGGATGGGTCCATAACATGACCTTTCTGCAACCAACTTGAGAAATTCTGGATTAAACCAACATAACTGTTTTCCCTGCAATAGCTCTCGAAGCTTTTAATGCATTGATGTGATTCTCCGAGTTTTATTCTACCTCATAGCCCTTCCCAGATCTGCTTGGCCTCAGAATCCATGTATGTGTCTCTGCAGAACATACTTTGGGAGATGCAGTATAATCCCAAATGCTGTCTTTAAAAAACTTCTGGCTTTCATAAATCTTTAGGAGACTACTCCCCTTTCAACTGAATTTGAAGAGACAATATGTATCCCTACCCAGCTACTCAGTCTGTTACACTGATATCGGGCACAAGTGGTTGGCATATTGATTCTCAGAATCCCGGGGATCTCACTAGCTGTTATGTGGCTCCATTTGCCACCAGCAGAGAGGAGAGGGACAGAAATGCCTGCTTGATGCTCCCGAGTTATTTTGACCCATGCCCAGGCCCACAGGTACCCCTCACACAAAGCATGCACAAGAGAAGAAAATATTGGATTGAGTTGCCCAAGCTCCATCCTTGCTGTCAGCTTGTTCTCAGTCTCCCTCTCTGGTGGTGTTTCTTTGGGTGGTGAGTGCTAAGGAGTCCCCTATACCTTTTGCACTTTCCGGACAAATTTATTTATTTTTGTCTCCAGCTGAGAGCAGCAACATGGCATTCCGTGATCCCCCTGGTAATTTCCCAAGCTCAATGATTCCTGTTTCTCTTGACCTGTTTCACAGCTGGTGGCACTGCTGCTGACCTGGATTTGCTCATCTAAGCTCAAACGACAGCAGCTTAGAAGTTGCATGTATTTGATAACACAAAAATTCCATCCCTCTAAACCACACACACACATGCACCTACGCACGCACGGAAATGCAGCTCTGAAGTCACAGTGGCCTTGGTTCCGATCCTGGCTTGAGAACGCTAAATCCCAGCTCTGCCACTTGCTGGCTTGGACAAGTGACTAGCCATATAGACTCACCTTTCCTTATCTGCAGGATGATGATAGTATTATCTACCTCACAGGGCTGTTGAGAGGATTAAATAAGATAGCTCAGTGCCTGGAATAGAGCAGCAGTAATATTCTGTTTGCTGTGTTTGTATCACTGGTATTTTTCAATTTTGTCTTTTATGTTTTCCTTTACATATTACCATTTTCTTTCTTTTGCTTTTTCACAAACTATCAAGGCCTCATAGACTTGTTTAAATCTAAGGAGACACTAAAAAAATAATCTTTTGATTCTTTTTACAAAGGGTTTGTAAGTATCTGGGGAAATTAATCATAAACATAAGAAAAGGTTACTAATGACACATTATATACAATAGTTTAATTCTTTCTAAAAGAAATTAAAAACCCTCTTCATAGATAAACTGAGTGTTAGATAAATCCATTAGCACCCAAGTTTAAAAGTCTATATGATGAGTAAGTGTAACTGATAAGATTAAAAAAAAAAGTGCTTGGAGTATGTGTATTATCAAGAGTATAATCTAACTAAGTTAATGGATCTCAAATTTTTTGATGTCGGGAACACTTTACATTCATAAAAGGTACTGAAGACTCCTCAAGAGCTTTTGTTTCAATGAGCCATATCTATCAATATTTACAATATTAAAAAGTAAAATGAGAAAAATTAAAAATTTTATTGAGGGTCACCTGTGTTGCTCAGGTAAGTGTCTGACTCTTGATTTTGGCTCAAATCCTGATCTCAGGATTGTGAGATTGAGCCCCATGTTGGACTTTTTCTCTCCCTCTCCCTCTATCCCTCCCCCCAACTCACTCTCTCTAAATATATATAATTGATTTTGAAAATAAAAATAGACCATTGCATGCTAAAATAAATAACATTTTTAATGAAAAATAAATTATTTCCCAAAACAAAAAAAAATGAGAAAAGTAGCATTGCTTTGTATATATATTTACTATAGTAAAAAACACATGAGTTCTACCCTCCAAGGAAATTTTTAAGTATATAGTGCAGTATTGTAAACTATGAGTACATGGTGTACAGCAGACCTATAGAATTTTTCTTCTTGCATAAATGACACTGTATACCCACCGAACAGCAGCTCCCCATTTCCCACCCTCTATCCTGTGGCAACCACAATTCTTTCTACCTCAATGAGTTTGACTACTTTAGGTACCTCATTTAAGTAGAATTAAGTAGTATTTGTCCTTCTGTGACTGGCTTATTTCACTTAGCAGAATGTTCTCAAAGTTTCACTCATGTTGTGGCATATGACAGGATTTCCTTTTTTGTCACTGAATCATATTCCATTCTGTGTGTATATTGCATTTTCTTTATCCATTCATCTACCAGTGCACATTTAGGTTATTTGGACTCCTTTGTTATTGGGAATAATGCTGCCATGAACATGGGAATACAAGTATCTTTTTAAGATCCTGTTTTCAGTTCTTTTGGGTATATACCAGAGGTGGGATTGCTGGATCATTTGGTAGTTCTGTTTTTAGGTTTTTTTTTTTCTTTTTTTTTATTGTGTTATGTTAATTGCCATACATTACATCATTAGTTTTTGATGTAGTGTTCCATGATTCATTGTTTGCGTATAACACCCAGTGTTATACTGGGTGTATAACAGTATACCCCTGAGTCTGTTTTTCAGAGTCCATCGTCTCTCATGGTTCATCTCCCCCTCCGATTTCCCCCCTTTCATTCTTCCCCTCCTGCTATCTTCTTCTTCTTCTTCTTTTTTTAAACATATAATGTATTATTTGTTTCAGAGGTACAAATCTGTGATTCAACAGTCTTGCACAATTCACAGTGGTCACTCTATTTTGTTTTTTTTGAGAAACCTCCATATTGTTGTCCATGGTGGCTGCACCATTTTACATTCCCACCAGCAATTATTTTTGATGATGGCCAACTTAATATGTGTGAAGTAAAATCTCGTGGGGTTTTGAATTGCATTTACCTGAAGATTAGTGATGTTGAGCATCTTTTCATGTGTCCGTTGGCCATTTATAAATCTTCTTTGGTGAAATGTCTGTCCAAGCTGTTGTTCACTTTTTAAAAAAAATTGAGTTATTTGTATTTTTTATAATGAGTTGTAGGAATTCCTATATACTTTGAATATTAGTGCCTTATCATAGATGTGGTTTGAAATATTTTCTCCCATTCAATAGGCTGCCTTTTAATTCTGCTAATTCTTTCCTTTGCCATACAGAAGCTTTTTAGTTTGATGTAGTCCCACTTGTCTATTTTTACTTTTATTGCGTATTCTCTTGGTGTCATATCCAAGAAATCATTGCTAAAACCAGTGCATGAATCTTTTTCCCTATGCTATTTTCTATAGTTTTACAGTTTCTGGCATTACATTTAGGTATTATTCAATCCATTTTGAGTTAATATTTGTGAGTAGTGTAAAATAGGGGTCCACTTTCATTCTTTTGCATGTGGATATCCACTTTTCCCAACACCATTTATTGAAGAAGTGGTTCTATCCCCAGTGCGTTTCTTGGCACTCATGTTGAAGATTAGCTGACTGTACATGCATGGGTTTATTTCTGGGCTCTCTATTCTGTGCCATTGATCTGTACATCTTTCTTTGTGCCAGCACCATACTGTTTTGATTATTGTAGCTTGAAGTCAGGTAGTATGAGGCCTCCAGTTTTATTTTTCTTCTTCAAGATTGTTTATTCAGAGTCCTTTGTGCTTCCACATGAATTTTTTCTATTTTTGTAAAAAATTTCCATTGAGATATTTTTTAGGGATTACTTTGAATCTGTAGATGACTTGGATTGTATGCACATTTTAACTATATTAAGCTTTCCATCTCGTGAACACAGAGTGTCTTTCCATTTTTGTCTTCTTTAATTTCTTTCAACAACATGTAGTTTTCATTGTACAAGTCTTTTGCCTTCTTGGTTCCATTTATTCCTGAGTATTTCATTCCTTTTCATGCTATTATAAATGGATTTGTTCCCTAATTTCCTTTCAGAATTGATCATTGTCAGTATATAGAAATATAGCTTATTCTTTTAGGTTGATTATCTATCCTATGACTTCGCTGAATTCATTTATTAATTCTAACCGTTTTTTGTGAGGAACTTCAGGGTTTTCCGCATATAAGAATGCATCATCTGTGAACAGAGATAATTTTGCTTCTTCCTTTCTGATTTGGATGCTTTTTATTTCTTTTTCTTGCTTAATTGCTCTGACTGGAACTTGCAGTAGCATGTTGAATAGAAGTGGCGGGAGTTGGACATTCATGCCTTATTCTTGATCTCAAAGGAAAAGCTTTCAGGATGATATTAGCTGTGGGCTTGTCATATATGACCTTTATTGTGTTGAAGTAATTTCCTTCTATTCATAGTTTGAGTGTTTTTATCAGAAGAGTATGTTGAATGTCCGTTGTTGTTGTTTTTTTTTTTTTTGTATCTATTGAGAAGACCATGTGAATTCTATCCTTCATTCTGGTAATGTGTTTCACATCGATTAATTTTCTTATGTTGAGTCATCATTGAATCACAAGGATAAATCCCATTTGGTCATGGTGTCTGATCCTTTGATATCTGTTGAATTCAGTCTGCTAGAATTTTGTTGAGTATTTTTACATCTATATTCATCAGGGATATTGGCCTGTCATCTTTTGTGGTAGTATCTTTTTCTGGCTTGGGTATTAGGATAATGCTGTTCTCATAAAATGAGTTTGGAAATGTTCCCGCCTCTTTAATTTTCTGGAAAAGTTTGAGAAGGATTGGTGTTAATTCTTTAAATATTTGGTAGAATTCACCAATGAAGCCATCTGGTTTTGAGCTTTTCTTTCTGAGGAGGTATTTGGTGACTTACTCAGTCTCTTTACTAGCTATAGGTTTGTTCAGATTTCTGTTTCTTCATGATCCAGTCATGTCTGTTGATGTTTCCAGGAAGGCTTCTTAAGACTTTCTTGTGGCTGTATCTTCTCTGGATTTGTGCATGTAGATTCCTAACTGGATGGATTTGATGGTTTCTTATTACTTCATCATCTCTTGTTGCCTGTGGTGTCTTTCTGCTGTACTGTGGCTACTCTGAATCAGCAGCATCCTGCCTGGCTCTTTTTGGTTTTCGGTGGCCTCCAGGCATCAAGAGTACACCGGGTCCCAGCTGTGATGCAAGACAAGTGAGACAGAAGCCAGTCTCGTAGGCAGTCTCTCCTGCTTCCCTCCATGAAACTCAGAATGTTGCAAATATAGTCCACTCTTCTCTTTCCCTATAGGGACAGTCCAGGAACAGGGAGTTTGCTCCCAACCATGTGATACTATGCCAGAGAGAGGTACTGTAGTGAGAGGGTACCACGCATTTTCCTGTTGGCTTCATTGCAGCTGGTTTTATACTACCTGGGATGCAGGAGCTTCTTAACTGTTTTCTGGATTTCTCACAAAGGATATTATTGATCTGTGTATATTTCTGAATTGGTATCTCTGTGGAAGGAGGGACGGTCTAGGGCTTCCTCCTCCACCATCTTGCTAACCTGCTATGACATTACTTTATATTTTTGCAGAATTCTTTAATGGATGCTTTAGCAGAAGACAGCTAGATTCAAATATCTACATCTGTAGTCAATCCCTTACCTTATGTTGGTTTGGTGGAAGTAAGTGAGGAAAAGTAACTTCATATAAATATGTGGTTAGAAAAAGAATTATTTTTGTAGCCAAATCTGACAATTTTAGATTTCTTAAATTCCATACCCTAACTCATCAGGTAATAGTTCTTAAAGATTACTGGCAATGTGAAATCTGAAATTGTATAAAATTTTGTTTTGTGTGACATTACAACCCACTGATCCATACCCTACTTGGGATGAGTCTTTTGCCTGTACATCATTTCATGACCTCATGCATTGGAAAATACTGTTTCATTGAGTTAAAGTAGATCTTCTAAATGTTGACTCATGATAATACACTATCAGAAGAATTGTTTTATTGATCTGACCACCAGCTACATTGGAAATATCTTACGCTGCCAAACTCATGGTGGTGAATATTAGTTTTCCAAAATCCTAATTCTCAATTGATTGCTTCAATTTTATCAGTAGCAACAGTTGATGATCAACATTCTACTGTTTTCCCTGAAATGACAGGTTCATCTCATTCTTTTCTGACAAGAAAAGGCCAGGCCAGGAAGATAGTTGTATCAACTCTACAAGGTTATGTAAGGGCTCACGTTTCTTCTAATTGTTCTGTTAATCCCCAAGGGGTTTTCCTCACTCATAGTCAGACCTGGCTCACTGAAACAACATCTGCTTTCTGCAAGGGGCAAAGATAAGAAGTCAAGGGCAAGCAATTGGCTGTTAGGAAAATAATGGCAAAGTTGCCCACATCCTTCCAGCTTCTTACTTTGCACTGGCAAGGACTTGACCAGATGGCCAGGCTGAGACTGTCATGCAGGAAGGGTTTCCATTTAAAAGGGAGATACAGAGAGTGGTTGCTGGGGAAGATTAGTAATATCCATCATCAATATAGGGAAATGCTTTACAACACTGGGAGGGATGTGAAGAGAAGCCAGTGGTCTTTAATCATAGAACAATTTAAAGTACTTGTTTATATATAAGAGAAATAGATTTTTAACATATAGAAACTGAACCTAGTGATACTTTACAAACACTGAATTTATAAAACTATATATTTTGCCTTTCCCTTCTGGAGCAAATTAATTCTTTTTGGGCCTAGTCAATAGACTTGCCCCAAGGAAGACTGTGTTCTTTTGGTGGAGGTCATCAGTTGTATAAAGTGTAAATAAACTGATATCTGACTGGTTTATGGAACTTATCTTTGGGCTTCATTAAAATCCTGCATTTCTAACTTAGAAAAAGGAAGGGAGACATTGACTTACTGTCAAAACCAACAAGGTCTGGATGAAGGCCCCTTGAAAGTCTCATTCCTGTGAGCTGGTAAACATTTATAAGCTAATTTGAAATGAGATGCTTAATTACATAATTTCATTCCAATTAAGCTGCTAATTAATTGACAGGGCATCTTTGAGTGCTTTACACAGTACAAGTAAAAGGCAGCAGCATCTTGAGCCTATTACCTGTGACCCTTTGGGAGAGATCAGTAAATAACTATATAAGAGGTTGGAAACAGAGTTTGTTAAAAATGAAAATAAGAGGCCAGCCTAGGGAGATCCAGGTCCAGGACCACTTCTGGCTCAGGACCACCTCTGGCTCAGCTCTCTCTCATCAGACCCTTTTTTGAGAGAGAGTAATGAGAGGAAAAGAAACCTCTAACTAAGCATTATGTGCCCAGCCTTGTACTAGGAAGTTATACAAGTGATATAGGACATTAAATCATCTGTCCAGTTGTTGTTTTAAGGAATAGTTTATTTGGGAGGTAGGTAAGTAGCTTTGCCTCTCTCAACCTTTAACTTACCTTTTCTCTTTCCTCTCTTTCTGCCCCACCCTCCTCAAACCTTGTCCTGCACAGGGATCAGCTATGTCCACTTAATCTCTGCAGAGGGAATGAAGTTTGTGTTAACAGTGAAAAGAATTCTAAATTGAAATCAGTTTTTCAAAATAAAATGTGTTATTTTACCACTCACATTCTGCAGCCTTTTAGACTAGAAAGATATAATATAGGAATAAACATTTATTCTTACCCCCATGCATGATATACTTGTTTCTTTACTCGCCTGCATTGAAGAAGATATTATTATTGGAATGTGTCTTTTTCATCACTTAATACAGAAGCAGAAACCTGTGGGGTAGGCGGGCTGGCTGTCTAGCTGCTAAATGTGAGTGTTGGCTCAAGGATCTTTTCAAATCATTTCAGAAAATGCTCAGAGGCTGCATTATCACATCTTTACATCTTATAATTGGTTTTATTTTAATAAAGAATAAAATAAGGTCAAGTGCAGATTTGTCACCCAACCCAGAGGGTTTCATGTGGCTTATCACTCTGTATTATCATCCAGCCTGTAACTGGCATCATGTGTCTTTGTTTTTTAAGTATTTGAAAAGTTGAGTTTCCACTCAGCTGTATCAACTCTCCTGCATATCTACAGTTGCCTGTCCCTAGATAGCAGCAGAAATCTCATCACCTCATGTCTAAGTGTCTGTGTGGGCATGAAATTGTTAGGAATCACCTGAGCGAATTACCGACTCAAGAATTCATTGCTTAAAAACAAGTTAATTTCTTTAACAGAAGCATGCAGGACCCCAAAGAGATTATAACTCACACAGTTGTTAAGGACCAGGCAGTATCTTTCTCCTCTTTCCCACCCATCCCCACAGACCTCCTGAAATCCTCACAATAGAGAGGCATCCAGTGGGAACCAGAAGAGAAGCATCTCTGCTGTCTGTATCTAACCTCTCCTTTAGTTCTAACTAGCGCTAGAATCATCTCAAAAAACTCCTTCCCACAAGAGTGAGGTGATGATGAGCATCCTGGCGGTACACCTCCAGTCCTGGCCACTGCTGGGAAGAGTTAGGCTGTGACCCCCTGAGGTCCACTTCCTCGGGCGCCTCAGAATTTTAACGTGAACCCAACAAATCTCCATGGTATGTGTGCACATGTTTATTGTATATTGCAACCAGAATGCAAGAGCAGAGTGGAAAGGCAGGTGACATGTGATAAGCAGATATCTGGTTGTGGTCATAATTAAGCCCTTTCAATTGTACTAATATTGAATGGAGTGCTTAATCAGAAATCACAGGGTTGGCCCATACTTGGATAAACATTTATGGACTCATACATTGATGTCATACAAATTATATATCTATACCTATTACAGACTTTGTGGACGTTCAAGTCCCTTTTACAGGAAACTCTAAGGCTTTGGAACACTGGACTTCTGGCCTGGTGAGCCTCTTATTTCTCTTCACATGGCGGACTCAACTGTAATATGGGCAATCCCATTTATGAGGACATATGAGGGAAACAGTCCTCATTCTGCCAAGCCCTGGTTTGCCCTTATCTCCAGATCATCATAAATATTTTACCTGATCTTATTTCCACTAGATCAGAGCCCAGTTGAGACCCTCATCCAAGTAGAGGAGACCTTTCGGTAGGTGCATTTGTAATTTAGTTTATTTTCATAGAGTTATTTACTTCTTGATGAAAAATGTAGATTAATAAATAAAACAAAATATTTAGAATGTGGATTTTTTTTAGACCCCAGATGTTAAGAACTCCTTGGTGTGCCTGTGATGGAATTATAAAACACATAGGAACTGGCATGAAACTAAGGCCATCAGGAGAGTGGATGAAGTGAACAAAAAATTGGTTTAACATTCCTAAGGTTCTTGTTTGCTCTCTTCTTGAGGCGAGACAGTTTTAATTAGCTTCTTATGTGTCATTAAGCATGAAGGCATCCTCACCTCTGGATACTTATATCATGGATATGAAAACTTTATTTATGGTAGTTATTAATTTTTCAGTTATTTTAAATTTCTTGAAACACATTTAAAGATACTTCCAAAATTCGCGTTTTGCTATTAATCATCTATGTCCTGAAACTATATTGCTAAATAAAATTTTGCTGTATTTGTTTGTGGGAATAGGAATTGGATTTAGAGTAGGAAGGATAAAACCCAGGATTCTTTTCCATCCTGTTCAAATCAGGAATTATGGTCTGGATTTTTCTTTTTTCTTTTCTTTTCTTTCTTTTCTTTTCTTTTCTTTTTTTTTTCTTTCCTTCCTTCCTTCCTCCTTTCCTTTTCCTTTCCTTTTTCCTTTCACCTTTCCTTTCTTTCTTTCTTTCTTTCTTTCTTTCTTTCTTTCTTTCTTTCTTTCTTTCTTTCTTTCTTTCTTTTTCTTTCTTTCTTTCTTTCTTCTTTCTTTCCTTCCTTCCTTCCTTCCTTCCTTCCTTCCTTCCTTCCTTCCTTCCTTCCTTCCTTCTTTCCTTTCTTCTTTCCTTCCTTCCTTCCTTCCTTCCTTCCTTCCTTCCTTCCTTCCTTCCTTCCTTCCTTCCTTCCTTCTTCTTTGACTTATTTATTTATTTTAATGGGAGAACTTGCAGGGGGAGGAGCAGAGAGACTCCTGAAACTGACTGTCTGCAGCACACGTTAGCCCCATTGAGGGCTAGATGCCAGGACCCTGAGATCATGACCTGAGCCAAAATCAAGAGTCAGCTGCTTAATCACAGGCGCCCCAGTGCTGGATTCTTCTGTGGGCTGGAGGGAGGCTTCTTTCCTTGCTGGTTCTCTTACATGTTTGATAGCATCAGTACTGAGTCTGACCAGATCCCCAAGGAAGCCCATTGGGAAGGTGGCTGGGCCAGTGTTTTCACTCTGGAATACACTTAAGTTTATTGAAAGGATCATATTCTATCATTGACTATCCTTTACTTAGATGGCATTTCTGAATGTACATTTTCAGAAATTATTTTGAAGATTGAACATCATGAAAAAAAAGCTATTTTTAGGATATTATGTTCGATTTCCAAAAGCAGTGGAATAATCACGTGAACTAGATATTTCCATAATGAAATAGCAAATTTTGAAAATGACTAAATTTTATATAAATGCAATAGTTTTGAATGGCCTTGGGGAAAAGTAAGAAATTATTTCAAAATGTTAATGACATTGAAACATCTTTTGACCTTTTAGAATTTGTCTATTTTCTGAAGTTTCTTTAGTAAATGTATTTTATTTTATTTTTAAAAATTTAACTAGAATAGAATATTCCAAAATGGGGAAGCATTGCAGCATGCAGTTCCGAGCAAGGACTTTGGGATGCAGGCCACTGCAGGCTAGGTTCCTTGGACAAAACCCTTTTGCCCAATAGCTTATTAGTAAAGGGAGGTAAGAATACCTGCTTCATGGTGTTGCTGAGAGGGTCACATTGAAACATCCTCAAAGCCCTTAGTACTTTGCCTATGAAATGATATTAACTATTACTTTCATATCATCATTAATAAATGTACTGTTTTTCAAGTAGAAGAATACAAAATCCAAATTGGAACATTCTCATAAGATTTTTAAAAAAAGAACATTTTTACTGTGAAGGTTATAACCACCAGTTTTTAACTAAATAGGTAATTAAAGCTCTTTCTTTTTAAGCATTTGGTGATCCAACTTATGGTGTTTTCCCATATACAAAGTTAGTAATGGTTCTAGTTTCTTTTTGGATCATCTAAAGTAAGCAAATTTCTATAGAAATACAGATAAAAAGATATGATTCTTGCTTCTGTTTGCTTCCAGTATTACTTATTCATTTTGTCTTGGAATTAAAGCAATGGAAAGTTGGACATCATTGGTTTCATTGTTCACAGACAAGTTTTCCTGCTTACTCTGTGACCTTGAACACATCCTACCTCTCTCTCTGCCTCTGGACCAGTGAGGGAGCTTTCATCTACTAAGGAGATGAAAAGCTCCTGAAAATGCCCTTCAACAATAGCACATCAGAGGCAGAATAGGTCCAGAGTTGCTGTATTCAGTGGCTCACCGACAGCATCTGAGATCTAGGTTTTCTCCCCAACCATCTGTCCTGTCATCTTCAGTGTCTCAGTTTGGTTCTCATCTTTTCCCCCTCATGCACACGAGTTGGCACTATAGGACCAGGCATTACACACAGATGTAACAAACTCCCATGGAGAGACAATGAATGTATCTTTTCCGTTGTATCCTTCATATAAGACTGAGAAACTCTTTCCCACAAATCCTCACCCCCAGGATTTTTTTGACATGACATGGGTCATAACTGGGTCACTTATCACTCCAGCCAGTAACTGGCAAGACTAGTGCCATTGCTCTGATTGGCTAAAGCAGAGTGAGATCCGCTATGGGTTAGACTAATCTGGGTTTACCCCTGAGCTAGAGATGGTGGGCTTTTCCCCGAAGGTTGGATATGTGGATAAAATTTTGTTCAGGAGTTAATGTACTTAGGTAACAATGCACAGTATCTACTAAAGCCTTAATTTCTTTAGCCCGTAAAGTGGGGGAAATACCAATTCTATCTAAGTCATGGTATTTTTTTTTTTTTTTAGAGTAAATGAAACAATGTTAGTACTTGCACTTGTAAGCAGGCCCATAACTCTGAAATGAACAGCGATGCTTTTGGGATGAGCTTGATGTTCTTTAGCCAGTTATGTTTAACTCTAGGCTTTTTCTTCACCTGCTTTCCCACTGTTCAGAGCTCTTACATAGCTGACTACACTGACGTCCACAATAATCACATTCCAACTCCATGTGATGGTAAGAAACATCTACATGACTTCCAATCCCCTTCCTTCTTTAAATTCTTTTAAGTCTTCTGGGAGCCATTAATAAAGTAGGGAAAAAATACAATATCAAATATGTATACTATCAAGATTCATTTTATGAAGGGACTCAACAAAAGGCAAGTTTATTCATGTTGTAAAACTACCATGTATTCCTTCTTTCTGAATATGTAAAAGGAGAACTCAGAGGGCTGTGGTTTAGCATGCATGCTTTCTTACCAAACACTTTTCTCACCCCCTTGTTCTGGCCACTTTGGGGTGAAATCTTTTATGCAAATGTGATCCACCAAGAAGGACTGATTTGTCCTCAGGCCTCAGCCAGTGTCCATTCTCTTATGCCCTAGGATTTGTTTCCTAGCGGCCTCTGGTCCTGTGGTTGAGGCTCATTGCCAATTCAGTTCTAACACAAGAGCACTTTCCCTTTTTTTCTCAGGTTTTATTTTCCTTTGCATTTATCTGTGCTTCCATCAATGCAAAATACTGAAAGGTTCGAATTGATTTTCCTTCTTGAAACATGAAAGGTCTGTTTTTCAAACTTCAGTATTTCCTAAGGAAATATCTCTGATCAATATGTGCAAGAATTAAAGAGAAACTCTAAACTCCCCCTCTGATTGTCAGTAACTCAAAGCAACCTGTTTACCTACTTGGATTCTTCCCAGCAGAAAATGTTAACAATTGTAATTATCACTATTATGCAATATGTTCAATTGTACAATCAATATAATTGTCAAATGGAAATTATACAATAAATATAATTGCTGCTTTACTCCTGTGCAGTATTTCACTGGCACTTCACATTTATTTTGTCCTTTAATTAGTAACAGGTGTAATTACAGTACTGTGCTCAGAGCTGAAGCTGAGTAATTGGCAGGAGTGGGCACAGGCCATGGCTATTGAGAGGGGCCCCGCATGACTCATTCTCTGCTGGGATTGCCTGAGGACACCACACAGCCCACAGAGCAGCCCAAAGTCAAGAAGACTGGTGGGCGCTTTTAGTGTAAAATCCAGGTCAAGAATGCTCTGCAGTCCCTGAGACACACTATTTTTCCAACCCTCTCTCTTGAATTCCAGCACCCCGTTGGACCTATTCTTTGTCCATCTAGATGAATGTATTCATTCATTCATTTAATAAGTATTTATTGAGCACTATTTGCATGCCAGGTACTATTCTGTGTGGAGGGGATATTCAGGGAATAGAGAAGCACAAAGCTTACAATCTAGTGGATAAAAGCAGGGACCACAGAAAAAACAAACCAAGAGATAAGAAATTTATGGTGAGAAGTGCTAGGAAGAAAAACTACTATAACATAATAATGTGTTTTGATGAGGTGGTCAGGGAACCTTTCCAAGACATGACATTTGACTTGAGATGTTAATGATGAAACAGGCTATTCGGGCAGGGGTTGTGGCAACTGCAGAGACTCTTAAGGGGAACAGGCTTAGGAACAAGCTGATAGTATTCAAGGAGTGAGGAGGAAAGAGAAAGAAAGAGAGACAGAGGCAAAGACAAATGCAAGGTGTGCTGGAAGAAATCAATAGAAAGGGGATTACATTTTAGGGGGTCTTTAGGTTATAAGAAGGGATTTGATATTCTAAGTGCAATGGGAATCTAGTGGAGGGTTTGGCGCAGTGTTGTGGCACACATTGATTTACATGGACCATTCTACCTGCTATATAATAAAATACATGGTAGTGGAGCAAGCATTGAAAGAGACCAGATGGGAGAAACTCCAGGTAGGAGTTGCCGGTTGCTCAACCTAGAATGGTACCAGTGGAGAAAGAAAGAATGTAGTGATTAAAAAATATATATATATTTGGAGAGTAGAGTGGCCATTATCTGCTAATGGAGTTGGTATGAATGATGAGACAAAGACTGAAATCCCTAATGGCTCTAGGCTTTTGGCTTGGAACTAAGTGAGATGGGGATGTCTGGGGAAAACAAACTGAAACAGTTTTAAGAGTAGGAAAACATACTCATTCCATTGGAAATGCCATTAGACATCCAGGTAGCCATTTGGATAAATACCCTGAAGGGAGCAGTCATTACTGTAGACATAAATATGAGACTCAACAATACTGAGATGGAATTACTCATGGACCAGGGTGTGATAAATAGCAGAGACAGAGGAGGTCTCAGGGTTGAACTGTGAGTGGTTGCAACATTTAGAAGTTCCATGATGAGGAAGAGTCAGAAAAAAAAAATCAGAAAGAGCTTCCAGTGAGGTAGAAGGAAAACTAGAAAACTCTGGATGCTACTCCATCCAAGAGAGGATAAGAATAGAGGGCTTTTAACTATGTGAGATATCGCTGACATGCTAAGATGAAAGAAAAGACATGGTCTTTGGACTTGACAGTGTGGAGGCTGCCATTGACCTTGTCAGAGCAATTTTAGTGGAGTGACTGGGATGCAAGTGTACATGTGGGTTGAAGATAAAATGTGAGGTGAGGAAATACAGACATCATGCACAGATGACTTTGGGGGAGTGCTATGACAAAGAGCAAGAAGCCCGGCTGTAGGTGGAGGGATACCAGGGTCAAAGAAAGGCTATTGGATATTTTTGTATGCAGAAAAGTATGCATGATGAGAAATGGATGCTGCAAGGTGGGAGGTGAATTTCTATGGGAACAAAGTCCTTGAGTAGATGAGACATGAAATCCAGAGTGTAAGTGAAGGGACTGCCTCCAGCAGGAACAGAGGCTTGTGTTCCTTGCGGTAAGAGGGAAAGCGAGAGTGTGGGCACAGATTCAGGAAGGTCAGTCCATGTGGTAGTGGGAGGACTGTTGCTGCCTCCCAGGAGTTCGTGATCTGAAGGAGAGAGACACGTCGTGCACATCTCCCTGTGTGAGTCAGACAGCGGTCTGAGCACAGAGAAGCAAGTGCCGTGGGAGGGCAGGGGTGGGAAGACTTATCCTCCAAAGTTTGACAGAAGAGGTAGTGTTTGACTTGGGTTTTTAATAATACCTGCAATTATACTGTTATTTGACTTTGACACCAACACATTTTAGGGCACTTTCTCTAGAAGACTGCCTGGTCAAGGAAGACCCAGGTTGATCTTTTATTCTTGGGGATCATGTCCTTCCCCCAAACACTGCAGACTGTCTCAGGCATCACTGCCTTCTCAAATGCCCCATTCTCCTTTGAAAACTCCCTCTCTCCTCAGTCTTTGGCTAAATTTTAATTATCTTTCAAGGCTAAGTTGAAGTGTCACCTCTTCCAGAAAGCCTTCCCAATCTATCGCCAGCCCCCTATCAAGTTGAGTTAGCTTTCTTCCTGCGTGTAGGTGGGGCAGGGAGAGGGATTCCTATCTCTTTGATGTGTTAGCATGGGCGTTGGTCTGATCCACATGGTTGAAAGAGCTCAGGTGAGAGAAAGCTCAGAGTTCCAGAGGGCTCGGTTGAAGGCTGCTAGAACAGGACTGTATTTGCCGTCCTGGAAAAAGTGCTTTTTTGTGTCTCTGTATGTGTTGTAGAGTCTAGCCTTGTACATGACTTTGGTCAAAGATCATATTTTTGCTTATGATGAACAAACAAGCAGTTAAGAATCACAAGGAAAACCTTCAGTTTAGAGGTCAAAAATCCCACTTGATTGCCAAGTATGGGTCATTTTGGGTGGGACTCAAGTACTATCAGCACCCTCTCTACAGCCCAGGGATGGAGCTTTGTTATGAGCATGGCCTCTGATAGGAATGTACAGGGCAGAAACTTTGTCTTGAAAACAGTCTTAAACCACTAAGAAAGGTTACAGCTCTTAATCTGAAGATCCCCAGAACCTGCGAATATGTCATGTTGCAAGAGGTGATGAGATAAGGTTGCTTGCTCATCCCCTGATACTGAATGGAGAAATGTTCCTAGATTTTGTATGGGACCAATGCAATCATAAAAGTCCTTAAAAGTAAAGAGGGAAGCAAGAAAGTCTGTGTCAGAGGGATGTAGCGTTAAAAGGACTTGACCAGCTATTGTTGGCTTTGAAGATGGAACACAGCCACAAGTCAAGAAATGTGGGCAGCCTCTAGAAACTTGAAAGGCAAGAAAATGGGTATGTCCCTAGAGCCTCCAGGAGGAACACAGTTCTGCCGACACCTTGATTTTAGCTCAGTGAGAGCTGTTTTGGATTTATTACTTGCAGGATTGTTAAGATAATAAATTTGTGTGTTTCAAACCACCAGATGTATGGTGACTTCTTACAGCAGCAATAGAAGAGTAATGCACCCTGTGATGAGCCTCCATGCCTGAATCTGAAAATGCTTGGAAAACCCACACATAGTAACAAAGCATAAATAGGTGACAAGGTGAAAACCCAGGAGTCATATACCAAATGTTTTGCATTATTATATCAGCACTCTTCCAAGTTAGCCGGTACTGACTACATAGCAATTTTCAGACATAAGGCCCCAGAGACTGTTTCCTCAGCTTGACAATGGGGGTAGTAAAAAATTCATATGTTGTGGAAGAGATGTGAATAAGATGATGTAC
The DNA here is from genome assembly GCF_037043125.1 of Eumetopias jubatus. NCBI lineage: Eukaryota > Metazoa > Chordata > Mammalia > Carnivora > Otariidae > Eumetopias > Eumetopias jubatus. The sequence continues at coordinate 47,616,440 of NW_028274823.1, read as the reverse complement.
TCAAAATGATTTGGTAAACTCTACATTTTCCTCTCAAATCTCTGGGATAATTTTAACGAACTTACGTAGCATTAGAAAGTATACTGGCCTGCGAGACAGAAAAACTGGGTTCATGCCTCAGGTCTGCCCGCTGTGACCTTCTTACAAAACCCATTTAGCCTTTGTGGAGGCTTCTTTATCTCATTGGTAAAATATGGATATAACAGCCTATTCATCTATGCTGAAAGATAATCATAAAAGCAAATGTACTTTATACATAATGAAGGCATTGCACATGCAAAGAATTATCATTTTGAGATGGTCAGACTCTTTCCGACCAGATAGAAGGTCAAATATTGTTCTCTCCTAAATGAGCTACAGCGAGTGAGTGATGAGGAAGATGGTAGAAGGCAGGTGTGGTTTGTCCATACAATCAGCAGGTCCTTTCTCCAGCCGCTGTGTCCAGAAGTCAGTCCCTCTCCAGACTGAATTGCTCAGGTTTTAAGACAACCCCAGTAGTCTTGAGTAGAAAGGCTCTTGGGAATCATTCTTCCATATTTTAGTTGATTTCTGGAAATGTTGTAGCTACCCCAGATTCAGTTCTGTGGTTCAAGGTTCCAAACCTAATTCCCTGAGCTGTCCAGTGAATAGAAATATAAGAATTAAAAGGTTCTTGGATGTCAGAGAATGCATCTTAAGGATTTAAGAAAATTCTGTCCATCTTGAAAGGAGGCTGTGAGTCTAGGACTCAGGATGAGAGTGGCCAACCACATTCATCACAGCTTCAGGGAAGCAGAAACCCCACTGATTCTTCTGACTGTTCTGCCTTCAGCATACTGCACAGCAGGAGTCACATAGCAAATGCTCAGTGAAGGAATGAATGCATTTTTTTCTATTATATAAAGGAAATGTGCCCTTTTTTTAAAAAAAAAAATGTGGGTCTTCTTTTCAAGGAACTTGGTGAGTTCAGTGGGTCACCTTCCTATGAGTTCTCTGAGTTTTCATTTCTGCGATATGAAGGCTCCAGAGTGCTTTCTGTGTGGAACCATGTGCCAGGCACACAACCCTCCTACACAAGACCCAAAATTGTTCTGCAAAGAAGGGAAGTATGTAAAATTTGGTTATATATATAAAGTGCTTAGAATAGTGCACAGAACATAGTCCCATGTAGTTGCTGTTTTTATTATTCTCGGTGATCTGGTGTGGGCTTATTTGTCTTCTGATTGATAATTTTACTCTCAATCCATGTTTTGAATATTGTCCCATCTCTCCCCACCCCCCAAACGGGAATGCTGTGCTTAAAATCAGAAGGAAAGTATATTATCCTAGATAAACAACACTGGATTCCAAAACGGTGCATGAAGAACCATATAATATTCATCTAAGCTAATACTAGAAAAAGAAAGGCTGTTCTAGAACTTACGCAATTCCTGATAAACTTGAGAAGCAAAAAAATGCTCTTGAGATCTTTAGGTTGTTAGTATTTTCCTTTTTAGAAAAAAATTGTCTCTAATTCTTTAGTCCCCAAATATGCAATTATTATAAACAAAACGGAAGCAGTAACTAAACTGTTCCTTGATATAATGGCTTTGTTTAAATTGCTCTTGAAATCTTAAAATATTATTCGTAACATGAAATTGATGTAATCTGATCAAAAGAGAGGACATTTAATTAAAAATGTGTAAGGCATCTTGAGTTGAAAATCAGTGAATATTTTGTACACGGTAACTGATGTTACCTTATGAAAATAAAATCTTACATACTTGTTCCATTAAAAGCCTCTGCTTCTAATCACTTAGCTATCATGAGGCTATCACTTTGCTATCACTTTATAGTCATTGAAAATATGGGGAAGGAATCCCTGACAACATTAGTTGAAGAAACACACAGCTTATCTGACTACTTTCAGGACGTTTCAGATGCAATATGGGAGAAAAAGATATATAAACGCTATTTCCCTGAGTTGCAGATCAAACAAAGGGCAGATTTTTTATCTTTGCAACAGTTCCTAGGGGAAAAACAAAATAAAAGATGGTTTAGAAAGAGAGAATAACATTTGTAATTCTTGGTTGTCTTATTAGTAAGAAAGAGAAATTCTTGACAGAGAGGTAACATTACCACATGTGCTATTTGAGTGGGATGTATTTCCAGGATTCAGTGCAAAGAGAGGAGATTTAAAAACCCCAAACTTCTTATACCATCAGTCTTTATCAACCTACATTAACTTGGAGAAAGGCCATTATTTCTGAGGTCAAAAAAAAAAAGTTGGTTTATTCATTCATTCACTTGCTCATTCATTTACTCTTTCTTCTAGTTTGAATTTATAGATTATTAGTTGGGTGTGAGGGCCTTTTTCTAACTAATATTTCACACAACTTAAGAAAGGATAAATAAAGGTATGTATTAATTATATCACTAATCTATTAATCTATTCATTTATTCTTTAAACCCTATTATAGTGTATAATGCCAAGCTTCTCAAACCTAAACCAAAAATATGGAATAAATTTGTAGGACTTTCTGGAATCTTCTCTCTAATTCTGGGATGTTGGTTGCAGCTGTGCTTAGTTCTCCCTGTTCAGACATGTTTCAGGACCCGATTCACTGAATATAGTTGGTAGTCTAAGCGTGTACGTTGGGAAACGCTTTCCTATGAACATTTAAATGAACAGATAAACTGGTCTATCTTTTAATGCACCAATTTTTTATGCAAATGTATACTTGAGACCCTTAAAATCACTCTTCTTACGTAGAAGTATTTTTAGGCATTTTATGTAAGACCTTGATTTTCTCATCTATTTGTACTTATGTTAATGTATATATGGCCAGACCACAAAGACAGTGATTTCTTACCTAGCAGGGTGATGTCTGTCATGTCATATTAGGATCACTGCATATAAAACCAGGATTTAGATGGGGGTCAAGGAAGCAGTCTGTGCCTGCTGCCCACAACATTACAAGTTTTGCTGTATTAATCTAGTTTCCAAAGCATACTTTCCTTCCTTCCTCCCTCCCTCCTTCTTTCCTTTCGTTCCTTTCCTTTCCTTTCCTTTTCCTTTTCCTTTTCCTTTCCAGACCGTTGCCCAGAATCCTGGTTATTGAATATGTATGTGTGCAGCTGTATGTGGAGGTGGAATAGAGGAAGGAACGCACTTCTGTCTTAGCACTTAGGAAATTATTGTGATGGTTGGTTTTAGTCCCCAAGTTTTAGTTCCTTATCTGCAAAATGGGACTAGAAAGCAGAAAAGGCGAGAGCATGGATATGTCCCTAGAATATTGGCAGACACACAGTTCTGCCAACACCTTGCTTTCCTTCTCTGCAAAAATGTCAGGAACTCATGTAGGTGCGGCAACTTCATGGTGAACAAAACAGAAGGTTGCAGAAGTGGTGACAGTGTGCATTCATGGCTCTCTGCTTATACAACTCACCCTCTGTTAATAATACCACTCACATTGATTTGGCTGGTGGTGCTGAGGACCCAGCATTTATAGCAGTGGTTCAGGAATACTGACCCTTGTCCCCCGGCTGGGTCTTTCCTGACACACTGATATGCACTTCTCATTATTCATGCCCACCCAGTACCTAACACTGAGTGGATATTCGGATATTTGCATCCTTGTTAGAGGGAACCATTGATTATATTTGTTTTGTAGATAATGTTGTAATTAACAGATGGAAGAAGGTCAGAAAGAGGGCTAGGCTAAGGACCATGTGATGAGATTACTCAGCCTGCTGCTTATTTCTCAGAAGGAATGAAAGATTAGGGAAGTAGGAGGGGAGTGGGGTGGATTTCTTACCTTAGCTGTCAAATACTGTGTATCAACTGTGCGATCTAATTCTATCTTTACAGCCGTCCTTGAAGAAGTGGGAATAGAGAGGCAAGATGACTTTCCCAGCATCACACAGATAGTGCAGCGATGGCGTTAGGAAAGGAATTGGGCCCTGTTGGTCCCCAGAGCCCTTTCTCTGTCCTTATCTCCTGAGGTAAAACTGATAACTTCGTTTGAAGTAAACTTAACACTCCGAGTTCAGAGCATCAGGGAAAGGCCTTGCAATATTCCTGTCCTGTTGCCACTGAAGGGGGAAAAAAAAAAAGGATATCAATTTCATATTCAACTGAGCCAAGTTCAATTTCAGTTAAATGGTCTGAACTATAGGGCTGAGGTCCAGGGTGGACAGCTCGAGCTTGGCAAGATACAGTTGCAGTTACAAACACTGGAGCCAGAAGCTTGCAGAAAGACTTAGACTCCATGATCGGAAGACCTAGCCTACTTTCCTGGAGAGAAGTAGTTTAACAAATAGAGTTTTGAATGTACTTTAGCCAAAAGTTATTGGTGTTTTAATATTGTTTAGGATGGTTTTGATTTCTCATAGGAGTAAAATCGCGAGTGATCTGAAATCATTCTATCATGAATTGTCCATTCTTTCTTGTGGCACTTGAATCCGCTCTCCAGGATTTCCAGGTGTATACTTGAGGTTAAAAAGAAAAATCTTAATGAAACCTACTGAAGGAGACCAATTAACTTCTTAAAGAATAGTGACCATTTTGATGGGAGGCTTTTTAAGTATGATTATTGAGAGGAAAACCTCCAAATAGGACTGATAAAGTTGTTTTTTTCAGCAGGGAACTGATAAAGGTGTTCTTAGAAAAGCAGTGTGAGAAGGAAACATAAACATAATTAACCAAGATACCTTTGAAAGGTAACTGTTATAAGAGGGAAACTATAGGACCACTTGCAGTAGATTTCTCTGTGATATGTATTAAGTGCCTTTTCTTGAGGAGATCCAAAGTGTATTTCACTTAAAATAAATTCAACATTAGTTCATTTATTCATTCATATTCAGATTTGCTAAGAATTTAGAGGATAGTGAGATATGAGTCATGCTCCATAGGAACATAGAGCTTATAGACCGAGGTGATTAACATATACTTATCAACATAGCAGTAAAGAAAGGGAAATAAAAAGGGGAATAAATATTTCTGAAGACCTTCTATGCTACCTAACAGGTATATATAATTGTTTTCATTTTAGAAAGGAAGAAACAGGTTTAGATGGGTAGTGCAGTTTGCCCAAGTTCACACAGGTATACAACTCAGATTTGATTTATTCTCATTTCAAAGTCAGGTAGCATTTGATATGTACATTGGAGATAGAGATGTTACAAATGGAATTTTAGAGTATGGTCATTCCTGAGTGGCAGCTTTTTGGGTTGAGGAGCAAACAAAGGGGCATGTGGATCTTCATCAGTTCTCCCCGAGTGACAAGCATTTGAGAAATAGGAAGGAAACAAATACAAACGTCAAAGTTACCTTAAGCTTCACTGACCACTTTTGAGAGAACAGTTCCACATACACCTCTTTGTCTCCTCCAGTCAATGAATAGTTGCTACTAAGTGAATTCACATTCTTTTATATTGTGCAAGTCATCATCATTACTTGGAAACCATGTTGTCTACATATGTCTAGATAGAGCTAAGCTTCTTCTCTTCAGGATGCCCTGATTGAAGCCATGTGTATCATTGTTTGAATCAAAATCGGTAGTTTAAATGTTAAGATCTCAACCTAAGGGGATGGTAGATTCCTGTTTTTTACTGAACCCCTGTTGGTAGATGAAAAAGGCATAGTAGTATAAGAGGGATGGACAGTATGGGTCTGACTAGCAGGAAAACATACGCCATAAAAATTACTGAATGCTATTAGACAGTATAAAAACTCATTCCTAAAAGTCCCTAGCCCAAAGCACACTTGTGGACAGCAAGCTGTTCATTTGACTGATATGTGATATACACAGAAGATGATGCATTAGATTAGATGGGAGCACATTGGGGAGGACATGAAGGTCAGTATGAAGATGTTGGATTAACATGGAATAATTTGATTATTTTGAACAGAAAAAATAATAATAGCAGCTGTGTTTTAGAAAGACCATCTGTGAGTCATATGTAGGATGGATTGTAAAGAGGAGAGTAAAGACAGAGCCACCAGCCAGGAGGCTGTTGCCTAAGTTCAAGCAAAGCTAGGAGAACATCAGATTAAGTCAGTCGTAATGGCAAAGGAGAACGGTAGTTGGATTCTAATGAGGATTTCATTTCCACAGAAGGGGGCAGCAGAGTAGAAGTAGAGGTAAGGCGGGAGGAAACCTCAAAAATGCCTTTCAGGATTTGAGCGTTAGAAATGCAGTTTGGTTTGGGTTTGGATATAATTGATATTTGAAAATGGAAGTAGCTTACTCTCTGCCACATAGTGATGGCAAGATACTGTTACTGTGGTAGGTCTGTTCACTGTTTCTGGAGACTTTTTACATGGTAGCATTGCTTAGAAATATGACTTTGTCTATAAATCAAGACCATAACCATCTTTCATGGGTGGCCAACGTGAACAAAGATCATAAGAGATACATGCAATCAATAGGTAAAATTTATAAATTATAATACACATAAAATAATGAATGTGCACATGTTTAACCACTATTTCCTTTTACATTATCCGTCCATAGGAAATCAAATCATAGGAATCAAAAGCAGAATATTCCTTGGTGAACAAGGAATCAGAACAATGAAAGTTGAATGGGCCACATATTTAACAATAGCTGGGTACATTCATCTGCCCACAGAAATGGCCTTGCCAGGATGACAAACAATTGAAATCTCTCCATTAAGTCTCCATTGTCCTGCATTGGTCAAGATTGGCTGGGTTATGCTATGGTAATAAGCAATAATGGTTTAAAAGTAGAAGGGTTCCTTGTTGCCAAAGCTACATGTCGATTGCACATTGGCTCTCTGTCTGGTCCCTGTTATATTTACTCCATGATTAGTGTGATGGAAAGCTTCCATCTAGATCACTGCCGGTTTACAGTGGCAGAGAAGAGACACATTGAACTACGTACCAACCCTTTAAGTTACTACAAATGGCACGTCACTTTAGCCCATATTCCATTAGAGCAAATATTATGTCTTCTCCTGAGTTCAGGCAGGCAAGAATGCATGAGAATGATCCCTTTACTAGGTACTAGAATATTTAGCATTCCATAATGCAGTCAGTTGCACTGAGTCAGATTTGGATGACAACCAGACTTATATCTCTTATTTTTTTCTTCCTTATTTGACTAACCCATTGATCAAATACTTTAATTCATGTAAATACAAATGCATCAATCAAGCAACACTGAATTCTTTTTGGAGTGAGGAATTTTCAAACTTTTTAAGATACCATTGTATATCTCTGCTTTGATTCATTAAAGTTGGCTGTATGGCTCATTTCTAAGACAATGCTCTTATATTTTAGAATTAATTCACTTCCCTGTATAACCCATATATTAACAGGAACCTTATAGAATCTGAGGCATTGATAGGATATACAAGCCATATATTAGTCAAGGCAACTATTAGTAATTTGTAGTAAGCAGCCCTAAAATATCAGTGTCTTTAATAACAAGAAAGTTTTCTTGTTCATATTATAGCCTGATGAGGGTCTGGTAATTTTCTTTGGAGGCTCTCTTCTGGGAGAGATACCTTCTCTTTGAGACTCTATTCACTCTCTCACATTCTCTGCCTTGGCATGTGTCTTGGAGATCATACTAGTTAGACTCCATTGTTGGGCCCTTTGCTGTCGCTTGCTGATTGGGTTTAGCCAATAGAGGACAACAACATGAGATAACTGAAGAGCAGGAGGAGGGATTAGTTTGGGTTGTTTATTTTTGCAGTGCTTTCTTTGTTAGTATCTGCCTTCTTTTCAGGGGGAATTCTCCATAAAGCTCTATCTCTGGGTTCTGGAATCTACTTCTCATTTGCTTCTTCAGGCCAGGAGTGGAAATGTCTCCCTATGGTTGGTAACCCTGGGGTACTATATCATTCTTCATTGCTCACTGTAAAGCTTGTCCTCACCTATATACTTTGTCTTTTTGCATCTCTTTTCAATTTCTCAGTCTGTGTGTGCCATGTGTTATCTACTAGAACTCTGACATGTATTCTCCAAGCAGTCATGTGGCAATTCAAGCTCCATCTGTATTGTGATGCATCCATCTTAAATATATGATCTCTGAGGTTGCTGCTGAGGTAAAGATAGTAGACACTTGAAAAGGGTTTTGTGGTCAGTCCTGCACATGTGCATATTACCCTCCACATCTTACTGAGCAGAACCTAGTCACATGGTCCTTATATATTTGGAGTCTTCTTGTGGACCCAAAAGGTAGGAGAAAAAAATGAGATTTGGTGCACATACTATTATCTGTGTCACAAGTGGAGATGTGCAGTAGACAGAAACGTGGATATTAACTCAGAAGGTGATATTAAAGACTTATAAGAAGCTTGGAAGTCACTTGAACATTATGCCAAACTCAACCCTATGACAGCTTCTGATGCTTTTTCCTCACCTCAACCAGATTTCCTTACAGCAATAGCTGACATTTCCATTTTCCAGCTTAGGCTCTGACCTTCAGTGTCACCTTGGATTTCTTCTCTTCCTCTATTTCTGTATTAATTAGGGCCTGTCCTGCAGATTTCAGTTTTGTGGTTCTTCTGTGTCCCACCTGTTCCTTTTCATTTTACCTCATGGCAACCTGGTTTGATGTGCTAGGTGAGGCTGTGTAAGCAAGTGTGAACTGTTGCAGAGGTATTCTATGGAGAAAAGACAAAGACAGACTCTCAGGTATGGCCACAAATATGAAGCATGAAGAGAAGCTATAAAGGTAGACCCTTCTCGGTAAAAGGTATAAGAATGAGCACAATATCCTCAAAGCCACTTCAGTAATTAAGTTCAAGAAGAGTGGAATGGTCAAAAGTGACAAATTCAGGAAGGAGTGAGAGGCCGTGTAGAAAGGAAGTTTGGATGTCCATGCTCATGTCTTCACCAGTATTGGAATGAGGGGCCAGGAATCACTGAAGGCTGCACAGGCACTAGGAAGAGGAAGGTGTTTCAGTGCAATAGGGGCATGCATTTCTATCACTATCATGCTCTCTTCCTTTCCAACCTAAGCACCTTGAACACTGTGCCTGCTACCTTCCCAAAAGACCTTCCTGTCTTTATCTTCTATCTCATCTAATTTTTCAACTGCAGAAATAATTATTTTCTCTGCTTTTTCTTCCTTTGGATCATACCTCATTTGTCTTGTTTAATCATAGCCGGGTCCTAATCATTCCTCAATAATACTTTGATTCTTACCAATTCTCTAGTCCAGTGGCAAATGTTCTGTTCCAAATTTTTCCAAAGTCGGGAAGCCTCTATCAATCACACACGACTGTTCAGTGACCCCCTACTTTTCTTCCTTCTAAGACCTCTTTGCTTCTTTGACTTCTTTTTATGTCTAAGAAAGTGGAGCCCTTCCCTGCTGAGGAATATGTTGCTATTTGCTCTTCTCACCTCTAAAAAAAACCCTTAATTTCTCCTGTTTAATTTGCATCTTCAAATATTTGGTCTCTCCATTATTGTTCACTCTTTTCCTTCAGGAATTAAGAACAGATTTAGGACAAATAATTGAAATCTTCATGACATCCTTTAGACAATACATTTGGCCTCTTCCCCACCAGAGCCTGACAAGTGGCTAAACAAATGGTCCTTCTCTTTGGTTTATTTTCCCCAGCTGACCCTCTGCTGGAATTGCTAATAAACTGCAGAATCGGACAGTGGCAGTCAGAAAACATGCCTAGGGCAGGAGGCCTTGCTAATCCATAGGCAATATTTCCAGAACTGAGCATATTGCAGAAATAGTAGTCCTTTCTGTTGAGGTAGATTTCCCTGATCTCTTCTGATATCCCCAGTGTAGGGATTATTTTTATGTACAGACTGAACCACTCTTGAGGACTCTTTACTGCTTTCCATTTGGCTTTCCCTTTGGGCTGGCTGAAGTAATTGCTTGCTTTCCAATGTCAGAGCTCTTTGAATGTGCACTGTAGTTCTTAGCTATCTCAGTGATCTTCACACTGAAGTATATATTAAAATATTTTTGTCTTTTTATATGTATTCTACATTTCTTCTTCATCTGTCAATTCATCCTCATCTTTATCACCAAAATAAAAGTAGTAGTGCCTTGTGAAAATCGATCACATGACACATTTGCAAGGTATGTTCCCATATTTCATCTAGTTTGAGCCTCACACCAAATTTATGAGGTTGGTATTATTACTTTCATGTTACAAATAAGGAATTTGAGGCTGTGAGAGGCTCCGACCCTTGACTAGTTGGTTCTTGTGCTTTGTGATTCCCATCTTGGAGCTGAGTCCCTTGATCTGTAATTCTGTTTTCCTAATTGCTCTCGACAAAAGGAAACAAAGAAAATGCTGGACAAGAAACGGGCTTTCCAGATGGGTTGCTGGCCTAAATGGCCTTTAAGGTTTGTTTCAATCTGGATGTGTCTGGTTCTCTTCTGGTGATAGGGCGATAGTATTGGACAATCAGTGTAGTTGTCCTAGCCAAATGAGAGAGAGCTGACTGAGTGAATTATATGTTCAGCAATTATTTTTTAATAGCTTCTATTTTTATTGGTTAAGAAAGAAATCCCAAGGCCTCTGAGGGAAAGCACCTATTTATTTGCACTTAGAGTTCAGTAGTAAAGAGCATGGACCACTTTACTAATGAATGATCTTGTGCTAATTCCTTCACCTTTTTGCACCTCAGCCCCTTGTGCATGATATGGGACGAATAACATACCTACCCATAGAGTTTTTGTGAGGTTTAAAAGAGTGTGCACAGGTAAAGGGCTTAGACTTTTTACTTGTTGTAAAAATAGAAAAAGGTGTGTAAGGAAGTTGTCATTTTTAACCATAGTTAATGTCAATTGATAGCTTGAACCTGTTTATAGTATTTGACCATTGACTATTTACAAAATATGTTATATGTACTGTCTTATTTAAGTCAAATTAATAGGTGGTGACAATTATTATTATCATTTAGTGGACTAGGAAACTGAGGCATAAGGAAGTTAATTTAACTTATGTAAGTCTCATAGACATAAATTATATAACAAGGATTTAAACAGGTTTGTCTGGAAAGAGGCAGTATGTCTAACTAATATGCTAAGGCTTTCTGGTCTATTTTAGATTAAACAATGATTAAATAAAATTGGAAGACTTTTAAGTACAACTGGGAATGATATCTCAGAATTACACCTGTATTCCATTTCTACTATAATCAAACATTTTAAATTATGTATCTTGATAAGCCACTGGAGCGACCAGCAAAATTATAATAATGGAAGTAGATCCTTGCACTGAGTATTCGCTGTGAGGCACTTTACTTACATTCTCTCACCTGAACCTCTAAGAAGAAGCTGGAATACACAGAGGCTCTGCCGCACCCTTAACCATAATTCTTTACCAGCTTGCTCTTCATCTTGTCAATTAGATAAAAGAGCATTCAAAAAATACATTTGAAACTCTTTGTTGTTTAGTCTTCCATGGATGAATATCAGTAATAGAAGGAAATGTATCTAAAACACATAAGAAGGGGAAAGAAAACTATAGGAGAGTTAATTAAGAAAGATTATTTTCAAAAACAAAACCTTCTAGCTTTTAACTAATTCATCATGGAGATAAAGCAATATAGTTTCATGCTTACTAACAATTTAATAAATATTAGTGAAATATGGCAACTGCCTCCATGACTCATTAGCAAGCTGTTTGTGTAATACAAAGTTATACAGAATGGTTTTGGGGAGTTGGTTTGTCAATGTAACACACACAGTAATCTCTGAAGAAAGTCTGGAACATATGGTCCATGCTCATCAGCTAACCCTAGGGGATTGCACCAGAATCTCTCTTCTTACAACTACATGGCACTGAGAGAAGAGATTGAGAGAAGATGGGGGAAAAAGAACAGGAGGGAAGAGAAACATTGATTACTCAAACTGTAAAATTGCACTTGGAAGCATAAATCAAGAATCTCAAAGTTAACATCTTCGAGGAGTCTGTTAAAATACAAGTTGAACATTTCAGCACTGGAAATTTTCAGGATATAAATTCTGAATCTTGGCACACAGTTAAAATTAATCATTTCAGCAGCAGCAATAAAATGCTGCATGTAGCATGCTACTGGCCAACATAAATGAGTCTAATGCCATCTATTTATCAAAATCAAGATTCCTTTGAGCATATTTTCAATATTTTAAATTCTGAAGTTTACATACATATTAAGCCATCTTTCTAAAAGGAGTATGACATATTTTCCAATTTAAAGAGTCCTATCTTGCCTTAATTAAATCTGTTTGAATAGAAAACTGTAGAGTTAACAACATCTGTCAATGATCGCTTATATATAAGTAGAATTATATACTTTATGGAATATTTTTATTTAATAATCATCCCTGCTCCCTGGAATTGGGTGGCCAGAAACTTTTATTTCACATGATATGACCACAAAATGTTGAATAACTATAATAGGGCAGGATAAGACCTGGCTGTTAGTTGGAGAAATAAAATGGTCGGTAAGTACTTTGCATTCTGGAGAGTCTTCTTCATGGAAAAATTATCCCAGGAGTGCATTTTTAAGGCAGTTCAGTAGAGCTCTTATGAGCTCTTATTGTTTTTGCTTATTTGGAAAACTTTTCAAGGAGATAGTAACTTGTCAGTTTGATATGTGTGTGCTTCTGTTTTAACTTTCTCTAAAATCCTTTCAGCTTCACATTATAACATAAGTGTAGGGGAGGCGCAACTCCACACCCTCCCCCATGCAGAGTCAGCCTTGGGTGATTTGAAGACTATGGCTTTATAACAGTACCAGAAGTAATGTAATTAATGAAACAAAGCAAGATTATATCTTAACATAGACACCTCTAATAAGTGTGTAATCCTTTCATTTAAAATTTGTATTCAGTAAAAAGTAGGAATAGGACATATCAATATTGATAATACTGATATTGGTATCTCTCTCCCTATTTTTTATACCTATGTCGACACTGATACATGTTTTATATTATATGGGTGAGGAGTTTCTTCCTGAGAAAATAAATGAACTGAGAAGCAACAGGGAGAAAACTGAAATGTGGAATATGGCTACCACATGTCCCGCCAAGAGGCTTTAAATAGAGACATTTATAAGAAGACATTAAAATTGCCAACTATAAAGACTTTAAAGATAGAGTTGATATTACATTTATTGAGGCATCTGAGGCTCAGTCAGACTCTTCTCAATGAGGCTATTTTAAGGTGAAGTTATTAAAGGCTCACAGAAATTATTTGAAGTTGTTTTATGTGGAAACAGCCTGCCTCATGTGATTGCACTCTGAAGCACTCCAGCTAGAGGCAGCTATGTGACTTGAAATTTAAATATAAAACAAATTCAGTCTGGTGCCGGGGTGCCAGCCTGCCGGACCGCCATATTAGGAGGAGGGAGATGTGAAGGGCAGGGGGTTGAATGGCGACAGGAATGTGTGAAAGGGAAGACTTCAAACTTTGAGGCTGGAAGAGCACAGGGCGCTGCAAGAAGCAGTGGGTCGAGCTGAATAATTCATGATGCAGTACTAATTTTGACTCTGGAGAAAATTGCTTTCTCACTGTGCCAAAAGCTAGGCAATGAGGCCAAAAATCAAAGAGGGAAGCTAAAAGGAAGGGGAGAAAACATCCGGAATCAACACAGTATCAAATTGACAGCCTGTTTAAGGTTGCAAGTATTGTCAAAACACATGAATACACATTTTAAACCTTACCCCAAATTGAGCATTCCTATTTATGCACATGCTGAATTGTATGCAATAATAGGTAAATATTATATAATTATCTTCAAAAACAGCTCCTCAGTATTAATGCAGAGACTTCTAGTGAGGAAATAAGCATTTGTGCTTTTCACTGATGCTTAGTAAAAACAAGCTGCACGTCTTGGTTTAGTGTAACAGATCCATCATCATTTTATACTTACGGAATCATATGAGTGCCAGAAATGACCTTTTGAGCTAATTAACAAAGCTGCCATAAATATAGAACTTGATAAATGTTAATATTTATTGGATTCCTAAAATCCAGATGGTCTTCATGGTCTTCCAGTTTCCTGTAGTAGATGGAATGAAAGTAAGAGTTCTAGGTACAACCCTAGGCATTCTGTCACCTGTACATTTCATTCTTTCCTTTAATGATTAGAATGAATTATGAGTATTTCTAAAGAGAAACCACTGATTCATTTTTTAAGCCATTAACTAAGTTGTAAACTATGGGAATTTCTGCTCAAATATAACAAAATCTAGAGTTTGGGTCCTATCTTTTCTTTTCTTTAAAGTGTTCTTTAAAGAATTCAAACAACTTCTCAGCGGGTAAATGCAGGATATTCAGATAATGAACATGTTTGAGGTGAAGTCTTCCTACCCTCCTCTCTTTTGTTTTGTTTTCTAAGAATAAGCCAGATTCAGCTCCAGGGCGTAGTAAGGCGTCCTTGGCAGAGAAATACTATCCCAGGAGTAGTTGAGTAAGTGTGCAGGACACACACTTGCAGGTAGCCAAGAGAGTCTCCCGAGACAGAGCAGGATTTCTAAAAATCACTTTCTGGCAAAAGATGAGGGCTTTTCCTTAGTGGTTTGCACTATTGTGTGGGGTTGGCAGGGCACCATTTTTCAGGACTAGCTGGAAATAATAGTGAAATCTGAGGGGCCATTAGCAGGCCCATGTAAAATTCAATTGGGTATACATAGCCTTCCAAAATGCATTTTGCAATGGCTAGGACACCTAAAATGAGACAGTATTTAGTTTGTCTTACTTAATATATAGATTCTGGAGTCAGGAAGTAGCCTGTCTGCGTGAAACATATGTTAGAGGTGCTGTCATACATCCCTTCCTTTGAAGTGCAGTGCACGGTGCCCGCTCACCAAGGACCTGAACACACCTTCTGAAGGGCTCCGTCGTGTGGGCAGTAAAGCATGTTGTCTTTGTCAGGGTGGTTGCTGTCTACTCTTCAGGTAGATCTTGTCTTGCATGATCACTCTGTGGGTCAGTATGCAGGAGGGGCTGTGGAGACAGGTAGAATCTAGGTCCTCTACTTACTAGGTCTTCAACCTTGGGTAAGTCACTTCAATTTGCTTGGCCTCCATTCTCTCCTATATAAAATGATCATTTTTCTATTAGTTGGAACCATAGGAAATTGCTGATATTTGACTGGTCTATGAAAACAGCAATTTATTATTGTTCAAACTAATAAATATTCTTGAGACTTGTTCAAAGGGTCAAATGAAAAACTCCCTGTGCATAAGCAAACAAATGTCGGTGGCGTATTTGTCCTATTAGAGGTCTATCATCTACCCATCACAGTGTGGAGACTTAGGGAAATAGTATCTAAAATGTAAATGGTAGCACTCAGTAAGCATCTCTTCCCTCCGTTATAATAAACACTTTAATTTCAGCCACTATTTTGAACTTAACACTTTTATAGGTTTTACGACCTTGAAAGTGCTTTCCTATAAATTAGCTTATTTGTGTTTTTAACAACTCAGTGAAAAGGAAAAAAATATTCCAAGGAAGTTGTGACTTGAGTTGGGTTATCCGTATAGATAATAGTATCTTGCACATTGCTGAGCATAGTATATGGTCATTTCCCAATACTGTCTCAGAATTAATAAAACATTCAGCCAGGGAAACTAAGCAGGAATGGAGGCATATCACTTTCCAGTCTGCCAGTGAGAAACAATTAGATCAGTGATCTTCAAATATTTTGAATCCACAACCCTATAGGTAAGAATGTGATGAGCATGAAACCTCAGTGCTCGTGTGATTATCTGTGAATTGTTTATGCATGATGGAGGTAACATCTTGTCTACATTGTAAGACATATATAAACATTGGATTTTTTAAAAGATTTAAAAATAGATATAAGTTCTAATATTTTCTCTCTGTATCCCAAAGCATTATGCAGTTAGAGCTGCATAAAAGGAGATGCCATTAACACAGGCTGGTGGGTTTCTGTAGGTTCCGTGCCTCCCAGGCCCTGCTATCAGCCCCCAAGGCAGAGAAAGATTTGGGATTCATGATCAGGTCAGAATGGCTTCTGAACATAGTGAAGCCAGAACCTGAACATGCAGCTCATTAGGATGCAGGGAGGGTGATATGGAAAGCATTATTTGAAGTCAAAGGTCTTATCACCCAACAGTATGACTTTGTGCAAGGTGCTACCTTTCTCAGCCTCAATTTCCTAAACATGGGTTTATTCTGGGATAAGAAAATAATGAAATATTGTATGGGAAAGTGCTTTGAATCTGTAATATATTATAAAATAGAAGGTATTATCAATGACTTTATCTTTGTTGTCTGAGCATCTTGGGCAACCTAGGTACACAGTACAGATTTGCTGAATGAATGAATGAAAAACTAAATTAATTAATGAAAGAATACAGTATCTTGTTATGTCACTTAGGATATTTGCAGAATCAAAAAACAGGACAAAATATGTTTTCAGAGCAAGGTTTTTGTTCTTGTTTTTTTGTTTTTTTGTTTTTTTCATTTTCAATAAGAAGAATCCAGAGATAAATAGTTCCAAACTTGGTTAGTTCAACAGCTCAAAGACAGTGGTAAGGAGCCAAGTTCTTTCCATGTTATCACTGAGCTTTTTTATTTATTTTTTATTTTTTGAGAGGGAAGGGAGAAGAGGCAGAGGGAGAAGGAGAGGCAGAGGGAGAAGGAGAGAGAGACTCTTAAGTGGGCTCCACACCCATGGAGCCTGATGTGGGGCTCCATCTCAAGACTCTTAGATTATGACCTGAACTGAAATCAAGAGTTGGATGCTTAACCGATTGAGCCACCCAGGTGCCCTGTCACTGAGCTTTTTTAAATCAGTTGACTCTTTGGGGCTGGATCTACTCAACTTCTAAGGTGCTGCCCCAGTTCTAAGCAGCTGTGAAGATGGCAACATCCAGAGGGATAACACAAGGAAAAGTTCTGTTCTTACAAACTCTTTAAAAAATAAATAAATAAATGAAAGGAAAAGTACTCACCTAAATCCTTCTTAGGCTCAGTGGCTGGTATTAGACCATAGACCCATTCTTTCACCAGCCTAGGATAAGAACAATGATACTGATGGGATTTCTTTAGCTTAATAGTGGTTCTACCTTGGGATTGGAGAATGGGCTGAGTCTCCCTTAAACGAAGAATGAGGAGTGGTCATGGCCTTTAGGTCAGTCAGCCAGTAGCTTTGCCTCTCTGGCCTGTCTTTGGTCTGATTGTCTGTGAAGGCAGTGTTCTGTTGCTTCTGCAATGTGGGACCACTCGATGGTAAGGCAGGCTGATATTTGATCCTGTTCCATTAAGTTTTTCGGATGTTTGTTTTTGTTTTATTTTTATTTTTGACAAAGGCCTTTATCAAAAGAAGTCACAATAACTTCTTTACAAGTTTGTACAGATACTCTTCCAAAAAATAGGAATAGGGAAGTAGAAACGCATACTTTCTGTTTGCTCCAGCAAGGGCATTGCTATATCTTCTCATTTATCTGGCTCACATTTGTGGATTCTTGCTCATGGCAACCCACTCCCTCCGCCCCATGGCAAATATCAGTTAAGCACTTATATCAAGGGAAGTCCTCCTTTATTAATGTGAAGTTAATTAAGAACATGTGCGTCTCTGACACTTATCATTACAGTGAGTAGAAATTAATTTTTTTCAAGTCCAGTGAAATTTCATTAAGCAAAAAGCTTTTACCTCTTATAATAAGACATGTGAAGAATTATGAGAAATAATTTGCTGTATTTCTGGAACAGATGCATTTAATAATAGGTCAGATGTGCAAAAATGGCCATAAATCGAATTTGAATACAGGATTCCTCAGGTCATAGCAAATGGGACAGTATGGCTTATTGGTAATATTTTGACTTCACATCATATAAAATATTCAGAATTCATTCTTTTAGTTTTATTTCACTTCTTGTTTTTTCAGCATCCTCTTAAACTTCCTATGTTAGAAGTCTCTCCTCTAGCTACTCCTTATTCATCTCTGTTTCAAAATCTGTTTATAGGTCATCAGTAATGATCAGTGCTACTACTGATGGAGCCCAGGCAGTCAGGACACAGAGGCCATGGTCTTAACTGCCATGTTAGGGGCTATTACTGATTAATCTGAATATATATGTATATACGTGTTGATGCGTGTGTATGCACTTGAATTTTAAGACAATTTTCTGCAAAATCATCTTCTGTTACTATTTTCCAAGCCATTACCATGACAAGCCAAGTGTTCTGAATAACTTATGTCATTCATGGCTGAAGGAAGGATTTGCTTTTCAACCTTATTTTCCTCAATTTATGCCATACAGACAGACTGGTAGTGACAACACCATCTGAGTTATATATATATATATATATATATATATATATATATATATATATAAACTCTGTTTTACATTTTAAAAAGTGTGATGTTTCTAAAATTTTGTAGACCTGGTTTTCTAGGCAATGTGTCTGTAGTTTTAAGAAACATGATAATTATTTGTATTCATTGCTTTTATAAGCAATTAAAATAATGTTTAATCACTTATGCATAGAAAATATACCAATTCCTTACTGCAAACTATCTGACTTTGTGTATAGTTAATAAAGAAAATCCGTGGGTATTTTTGTATATTTTATGTTTCTTACATAACACCAGATGATTTACTTAAATCCAAGGAAAAGGATCACTTAAAAAGTGTTAAATGAATTATCTTGTAATTTGATGTCTACTCTGCAGCATGCTCTGAGATATCAGTGGTGGTTTATGAATAAAATAGTAGAAATTAGCAAATAATACATAGTATCAATGTATATAGCATCTTTGGTATGTTTTTAACACTGTATATTTCTAAGTGTTTTAACCAGGATTATTGTGTTCTTTTGAATCACAAATCGTATTTCAATTTATGATTACAGGTAGAGAGAGGGACTTTTATTTCACTAGGAAATTCATGTAAAAAACTAGGTCTCAGAAGTTAGATTTTCCAATCTATCTACTGTATTGCTTAGTGTGAAAAGGATTCTCATTTTGTGACTCTGCAGATCACTCATACTGAATAAATCTAGAAGCAGTTCTGCTGCTGATCTTGAATTAAGATAATCTTTTCACAAGGAGAAGAAATTTAAAGACATGATTTTTTCATTTAAAGTTATTCTTCATTAAGTTTCTGTCCTGAAATTGTCCACCTGACATAAAGACTAGGATGTGACAAAATAAAACTTGGAAGTAGCAGGTTTCACTCCATGTGAAAGGGTTTGGGTTCAGGTGTCTGTAGGGGTGGTGACCTTTGTCATGTGTAATGTGGCACGTTTCCAGTAGCCCCTAACATGGCAGTTAAGACCATGGCCTCTGTAGCCTGACTGCCTGGGGCTCCATCACTACTCTTTTTTTTTTTTAACATTTATTTATTTTATTTATTTAACATTTATTTATTTATTTTAGAGAAGGGGGGATGGGGGGATGAGGCGGAGGGAGAGAGAGTCTCAAGCAGACTCCGCACTGAGCATGGAGCCCAGCGCGGGGCTCACAACCCTGAGATCACAATCTGAACTGAAACCAAGAGTTGAACGCTTAACCACCTGCACCACCCATGGGCCCCTGTGCTCCATCAATAACCACATCCTAGCTCATATGTTCTGAATTGTCATTTCTGGACTAGCAGCATCAAGACCACCTTGGAACTTGTCAGAAATGCAAATCCTCAGGCTCTGCTCCAGACCTACTACATCAGATACTCTGGGAGTGGGGCCCCAAATGTGTTTCAGTGCGCCCTCTAGGTGAGTCTGATGTGGTCTAAAGCTTGAGAAAAACTTCCCCAGCTCCTGAAGTGGGCAAATTGTCTAACATCTTTGTAATTAACTCTCCCCAGTTGTAAAATATGGATGATGATAGTATTTATTTTGGGGGGTTATTGTGATGATTAAAGAAAAGTAAAGTGATTTCTGCAGAAGTGCCTGGCATACAGTGAGTATTTTTTAAAGACCCAGCGCGAGTACACGTGGCTTCCACGCCATCTGAGTACATCTGAGAACCAGTGTCAGTTACTGCGCTTCTTTCTTCAGTCAGTCACAGCAGAAGCTAAGCTTGTAAACACATGACACTAATCTACCTTTTAAAAAGTGAAATGTTATTAAAATTTCATTTCATAATGTCTCTCATTATTTTGTATTCCTTAAAATGCCTGTCTTATTTTACCTTCTAAATGAAGTTCATTTTTCTCTTGGTACAAATTCATTACTTTTCCTTGGCTCTCATCCTCACTTGTTACTCTCTTCATTTTCTTTTTTAGTCTGGATATTTCCTTGAAGAAATTTTCGATATTCTAATCATGTGTAATATCAAATACCCAAAGAAAATACACTTATGGAAAGATTGATCAGCTAAAATCAATGAATGCAAATGAGTATCCTCTGTTTAATATATAAGTAAGATAACACCTTTTTTCTGTCATGCAAATGGGGAGGGTAGATACAATGTGGTCATTAATCATAATGAAATAACATTTTATATAAGAATTTAGATAGTGTCATACGTTTTCAAGGCAAAATTGTATTATGATTCTTACTGATATACTATTTCCCAGTTTATTCTTTTTACTAACTGTGTGAACATTCATCACAAAAATTCAGTCCAGTGTTGGAATAGGAGGCTAATGTTTCAGTGTTTTCCATCAAACAAAATTTTTTTTAAAGATTTTATTCATTTATTTGAGAGAGAGAGAATGAGAGAGAGAGAGAGCATGAGAGGGAAGAGGGTCAGAGGGAGAAGCGGACTCCCTGCTGAGCAGGGAGCCTGATGCGGGACTCGATCCTGGGACTCCAGGATCATGACCTGAGCCGAAGGCAGTTGCTTAACCAACTGAGCCACCCAGGTGCCCTCCATCAAACAAAATTTTATAATCTTAGCTACATGGGCAAGGAATTTTGAGATCCAGCTCATTTCCATCAATGAGGACATGGTCTGCTCCTACCCTGTGGAAATAGAGCATGTGCCGCACATTCTCTTCTTAGGGAGCCTTTCACCTTTGAGCTCCACTCTACTGTTCCATCTTCACTCAGGCTCCTCCACGATCCAGCACACTCAGCTCCTGTCCTGGTCTCTTGCTCTCTCTGTACCTGAATCCTCTGCTCTGGTTGGTGTGCTCATGGTTTTCTCAGGTGGCTTCTTCCTGTGTGTTTTTGCTTGTGTGCTCTTACCTGGGAAGTCATCTCATAGCTTTTCTGGGTCATTCCCCTACCCTCATCCATTTGTTGGATTCTAATCCGAGTTTGATCAAAATGTTTCCCGTGGCTTTGAATTGTGGACACTAGGATTAGAAGGAAAGGGCTAGAAATGGAGGGTTGGATATGTGATTGACGGCTGATCCCATCTAGGGGAGTCAGGACTTGGGCTTGCATTGCAAAGAATGGCTAAGAACAGAACCTAGTCTATGGGGCACTTAAAAAACCTATTCATCTTGAATATCTGAGTTTGCCCATTATTAGAATCCTTCCTCTAAGTGCTTCTTAAAATGATCAAAGGAATGTTTGAGATTGTGAGAAAAATGGATAAATTGTCCTGCACACATATTAATGAAATGTGGTACATCAAAGAATATCTCATCTTGAGCAATCAGTAACAAATATGTTCTTAGAATTATATTAATATAGACACAGGTTTCTCAGCCTCAACACTATTTAAATTTGTGATTGGATAATTCTTTGTTGGAATGTGAGGCTGCTCTGTGTATTGCAGGCTGCATCCCTGGCCTCAACATACTAGAGGCCAATAACAATGTGTCTCCGCCTCCTGTCCCTCCAAAATGGTGACCATCAGGAATGTCTCCAGACATTGTCAAATGGTTCCGGGGAGGCAAAATGATTCTGACTTGAGATTCACTTATCCAGATTGTAACAATTTTTGGTAGAGAAATTAAATTTTTGAACTGTTATTCTGTTTTACTTATACAGTTGTGAAAGATAGACCCATTTAAATATCTGCTTGCAAACTGACCCTACATAAACTTTCCTATATAAACTTTATTAACTTCTGGCCCAATTTTGTGTTTCTTTTCACCTGATTACTTTTTGGGTCCTACACACATAAATTCGGTAATTCTGTTTCCTTACATATTCTAGGTGATTTTATCTAGTACAAATAGTTTGCCATAGGAAATTAGTTCTAGAACCTCAATTGTTTTGATATTAATGGGTACACAAGAGTCTAATGAATTAACATGACTTTCCTTTTCATAATACTACATGAATAAAGCCCATCTTCTTTTCCAAATTTCACCTCAGTGCTGGGAATTTAAAGAAAGAAGAGAACAATACTGTATCATGAAACTGGGAGGAAAAATTAGAAATATGATAAGATATGCACACAAATATGCACAAATTTAACTCAATACAGATTAAAAATAGAATAATATATAAATGGATAAAGATTACAACAAAACATTCGAGGTAAACAAAGACAATCATAGACATGCCTAGAGAAAAATAAACATACACAACAACAAACAAATACAAATTGAAATCAGATAATTATTTTTTACTGTTAAGATAGGAGGAAAAAAAAACAAAGGTGGGGTGGGGCACCTGGGTGGCTCAATCATTAGCATCTGCCTTCGGCTCAGGTCATGGTCCCAGGGTCCTGGGATCTAGTCCCATATCCAGCTCCCTGCTCGGCAGGAAGCCTGCTTCTCCCTCTCCCACTCCCCCTGCTTGTGTTCCTTCTCTCACTGTGTCTCTCTCTGTCAAATAAATAAATAAAATCTTAAAAACAAAACAAAACAAAGATGGGGAGATCTGTGACTCTTCAGTCAAAAGGAAATGCACATGTATTTCTGATATTATTGAATATATATACCCGAACCTGCTGAGGGCCTTTGAATACTCTTTCTTGCTCAGGACATAGTGATACATATTTCGTAAAGCTCCTAACTATGCAAACCATATATTCAGGGCATAGGTGAAAAGTTTTTAGGAAGGTGAGCTCAAATCCAAGCTGGGGGATTTGGGGTGGGGGAATGGGTAAGGGTGGATTTCTTATATCTACAGACCTAGAGTGAACAGCAGCTTCTGGAAACCTTCAAGTTCATATTTATGGTAGTTAGTTAAAATCAGGGGCGCTGTGTTAAGGAGCTTTGGATGGAGGAAGATCCAGAGGATCTTCTTTGAGCTGGTGGGGGAATTTGGCTGAGAGTGGGAGTCGAGGAGAGCATGTAATGCTTTTATTAGAAATATGCTTCATTGTCTTTAAAAATATTACAGATATCACACTTGTATCTCAATACCACATGCTTATTAGTATATGCCATGTAACCATATTTGGTTCCTAAGTTTTAGTTTGTTTTGATACTACTTTTAAAACTACATTTTTTTCAAAATTGTTAGGAACACATTTGATTGATTTTTTTTCCATAAATAAGAACTTAAAATACATTAACCTCATATAGGGAAAAAGCCCAAAGTAGAAATTTTGCTCTGGTTCTTCTGCTTCCTTCTCTGTCCTGCACACATGGCTGGGTGATTAAATACTGCAGTAGTGCCGATGGAAGACATTTTCATTTTGCAACATCTTTAATATTTATAAAATGATTAGAGCTCTTGATTGTGGAGTAGACTTGATTTAGAACTCGGGTTTTTTTCTAGGCATGTTTTTTCATTTGAATTCTACTTACTGCCAATTTTTTTTTCTTTTGGCAAGATAGAGGAAGAAAAAAATTAGGTCACAAAATATAAAAGTCAAAAGCAGTCATTCCAAAGTTATGTTTTTTTTTTAAAGATTTTATTTATTTATTTGACAGAGAGACAGCGAGAGAGCGAACACAAGCGGGGGAGTGGGAGAGGGAGAAGCAGGCTTCCCACAGAGCAGGGAGCCTGATGTGGGGCTCGATTCCAGGACCCTGGGATCATGACCTGAGCTGAAGGCAGACATTTAACGACTGAGACACCCAGGTGCCCCCAAAGTTATGTTTTATATACTCTCTAAGATTTTGCTTTCTTCTTCTTTATTTTTTAACATGTTTGAAGTAGCATCATCATTGTACACACAGCTTTTCAGCCTCCCCCCCCCCGCCCAGTGCAACTTTTTTTTTTTTAAGATTTTATTTATTTATTCATGAGAGACACAGAGAGAGAGAGAGGCGCAGAGGGAGAAGCGGGCTCCCAAAGAGCAGGGAGCCCAATGCGGGACTTGATCCCAGGACCCTGGGATCATGATCTGAGCCGAAGGCAGACGCTTAACCATCTGAGCCACCCAGGCGCCCCAGTGCAACTTTTTGACCCCGGAATCTAAATGCCTTCAACCAGTTCTTCTGACCACACACATCAGGACTCTAAAACCTGCCAGGGCCTGTTTCCTTAGTTTTAGATACAAGCAGATAGAAATTGGGGGATAATTCTGCATAAAGCTCATCAGGACAGGGAGGAACCAAAATTAAACAAACAGGGTTAAAGACAGAGAAAAGTGTAAGCAGAGTTTAGATTTAAAACAAAAGAAAGTAACAAATACAGAAGAGATAAAGGTGGATAAAATGAAGTAGGTGAATCAATGTGTATGCTATAAAATCCCTAAGGAACCAGACCTTGGGCTTCTGAGGAATGATCCCTCCTTACCTGAGTCTCAAGAATATCATTGTCATTATGTCCAGGGCATAGCCAACTGTTTTGTTGAGCTGCCAACAGTTATTACTGATGCCATTTTGAAGTTCCCTTGCTTTTGGTCAGATAGGAAGAGAGACACAGATCCATTCTCCATGGTGGTACCAGAGCAGTCACCCCCATCCGTGATTTTCCATTTCCAAATCCTCAACATAGCTTCCCATGCCCTGTTCTCTTCTGTTGCATGCGGTTTTCTGATGGGACATTGCGCCTTTCTTCTCTTAAACTTTAAGCTTTCTTGTATTAGTTGGTTACAGTGTCCAACATGGAATGAAGGCCTTCAATTTGTGTCAGATAAATGAGTTAATGTTTTGGTGTCATGTCATTTAGCCCAATACATTTCCTGTGAAGTAATACTTCATTTTACCTTTATCAATATTAAACTAACTTCTTCCCATTGTTTTAATGTTTTGTCTATACGTCAAAATTATCCAAAGATCTAGTCAGAAGCAGGGAAGCTCTTTCATGGAGCTTACAATCTGTTGTGAGTGACAGAATACAGCAATTTCATAAATATGTCAGGAGTTAACATGAGTTGTGATAAGAACTAAGGAGAAGTGTGAGGTACTTTGGTAGTACGGGCCATATCTCGGATGAGGGATTTAGACAAGCATACCATGTGGTGTAGACACTTCTTCAGTCAGTCTTTAAGGAAAGGTACAAACATTATCCCAAGGCAGCGTTTCTAGAACTGATAGGACCTGGTTTATTAGTTCCCTGGGAAGTTACCGTGAGAAATGTGGCAGAGACCAGATCAGGCCCTGATTGCTTGGTTTGCTGCCTTTCCCAAGGGCATGCCTAAAACTGAGGAAGACCTTTTGACCAAGAAAGTTTTCTCTTATAACACTTCCTGGGTTATTTAGGTTCTTCTTTAAGAATAACAAGTAATCAGATGGAAACTCTCCATTGTCTCTCCTCCATATCCGCCATGTTTTTCTTGTTTTTATTTATTAATTTTTTTCTTCTACAGTCTAGGCCAGCCCCTTAACTTCATCTTCCCTATCCTCAGGATTAATCCTGCTCTTTGGTGCCTCCAATGTGGATTTTTTGAATGATTTTTCTCTTTCTAATCTTCTTTATATCCCATGTCCCCTTCATATCATATTGTGTAGCTTTTTTGTTGTTTTCTGTTCTCTCCATTTTGCTTTTGGCTAAGTTATATGAAAATCATATTGTTATTATATTTGTACGGAAGCCATGTTATGTTTGAATTGTAATAAGATTGAAAGTTTCTTCCGTTACCAGTACATCATTTTCACAAATAGAGTCTTTCTCTAAATCATCAGGATAAAATCTTTTTGTGAATCTCAAGTATTTCCTCTTAGGGTATGTTCAGCTCAGAGTTCACTAGAAAATAAAACCCGAAACAATACTTAAGTAGCTGATACCTAATTGGAAGGTGCCTCCTAAGACAGCCAGAGCGGCTTCTCTACTCCAGAGGGCAGAGTGGCCAGACCCACTGAGAGTCAGTCATAGCAGCTGCAACTGAAATGGGTGAAGAAGTCAAAGGTCTGGAGCACAGATTAAATTCAGAGAATCTCAGTGTGTGTGTGTGTGTGTGTGTGTGTGTGTGTGTGTGTGTGTGTGTGTGTGTTTTACTCTTTACTGGATGTCTTCAGCTAGACTGGGAGCTGGGAGTCCTCTGAAGGCAGCACTATGTTGTTTTCTTTGTCAGGTTGTCCACTGTTACAAGTACAGTTTCTAGCACATGGAAGAATATCAATAAATATTTGTCCATGAATAAAAGAACACTTTTAAGATGCATAAAACAGAATGTCTAGCATTATGGTTGTGTTCATGTCTGCCCCCTCCAGTAGACTGAGTTTCCTGACAATTGTTTTTCTTTTATTCATCTTTGAACCTCTGCAGAGCCCGGCACAATCCTTTTCAGCAAGTGCTTGCTTACTAATTATTTGGTTGAATAAACGAATGAAAACATCCACAATAATATTAGCAAATAGGATGTAAATGTGAAAAGCCTTCTGTATTGAAACCACAGGACTTAACCCTAGAATGCTGAGCTGTTATCATGCCAGGAAAATTATTAACTTAACAGAACACATCAAAAAATTGTTAAAATCTATGTAGTTATCTCAATTGTCAAGAAAGTATCTGATAAAAATTCTACAGCTATTAGCCATAAACATACTAAAATATAATAGGAAAGAAAGTTGCTTTTCTTTGCAAGGTAAAGAGTGTATGTTTCAACAAGCATTACCGTTAATGTAGAAATACAAGAGACTTTTTAAAACAAGTCAGTGGGAAAAGAAAATAAATGAATGGGGAAATACAGACATGCCTCACTCATTACTGCTAAAATGATTTCATTTTTAAATATTTTATTTATTTGGCAGAAAAGAACACAAGCAGGGGGAGTGGCAGGCAGAGGGAGAAACAGGCTCCCTGCTGAGCAAGGAGCCTGATGTAGGACTGGATCCCAGGACCCTGGGACCATGACCTGAGCTGAAGGCAGATGCTTAACAGACTGAGCCACCCAGGCATCCCAAAATGATTTAATTTTTAAATGATAAGGAAAAATAATGTTGAAAATATAATCACTAGATATCAAAATCTTTAGTGTGCTATTATGGATAAATTAGCAGGTAAAACACTGTTTTATATGTGTGGGCTAGCAAGAAAAAGAAATTGTATTCTGATCAGGAAACTAAAAGGTAAATAAAAATAATATACTAAATGCTCATATGGGAAAACAAGAAACAAAAGAGCAGCAAAGGAAAAAAATGACAAGTTATATCAACAGTGTTTAAACCTAAAATCAGTTGATTATAATTTGCAAAGAAAGAACATATATAATCTAAAAAACATACACTAATATTTTCATTACTGCCACTAGAGGCTGCATTAATTAGACACTGATTTATGAAAGGATGAACCTTAAGCATAAATTATCTCTCACACATGTAACACCTTGCATGGTAAGTATTAGTGTCTTTTTCTTACCAGTAGGAATCAGATGGAGACTATCGTTCAGCAGGTAGAACAAATACATTAAGCAAGGCCACATGGTTTGGTTCCTAACTGAGGGCATTTTATACCACAACAGCATGGCCAAGAAAACACAAATAGCAATTAGCCATTAGATGAGTATACACACAAGCTAGATGCTAGCACACACAAATGTTAATCCAAGTAATTAAAATCACAGTCATTATCAATATGATGGTTATAAGAAAGCAATGCAACATGTTCCAGAATGTGACAGTGTAAATGACAACAGATGATGGTTAGTGTCAGAGGAATAATGAGGGAAAACTATCCTTCATGAGGACAATCTGCCTAAATGTGGTCTCTGGGGACTTTCTTCCATATCTAGGAACAGACACTCTAAAGAAAACATTTTTTAGAAATAAATTGGGTGTGATAAGGGAATCAGTTCTCATCCAAGGAAACTTTATCTTGATGGCAATGACTAAAAATGACAGACTGAAAAAAGTGTAAATCATATCTTTCTAAGTGTTTTCAATCTTTGTGTGCCATATTATATATAGATTATATATATATATAATATGTATATATATGATTATATACATATGTGTGTGTGATTGTATATATGTGTATTTATACAATATTAAATACATGTAAAGCACTGAATATCCTTGGGATATTCCTAAAATTGAATATTTCTCCCCACATTTCCACTTGCACAATCACTGTGTGATGTTTAAGGTGAAATGTTTGAGAGATTGTATGTATTTCTTTAGTATTGCTTGCCGTTTAATTCTATTTTAATGTTTCTTTTTTGTTGAAGTAAGTTGAGAGCCTGTGGCATGTCTCTGCCATACGCCATTTTGTGAGCTCTCTCCAAACCTCCATTACTTACACCTTATTAATTACCTTGTCAATATCTGTAATACTTTTTGTTTGTTTATTCAACTTGAGGCCTTTGGGTGGGGTCTCGTTGGTATCTCCAAGTACAATAATATTTCTAATTTTCTTACATTTTTACCACAATACTCTATCCGGGTACTACTCAAATATTAAAAAAAAGCGGAAAACTTCCAAACTTAACATGTTGAGTCAAGGAAGTAAACACATTCCTCCAGCTTCCAGTTTTCCCAGCAAGAGACACAATTACTCCCAGGATACTGAGATCTTATGTCTTCTCTTTGAGCCCAGAGTTCCTCAAGAGGGGCCACTTACTCATTTGTATGGCAAGGAGTTCTTATTTCTATGACTATTTCTAGAAGCTGAGGACATTTGGTCATGTGTAGGACTACTCGCAGTTCCAAACTCAATCCCAGAAAAGCAGATAGAGCTAAAACCATCTGTCAGAAGAACAGAATTTGCAGAACAGCGTTGTCCAGAGGCACACTCTACACAGCCATTTTTTGGGGTCCTTGTGGATCTTTGATTTGAACCCTCCTTCTCTACTTATTAGCTATATGACCATCAGCGGAGTACTAAAGCTCTATAAAACCCAGGTTTTAATTTTTCTGAAAGAGAAATAATCTTAGAGCTTCTGTCCTAAAATTCTTGTGGGAATAATTAGCAAATGCATAATGATAGCAGTCGTTCACTGGGTTCTCGACACATTGGAGGCATTGTGAATATACTGTATGTTCGACTTTTTATTTAGTGCTAACCATTCTATGCAGTAGTTGTTTTATCTCTACTTATAGGTTGGAAACTGAGGCTCAAAATGTTCACATAATTTGCCCTAAATTAGTTGATTGATCCCCAAATTCTCATTTTGGACCACATTCAACTCTTCATCTCTTGGACCAGATTCAAATTCTCATCTCCTTCGTCTCCATATTTCCAGGATGGGCCTCACATATTATTCGGTGATCAATAATTGTTCACTATTATTATTACTATTATTAGAAAAAAAAAAAACTTAGAAATACATTTTCCAGAAACTCTCAGTTGACAAGCAGGGAGCCAAACCTCTTTCAAGGATAGGTAATTGTTCTTTTTATTTACTGTAAATAGGCTAAAACATCTTGCTGTTTTTCCTGTGAATCCACTAAGAGCCAGATGTTGGAGGTGTATATGATACTTTCTTATCTGTCTCCACTGTCACCCATCTCATGGTTCAGGCATGAAAATGTCATCTTTCCTTGTTCCCCTTTATGCATTCTGCCCTGTGCACCCTCCACCTGGGCTTTTAATTTCTCAACAAGTGCAAGAGTGCCTCAGTCTGTGCTCACTGTTGCTTTTCCTTTTATCCAAATATCCGATGTTTAGTTAATGACTATAAACTTGGAACTGTTTATTCTGTCATGGCTGTTCTCTGCTTTCTTTGTCTTTATGGAGACATACTGCAGGAAGAATTCTTGCCAAGTGACTCACCCTCATGTTTAGTGGCTGAGTATTTTTTTATTGCATCTGTATTGATTTTGAACTTGATACTTGCTTATCAAATCTAGTTATTCTTTGTTTCTTATACTTCTGCTGCCTACTCTGCCATTTTTCTGGGTGGTTTGGGCCTATGCAAGTAGAGAAATGAATGTTAAAGTTGTTATGGCAAAATGAAACCTTGAAATCAATCATAAATGGCAGTAGTAATTGAGAGTGTGGTGAGCACTAACAGAAGTTCTTATAAGGCTTTTGAGGAATACTTCAGTACCAAATTTGATTAAAGAATAAAGCTTAAAGTGTTTTCCTTTCTCATCTTGAATATTCCTTTACCTTACATCTGATTTCATCCCGTGACAAAGTTGAAATATGAAATTGTGCTTGAGATGGTACACTAATGTTTCTTCAGAATATTGTTTTTTCATTGTTTTGATTAGAAATACTCAGTAAATGATGTTGACCGACTCTGGGAATGATTTTATAATGAAAGGGGGATGGTGAAGTGGAGAAGATTCAATAAAAGGTTCTTAAGTAGATTCTCCTCTTGAATAGAAAGAACATGATGCTGCCAGATGACCTTGTAAGAAATGGTACTCCAAGCTAGCATTCTGGGTCTCTTATTCTTTTCACTTCTCTGTGACTTCTCATCTTTCTGGGACATTTCACTATGCTCCTTTATCATTTCCTACCCTTGAGCCCTGGTATTAGGGGAAGCCTTCATTTTCCATTTCAGATCAGGGGACTTACAGTTTGATTAAAATTGGTTAGCCTTGAGTCTCTCAAGTCCAAAATTCCAATCATTTCTCTTTTTGGACCAGAGATCACCTGTATAATCAGATACCTGGTGATGGCCCCTGATGCTCAGAAGTCCCCAATGGATATATAGATATGACTGCCAATAGGACCTTCCTCACAGAACTCTAGAACAAGGGCAGACACAGACCCCACAGAGTTCCAAGGAGAACTAAAACATTTTAATGTATGAGTGCAATTTAAAAAAGGATTTAAAAAAATGAATGTTTTGACACAAAGTGCAATACAATATAATTAAGCAAGTCACAAAATAGTAAAAATATTTATAACTACAAAAATTTGGTGTGTATTGCATAATTGAACATGAGTACAAATTTGGGGCTTTTTGTAAATGTGAGGCACAGATTAAATTGCTATTATGTTGTTCCATTGGCCCAACACTGTGATGAATTTCTAGGGGGGAAATAAATAACTAGACCGAACATGTTCTTAATGGAAAGAATAATTAACCTAGAAACAAAAGCATATGATTTTTCATGCAAATATGATATTAATTTGCTGTGTTGCCACGGACAAATCATGTAACTTCCCTGAACTGCATTTTCCTTTCTTTTTTTTTAGTTTTGTGGATGGTATTGCTTACCAAATTACATATAATTGGATAAGGCTAAAGTATAGTTTATAGACATAAAATATTTTTGAAATGTAGGAGACTTTTGAGTGTATAATGGCAGAGTAAAGATAATACAGTCCTTTCTCCTCATGAAAATTTAACTTAAAATAATCAGGAAGAGACTCAAACTTTAGGGAAACTAATGCTCAGTCAAATATATGAAGAAGGGTCCCAGATCCTAGTATGCAGTTTCAAGAGTAGATACAGTAGGTATACCCTTTGGAGCAAACAATGTTTTATCTGGAACAATAAGAACAAGTTGGAGTGTCCCTAGAACCCAATGCCCATGCCATGTGATGGGGTACCTGGAGGACCTGAGATGGAACAGGTCCCATTGAGACTTCCCACCTTATAGGAAGGAGTCATATGGTCACCAGGCTGGAGGAAAAGCACCTTTGGGAGCAGTCCTGAGTTGCTGATCTCTCTTTGCTGGGGAGAAGTAAAGGCTAAGCTAACCTAAATTCAAAAACCCATTATAATGTGTTTCATGGCCAACCAGGGACAATTGCTTATATACTAGATTCCACCTTGGCCCCTCCTAACATGAATTCCCAATATTTACCATATTCAAAGAGAAACTTCCTGCTCAGAGTCTAGGAAGACTTACCCTATTTAAAGGGAGTGGGCAAAAAAATGAACCATTACAGGATTAATACAAAGGTACTCAACTCAAAGAATAATAGGTAGAAGAGAATAGAAAACAGGTGAAAGACATTCACCATGAGAATTTTGCCACAGAGAAAATGAAACGAATGGCCAAATATATTACCATAATTAAACAGCATACCTTAATAAAGCAATAACCTCTTTAAAACCAATTCTCAAAGCAGAGATCCAGAAAATAGCAACTCAGGAAAAACATATTAAAAACAAAACCAAACAAAACAGAAAGAGTGACATATAAGCAGGTAAAGTAAGGAAAATAGCAGAAAAGAATATTAAAATAACATAGAAATGAAAGTTAACATTGGAAATAACACGAAGGAGACTAGAAACTGCTGAACTATCATAAAGGACATGGAAATTGAAAAAAAGTGAAACAAAATAAATTTAAATGAACAATGAGTTAAAATGTTTATCTGGAAGACAACACACAAAAAATTTTAATTTACATAAATGTTGTCTCTGAAAAGGTGAAATACCCATATGGAGAAAAAACATTTAAAGTTATTTTTCCGGATAGGAAGAAATTTTGAGAGTAAATATTTTTACTGGAATCTCTGATTCAAAAGCTACCACTCTGGAAAAATTGACATAACATGACTGGTATCAATATCCTAATTGGCTTGACTTCTAAAATACAAGGGAATCCTTTCGGAAGCTTGAAGGAAGAACCAGTCCCATATACGGACTGACCTCAGAATTCTCCTCAGCAATATTTAGCATTATGAAACAACAGATCAGTACCTCTTCTGTCTTTAGGGAGAGGCAGTGTGACCCATCTTCCTAAACTTAGACAACGTATTGTTCAAAGTAAAGGGAGCTAAAAAAATTTTCTAATATGTAATAATTTTAGGGATCTAGCTTCCAAATTCCTTAAATATTCTGCCAATAAAAATGGAAGGAATTATGGCAAAAAGACTGGTGATAAACATTAAATATTTTTAACTATAATAATAAGGAAAAAGGCCATTCAGAAATATGGTTACATAACAGAAAGAAAGTGTTAGAAATGATAAAAGCATAGAAATGGTTTATCTATGACACAATTTGGGATGGGAGGTGGAAGAGAAGGTGAAAGGTGGGGTATATAGGCTGGGTTCCTCATCTTTTATAGCTGAGGGCGAACTGCTTTAAATGGCATTTAAAGGTGATATATAAAATAATATATGCATAAACATTTAAAGGTATAAGATTAAATTAGAACTAAGAAAGTAAGGCAAAGAACTAAAATTGGGTAATGCAGGAGGAGAAGGCATTTGGAAGAAAGTGGAGGTACAAATTTTGTCAGTGGTATAGGGAAAGAAAGGTAAGTAGATACTAGAAAAAGAAATATAGGGGAGCGCCTGGGTGGTGCAGTCGGTTAAGCTTCCGACTCTGGGATCAAGCCCCGCATTGAGCTCTGTGCTCCACGTGGAGTCTGCTTGAGATTCTCTCTCTCCCTTTCCCTCTGCCCCTCCCCACCCACTCGTGCTGTCTCTCTCAAATAAATAAATCTTAAAAAAGAAAAGAAATACAGGTTTTAAAATATGAGATTACATTGTATTAATAAAGGTAAGAGCAATTACTAAACTTTCAAATATTTAATAGTAATCCCAAGACATACTCATAGAATATGTGTAAGAAAAAGAACAGAGTGGAAGACTGAAAAACAAAGTAGTACCATCATGAAACATGACAAACTATGATATAAGTAAATCTGAACATGTTATCATATTAATTAAGCACACTATTTATTATGGTATTTTAATGATAAAGTTTCTTATTTCCACAAGAAATACATGAGAATAAATACCTGCACAGAAATGACATAGCCTCACATTCCATAATTAAAAACCTATAGAAATTTCACGGTGAAAGACAGCATAACACATTGTTGCAGGAAGCTTAATTCATTGTATACAAACAACTCATAAAAATTAGTAAGGGTGTAGAAGACCTACGGAATATAATTGATTCAATATCTTTGTATCTCTTAATCTACTCCATGTATTTTGCCTTTTCCCCTGTGTGGCAATCACCGGTTTGTTCTTCATATTTATGATTCTGTTTCTGTATTTTTTTGTTTATATATCTTGTTTTGTTTTGTTTTGGGTTGGTTGGTTTGTTTATTTGTTTTGGTTTTTTGATTCTGCATGTAAGTGAAATCATGTGGCATTTGTCTTTCTCTGACTTATTTCACTTAGCAGAGTACGCTCGGGGAATCCTTGTGCACTGTTGGTAGGAATGCAAGTTGATGTAACCACCGTGGAAAACCTGGTGACTTACTCCTGATTTCTCCAGATCCTTTCCCTTCCTGTGCCATCACCTCCTACTCACCCACACCAATAAACCTTTTAACTCATCCACCAAATGAGTATTGTTTCTTCCTCCAATATAAATCTGAAATTTGGCAATTCCTCCATTTCTCCTGTTACTGCCTGTACTGAGGAAGCCACTGTCATTTCACCTCTAGTCTGTAGCAATGATCGCTCCCATTATATTCTCTATACTTACACTCTTCCCCTTCTACAAACATTCTTCAAAGGCAACTTGATTGGTCTTCCTAGCTCAAAACCAATTTTACTGGTTTCTAGCTGCATTCAGGAGGAAACACCCAAACCTTACCAAGGTCTTGCCGAAGACTCTTTCAACGTGATGTGATCTTTTCTCTGTTTTTTTCAGTCTAATTTTTCACTGTATTTCCTCTTTCCTACTGCCCCAGTATGCTTAAACCCAATGGTTTTTTTTTTTTTTTTTAAGATTTTATTTATTTATTTGACACACAGAGAGCGAGAGAGAGAGAGAGAGAGAGAGGGAGAGAACACGAGCAGGGGGAGCGGCAGGTAGAGGGAGAAGCAGGCTTCCTGCATGAGCAGGGAGCCCGATGTGGGGCTCGATCCCAGGACCCTGGGACCATGGCCTGAGCTGAAGGCAGCGGTTTAACCAACTGAGCCACCCAGGTGCCCCTAAACCCAATGGTTTTTAATTTTATTTTTGTTTTTCTATTTTTTAAGATTTATTTATTTTAGAGAGAGAGAGGGAGGGAGGAACAAAGGGAAAGAGAGAGAGAACCTCAAGCAGACTCTGTGGAGTGCAGAGCCTGATGTGGGGCTCCATCCCAGGACCCTGAGATCATGACCTGAGCTGAAATCAAGAATCAGATGCTCAACCCAGGTGCTCCCCTAATGGTTTTTTAAACAGTTTCTGGAACAGTACTTCTGGTCTGGATTTAAAGGAACTTTAATTAAATAAATGTCTCCATAAAAAACTTTCTTTGTTTTATCTAAATCCCTCCCCATGGGATTCTCCATCTTGGCAGTTTGTTCATTTCCTTCAAAGCAGCTAACCACAGGCTGCAGTTTTGTTTCTTTGTGATCTTCTTTTGTGTCCCCTCATCTGGACTATAAATTCCAGTAGGTAGAGATGATGTGAGTGGCTTCCTCACTAACTCATTTCCAGCTCTAACACAGTGCAGTGACATAGGATGCACTCAGGAGTAGGGCCATCGCAGGTACCCAATACATAATTGTTGAATGGATGATTGAAGTTGACTTTGGTGTAAAACTTTTATTAAAAATTAATCATTATTGATGGAACAAGAAAAAAAATAGGAAAAGAGAGAAGAAAACAGGAATACCTCAGCCAGAGCATGGAAGGCTTCATAAAATTTCACTGGATTTTGACTTCAGTGAGTGACCTCAGCTCACCAAGTTCTTTCCGCTGAGACAGGTCAAGAGAGGCGAGAGAGCGTTGAGAAGGCTGATGCTGACAAGGTAGCCAAACACTGCGCTCCTGGTGGTTGTTACCAAGCCACGTACTGGGTGTCTGCACACAGTTTTCTTCTTTGGCCTTGTCTGCCGTGTTGCTCCATAATTGGAATTTATTTATATTTTCTATCCTGGGAAAACCCCTTAAGAGAAAGGATTCCACCGTTCCACATCACTCTCACCTTACATTGATTTCTTCCAAGATTTTTGTTTGTTTGTTTGACATATCCCAATTAGGCTCAATTTCTTCCCTATGTTCTCAGCAACTTGAGTGACAGTAATTCTTTTACATTTAGGGAGCAGTATGAGACTAGAGCAGAGGTTAGTAAACTGTGGTCTGTGGACCAGCTGTGGCACATCACTTGTTTTTGCAAATAACATTCTTCTGGAACACAGCACACCCATCCACATATGGATTGCCCAAGCTGCTTTCTGGCTGTAATACAACCTAGGGCAGATGTTAACCAAGATCGTGTGGTCTGCAAAGCCAACAAGACTCTCTCTCTGTCCCTTATAGGAAAAGGTTGCTAATCTCTGCACCAGAGTATAATCTCCTTTATTCTGAGATTTAGATCTAGTTTTAGAAGAGTTTGACTGCTTTTTAATATCTCCGTGTATATGTTAATAATTAATTTGAGGGGAAATCAGGTGTTGTTTATGCCTTCCAATATCACCTGGTTCAGACCCAATTATGTTCCAGGCGTTTACTTAATCGATAAATAAAGCTTCCTGTGACCTTTCTGTCCCAAGTAATCTCCTGCTGCTCTCAACTTCCCTGGTGTCTGCCCCACTAGCACTTTATCTCCTACAGTGTGGCAGCTCACCTGGCATTTTGTCGCCCGTGGCACACAGCATTTTGACCTTGTATGTGAATCATGTGTGTGCATGGCTAATCTGGCCTACTTGTGTGGCACTGTGTAAAGAAAATTGTATTTTGAGCATGACAGATTGCTAGGCTCTATGCTGCATAATAGCAGGGAGTGTGCCTTTTTGGCTGACCTGCAAAGTTGCCCAGTGCCTGCCACATGGTAGATATTTTCTAATGCCTGAGTGAGACTGAATTGCACCTCTATACTAATAGGGACTTGCTTGCATGCTTTCTGTTGACGATGGTAGAACTGGATCGAAAACAAGCATGATTCAGCATACCCCACCCCACCCCCAACCACCCACAGAGACGGACATGGATTGCCACTATTTCTAATCAAGAGCTGGAAGATAGATTGTGCACACTGTACTTTTATGGTCATAGGTTGGAATCCCAACCCTGTCATTTATGGAATGACTTCGAATAAGGTACAAAATAGGATGTTTGAATTCATCGTCTTTTGAATGCAGCAAATAATAGCCACCTCCCAGAGCCATGGTAGGAAGTCAATGAGGTTTCATCTGGAAGGGGTGGGCATAGCACCTAGGTCACCAGAATGGTCACTGGAAGCCACTTGTGTTCCCAGAGGCCTTCGACATCCACACCAAACCACCGAGGGAAGCCTTGCTTCCCAGCCGCATACTCCCAGTGACTCTTAGTCTTCCGGGGTATAGGAGACGGGGCTCTTATCTGCAGGTAGATTTCCTGCTTCCTGGGATCCCTAATTCCCTCATTCAGACTTTTGCATCACAGCACATTGGATTCCAAGCTGCCACACGACTGAAGCCAAAACTCTGAGTCACGATTGCTATTTCTTCCCTCTCGTCCATCAGCAAACCTTCCTAAATATATCTTTAATGTGTTCGCTTCTCACTAGCTTCTCAGTCGTCTGTTTAGCCCAAATCACTACTTTCTTTCCCTGGTCTGGTAGAAAAACTTTATTTCCCTGATCTCCTTCCACCTCCTTCTCCCAGTGAAAGCCAGATGATCTTTTTAAACACAGATCTCAGATAGTATCTTTCCAAAAACTCCTCATTGTGTCCCCTGATGGTTGTCATGACAGCAGATCCTCATGCCATGGTCTGCACAGGCTTCATGATAATGCCTCTAACTCAATCTCATATCCTGGAGTTTTTCTCACAGTGTACCGGGCTCGAGGCCCCTTGGACTGATGTCGACAACCTAAGACCCAACTTTTCTGCTTCAGTATCTGCATATTCCATTCCTTCTGCCCATACACCTTTCTATCTCTCTTTGCATGGGTCACTCTTTATATCTATCAGGTATCAGTTAAAATTTTACTTTCAGAGACCCTTATGAATGAACAAATACGTTATGCTTCCTGTTATTTCTTTTCTTAGAATTTTGCTGTTCCTGCTTATTCTGATCACAATTTGTAATTCTGCATATAGTGAGAATTTATCTCTGTGTTTGTTTGACCATCCTATGCCTTTATATACTCCTCAAGGCCCACACCATGTCTGCTTCAGTCATTAATATACACCCAGGCCTAGTGTATTTTTTTTTTGCTAAATAGCAATGCTTAATAAATTATTCTTGAATTAATGAGTGAATAAACAATGACTTTAGGCAGATTTACCTCTCCCCAGTATGTTTTCCTCTGTGTATAAATGGTTGTCTGAAATTCTGACCTGTAAATTGAAACATACCTTTTCTAAGAAGGTTGTGGGTATGTCAATGATTTAGAAAAATGAATGGAAGTTCTTACATGACTCTAAGAAGATAAGTCCCTTTTAAGATGATGTTTTTTTCTCAAATCTTGGAACAAGACAAAATAAATGCATTTTGTTGCTTTGCTCCTCAGCATTTTAATTTTCCAGGAGCTTGGAGGATTCTCTTTGAGGTATAGGGCACAGCAAAGTGTAATAAAATGTAGTGTTGGTTCTGGGCATCATTTGGTCAGGAACATTTTCAGATATCCTTCAGTGATCTCATAATATATTCTCTGTAACTTGCAGTGTGAAGATACCAATTTCAAAAATAGTGTTAAGTAATCTTAAGGCTAATATGCTATTTTAACTACACGTCTCAGAATGATTTAAAAAAATAAAGGTTTTGACTTTAATTGGAATTCTGAAAGGCTTTTTATAAAGCTGAATTTTTCTGCAATTCATGGATATTCTCTTTGTAGGGGTGTTTTCCCATTTTAGAGTCAAGTGTAAGAAACTTGAACTCAGACTACACAGTATCACCCCTATGACTTAGGAACGTGTGAATGCCTTTTTAAAAAGTTTCAAAACAGAAAGAAATTCTTATTGACTCTATGACATTTATATTAATCATACCTTGAAGTGATGACTATGATCCCAATTTTGCCAGTGAGGAAAGAGTCTTAGAGAAAAGTACCTTGTTCCTAGTCACACTGGTGGTAAATGGCAGTTTGCATTTGGGCTCAGGATCCTTGAACTTCACGGCAGTATTCTGTTCATGCTGGTTGCCCTCTGACCTTTTGCATCATCCAGTCTTTTTCTTTCTCTCTCTGCCCCCACTATTCTCTTTTCTTGGCCCTATTTCCATACATTCCCATCACCTTTCCTCCTTGAGGCAACCATTCTCACTTACATGATGTGTGTATTTTGGTTTGTGTGTATTCTTGTAGAATGTCTATTGTTTTGTATGCGTGGAAGCTATTTCTGAAAAAGCTATTTCTTGCTTTTTCTGATTAAACACTCTATTTTTTCAAGATTCTTCCGTATTGTTAGTGTGTATCCAATTCATGACTTCTCATCATTACATGGTACTTTCTTGCTGTGTGTCC
Organism: Eumetopias jubatus; assembly: GCF_037043125.1. Classification (NCBI taxonomy): domain Eukaryota; kingdom Metazoa; phylum Chordata; class Mammalia; order Carnivora; family Otariidae; genus Eumetopias; species Eumetopias jubatus. Next base: position 47,577,128 of record NW_028274823.1, on the reverse strand, counting down.
ACCCCCTTTTACTTACCCTTCCTCCCATAATGGAAAACTAGTTTTCTGCCAACTCCCTGCTATCATAAATGACATTGTAGCTAACAATACATATTTTCATATAGTTATGCAACTATTTCTTTGAGATACAGATCTAGGAATAAATTTCCTCTGTTGTCACTTAATTTGGCTTATCAGGCCTAGGTTACACTATCCTACCTCATGGTTTTCCTGTAGCTTACACCAATGTTTGCCACCTTAATTGGTGTATAAGGATACTTCACTGTTCTTTTAATTTATCTGATTATTAATAAGTTTAAGTATTTCTTTGTTTCTTAGTCTTAGAGTTTCCTCTTCTGTAAATGTCTTATTTGTATTGTTGCCTATTTTCCTGTTTTGGCAATTCTCTTTTATTGTTGATTTATAAGAGATTTTTGTTTGTTGTTAAGTACTGCATATGTCTTTTCTCATTTTGTCATCTGATCAGTTTTTTAGCTTATTATTTTTGGTGCTTCTGTTTTAAAAGTCCTTTGCTTCCCCCCAGTCATAAAGATAGCTTCCTATAGTTTTTCCTAATAACTATAGTTTTATATCTTATATTTAGATTATTTTTAAAGATTTATTTATTTATTCTAGAGAGAGAGAGAGAGAGAGAGAGCCCAAGCAGGAGGGGCAGGGGAAAGGAGAGAGAACCTCAAGCAGACTCTGGGAGGGAGCCTGACACAGGGCTTGATCTCAGGACCCTGAGATCACGACCTGAGATGAAACCTGAGCCAAAAACCAAGAGTCAGATGCTCAACTGACGGCGCTACCCAGGTGCCCCAATACCTTATATTTAGATTTTTAATCCACCTTCGTGTGTGGTGTTAGCTAAGTGCTAGTTTATTTTTTGCCAAGAGTGGACCAGTATTTTTATATCATCTATTAAGCAATGGAGTACCTAGCATATTTTCAAATTTATTCATTAAAATAACTTCTTTTTACATCTGGAAAAAGAAAAATTATGAATCTTTAATATCAAAATGCCTCTCTCACAACAGAAATCGTCAACATTTTTTTTTTATGAATGCAAATCACATTTTATGTCAGTTTGGGATCTAATTAAAAATGCTTTTGGAGTCTGTAAAGGTACATTTCCTTTTGTTCTTCCTGTTTTTGCCCACAGTGCTCAGTAGAACTGACAAGGATTTTAAGTTGAGTATTTCAGAGACTCTTCTTTGTCCCCAGCAATTAACATACCACCATCAATATAATTTTACATGATTACATCAGTTAAATGGGAGACTAAAATTAAAAAGAAATTCTCATTGATTAAGGATAATTTATTTGAATTGGTAAATTATATGCATTTGAAACAAATGGTAATCATTTACAGGCCTTTATTTCATCTCCAAACACAAAGATGAGAATGTAGATTTAAGATTGGTGTAAAATAAAGGACTATAATAGCATTACATGATTTTAATAGATTCCTTTTCCTTTAAATGATGACTGCTTATGTTGGAATTTTTGAAGCATGATCTGAAACTGAAAAAACAAAAACAGTAGTAAATGTGTTCCTAATTGTATTAGGGGAAAAAAGACTTTTCACTCAGTCACGAGGGTGTCAGTGGGGATCCGGGACACTATTTCAGGGGATAATCTAGTGGAGGAAGATGGACCAGACTGAAGCATTTAGCTGATTATGTAGTTCATTCAAGAATAAATAGGCCGTTTACTTTGTCTGAAAGTTCAATAGATTTGGATTTCAGTCAAATAGAATGTCATTAGATCTTCCTTTATAATGTTGATACAAGTGTGTTTAGAGAGGACTTCTATTAGTTTTACTAAGAACATCCTTATTGGTTGAATTTTCTTCCCCTCATTTGCTCACTGCTCCAATTTTATAGAGATCCTCTGATTTTTGACAACATGATGTATAGGCAACTTTATTTGTTCAATTTCATAATGAAAGTCTCTCAAGGCATTTTAAGAGCCCTGTTATAGTGTTTTATTCTTATAAATTAAGCAAGTGCCAAAGAAGGAAGTTGAAAGAGGAAAGGCTTTGTTAAGGATACCTACATTTTAAGAGATGACATTATTTGGATTTTTGGTAGCAAATAAGGTATCCGTGAGCTAGAATAATTCATACTTTCCGTAAATATTATAGCAGTCTCAGAAATGATCTACTCTAAGAGTAGGGGCAAAACCTTGTGAGAAAAACAGTATTGTATTTGAATTATAGTTGGAATCAAAATTATAAAAAATGCTTAAAAATATCCCTTGAAAATATACTTTCTTTGTTACAGATGAAATATAGTAGGAGTGGTAATATACAGGAGAGTTTGAGATATTGAAGATCAAACCCCAGCTCTGACATTTCCTATTTTGAGAAATTTATCAGGTTACAACTTTAAACTTGTGCCCTTATAGTAGAATGCCCATTGGGATATCTTTCATACCGAGCCCAAGAAGGTGCTTGGTTTTCCTCTGTTTTTCTTTCTCACCCCTATTCCTAGGTTTTTACATTAACAACAACTAAGCTGAACTTTAACCATAAAGAAGACACATTATTTATTTTAGCTGATTTAGCACTTAATACGTTTTTAATTGTCTGTTTATGACTAATGGCAAAAGGGGAAAGCCCATATTTCTTTAGAGAAGTGAAATAATTTCCCTTTATTTATACTGATCTTGTAATCTTTGTCCTTTTGTGCCGGTTGCTAATTATATCAGTGTCAAACTAATTATCTTAAGTTATGGAAGTTGAATTCCCCCAGTGATTTAAAATAGAAGAATGGAATATTTTGTAAGCTTTGCAGAATGGTTGTCTTTTTCAAGATACACCATGAAGTCTCCAAAATATACATATTTGTGAATTACCATCTGTGTAAAACAACAGACAGCCTGTCTGTAGCATTTTGCTGAGCAGAGTAGAAAAATCCCTTTCACCATGCTGCTTTCAAGCAAGTTAGAGAATTACCAAATTGAAGTTTACTGAATGTAAATTCACAGGATAGATCTGATTGAAAAAGTTTACATTAGTGTACTTCTTTAAAGAAGCAAGAAAAATACGGTTTTTATTTTTTTTCAATTAGGAAAAATAATTTTACCTGGAAAAAATTTTGTACAACATTTATATCAAGAATGATGTTCTCTACTACATCAAAAACTAATGATATAATGTATGGTGATTAACGTAACATAATAAAATAAAACTAAAAAAAAAAAGAATGATGTTCTCTTAAATGATTGTTGCAAGTCATTTCTAATAATGGGATAGGAAAAATTAGAACCCACACGATGTTAGTGATATTATAGGAAAGAGAGGGAAGTACGAAATCTATGGATTCCAGAAATATTTATTGAGAAATCATCATGGACCAGAAACTATATTAGTGGCTAAGAACATTTACATGAGCAGAACAGACAAGAATATTTGCCCCTGTGTATGTATAAATATATTTTTGAGCACCTTCTTTTTTTTTAAAGATTTTATTTATTTATTTGAGAGAGAGAGAATGAGAGAGAGAGAGAGAGCAGGAGAGGGAAGAGGGTCCGAGGGAGAAGCAGACTCCCTGCTGAGCAGGGAGCCCGATGTGGGACTCGATCTCGGGACTCCAGGATCCTGACCTGAGCCGAAGGCAGTCGCTTAACCAACTGAGCCATCCTGGAGCCCTTGAGCACCTTCTAAGTGCTATGTGAAGTACTATGAATTTAAAATGCTTTATTTACAAAATAAAATAACAAGAGAAAGTGTTATTTCTATGCACGACTTTTTTTTTTTTTTTTTTTTTTTTTTACGGAGCGTAGATTCTGAGGTCATATTTTCCTGAGAACCTAGACAGGTTTGCTTATTCAAAGTAGGGAAAAGATGTGGAAAGAACTGCTTACTTGTATAATGGAAGATGATGCCAGAGTATTTGTGGAGGTGATTACAAGGAAGGAGAGGGTAGGGATGTGAGTAAGAGCAAGAGAGAGTGGTCTTGAATAAGAAAGCAAAGTAAATGTGTTCTCCAGATACGGAGTTTCTGCACATCTCAGCTAGGGGACCCGCTTCCTCCCATCCAGCTGCTTTGCCCTTATTTACAGTTACTGATTTACAGGTACAGGGACTTGACTGTCAAATTCAGTTTGTTCTTCACTGGCACTTCATCCATCCCTCAGTTTTTATCTACTGCCTGACCTTCTGAGCAGGGCATATTAAAGACCCCTCCTTAGCACTTGAACTCAAGTCTTTGGCTAAACCTGCTTGATCCTCAAAAAAAAACACAAACACAAAACAAAATAAAACTCACAAGCAGAAGACCACAGGTGAGGACTGTTTCTCTTCTGCAAAATTTCTTTGCCCATCCTTTATTCAGGTTTTGCTTCACATTAGACAGATCCTTTTCAAAGGTAAAGTTAGCAGAATATGATATCAAACCAGAAGTAAAATTATAATTTGTGAAAAATAAAGCAGCCTTCTAGTAAATCACACATATGGGCACAAGTGTTCATCACTGATAACTCCCAACAGTGTTTTTAAAATAGCGGGGAGGGGGAGGGGGGAGAGGGAGAGAGGGAGAGATAAAATGGAGAAAACATAATCAAAGAAATAATAAAAATTTCCCCCAAATGTACAACTATATGCTCCAGCACAATTAAAAAAAATAGACCCAAGATACATTACTATGAAAATTCATAATACTAGGGTTAAAGAGAAAATCACAAAATCTTCTAGAGAAACAAATGAAATCACATCCTAATTATCAGCACTCAGAGTGACTTTAGACCTTTCAACAGTAAACCTGGTAATGAAGAGAAATTGTAGCAACACATTCAAATTCTGAAAGAAAATCACTCTCTTTTAGTCCAAGTTATTACTGTTAGGTGAGGGTTAAAGTAAATGAGTTACACTAATTTTCCTGGAGTTTTTTTTTTTTTTTTTTTAAGTTAGATCTCGGTTGAGGCTACTATGAAGATGCTGCTAACTGGGCTGTAATTGTGAGTAAAATTTATACAACAACTTTATCATTATGTGGTCAAGAATAGAGATTGCTATGAGAGGGAGAATAAGATTTTCAAAGATAACATTTAATAGGAGAAATCTCATTTTCAAGCAGAGGTCTGCCTGGAAATTCATGTTAGGCTGGTGCTTTCTCAAAAAGTTAACTGTGATGCTGTGTTTTTCTGAATTTGATGAATGAGATTAATAGATAAGAAAGGAGATGTGCAAATACTTGCTTAATAGGGTCTGATGAAGCAAACTTTGAATCTAGTGGTCTTTTCATCATCAACAGGCTTTTTACCTAAAAGCATAGAAAGACCCCATTGTGAATTTTTTCTTTTGTCCTATAATGCTTCCTAATGGCTTGGGCATGACAATAGCATTCATGCTATTAAACTGGCAGGGAACCTAATTATGGCTTTTTATCTGAAGCTCAAATAATCTCAAACCTCTTTAAGAATATTATTACCTTAATCTGTTAAATTCTTCAGTGCTCTTTTGAGAGTTATAGCATCAACTCTGCAGATTGTGAAAGAGATCTAGAGTTTGGGAAGATGGGGCAGTGAGCAAAATGGGCCCTGGGTAAGAAGTCCGGAGTCCCAGGTTGTGGCACTGTCTTTCATCTTTCCCTTTGGAGTGTTATTGCCTACTTGGAAAAATAAAGATAGTGGAATAGATGGTTTTTAAAGTGCATACTTAACCTAAATTTCTTTGGTTCTATGACATCTCTTCCGTACTTTGATTTCCCATGTATTTTGCTTTGGTAGGGCTCTGGTATTATAGATGGTGATGTAAAGGGCTTATAATTTTATAGGGTGGTGATGGAGGAGACACACAGGAGAAATTGCACATTTGGATTTCAATCTTGGATCTGTTTCTTAGGAGCTGTATGGTCTGGGTTGGATCATTCTGGTTTTCTGAGATTTAGCTTTCCCAACTATAAAAAGGAAAACATAGTAGTTAGCATTTAAAAATTTTTTAAATTGCAGATAATATATGTAAAGTGCCTGGCATAATAAAAATATTCAATTAATGACAACTGTTATTTGGGTGACGCTTTCTAACTTAAGAACTAGAGCATGAATTTCATTACACAGGGAATCTCATTTTTTTTTAAAGATTTTATTTATTTATTTGAGAGCGAGAGAATGAGAGACAGCATGAGAGGGAGGAGAGTCAGAGGGAGAAGCAGACTCCCTGCTGAGCAGGGAGCCCGATGTGGAACTCGATCCCAGGACTCCAGGATCATGACCTGAGCCGAAGGCAGTCGCTTAACCAACTGAGCCACCCAGGCGCCCAGGGAATCTCATTTTGAGAAGATAGAGGATGAGGGAAATCTGACCAATATTGAAAATCATAAACGTCTCCTTTGATCAACTGATTATTTCAGCATCCCTTGATTTGCCTTGCTCTCATGGAAAGGTGTTTTTGTCTGTTTTGCTTTTGTTTCTTATTTGTGAGAATCTATGCAGATACTATTAACCTGATCATTAACAGTAGCCTGATTTTGCTGAGTCTCCTGCTTTTTTGGTTTCATATATATTGAAACACTAAGGTATTTATTCCTGAGGAAAGCATGACATATGCATGAGAATTATTGGATATTCCTTGTGGTAGTGAATTTTTTACGTTGGTGGCCTTATATCCTTATAATTTTGACATATAATCACTTATTATATGAAGTCTGCAGCTGCAACTTGAAAGGCAGTCCATTGCTAATTGGTTTGTTTTAAAGGAAAGAACTTGATCCAAGTGGCCATCTTCCTTTTCTGAAGACGGTGACATTGGCTCACTCCCAGACGGTGACATTGGCTCACTCCCAGGTTGCTCTTAACAACCTGCAAAGTTTTGGTGTGCCCCATTTGTGTGCCTTAGTAATCATTGAGGCTTTGACATGTATTTCTTGAGGGTGTTACAATAGGTTTTTGAATTTATTTTCTCTAGAAAGCACTCTGTGATGAATAATTTAGCCAGATAACTATTTATTAAAGAGAAAACATGAGGGATGAAAAGTCTAAAAAAACTTTTCCTGGAAATAGATAACAAGGGCACCTACCCTTCTAGCATACAGCGTAATTATTGCTTTCTTGGTTACCCATGAAAGCTATACGATGCTAAAGCTTTGGCATGAAAAATTAAAGTAAACCTCAGGAATTGATGTCTGACCGGAAGAAAGATCAAGTATCTTCAGGAGGTCAAACATAGTCATAGGAGAAAAAAAACAATGAAAGGAAAATTACCCTAGTCTGATTCATGGAATGGTGTGCTTTGCCTTGACCTTTGAAAAGAGAGGGGACTTGGTATTTGGAAAGACTTCGGGGAAGAGCAAAGGGTGCAGAGTCAGAGGGTCTGGATGTGAATGCCGACCTCACCTACTAAGTGCATCACCTACATCCATTGCATCTCAGGCTTTTTCTCCTCATCTCTAGGGTAGACTCAAATCTCCTGCCTTGGCTTCTTCACAGAACTGTTACAAGGTCTATGAAAATTACATCCAGGGAAGCCTGTTGTAAACTCTGACTGACTAGGGAAAGGCAGAAACTATGATAACGCTACTTTCTAGTCAGCTGCAGAACCAGCTGCTGGGGATGGAGGAGGCCAAGCGAGATCTGATGTTGCCCTCAGAAGTGAGAGAAACCCTGATGACATTGTTCTCCTCAGAAAATCTGCTCTTTCAGATCTGCTCAATCTGTGTATTGTTTTTAGCTTCTGTGTGTTGTTACGTGTATTGCACCCAATGAGGTGCTGTCCATAGGTATTTTTGGGTCCAAGTTGCTGAGCAATCACAATCTGATATTGGATAAAACTTTGTCCAGAGGAACGTTAGAGTCCAGGGATCTGTCTTGCGCTAAAAGGGGAACCTGTGGAAACTTGTTATAGTTGAACCAAATCTTCAGATGAATCCTGGGATGGTCAGACCAGAATCTAAATGCTGGTCTCTTAACACTTGGTTATTTATAATGATTTATAATGATTAGGTTTGAGGCTGTCCATTCAGGTGTATCAAGGTACTTGAAATGAAGTTGAAATACTCTTAAGTGTGTTTTCTTTTCCATCAGGGCTTACCGCTGATTTTCTGTTTGCCAACCTTCCCTGCAAAGATTGTTCACCTTGAAAAATCACAGGGAAAATTGTTAAAATAGGAGTAGTAGTACTAATAGCAAAGCTACAATTTATGGAGCTCCATCAGTGTTCTACGCACTATTATTTCTGGTTTTGTGAATTCTTTTTCCATGAAAGTGTTAGCAGAGTCATCTCTGTTGAATGGCCCTTCTGCCTTATTGCTCATTCATTCTTAACCCTTGTTGTATGCTTTCCTCCTGCCTTAAAACTGCTGGCCCAAAAGGCCCCAGTGACCCCATGGTAACCAAAGTCACTAGCTCTTTCAGAATTCTGACCTGCTGTGATGACTCTGTACCATTCATCTCTCTGGAAGATTCTTTCTTTTTGAAATCCTGCATGCCTTGGCATCTGTCACCTCCACTTCCTTTCTGAAGCTGCTCGTGGCATCCTCTGCTTGCTCCTCCTGGCCTGTGTGGAGACCCTCCCCTTCCATCTTCACTGCAACTCCTCTGTTGGTACCTGCCTCCCTGGTCTAAAACCTCTCTCTGCCCTCCCAAGCTGGGTGACCGTGTGCAGGCAGTCAGTTTCAGCTTTCTCCTTGGAAAAGTGGGGATCATATAATATCTACTTCACAGGGTGTTAGAGAGGGATCGATATGTTATTATATGCAAAAATGCTTAAAATAATTTCTGGACCTGGTGAATGCTACTTAAGTATTGGAATTATTGTTATTGTTTTAATATTAGTTACTCTCATCATTTTTGAATGGTTATCTTGCCATTAGATTCCTTGCTGCCAGTATATTCTACACAGAGCAGCCAAATCACCCTAAAACACAGCTTAATGTTACTAAGCTGTTGTATATTTATATTTCTCTTCCACCTTGTCTTACCATTTAAATCAGCTTTGGTCTGTCTTTCAAGGCCCTCCCAGTGGTGCTGGTTTGTCTTTCTAGCCTTATCTTCTACAGTTGTCAGCATGATATTCAGTACTGGTGGCTCCCTTCCCTACTGGGCTTTCCTTATTTTCCAGAATCATGCTTTCCTTTTTTGTCCATACTTCTAAAATCCCGCCTGCCATTCACAAGATTCAGAACAGAGGCTACTGGTCCCTGATGCCTTTGTAATACTCTAGATCAAGGGGAAGTGCATCCTCCCTGAAGCCCTTAAGGGAAGCTCTTTATTTTTAGGCTGATTTTTGACCTTCTGTCTCTCAGATAGAGATTTCACTTATTCATGTGCGTGTTGTTATCTTTCCTCCTAGATTATAAGCTTCTTGGGGAGGAGCTTTTGCCTTCTAGCTCTGCACACCGGATATTACACCCTGTAGGAAGATGTGCAATGAAGGGCTGTTGAATACATGTTGATTTCCATATCAAAACAGAGAGGGTATTCACTTCCCTTCTTGCTATGCTTACAGAACAGGCTCATTTGCATAGGCCACTGGCCTTGTTGACTTTGACAAATGGAGGGGCCCTATGGAGATTTGCATTTTCCCCCTCATCTTTTGGGTTTTGGAGGTTGTTAATAAACTGAAAAGTATAGTGCTTGCCTCATAGCAGTAAATATTTGTTGAATGAAAAAGAAAAGAAAGAGCAAACATTTGCTGAATGAGAAAGAGAAAGTAAGTAATGAAGGGACCACACCCTGCCCCAACTGACTGCCAGAAGTGGAAAAAAAAAATGTCAGGAGACATTTTCCGGAGGAAAAACACACACCCACACATGATTCTGAATGTTGTAAAAAACATGGATTGAGCCTCAAGTTTAGAGGCATGCTTATGTTTACAAAGTACATTGGAAGATGCTAGCACAATACTGGCTTTTGCAGTACATTCTCTGATCTTTTAAAAATCACCTTTGTTTCTTTCTATATTGAATTTGACTTAGGTTAAGATTGAAATAAACTCATTTTATTCAATTGAAATAAAACTTCATTTTATTCAATTTTGTCAGTGCAGTAACCATAAGAACAATGCAATTACACCAAAGAAGTTTGCTGCAGGACTGAATGACATTCCATAAGCCCAATGTGAATGTGAGCTGGAGGGGAAGTTTTACAAGGATGAATGTGCAAGATGGTCTCAGGTGTCCTGCCACCATAAGACAGCTGATGCCTCTTCTCCAGAGGTCTTGGGCTGTGTTATCATCTCCTGAGGTCCCCCTGGAGCCACACAGTGATGGAAGCAAATCCCCCATCCATGAAGTGGAGTCATTGTGTGGTTTTCAGTACATTCCAGGGACAACTCCAGAAATACCAACTTGAGAGTTGAAAAAATTATTGACAAAAGAGGGATGATTAAAATACATCACAAGAGTTGTAGATTAACATATTAATATTAAGGGTTTTCTTTCTCATTCCTCCTTTTTTGCTTTTTGCTCGAATTTTCCTAGAGTACTCTTAGGAATGTGGGGAAAATGTCATGATTTTTCAGCTTTCAGTGTGTTAATCTGAGAGTACTGGGAGCCTAACTGGGTGAGATGGAATGAGGCTAGGAATGCTAAATGAAGTAGTCTCTATGCATCCAGCTAAACATTTAAGCAGGTGTTTACATGCCAATCAGAAGACAGAGTAGAAATAAGGAATACAGCTTTTGCTGAGATATCAAAACCACATTTGTCTTGGCCACTGTTTTCAGAAGCCTTGCCTGGCTGTTCATGACTGAATCTAGTATCATTCCACAGGACCCTGCGTTTGCCTGTCATCGTACATATTACATAGCAGTGATTGCTTATTTCATCGTCCATATTCCCCATTTGCATTACAAGATGCTTGAAGGTAGATCACATCTCCCCAGCAACCTGCCCAGTGTCTGTTGCAAAGGGGGTGTCATAGTCTCCATATTTATTGGATGATGCATTAAAAGGGATGAAACTAAGGCATGGCCGTTCATTGCTCTGAGTCTAATGTTATAGCTCCAAAGTCTCATTTTCATTACAGGCTGCATTTGACCTACAGTCTTCTATATTTGACTGAGAAAGCTTTGGTGCACAAGTTTTTAAGACCAAGAATTTTAGTCACTAGCATTTATAAATGAACCTGAGAAGTTTTACACACATACCCATCATGAATCCCCATTTCCAGCTTCTCTTGACATATCAGAACCTCTGAGAGCCCTGGGCCTATGCTGCTACAAAAATCTGGAACAGACTGTAATGCCTACCCCTGGTGAAAGGGTTTTCTGGTCTACCTCATACTTTCCACATAAAGCTGGCTAGTTCCCATCTCTGTTTGACCCCTCTAGTCTTCAAGCATTTGAATTTGCTCTACTCAGCTGCTATGTTCCTTCATGTTTATTCCTTGAGGGGGATGATTTCAAGCATCTCCTTTCCCTTCTCCCGATGACTTGCCTGTTAGTGAGAGGGAGCATGGATCATGCTTCCTAAGAATACTGCTCTTCCAAGCCATCATCTTGCAGAGTAATGGGTAGCTCCACATCTGCAGAGGCTCTGCAGACCCGGGAAGGCTTTGCTGTGGAGTGCCAGCCCCATGTGAAAATGGTCATGGTTGGGAATTCCTCACAAACTGGCAGGGCTTCAACTCCGAACCCTCACTCTTATTTTGAGCTGCTCCTCGATCCAGACCACAGTCTTGCCACCTCCTTTAGCCTGAGAAGCGAGAAGGAGGCAGATCCTGGTGCTGCTTCTGGCCACCCAGCAGAGAAGACTTTGATATTTTCTAAGTAGAAATTGATGGGTGTGGGATTTAGAGATTTTCAAAGGTGCCTTTGTTTAAATTGAGATTTGGGCAAGTGAGGGTCTTCGTTTAAAAGCACCCTGTGGTCACAAGGATTAACGAGGCTGATCAGAGCAGCCCTGACACTAAATAAAGGCCAATTAACTACAATCATTGTAGCCTGGGCACTTTCTGACAGTGCTGTGTGTCTGTAAGGGCAGGTTTTCCAGGATGACATCCCTCTGGCAGAGGCAAGGAGGATTCGCTCCCCAAAATGGCCCCTGAGCCATGGGGCCTTGGGAAGATGGGTGGTGCCTTCTGCCCTCCATGCTGCCTCCCTTCGGCTTGCAGCTTCTCCCTGTAAGGCACTGCTCCACCCAACCTGCCCAGTGTGGTACTCTGGACAGAGACGCAGGACTAAGATATTGGGGTCTCCTGTGGGCCCTCAGGTGGCTGAGGGGACAGACCGATTCTGACTGCTGTGTCCCTGTCTCCCCATCCATATAACTTCTTACTGGGAAGTTATGTAGATCAGTGAAGGAAGACAAATAATGTCAACAAAAACATTGGTCACTTGGGGACTGGGTGTCTTACCTTGTGCTCTTTTAGTAATAAAAAATCGCCGGTACTTCCATAACCTCTACCATGTACCAAACACTGTTCTGAGAACTTATATATTGACTCACTTAATCTTTACAAAATTTCTTTGAGCTGGGTGCCTCATTATAGTTGAGAAAACAGAGGCAGTTGAAGGGTTCAGTTCTGTGCTAAATATTTTTCATGCATACTACTGTGTGGTTCTCATAAAAACCTCAGTGCAATGGATATTTTTGGCTCCATCTAACAAATGAGGACACTGAGATTCATAACATTTACATGACATGTCTGGGATGATATTGCTGGAATATGATAAAGGGAGAATTTGGATTTCTTTTTTTCTGTTCCCAAAGCATGGGGATACAGAATAGCTCATGCCCTGGGTGGGAGATCTAAAATTCCTCCTGAAGATTTGTCTGTGATTCAGTTATTCTATCCAAGCTTCCTGAAATGGAAAGAACAGTAAGTACCAAATACTAACAATATGAGCTTAAAATAGTGGGTACAGAATAATGCCTGCGGCTCTCTACCTTGCCTTGTTGAGATTCATAACTGTCTGTGCCATTTTCTTCCTCCTGATTTCTCTCAAACACCAATCTCTGGATGCTCACACTCATTCATTAAAGACTGGAATCTGGCCCAAAGCCTTCTTCTCTATTGCAGCTATTGTTCTTAGCATGAAGAATGTGAGCATCCACGGAGCCCCTCCAGCCCACATCCTGACCTCTCACTCTTCTCCGGTTCATCTGACCCATCATTTCATCGTTCATCACTCACATCTAGGAACTCGCCGTCACCAACAACTACATCATGCCTAACGTTAGTTAAGATGCTCTGTCCACGTATCAAGCCTTCTCTTGTTAATGAGCTGGCTCATTCAAATACCTCCAATATTCTTTCAGCCCACCAAGCTCTCCATTTCTCCCAACACGTAGTTTCCTATGAACATCACTTTTCTCTCTTTCCTGCTTTGGTGCCATGATTCCAGGGTCATTTACTCTCTTCCCCCTCCATACCCACACTCAACTCTAGATGAAACTCTCTATCAAACTTCTCCATGATGACAGCCAAGAAGTTGAAGATAATCTCACAGCTCCCTGCATTGCCCGTCAATCTGACCACATTTTTCTATCCAGCTATCTCACCTTTTACCCTATCACATAACTAGCTCACTAATCCTGCCATTTCTTTTCTTTCTCACTTTAATGCTCTAGATGGAGTTACCACCATCTTAGTTGATTGCCAAAATATTTTCCTAGTTGGTCTCCCTCTATTTAGGCTTGCCCTCTTTCTTACTCATTCTCCACACAGAAGCCAAAATAATATATTCAGATCATATATTTGATTATTCCATTCCCCTGCTTTAAAATGCATTTGTGATGTTCCATTGCCCATAAAATACAATTTAAAAAACCCTCATCTTACTTAGCCTATAAGTCTTGCATGACCTTTGCTTTACATCTTTCCATTCCTACACAGAGGCATTCACCCATAGTGATCACACTCTCCCTTCATGATCTCATTTTAACTTTGTGAACATGCCAAACTCTCTTTTCAACCCAGGACATTTTGTACATTCTGCTTATACTTTTTTCTCTCTCTAGAATGCGTCCCCCATTCATTCCCTGACTATCAGTCTTTCAGGATTTCAGCTTAAATATCACATTCTCAATGTATTACGAACCTTCCTCCTCTCCCTTCATTGTGGTGAAGTGCTCCTGTCATTCTGTTACAGCTCCAGTACAATGTACTTTTCCTCTGAAGGGTCAATCATTTCAGGATTAAATATGTATTTATGTACTTAGATATTTAAATTGTATCTCTGAAATAGTAAGATTCAGAAAGGAAGGTTCCAGATCAGCTCACTTACTACTATAATCCAGGTCTTGTGGAATGCCTGAATATGGCATATGTTTGATAAACAATTCATTCTACCATAAACTAGATTTGAGGCCTTGAACTTGGTGCCGTAGAAACTTAATTTCCTGAGTGACACAATAGGAGCACAGTATTCCTTAGAGGACCATCATAAGGGTTGGATGTAAATCGTGGGTAGAAAATTCACACTTAGTGAATTTTGAAATGCTATATGGGCAGCCCAGTAGCTACAAGCAGACTAGATGTCCAGATCTTAGTTTCTAATATCATTCTTCAATAAAAGTAGCTAGAGGTCCTTAAAGAAAGGGCAGATTCTAGAACTGAGGTAGGGAATATACAAGATGAGCAGGGAGTGTCTTGTAGTGCCAGAAAGCAAGGAAGTACTAAAAACAAAATTAAACAGAACAAAACCCTAATTGCCAAGGCTGGAAAAATTTGTGCAACAAAATAAAGTATTATTAGATTATAACCCAAAGTATAAAATAAATATCCATGCAGCTGTCTTGCTGTAATAAGTGACTGAACAATATATAATGGGGAGGAAGGGACAAATCTTCTGTGCAGAAGAATTCCAAGTAATTTACGTAGATATTCTGCCCCCAAGGAGTGAAAGCATAACTCCTCACTCCTTCATTGCCAGCAGCATACTGACCTCCTTCCAAGGGTGGATATGGAAATGGGGAAACATTCACGGTAGGAAAAGAATAAATTTACGGTAGAATAACCTGACGGACACAATCTTAGCAGGTGATAACTGTCAACATCAACAGTCATGATGATGTTGATAATATGTACCCTTGAGAGGGTGCAATGAAAATAATGGTCTTCTTTTCCCAAACCCGTAAGTCCCGTGTAATCATGAGAAAAACATCAGACGAATTCCAGTAGTAGGACATGTCATAAAATATCTGATCAACATTCCTTAAAACTATCACCTAAGTTAAGGGAAATTTGAAAGCTGCCACAGCCAGATGGAGCCTAAAGAGACATGATAAGTAACTTAATGTGTATCTAGGGTGGAATCCTGGAGCAGAAGAACACTGGGTCCAAAACTAAGGAAAGCTGAATAAATTATGGACTTTAGTTAATAGTAATATATCAACATTGCTTCATTAATTCTGGCTAATGTACCATAATGATGTGAAATGTAATATAATTTTGTTATAGAGGAAACAGGATATGGAGCATAAGGGCTATACATCTGAAATTTAAATAAATAAGGTCTTTTTTAAAAACTGTGCTGTCATCCTCCTCCTCATCTTCATCATCGCATACGTATTATAGTCTTTTTTAAAGACTTGCTTATTTGAGAGAGAGAGAGAGAGAGAGAGAGAGCGAGCTCTGGGGGAGGGACAGAGGGAGTAAGAATCTCAAACAGATTCCCCATAGACACGGGGCTCGATCCCACAATCCTGACTGAGGTCATGACCTGAGCCGAAATTAAGAGTTAGATGCTTGACCTACCGAGCCACCCTGGTGTCCCATACTTGTTGTAGTCTTAAGACTATTCAGATGCATCTGTTTTCTTTTCCCCAAATCAATGTTTTGTTTATTTATTTTTTATATTGCTAAAACTTCTGAAGCTTCTATAATCCTTATCCAGTGTAGTATGTGTGTTGAGCTGAGATTTGCTTCTCAACATGTAGTGGCTACTGAAGATCTCTGAGCTGGCCTTCCCATCATACAGTTGGGACAGTCTTCTGTGACTTCCTTCTCCTTAAGGTGCCACGCTGGATATTCTCAAGTATCTCTGACTCAGGCTTTTGTGTCCCTGCAGGTGCTGAGGCTCTCCCTCATTCTAAGGCTCTCTGTCTTTCTTCTCACTCTCACTCCCTCTCTTCCCTGCCTCATCCTGGGAAATGAACATGACAATTTCTTTTTCTAATACTCCTCTGTGTAGCATGATGAACTGGGGAATGTCAACATCCTCTGTTCCTATTTTCAAACTTTGCAAAATAAGGATATTCTCTGGATTCGCAAGGAATGTGTAAGGTCAAGTAAGAGAATGTGTTTGGAACCCTTTCGGCAATGGAAGAGGAGGAAGGGCCAAAAATCCCAGCAGGATCAATAGCTGAATTCTTACTGAGAAAGAGAAGCAGGGAACATTATGTCTCTATCTCCAATGAGAGGCATGTTTTTCTACTCTCTAGGAAATGACTTTCTGCAAACGATGGCCAGATAAATCAGAGGTCGTGGTCTGTGGAATTGCTATTTCTCTCTGTTGACAATGTGTAGATGACAGGTTTATAACCAGTACTGTTCCTCATGCCATTTTCTGTAACATAGAATTTAGCTTGAACACTGGGCCCAATTGCAAGATAGTCTTAAATTCTCAAAAGGAGCTAGAACTCTAGATTGTATGTGAAATTTTCTGATTTTTACAACACTCTGAATGCCAAAAAGTACTGTTTGAGAGACCAATTCAGTCTAAAGGCAATTGCCTTCCTTTCTAGCAGATTAGGATTGCAGTAAGACGAAAATGGAAGGGAGTGGAGGAGAAGGAAGAATGGAGAAAAATGTCTTTTCTTTCTTTCAAAAATCCAGCTGCAGTGAGTCCAGACTGCGTTCAAGTTCCAGTGACATTTATACCTTCCATAAAAGGCCTTTAGTTCATGTTAATTGATTGAATAAAGGGATCCATTTCAAACAATGGTAATGGCTTTTTTAAGGAGTGATTAGCAAACATTTATAAATATTCAGAAAAAAGTCATTAAGATGGTATTAAGTGAAATAAGTCAGAGAAAGACAAATCCTATATGATCTCACTCATATGTGGAATCTAAAAAAAAACCAAAACAAATGAACAAACAAAAAATACAGAAACAGATTTATAAATACAGAACAAACCCGTGTTTGCCAGAGGGGAGGGGCGTGGGGGGAGGGGCAAAATGGGTGAAGGGGAGTGGGGGTACAGGCTTCCAGTTATGGAATGGATAAGTCATGGGGATGAAAGGTGCAGCCGAGGGAGTATGCACAATGATATTGTGATAGGGTTGTATGGTGACAGATGGTGGCTTTGCCTGTGGCGAACACAGCATAATGTATAGAGTTGTGGGATCACTATGTTGGACACCTGAAGCTAATGTAACGTTGTGTGTCAACTGTACTTCAATTAAAAAAAAAAAAAAACAGACAAACTAAGAATTCTATTTTTTTCTGTGAAGTCTAACAAAATCAAATCACTGGATTTTCTGCACTTCTTATGAAAAGCAGAGTATTCACATAGAATGAGTATTTTGGAGTTAAGTAAGTCCAGGTTGGAACTCCAGGCCCATTACCTGGTGACGGCTCTCTTCTGTTTCTGACCTGGCAGAAGTCTCTGGCTACCAACCAGCCCCTCCTTCGGTAATGATCAGATGGCTGTCTTTCCCAGCTGGTACCTGAGACGCGGCCTTGGAGAGACTGCAAACTTCAGTAACCCAGCTCTTTTCTTCACAGCTTTGGTATTTAATGGTTGTCCGGATGTGGCAGGGCTTTAGGTGCTCTACCAGAAGAAAATGCAGCAGTTTAAAATGATCCCAACCTAGTTTATTTACAGTCTCAATTACACTGGTCATGGATGGAAAATGGAATGCTCCTAGGGAACAGATGATGATAATAGGTATGCTCAATTATGGCTTATCATTTGAAAGCGTCCTCTGGTTTTTATGTGACGTGTAATTGGGATTCAACATTTCTACATTTGATAATTTTATTTTTCATATTAGAGTCCATTATTTTACTGTGAGAGCTGGTGAGAGATATGACTTATAAATTGAATTTGTGTATGTAATATGCTAAGTATGTATTTGAGGAATCGGAAACATGAATTCACAAATTAAGTTGGCATACTTATTGTATCTATCACATGGACTTTTCATTATACCCACTAAATAAAAATCATTACAAAAAGGGCCAGTGCAGCAGGGTAAATGGTGAACTTCTTTGTTTGATATTAATTAAGTGCTTTGCCGAATGATGTGAAATTTTCTTCATGTTACATTGGAGGAAAAGGATCCACGGAGCGCTTGCTTTCATCGGGGCTGTGTGTTGGGCAGACATTTCAGTATTGCCTCATCTTACAATTACAGCAAACGGAGAGAAGAGTGGTCTGTACTTCCTGTTTTAGACGAGGAAATCAGAGCTTGGAGGTGCGGAATACACTTCTCAAGGCTACATGGTTCCTTTGTGATAGATCCAGGCTTTCGAGCTGGGTATATTTACCCCAGTGACAATATAAACCATCTACCCTGAGAATAATGCATACTTAGTTTTACTTGGAACTTGAGAAATTAGAAACAAAAGCAGCTGTGGGTGAGAGGATGAGAATTGTGAAGATTGTGCCTGAAAATGACATCTCCAGGAAAATAATTGTAAAATGGAAGATGACAGCTGGATGCTGGGCGTGATGATCTCTCAGGGAGCAGCCCGAGCTCAGGCCCATTCTGTGGTCTATGGAGCTAATGCTGCCCTGGGTGAAAAGGAGCCTATATATGTACCACGGGTTAATTTCACATAAAGTAATTATCTGCTGATGAATAAAACACCCCCAGTTTTACTTTCCATATGAGACTGAAAATCCATCTCATGGCCTTTGTGTGTTCTTGGAGTTATACCCTACTTTGTGCTGCCAAGATAACTTGTCTGTTAGAAAAATCAGTAGTGGTTGAGGCAGGATCATTAACAGAAAGAATTCCTGGTTGACTCAATCTAAGAAGACCAGAAGTACTTGATGCCCAGTCTGTGAAGAGTAACCTTAAATTCAGGATCCCCATGAAAATGTAAGGCCTTCACTCTTTATTAAGTATAAGATAGGCATTTGTTGTGAAACATGGTAATGGACAAACACACACACACAAAGGAATAAGTACACAGATCAGTATAAAATGGCAGCAGAAGAGCTAGAGAGACGGATGCAATCCCTGACGTCACCACTCAGGCCAGGCGGGCGGCAGCTAAGTATTTCCTATGGATGGAATGCCACTTTCTCGTTCTTAACCCATAACACACACACACAGTCCCAAGACTGAGAAGGTGCCTACTTAGTGCTGATTCATAAACTAGTTCTGTTCCTTTTTAGCCATATTCTACATATCTAACTCACCTTCCTCCCCACAAACATTGCTGTCTTGGGGCACAGGGCTCAGTAATTCACCCTATCTGTGCATCTACTAAACAATTTGAGGAAATCTGCACGTTTGGAATTTGTACCCAGTGTCCTGGCTTTGGTGGCACATACAGTAATGGGACGATTAACACATGGAAAACATTTGCAATGCCAAGAGCAGGTATAGATGCAAAACATGAAAACAGAGTTAGGATAAATGCGAGTCTTTCTTGGAGCATCAGGAAGGGATTCTTAGAAACGACATGTCCACTGAATGAGCAGATACCTGGGTTATCAGATTCTTTCACTGTTCAGGAAATCTCAAGTGGGTAATGTAGTTATGGCTGGAAATAGATGCGGGGAAATAACATTGCAAAGACAAATTGGGTAAAGTTAATAGGGATCTAAGAGGTTTGACATTTATCTTCTGAGCAATGGTGTTTTAAGTGGGAATATTTCAGAATCAGATTTCTGGTTTCGAGACTACTATGAAAGTAGAGTGAGGATGAACTAGAAAGGTAGTGACTGGTGACAAAGAGAACATTGAGTTCTCTCCATCTCACTAAATGACCTTAGAAAGGTAGTAGATATAAAAGAACAACCTCAGCAGAGTTGCGGAAAACAGGAAGTGACTGTTGTAAACAGTATATATTTAGGTGCTGTGTGTTGTTGCATAGTCTTCACATGCTAATGGAGTTCTGATAACTAGGTAAGCAGAGAGGACTGGAGTCCTCAAAGTACATGTGAGATTTGAGTTGACTATTAAAGGGTGGGGGCGCCTGGGTGGCTCAGATGGTTAAGCTTCTGCCTTCAGCTCCGGTCCTGATCCCAGGGTCCTGGGATCAAAGCCCACATCGGGCTCCTGGCTCTGCGGGGAGCCTGCTTCTCCCTCTCCCTCTGCCCTGCCCCCTGCTCATGCTCTCTCTCTCTCTCTCTCTCTCTCTCTGTATCTCAGATGAATAAATAAAATTTTTAAAAAAAGTGGGTAGGGCACAGTGTAGATTGTATCATAGACAAGGATTGGCCAGTGGGTCACAGAAGAGTGAATCCTGTTTGGGCAAAGTTCGTTCTTTGATTTGGGACCTTAACGTATTTAGCCCCACCATATCAATGGCTGCATCCAATAAAAAGAGGCCATTCTGTCTGCCATTTGGTATCTGGAGAGTTCCAGTCCTAGCTCTTGCACTGTCCACATGTAGTTAATCTCATTTTGTTCTGACAGTGCTCTCTCAGCTGCTACATTCAGGAGCTAATTACATCTGAGTTAATGCAAAATTTAGTCACTACTAACATCCAGCCTTAGCTCTTCTCCCAGGGTTCAATGTTGCCCCCAGAGAACACATTAGGCAATATTCCTGTCAGCCACGTGGAGCCTCTGTGAACTTCTTACTTGGCGCTGCCTCACTGTTAGAACTTCTACTGGATTTTTGCTCTCAATTAGGACCAGGACATAGGGGCTATTTGTCGTGGGGAATGCATTTGAAAAAGAATGAGGGATATACTTTATGTTACAGGAAGGTGGTGGTAGAGTTGTTAAATGCTTCTATCTAAAAGACAGATAGAAGCAGTTACATTTGTTTTTAAGAAATATGGAGTCACAAGTCACGGGTTGGGAATATTTGGATAAAAGTGACACCGGAGCAGGATTCGTTGCACTGAAGTGCATAAGATGGTTTCTAGAATGTAAGTCTGGGGATTTATCAAAGCAACTAAGAAGCTTTTGCAACAGCAGTAACAGGAGGTAGGTGTAAATCAGTGGGAGGTATTGCAAAGATAGGGATGGCTAAGAGAAGAAAAATTAGAAAGGGGAACATGGGCTTACTGGATAGAGCTGATCACAAAGTAACACTGAGGCTTGAATTGTTTAAGGACATGGGCAGGAGAAGAAAGACCAGTTTGGGATTTTGTCCCTGAATCCTCAAAGTCTATGCACTCTGAATGAGATTTTGGACATCTTAAAACCTTTTATTTCAAGTTCTGTGTTGAGCATTTTTATCCTCCAAATCATTTTCTTCCAATGTGCTAAGATTATAGCCTTTATCTAATGGTTTTCTCTCTCTCAGTTATGCTTCCAGCATTTATAAGCATTAATTTTGCTGAATTGATATAGTAAAAATGTTCAAAATAACATTTGGTGAGCATTTTAGTCTGACTACTCAAGTCTAACCTATAATCTTTCCTTCTAACACTACATACACACAGTCAGACACACACATACTCACACCTGGCTTTACCTCTTTACCTGAGATTGTAGAAATTTCTTCCATAAATAACCAGGGTGTATAATTTTACCTTCCCTCCCTCAAGAGAAGACATATGACCCATCTATTCTAATAGGAAGTTTAAAGATCCATGTTATCCACAAGCCTAATACAGGTAATACCACCAGTCTGCTAAATAAAGGTGACCCAACTCTAGTAACTGTTGTTGTGACTCAGAGTGGGGGTTGTATTGGAAATCCAGTTAAGGTTAAAACTGGTAGGATATGGTGATGATTGGAATGTGAAGAGTAAGAGAATAAAAGAGTCAGAGTTGACTTAGGGTTTTTTTCTTGGGCAACTGGGTAAATCATTTTTCCAGATGTGATGGCTTTTGATGCCTGCTGGGTGACTAAAAGGGGTTGTCACATAGGATTTAGATCTATAAATCTGGAACCCAGGGGAGAAGTAGGGCTTAGAGATAAAAAAAAAAAAAATTGAGAGCATGAGTTGGAAATGTTTTTAAAGCCAGGGGACTGGATGAGCTTACCAACAGAGTGTGTGTATATGGAGAAGAGTGAAGGAAGAAGTACTGAACTTTGAGGGAATGCCAGCTTTCGAAGTCAGGAAGAAGAGGATCCAGCCATGGTGACTGTGAAGGAGCAGCCAGTGTGCCATGAGTTAAATCAGGAAATGATGATGTCCTAATGGTCTAGGGGGACTTGGGGGATGTTTCAACAATGAAAGGTTGATCAGTCATGACAAGTGCCATTGAGAAGCCAGGTGGAATGAGAACTGAGAAGTGCCTACTGGACACTTGATAAGAATGACATCCAGAATTGTGAAATAAAAGCCTGATTGGAATGGGTAAAACTGAGAGGCGGTGGGGAAATGAGCCAGTGAGAAAAGACAAGTTTTGCAAAGAATTTTGCATCAGCCTTCCACTAGATCAGGAGGGAAGATAGAAAGTTGCCTTGCAGATGAAGTTAAGTTCTGTTGAGGTAGTTGTGGGAGGTTAAGGGAATTCTCTCAGCAAATTAACTGAGAATGAGGTGTGCTGGAGATGTGAGAATAGAAGAAACGTGCAAAAGAGTTGTCATTGAAAGTGAGAGTAAATTAACCAGCAAAATGCTGGACTAGCAGTGTTAAGAACTTACTTGAACACTGTGGTTATAAATTCAAAGACTCTCTAGCACATCGGTTAATCTTTATCTACATCGTGTTCAATCTTAAAGTCCATGTATGGAAGTGACAGAGATGTGTTGAAAACCAACTTGGGATTTTGACAATGGAAGGAGATGAGGCAAGGATATTGAAGTGGATTTACATAAGGTATTGTAATGATGGACAGTGAAATCTAAAGAAGGAGAGTGAGAGCATCAGGAAGATTGCACACAATGTAAATGTGATATGGTTAGTTTATTGGAGAACTGACCGATTTTCTGTTTCAGGAGGGGAAGGGCACATTCAGAGTGCCAGAGGGTTTGGGGAATCTAGAAGATGTAGGAGCTCAAGCCCCATGAGAGGATATTGAGTCCTGATGAATAGAGTTGACCCGGGACACTTGGGCTTCCTGCCAGGATTGGTGAAAACAGACAAAGGGTCTCATGGAATTGGGCCTATTGATGTTTTATTTGTGGTGCAGGAGTAGGAGGGGATGATCTGTTCTAACTATAATGCTACTGGGGCAATGGTCTCTTAGTTCTTAAAGGTGAGGCAGAGTGTTGGAGTCATATGGGGCCCTATTGAGTCATATGGGGCCTAGAGCATTCAGAGTTCAGTAGCCCTACATTTGACCCCCATCAGATCTACATTTGACTCATTTGAGCAGTGTTGAAGACTCTGGAGGAGCAGCCTAAATAAAATGTCAGGGTCAGGACTGAGATTCTGAACTCTAATTAGCTGAGGACTATTGCTTCCTATCAATGGAGGTGCCTTCTTTTATAAAACTGATCGAGTGTGTCTCAATCACCCACAGCAATGTGGGTGGAAGAATCTAGGATTCAGTACAATTTTCCCCACCTGGGGCAGGGGAGAGAGTCCCAGCTGGGTGATACAAGCAGGGAGTTCTGTCACGAACCTGGTAACTTCAGATCTTCGTCTCTGTAGGCAGTGAGCCCAGAAGCTAAGCTCAAGTGATGAATTGTCCCCACAGAGAAAGAGAAAGAAGCATTGGGTAGGTGGGTGTCTCATTTCTCAGTAGCCATAAAGGCACTCAATGTCAAGCCTTTGCAGAGCAGAGCCCGAATTTCTATATTTTCCCCTACCTTGGGATCCTGATTTGATCTTGGGAACTTAAAACTCATGATGCCTCTGCTCTAGAATCTAAGGTATGATTCTCAGAGCTTCCGTCAGAGTAGAATCAGCTGGAACATCAATAATAAATATCCCGATTCTATCCCAGAATAATGAAATCAGAATCTCTGGGATCCTGGCCTCAGTGATTTTCAGAAGTTTCCGAGATGATTCTTATGTGTACCTTCGATTAAGAGCCATATTCTAGGGCTCTGATTCTGTCCAAATTCTTTGGTTTAACAAACAGGTTGGCTGCTGCAGGCCTCAGACACTGAACTCCTTTTTAGAATTCTGAACTTTGTTTCAGTGACATAGTTTCTGCAGACTGGCCCTTGCACACACGTGCACACAAACATATGCATGCACACAAGCGTGCATATGCTCACACACACACACACACACACACGCACACACAGAGCTGTGTCCCATCTTTGTACAGAGTTTGTGCCTTGGTGAGACCCAATCCAGGAGCAGGGCTGTGGCAGAGGAAGTTTGCAGGGGCCAGGAGATGGCTGGAACAGACCGTTGCGGGCTTACGTGTAGACTGGGGCTCCCTGCAAGGTAAACGCCACATACAGACAGCCTCCTTGTTTCTTCCCCTGCTCTGGCTGCTGAATCTAAGTCTCTGCAGACACATTCTCTATAGCTGAGAAAACCCACATATGGAATGACTACTGTTGGTGCTTGTCAATTCAGAAATAAACCATGATTTGCCCAGCATTTCAATCTTTACCACTGACGTGTTAGTTTAATTAGTTCTCTGCTGGATAAGGTCATTAAATTTGTATCCTAACGGAAACCTGTTACTCAGACTGCACACTGAGGGGTCTGTGGGATGCTTTGCCTTGCTGTCCCTCAGTGGACAGAAGAAGGTGAATTCTGTCCACTACTATCATGGTAGGAAGGCTGTCCCCCTGCAGAAAGTCATTTGAGATAACACTAGTTGAAGGGACACTTGTCTCTTCAGAATTCTTTTAAAAATTTAATAACAGGTTGGCTGTATGCTCTGAGAAAAGGGTAAAAAAAGTGTTCCATTATAAAATGCAAATTTTGAAGAAACGGCATCGTAGGATAGACAAATTGCATTATATGAGTATTAGTGAGTTCCTCTTTCTCTTTCTCATGGAACACATTTTGAAGAAATTCTTGCCACTCCTCACTGCTTTCTTCCTGAGCTCATGAAATAGAAAGTGAAGATTGGACATGAAATCACATCTATTTCCCTCCTGGAGTAAGCTGTCATTTAATCTTTGTGGTAATGTGTATGAGATACTACTATTTTATAAGGGTGCTATTATTATTTTCATTTTTCAGACCTACACACTGAGGCTTCAAGAAACCTGAGGCTTCAAGCTGCTAAATATTTTGCTTACATCATTGCTTAGAGTAGAGAACACATATGGACTCAGAACCCAGTGTGGTTGGCCTGAGTATTCTCTATTTCCTTCTTATGCTGCATCAAGAACAGTTTTTCCCACCCTGGTAAAATCTGTGCCCCTGACATCTCAATACTCTCCCCACCCCACATCCCTCCACTCTGAAGTATTCATCTTCCCTTACAAAGTACTCCTATTTGAAAAATCACAATATCTCCTATTAAAAAAAATGTCTCTCATCTCTCCCTTTTATAGATTTTGTCAAGCTTCCTTTTCTAGATTCTGGTTGTCTATTTAAAAAATAGGTTCGACTGGCATCAGATGAATATAAAATAATGTTGCAAGATTAAGTCAACTTTATCTCTGACCAGACACATGTCCCTTTCTCCTTGTAGAATCACTGACCTGTAGACCATGGAAAGCTGAGGTGCTCCATTCTCTCCTCTTTTCCTTTCTGTCTAATAAGAGATTGGATTACTGGAAGCAAGGACTGATTTTAGTGTTTCTTTTGGGTGGTGGGATGAGGGGATGATGATTCTCTAATCACAGCCTTCTCTGAGGAAAAGGACCATGGCCGTTTGTATGGGAGGCACTGTGTGATACTCCATGGGAATGGCATCATCCCTGGTGTTGTACAACCTGCAGCTTTTTTGCAGATTTGCCCTGCTGTGACCACTCCTTATTAGTTCTTTCCTTCACTGCTGAACTTCTCAAAAACCTTGTCTATATTTGCCACTTAACCACTTCCTTGAATGTACTTTCATGACAATCCTTTAAAATGGTCTCTCCCTCTATATTCTTCTGATACTATTTTCTCCAAGAAATTCAGTGAATAAATTTACAAGTTCAGTGATCCTTTCTTAGTTTTCCTCTGATACTAGTCACTGTTTGATCAGCTTTTTCTAGGAATTCTCTTCTCCCTTAATTTTTCAGTTTCACTGCAGCTTCTAATAAGAGGTGATTATCTAAGGGCCTGACAGAGTCTCAGCTTACGGGGTAACAGTGGATTCCTCCTCATGGCTCCATCATTCTAGTTCAGGATATTCTTTCTATTGTATTTCCATAACTGAAAACAACCCTCATGTTCTGCCCTTGGACCTTTTCTGGAAAAGGCTTTGGAGAGTTCATCCACGCGCAAGATTTCAGCTAATGCACTGTGTGGATACACAGCCCACTCTCATCTCTAGCATCAGGCTCTGTCAAGTTCTGGCCTCGCATTTCTCACTCACTACTCACCAGTCATCTTTCACTGGAAAGCTCTCCTTGTTCCTGACTCAACAAGGATGATGGCAAACTCATCATTGTTCCTCTAAACAGTTTCTCCTTTCAACTCTTTAAAGCCTGCCCAACCTCTTCATCAGGCAGGCATTGCATCTCAGATTAAACCTGCTGTAAAATGTACATAGTGTTCTATGGTGGCAATCACTTTGCAATTTATAAATGTATCAGATCAGCATGTCTGTTTGGTTTATTCTAATTGTGTTAGCTAGTTTTCCCTTCTGCATTCCAAGATGAAAGCTACGACTTATTCCGAGAATGGTATTAACAGGCAGAAAATTAGAGCAGGAATGACGAGAAGCCTTCACGACTTTGACTTGAGAAAGTCATGTCTGGATCAGGGGAAATATACTGATTTGTAGTGATGACTGCAAGTTTAGGGGTAAGTTCTTAGATTTTGAGGCATAAAGGACCAGATAGAGGGATCAGGGGGAATTCTCCCACAAGAAGGAAAACAGGGGGTCATTGGGAACATCTGTTCATGAAGACCTTCAACATGAGGACCCCTGGTTTAATACATGCAAGGTCTATAAGTGATGCTTGAATCCAGCGCCACCACCCACTGGCTGTGTGCTTTGGGTAGCTAACCTAACCTCCCTGAGCTTCAACTTTACTTCTTAAAAACAGGGATCACAATGTTACCTCTTAGGGCTGTCGTAAAAATTAAAGGAAAACATGTACCATAGGAGACTTTGTATATATTTGGCTCAATAAATGGTAGCTGTTCTTACAAATATTGCATGGAATAGCAATTAAGAAAATCCCTTTAAAACTATTAAAACTCCTTTGCCTCTTATGCCTTACCTCTGTCCCTGGGTTACTTATAAACCTATAAAATAATGAAATGACCCCTTGGCTAAATGTTATATCGCATCACAACTACTAACTAATTAATTCTAATTGATTGGAGTCCTATATGCAATACTGCTGATTTCTGTTGCTCCCCACCAACTAGCATGAACTGATGCTGTGAAGACAGAAACTTGGTGCCTCTTTTTTTTTTTTTTTTTAAGATTTATTTATTTATTTATTTATTAGAGACAGCTCGAGCACAAGCACGGGGAGGGGATGGTGGCAGAGGGAAAGAGAGAAGCAGACTCCCCACTGAGCAGGGAGCCCAATGCAGGACTCGACCCCAGGACCCTGGGATCATGATCTGAGCTGAAGGCAGATGCTTAACAGACTGAGCCACCCAGGTGCGCAAAGCCTTGGTGCTTCTCTTAATATTTACTGCCTCATATTTAGAAGATGCATAGTGTGGATGTTATTTAGAACTTAATACCTTTCTAACAACATCTGTTCTCTTAGATTCACATAGTTTGGGTATTTCAGGTTTTCTTATTCCCTTTCTAAAAACATTAAATGCCTTGAAATGTGTTATTCAGAAATAGTGATTTATTCATTCAGGACATATTTTGGCTGTTTCCTGGTAGAGCCACTATAGTGTCTCCACAGTTTTCTTGTGGAGATTGTCTTCTGGAGATGGAAGTTAGATAATGAAGTGAGCAAACAACTAACCATGCTGTAATTTTAGATGTTGGTATTTTCTATGAAGAAAAGGTAATAGAGTAGAGGTGATCATGGTGTGGTATGACTGGCCATTTTTGAATTGTGTGGAATGCTATGGCCACATTTGAACTGATACTCAAATGATGATAATGAGCCAGGCAAAAAAATACAGATTCCAAGCCCTTCAAGCAGAGGGCAAAGCAAGTGATTCAGCTCAAATAAGGAAGGTAGGAGGGGCCCAGTGGTGGGTGCCAAGCATTCGGAAAAGTAGATGCTGGAGAGACTGGCAGGGTAGTTATGGTGGATGTTACAGGTGGGATAAGGAGTTTGGATTTTATTCAATGCAAAGGGAAGCCACTAGAACATTATAAAAATGGTAGTAAGAGAAAGAGATTTTGTTTTAGTTGAATCCTGGTAGAGCTAGCCATATGAGGACTTTCATGGTTAAATACGTTGATGGAGTGGATAATCACTTGAGATTTATCTGTTTCTAGATTCACATTTTTTTTTGTTTAAAACAAAACAAGAGGGTTTACCTGATTATATTTTTCGTTTCTGAATTCAAAAACCTTTGAGTTGGCTTTTAATGTATCTCTTCATATGTTTCCCTTATCCTGACAAACATTTTCAATGTGACTGTGATCTGCTACATTATTTATTAATTTCTCTCCCTCAAAGCTATACTATTTCCTCTTTGTATTTCTGTCTTTTATGAACTTGAGAAGAAATTAGCATAGAATTTTTGATAAATTGCCTCTGCTATTTTTGGGTTACCTTGCTTTTCCTTTAGGAGGTCTGCTACGACCTTAAAACTATCAGTCCGTGTAAGCTGATAAGTCAGTAAGTGCTTAGGGAGAACAGTATAATCTGCATTGGTCATCTGGGTGAAGATTCTAACGATCTCATTGTTACCTCTTTTCTCCTCAATTTTTAAGTTGGAGTTGTGTCTGAATTTCTCTCCTAGACTCTGAAATTTCCTTTCATTTCGAATATGTGTATCCAACTGTGGAGCAGTGTTCCATCCTTCATTACATTTACTGTATGTATGTATTTTTGTGCAATTATTTATTACTCTTCACTGTTCTAAATCATTATATCTTTATTTGACTCCTTCTTACTCTCCATTTACCGCTGTTTGGTGGCTTAGTCATATTCTAGGACATTTACCCCAAGCTGGAAAAATTATTCTGCAGATTAGGTATTAATACCAATTCTACAGATCTAGGGCCAAAAAAGTACAAGAAGCATGCTTTATTCACACCTTTTGCTTTCCTTCAAACAACCTAGTTAAATTATTTTTATGTGCCTTAAGGTTTTAAAAACATTTTTAAAATTTAAAGTGAATGTGATACATTTTTATTAATTGTAAACCACGGAACGTTAATGGGCCCTTTGAAATTGAATTTAATTGAAGAAAATGTATTAAACAGTATCTTGAACAAGCTTTGAAATCTCTAATATACTTATAGCATATATAAACACTTTAATATTTTTCTTTTTTTAAAAAGATTTTATTTATTTATTTTATTTATTTTGAGACAGAGAGAGAGAGAGAGAGAGAGAGAGAGGGAGAGGTGGGGAGGGGCAGAGGGAGAAGCAGACTTCCCGCTGAGCGTGGAGCCAGATGTGGGGCTTGATCCCAGGACCCCGAGATCGTGACCTGAGCCAAAGGCAGACACTTAACCAACTGAGCCGCCCAGGCGCCCCAGTATTTTTCTTCATAATATGTGTTTTCATTTACAAAATACTCTTTTTTATGCAAATTCACTGGGTGAACTCTGAAAGGATAATAGTGGTTAAGAAAGGCACTTAAAATAAGAGGTAATACAAGTGGAAGGAACTGAGTTCATCAGATCCTAGGCAGAGCAAGAAATGCCACAAGTTGTTCTTTCCTTTGAAACCAGTGTCTGACTCTGATTCCCTTAACACTGCCAAGAATAAAACTTGTTGATAATGAAAATGAGCCAGACTAACTCTGAAGCACTCTTTCTTCACTCCCTGCCAATATCACTCACTTTCAAAACCCTATGATTGAGGTAAAAAAAAGAACTTAATTGTAAGTTCTATGGAGAAGAATAAAGCTATAAGATTATTGCAACTTCCTTGCGAACCAAAACACCCAATTTGTGATTGGGTGACTTTTTTACCTCCCACAGTGACTGTGATTTCACAGAGGATTGAAGAGGAGAGAGAATTAATTTCTCACAAATTTCATGTTAATTTTAAAATAAAAAAATGATTTCTGAAATGTTGTCAGCGAATAGAAAATAACCTTTGAGAGTCATAAAAAGAGAACGCTGACAAACCGTCTGTGACTGTGTATGCAGAATTTTTAGTGTAGCAAAATAAGGTGGAGGGGGTGTCTAGAAAAGTCTCTTTAAGGTCATTGAAGCTTCTTTCACTGATCGTTCAAGGCTGGCTGGAAGACCGAGTGAACTAAAGCAAAATTCACAACCTTCACTTCAAGTCTGAATTCCCATTCTAAGGGAAGAATTAGCTGTCAGTTTTAGAATTATTGTTAGCTTTATGGATGCCTTTCTTTTTAAAGTTTTAGTTTTAAGCACTTCATCTAGGAACAAAAATGAATGAAAATGGCTATTATACATTTGTGTTTGATTCTTTCACTAGGGGGAAGAATATGATTATGATGAGAACATACAGGTTTCAGAAGAAGACTAATTTAAAAATTAAGAAATATTCCATTGCTACCATTTCTTTAGAAACACTTTCTACAGAATATGCCACTCTAAAGCCCTGGCACTGTTAGAGAGCTAAAACCAAGTCTTAACTAGGTAATTAGTAAAAATGTTAAAAGCCAAAATTTTAAATTACTTAGGTGGGTTTATTTTATTGTTAGTTTTGCTGATAAGCCATAATGGTATTTCATGAGCCATCAATTCTGTGTGTTATTTTCATTTATTACTCATTTGATCAGATAACACAGAATAAACGTGTACAAAGCACACTACTATAATGGGAGCTCTTTTTTTTTTAAGGTTTTATTTATTCATTTGAGAGAGAGAGAAAGAGAGAATATGAACAGGGAGGAGAGGGAGTAGCAGGCTCCCCACTGAGCAGGGAGCCTGACATGGGACTTGATCCCAGGACCCTGGGATCATGACCTGAGCTGAAGGCAGACGCTTCACGGACTGAGCCACCCAGGCGCCCCAAGATGGGAGCTCTTTTGAAAGCCAGTCATGCCCAGTTCCAGAGCCTGTGCTTTGCTCTTAACACTGGCTTCTGCTGCCCCTCTCCAACTTCAGTCAGTTTTCTTGCACTCCAATCTGGTTCTCTCCATGGAATCTTTTCTCTGGCTCCATCTAGAGTATCATGATGTTTTTGGAAGATTGGTGTTTCATTCTCTTTTAAAGCTTTTAACTGACTCAGTTGGAAAACCTCTACTTTATCTTCCTCATATCTCATCACAGTGTGTCAGAACATTTTCGATTGTCTCCATTATCAGGATTCAGGAAATATCTGAACATCTGCCTGCTGGATTATAAAAGGCTGGGCAGACCAGATGATTTTTCAGTTCCCATCCAGTTCTATTATTCTTTGAAAGCAAATATACAGGATTATGCTCTATTTAAAACAATATTTTATTTACATAAAAATGTTGCTTACTCATATAGTTAAAAAGTAAAATAATTAAAAAAAGTTGAAGTAGAGTTTCGCCGTCCCCCTATCACTCTGAATCTAACACTGCAGAGATAACTATTATTGAAGTTTCTTTTCGTGGCATTAAAGCTATAGTTGTAGATCTGTTTCTTAATTTATCAACATTATTCCAGGGCACCTGGGTGGCTCAGATGGTTAAGCGTCTGCCTTTGGCTCGGGTCATGATCCCAGGGTCCTGGGATCGAGTCCCACATCGGGCTCCCTGCTCCTTGGGAGCCTGCTTCTCCCTCTGCTTCTCTCTCTCTCTCTCTCTCTCTCTCCCTCTCTCTCTCCCTCTGTCTCTCATGAAGATGATGGACTCTGAAAAACAAACTGAGGTTTCTGGAGGGGAGGAGGGTGGGGGGATGGGTTAGCCTGATGATGGGTATTGAGGAGGGCACATTCTGCATGGAGCACTGGGTGTTATGAACAAACAATGAATCATGGAACAGTACATCAAAACAAATTATGTAATATATGGTGATTAACATAACAATAAAAAATTAAAAATAAATAAATAAATAAAATCTTTAAAAAAAATTATTCCATGTAGGTTACATGTGTTCTCAATCCACTATCTTCTGTTGGAAGTCGTTGGTTTCTTTTTACTGGAATTTTCCCAGAGTTGACATGTGCATGGGGTTAGAAAACTTTTTGAAGTTTACCTTAGATTACAGCTCTATTGTCTGAAATTGCAGAAGAAAACGGTATCTACATGTTCTTTAATTTATTTGTAGGATACTGAAATGTGAATTTTCTAGAAGGGTCAGGCACTGAAAAGTTAGACTCTGCTTTTTAATGAGAGTCTAGCTTCCCTCAAGGCAGAAGGCCAGTGAAAGATACTCAGGGGCAGATGAAGGAGACTTTCAGCAGAGAGAATCGGTGGCAATCAAGGTGTCCAGAGTCCAGGACCTGTCTGTTTCAGATGTTGGGTAGGGAATTATCTTAAAACAGAAAT
The DNA here is from genome assembly GCF_037043125.1 of Eumetopias jubatus. NCBI lineage: Eukaryota > Metazoa > Chordata > Mammalia > Carnivora > Otariidae > Eumetopias > Eumetopias jubatus. The sequence goes on along the minus strand of NW_028274823.1, from coordinate 47,544,611 downwards.
ACTGGCTCTTGTATTTATTTATTAACCCCTTCATGTACTTCTGCTATAAAGGCCATCTTTCAAAAATATCAAAAGCCATAATTGTTTTTGTTATATGTGAAGAAAAATTGCTTTTATGAGTTAGAACATAAAGTATGTTAGACATGATTGTGTTTTAACTTGTAATTTAGGAAAACATCCAAATATAGCTCATCCTTCCAGTGATGCTATGAATCACCTATGTCCTGGCAGAGAAAATAACCACCTAGCATGTGATGTTATTAAGGTTTAATATGCACGTATTTTGCAAAAGTAAGTAATAGATACAACAGTCCTCCAAGAATTGAATATGTTTATGCATACTGTGCATAGAACCCAATTTTAACTAAGATGATGACCTGTTTACTTAATGGAAACAATAAGTTCATTTTATTCATCCAGAATTCATTTTCCAAAATACTTATCAGGGCAAAATATTATTTAAGTGTAATGGACACGAATAGGTAATTGGGCCCGATTTCCATATAATTCCATTAACTCAAGGTAGTAATATAAACAATATACTACAAATACCTGTCCAAGCATGGCTACATTTGTTTAAAACATTAGGGTATTTTGCATTTAATTTAAATGAAATGCCATTCTACAAGATTTGAATAAACTGATTCTAAAATGTGGAAATACGGTTCATAAAAAATACCAAATGCTGAAAGGAAATGAATTTTTGTATTTCCAAAGGTTATCCTTATACTTGGCTGGTGTTTTCATAAGTCCCTTTCTCGAGGAAGGGTAAAGGGAAGTGTAAAGGAACTCACCAGCACATTTTAACATGAATTTGCTTTGCATTGTCACAAACAAAAAAATGCAGTACAGGATAATACTGAATAATGCAAACCAGTGTTTTAAGCTTTTTCAGTAAAGAGTTCAGAAAAGCTAACCTGTAAATGTAGTAAATACCGTATTTTTATTCTGTCAGCATAGATGATGATATATAAATTGTACAGTATCATTTTACGAGTTGTCTTGATGCACAGATAGATAAATATTATTCTATGAAATCCTTGAGCACAGAAAAAAAAACGATATAGTTGTCTTTATCTCTGCAATGTCTAGCACATAATAAACACTCAAATATTTTTGAATTGGACTTTGTATGTGTCTACCACAAAGTATTGTTTTAAAACCCTTGACGCCTGTCAGTTAAAAAAGATAGTGCATTTCCTTTTTTAGCATTAGGCTAACCCTTAAACTTTTGAAAAAATTTCCTGAAGTATCTTACACACTTTAAAAATTATAAAGACAATAATGTATTTAATTCTTAATCAAAATGTCTTCTTTCTCATTAGTGAAGATGATGTCATCATACAAGGAAGTCAGATGATTTACATTTCAAATGCTCCATAGCAGAGATTTGTTTTTAACTTGCACAAGAATATGTGTTATTTCCATGTCCTTTTGAAACCTTCAACCTACAAGGGACCTTTAAGTGGTTAATATATGCTTATTTTGAACCATAAAATAAGTGGAAAAAATACAGATTTTTAAATAGGAAATCATTAGCCCAGGAAAGACTCCTATTTATGTTTCTCACTGGCATGATTGTAAGTGTAGGTTAAGGCCACCTGGTTCAGATAATTGTCTGATCAAATGATAAAATGATAAAAGCCACATTGAGCCTGAATCATTTTTATTTTACTTACAACTCAAGCAGTTATGTATGTATGGATATTAATATATATTAATTGTAAATGATCACTAAGAATCTCTACTTTGGAGAGAGGTAATAATAATCATTTTCTTCACACTAGGGAATACAGTAAAATTAAAAAACCAGTAGTCCTAAGAGGAGCTGTCCTTCCCTGGATGCATTCAGGCACACGTTCCTCTCCCATCAGCCTCCATCTAGGTCTCAGGCCCCTGCTAAAGGATCCTGTTGTTCCATGCTGGTCGGGTTATATCATGGCACTAATGTTGCAGGGACTTTGCAGAAACTCTCAATATCTCTGTCTAAAGATGCTTAAAATTTAATCTTTAGGTAGGTATTTTTTTATGCTTTAGCTCAATTCTGGCTATAGTGAATAGTAAGAACATGATTATTTTCTTCATTCAAATTCTAGGAAGTGGCATCGTGTCCTTTTTAGGGCCCAGTGAGAAAAGCAGATTGGTCTTCTTTTCTTTTTTGCAGCCTTTGGAGAGCTTTGGAGGAACCAAAGCTGATGATAGGCATGATGTCATGAAATGTGATTTCTTGCCATGTTACTTTGAGTCCTCAGTAAACTTCAAACATCACTACATGCTTTTGAAGACAAGAAGGAGGGGTTGAAATTAGAGTGCCACACATATATGTTCTGAGGAACAGGACAGAAATTTATGAAAGTTTTGGAGATGGACCTAGACTTGTCCATATTTTGAAAATAGGACCTGTATTAAAGTTACCTAAAGCTCCAAGGTACTGAACATTTGCATGGCATTACAAAATCATGCAATGCAACCTGAGGCTGGGAAAAAGTGCCAGTGCACGGATGAATTGCTCAAGACCCACACAGCTTGCTGAGGCAGTCTTTTCTGCTTCTGTAGTGGGTGGTGTTGAATGGAATGGAATGGTTTTAGATAGAGAAGGGTCATCTCGAGGTCTTAGCAGTACCTGGAGACTAGAGCCTAATGATTCTTCCACCCTTTTCCCCCTTCCATTGAAAATGCCCTGTGGCAGGACCATTTGTGCCACTAATAGCAAAAAGCTTTCTCTCATAAGAGGTCCATGCAAGCAGAATTGACGTGAGCAGAGTGAGTGAGCACTTTCATGCTGGTTTGGTTAACAAATTGATTTGAGAGCCAGTGCTGGACAGTGTGAAATGAGAAACAGGTTCTTAAGTGACTGGAAAAGCATGGTATTTAGTTCTTAGTTTTGACCCTCCTTTTTTGTCTGGCTGAGCCCCATGTCCTTGACGATATTCCTTGCTCTCTATTCCACACATGGCCTGGCGATTTGGCTGAGGGTAACTCGTGGCTAAAGAAAACATAAGAAGCCCTGACCATCTCTGTGTGGGGCTATCATCCTCTTTTCTCTTTGCCTTGACATCTTACAAGTTATCTTTAAACATGAACTTAGAAGTACTTCCACCTCGCTTGCCATCTTGCTTGCCCCCAAGATGAGTTAGGTGTTTGCTTCAGTTTCCTCACATAGCGTCCTGTGCTTCCCTGGTGATGATTCACAGCACACTTTATTGGAGTCATTTATTTAAAGCTTTGTCTTCCTTACGAGACTGTCAGCTGTGTGGAGATGGGAGCCATACCTGGCTTGTTGAGTGCCGATCGGACAGAACTGAGTTCAGTGCCCAGTAGAGAAGGTCTCATAAATGGTCATTTCACAATGAAGGCATGCATGCATGACCGTGTTTTCTTTTCTTGGAGAGATCACTAACACATAAAGCCTCGAGGCTGCAGCCCACATGCCTGTCATTTGACTCAAACTGAGGTAAGGGAAATACCCCCTGGCCTTGGAAGACACCCCTTGATTTGATTCCAAGTTTCCCAGGTTTTTCATCAGTGCCAACACCTGCTGAAAAGGACCATCAAACTGAAGCTACTTTTGACTTGTTTGCCATCTTTTTTTAAAGTTTACCTCAAAAGAAACCATAAAAAAAACCCCATCTGATTCTTTTCCCAAAATCCACATAGACAATAAAGGCATTTATCTAAATAATGTTTTGCCTTCACACCACATCAATAAACCCTTCATGGAGATTAAGCTGACAGAAAACCTTTTTTACTTGTCAACTGATTTCTGTTGGCTGTGTTGATTTTCTTTATAAAGAATAAAAAAAGTAAAGTTGTCTTGCGTTAATACATTTGTGGGTGGGTAAATGATTTTCCTTAAATCACATTTTCCTGACAGTGAACATGGAGTGGAAGGTTATTAAAGCTGACCTCTCATGATGTTGTTTGCATACCTCAAACAAACATGTGAGGCTGTCTCCATCAGTGAATGCCATGTGTCGGTGTGATTGATGAATTATAATTAACCTTGGCAACATGTTTTTACAGCTAAACTAGATCAATCGAAATTAGTTATCCTGAGAGACAGTAAAATCACTTGTATCCTCAGCTTCCTGCAATAAGTAATGGCCTTTCCCTGGAAGAGTTCTCAAAATATAGTAAACGCATGCTTTGCTATTGAATCCACTTCTTAAAGTAAATGAGAGGTCAGTGGGATTGAAATAACTTAACTTGAATGAGAGAAGTCTCCAGGCTGATCTGGCAGCAATTCTCTTAGGATCTCCAAAGTGGGGATTGGGGGCAGTACTAATTAACAGTGGAGGTAAGTACTTACATAAACCAAGGGGAAGGGGAGGAGAGGGAGAAAGGTAGCAGCTCAGAACTTCTCTTCCCCCTGTCCAGTCAGAGGGAAAAGCTGAGAAAAGAATCTTTATTTTGTACACGTATATTAATAAAGGTGGTGCTGTGTATAATAACACCGAGTTTTATAGAAGGGTAGTAAGTAGGACAAGAAGTAGAGGTCATTTAAATAGTTGAGTTCTCTTCGGCTCAGCATGTCCTGACAGTTTCTTCTGGGTGAGGCCTTTGACAATGTGATGCAATCTAGTCCTTGGAAAATCTCCTTCCGGAAGACCTTATCCCAAATGTTTCCTCCTTGCCCCCAGCAATATTCGCTTCCAGAGAGCAGATGACCTTCTCTTCCTGGTTTGTGCAAAGCTTGAAGAAAGGCTTTGAGGGGCGCCTGGGTGGCTCAGTCGGGTTAAGCGTCTGCCTTCGGCTCAGGTCATGATCTCGGGGTCCTGGGATCGAGTCCCGCGTCGGGCTCCCTGCTCCGCGGGAATTCTCTTTCTCCCTCTCCCTCTACCCCTCCGCTTGTTCTCTCTCTCTCTCAAATGAATAAATAAAATCTTTTAAAAAAAGATATGCTTTGAAAGATAACCAAAAACATTACCCTGAAACTCAGTTATATACTCACCTAACCATAGTCCTTGTGCTTTTAACAGTAATTATAGGCATTTTGGATGTATGACTTTGGGAGCTCTGCAAAACTTTTTGGCAAGGTCTTTCATCTACCTTTGGACTACATAGTAATAAAGTAGATGCTATACGTACTATATTCTATAGTACTATAGAACGTACGTTCTATACTCACTCATCCTGCATTTCCTGTGCTCCCAGGAAGGTTTCCGATAAGGCAATTATTTATCTCTGTATTAACAAGGAGTACTCTAAAAGCTCCTTTGCAGGAGACATGGGCAATTAAGTGAAGAAAAGTTGCAGCTTTTACAACCCCCCAGTGACCATCCTGTGCCAGCTGGGCCACCCAGAGCAGACTGATGTCTGCTTGCCAGGGGCAGACCTTTGGATCCAGGAACAGAAACACTAAAAATAACAGGTATTGTTTGAAATCGTGGCTTGATTAAATCTTATTTTTTATCTTATTTTCTCTTATGTGTAACTTGGCTCTTTTATTGAAAACTTTCTGACGTTATAAACTGTGGAAAGAGTTGTGAGTTTAAACATTTTATTTATTTATTTATTTGGGGGCGGAGGTTGGTGAGGGGCAGAGGGAGAGGGAGAGAGAGAGAATCCCAAGCAGGCTCCATGCCCAGGATAGAGCCCAATGCAGGGCTCCATCTCAAGACCCTGAGATCATGACCTGAGCTGAAATCAAGAGTCAGACGCTTAACCGACTGAGCCACCCAGGCGCCCCAGAGTTGTGAGTTTAAATTGGTGCTTTTATGAACTGGAAGACTTGGAGTGACATCCTGGGTGTTCTTACCATGTTCTGGGTAGAGAAAGGAGAAGCCATGTGTTTGCACATGCTGCTCGCAGTAAGAGTGGCGTGAGGCACTGTGCCCCGATGCTGTCGCTCACTGACCGTCACACCCTTAGTGCGTTGCCTGGATACCTCAGGGAAACAGACCCCCAAACAGGGAGGCCCTCTCTGACTGCCGCCTTACTTTTTTTCCAGATTATCCTTCCCTCAACATTTTCATTAGAGTTAAAAGTTCCTGTGGTTTACTTTTATTTTAACTGCTCTAATTGTCATAGTGAAGGCTCCTGAGCCAGTCTCCACCTGAAATGAATTGTGGCCATGAGATGCTCAGTCGTGGATCCAGATGGAGATAGCATGATTGCTGAATGTGGTGAAGGAAGAAAACAGAAGTTAACCCGAGGAAGGAGATTCATAGGAACTTATTAGGACCACAGGACTCCCTGTTGGGATTAAGAGAGGGAATATTCAGAGAAACCTTGGCATTTGAGAAGAGATGCCTGAGCCCAACACAAACAACAGATGAAGAATTCTGGTGCCAAACTGAGCTGCATTGGTTGGGAGGGTGAAGAGAGGCACGGAGTTGGGGGTGGAGCTGACTACCGGGTCACTGGTCCCCACTACTCTACCTCAACTCAGCATGCAGCTCGCAGGAAGGAGAATGGGGACATTAGAGTAGATCCTGGAACTGAGTCCAAAGGACTAAAGTCCGTCTTCTGCCAAGAGAGTCTGGATAGGGCACTAGGATGCTCTCTTGCTGTGGCCAGGTGTGAGAACCCAGGGAGGGCAGAAGAGGGACAGAGGATACCCCGGCAGCCCTCATCTTGTGGGTGCTGGACATTAGGTTTGTCTTGCCCCTGAAATAGTTTTTAATTTATTTTTATATTATCTGTTGGATAGGTTTGACCGTGGAAATGGCTTTGCAGAGGTTGGTTGGTTGACTTTGTTCTGTATTTTACCTGAAGTTTTTTGGTCCAAGTAGGTTGGGCATCTTTTACCCTTATCCCCAGCACTGTATTCCAAGCCTGTGCTTGTATGGCTGTGGGTCTCAAACTCAGCTGCCCACAGGGGATGAGTAGAAGCGTTTGGGGGCAGGGCAGTGGGGGCTCGATGAGCTGAAGAAAGTGTGTCCTGTCTAATGAAAGTGGCCCAGTGTTGGGGCGCCTGGGTGGCTCAGTTGATTAAGCATCTGCCTTCAGCTTAGGTCACGATCCCAGGGCACTGGGATCAAGCCCTGCATTGGGCTCCCTGCTCAGTGGAGGTCTTGCTTCTCCCTCTCCCTCTGCCCGCTGCTCTGCCTACTTGTACTCCCTCGCTCTCTGTCAAATAAATAAAATCTTGAGAGAGAGAGAGAGAGAGAGAGAGAGAGGCCCAGTGTTGATCCACTGTTGCTTTTTGCCAGGAGTGGATCTATACTAGGCAGGTGACTGGATTTTTGTAAGCAATGTTTAATATTGTAACATTACAACTGTAACGTAGGCGGCCAATAACCCACCAATTCACCTGCTCTGGAATAAGTGATGGGGAGCCTGTGAGAGTTGTGGATTCATGTTTGGAAAAGTCACTTCCTTGTCACTGGCATAGACCCACTGGTGGTAGACTCTGGCTCTGGAAGCCAGAGCACTGCATGGGGTTTGGGGCAGCAGACAGGAAGAGCTGTGTAAGGCAGAGCTGAAAAGGATGGCTCAGCGCCAACTTGCTTGAGCTTGAACCCTAGCAGGCTCCTTACGGCTGTGGGACCTTATGCAGTTTGCTTCATGGTTCTGGCCTCAGTTGCTGTGATGAAATGTTTGCCCTTGCCGCCAGGAACAGGGTGGTACACGATGGCCCCCAAGTGGCAGTCCCTGAGCCGTGGTGGCCGGGCCCCTGGGATGGTTTTCCACCGCATACTTACTGATTCCAAGGGCAGGCTCCAGCTCTCTGAGTTTGCACCGCACTTCCCATGTGACTCTGCTGCTTCCCCACGTGCAGAAACCCTCGACAAGCAGAGAGAGCTGGGTCTTTGGGCTCTGACTCTGGCTTTTATGGATATTAGCTGTGTTGCTTTGGGTTGTCTTATTCCATCCCAATCTTGGTCTCTTTGTGTTCCACGTGTTGACGCGCACGCCTTGCTTTGTGAAGACTGATCATCTCCAACGCAGCTCGTGGCACGTAACACATACCCCATAAGCATGTATCCTCCTATCCTCTTGATTTCAAACTAGTGAAAGGCTCACCACTATGATTCGGGAAATACTCTGAAGGAAACAGAGAGGAAGAAAGTGGGCTCCCTAGGTGAAGATTGGGTTCCTCATGTGCTTAGTTCTGGAGTGGGATTGAAATCACTTGGGAGTTGATTTGTTGTGTTGGTCTCTGGTGAATTTGTTGGTTCCACCATGCCATTCGGGAGTAACTCCATGGCTTTTCATATTTCTCTGCACAAATATAATTGAAGAGCTTGAATTCAGGGTACATTATTTTTTGAGAAAATTAATAATTAGACGAACATGCTTTCTGACAGTACATGGAGTCAAGTTTTCTTTGGAAAGTAGCTGTTATAACTCAGCAATTTAAGTGTTCATATGCAATCTTGATTCATTTTTTACCAAAAATAGTTCAACCTATAAATAGCTAGTTAGGAACAAAGATGTGGGAGAAAGAAATCTCTAGCTCCGTTTCTATGGTATGCAACATTCTATAAGACCTTAGAGAAACTCACAAACAGCAGCAGATTTTCAATAATGGAGATGCATAATATCTATTATCATCATGCTAAATATATCAATGCTTGTGAATTACTCATGCCAAGAAATGTGGTGTTCTCAGTGCCCTGCATCTCAAAGGTGCCATGACACCCAGTCTCAGACTGGGTTGTGGGAATCGCCTGTGTGGCCCCATGCCATATGCATCTCTGTGTGCCTCTTCACAAAGTCTTAAGACCCTTTACGCTTAAGACAATTGTTTCATCTATGAATTTTTGACAATCCAGAGCAGGCCGAGTTTCATAGTGTTGCTTAGAAAAGAGTTCTTGAATGAATGCCTACATGAAATGGTATGATTTGGTGTTTTGGGGGCTTAATAGTTTTCTCACAGTTTGCTTAGAAGGAACAATGAGATGAGAGAGAGAGAGAGAGAGAACTCCATTGCCATTCTTAGCATGGACTTTCCTTAGGAATTGTTCCAACACAAAACACACACTCAGAACCTAGAATTAACTGGCACTCAATGTATGCCACCTGATCCTGACAAATGCACCCACTTCAGAATGGGAACCAATATCTGCGTATCCAGGAGCTGCAGAGATGAGAATGAAAAGGTATATAGCAAGTGATGAATGGTCAGAAGTGGATGCCAGTGAGCCTTCTGCTCCAGAGATGAATAGTTTAATTGTTCCCGAGTTGAATTCATACCACAGACACTATAAACAACTTAGTTTAATCAACCAGAAACATGGGCTGTCATAGATTTAAATCCATGGAAGGTTATATTTCTATACAGAAAGCTATGGAGATGCCTGTCTCACAGAGACATAAGAGGGAGCACAGAAGAGACTGACATCAGCCCCGTGATTTCAGACTAGACTGTTTGCTCTACAGAACTGGCACTTTATTAACAAGCAGTGGTGTTTATCAGACAGGGCATTCAGAGGAACCTGGTTTACATTTGATCTTTGAAAGGGTCAACTTTTTTACAGAAAGGAATTTCTCTTAAGTCAATGATTTCCTTAATATCTTTCTCTAATTTCTCATTTATTTTTATGTCTCTTCTGTTTTTTCTATATAGTGATTTAATTTTAATATCCCTAAACACATGGCATTGAAAATTCAGGGTTTATGAAGATATATTTATTTTTTCTTTTCTTTCCCTTTCCTTCCTTCCTTTTTTTAAAAAAAATATTCTTTTGTCACTCCATCTTAGAATGTATTGACCTTCAGAGAAGCGCATGCTCTGTAATCTTGTCATTTGTGTCTCATGTGAACCTTACTCTGGTCCCAGATCGTCCTCTTTCCATTTAATGCCTAAGAATTATTGCTGCCTAGTTCTATAATGTATGCATTTTTCTTTCTTAATTGGTGCTTGCAAGTACACAGGAAAACGCATTATGTTTAAAACCCATTTGGGTTTAAATTAATATTTTAGTGGTATCTGAAGGATCCTCCAAGAGACTATGTTTCAGGAAATAGATTATAGCTAAACTCTTGTTTCTACTTGTATTTGTTTGGTTGTTAACCATCCCTTTTTATCTGAAAGGGACCTAAGAAGTTGTTCCCTTTCACTGGGCCTTGGTTAGCAATGGCTTAGCCCTCAGTAGGAAACAGATTTGCCTTCTGCAATGTTCCTCCTGCCTTTGGAGGAAGACAGCAGCTTATAGTCACAAAGTGGGTAAAGGAGTATCTGGGTCAGGGGGTGGAACCTGAATTATGAAGTTGTTCTAAGATAAAGTGGATCTTTTGACTTTAACAGACAAGGAAGAATTCATGAATCTTTCATCTTCTGATAGGAACATTTCTTATAGGAAGGAAGAGTCTTTAGTGAGGAATACTTTGAAAGACTCAACCTTAGGGAAATCCTGAAATTTCTGGGACTCAGTAGTCTGGCACCCAGTGAGCAGAGGAGGAGAAGAGTTAATTATAGTACTGTAGCAGCAGGAGAACTTGACAATGTGAACCACAACCTAGCTGAGAAGAGGGAGGGGGCAACATCAGCTGATGGGGCAGGAGAGAGCATGGGTCAAACAAGTGGATGACTTCTGGGAGTGGGAAGAGGACAGGCATGGGGTGGGCAGGATCTTGGAGGATGAAAGATAATGCTTCCCTGAGATTTCTACATTTCTTTTTAGTTTTTATTGTTTGCAATCATTTTTTGTAATAGGATTAATTTTTGTAAACTCAAATTAGGCTGAATTCTGGGTTCAGATGAAAACTGCAGCTGGGGAAGAAGAGGCCAGAGCTGGAGGGACAGCTGGCTATTCGAAAGCATATTATGAGCAATGTGGACCCCTGTCTTCTCCTTTCTTGAAACTTCGTCCCAGGGCTTATGTTCAACCAGTGGTTGTTATATAAGAGATAGGTGTTGGTCATGATCATTAGAGAAAAGTTGGCCTGGCCAAATTTAATTCTTCTAAAAGTCAAGGCTGATACTCAGGCCTTCATTCTGATACATTTCTGTGGACAGAACTACAGATAGGTAATTCTCTGTAAGGGGAGCCCCAGTGGAGTCCCATTCATTGCCTCTTGATTGCTTGGAAATTGAGATACACATTTTCGGTGCTCTGAACTTCTTTTACTATCTTAGGAGCCCAATTGCATTCAGATAAATTTCCCATCTATTTATTGAATGGTGAAATGGAATTTTACTTCTGTTTATTGAGAGGCTGTTGTAGATTTCCCATTTCACTTACATTGTTTCATTTACTACAACTCTCCTAAGTAGCTATTATCATCCCTATTTTATTACAGAAGAAACAGAGGATGCATGAGGTTAATTTACCTGGTGTTACTCTACTAGTCAGTGGAAAGAGCTCAGGGCTCAGAAGCATGTGTAGAAGAGATCTGACTTCTGCTTGACTAGAGAGGACAAGGAGCAGTGGGTTCACTGATGCTCAGGCAGGAGGAGTGGGCAGGCAGGAAGCAGCAAGTGGATAGGGGCCGGGATGCCATGCTCTGCGTGATGTGTTCATTCAGTCAACAAATATTTGAGAGCCTTTCACATTCCAGGCACTGTTCCAAGTAATGTGGATAAAACTGTACAAAGAAATTCTTTGTCGTCTGGAGCTCACGTTCCAGTGGAATGTGGCTGTCACAGTGGTGGGGATGCTGACTCAGTAGTTTGCAGCCAAACCCAGCCCTTTCTTTGTTCAGGTGTCATGCATGCCCTCTGATGGATAACTCTCTATACATGCGGGCGTGTCTCCCCACAGTCAGTGTTATGAAACATAATTGTGAGATGGGTCACGGGTATCCTGACACATTTCTGTGTACCAGACCTCATCTGCCTATAAGTCCTCATTTTGTCATGTTGGCGTTAACAGGAACATTGTAGTGGCTGCTAGATCTGGGCACCTCTTACCACCCTGGGCAATAATTCATATGCACATTTTCTGTAGAAAAAGTGCTGCTTAGGGCGCCTGGCTGGCTTAGCCAGTTTAAGGATCTGACTCTTGATTTCGGCTCAGGTCATGATCTCAAGGTTGTGAGATCAAGCCCCATGTTGGGCTATACACTGGACATGGAGCCTGTTTAAGATTCCCTCTCTTCCTCTCCCTCCACCCCGCCACCCCCCCCAAAAAAAAAGAAAAGGAAGAAAAAGTGATGCTTTTTCCACCCTTGAGGATGTCTTTTGGTGGACCCTTCTTATTTCCTGCCGATCTCTGTACTTTTCACCTTCCTTGTGGGCTGAGGTGCTAGAGAGTGTAGGGCATTGGCTCTTTCTCCAACACCGTGTTTATCAACCTGGCCTTTGGCTCCTTCATTTTCTGCTTCTATCCTTCTCTCCCTCAATGTTAGAGACTAATGTAGCAGGGCAGACGGGGTGAGGAAATGGGTAAGTAGCAAACCTCTCTCTAGCCCCCATTTCTCCTCTGCCCCTCAAAAACCTTTTTCTTCCCACTTCAGCTGCAAGAATCATCAGGGAAGGCCATTGGCTAACTAGTTATTTTGTGCTCTGCTTAGGAAAGGAGCAAACTAATTGCACCACAGGTAAAATGCTCATTACACAAATAAGAATGTAAGTTCCAATATCTGTGAAAGATTTATTGAAGAAAAAAATAGTAGAGTAGATTCTAGGTTATCCTTATAATAACATGATGCTCTCTCCCTTGCCTTCAAATTTGCTTTCTTGAGTTGGGATAAAAGATTAATTTACTGGAGTTGCAGTAATACACGCTGTATTCCTGGGAGCTTGTTACCTATGAAAATAATATTAATTTCTTCCAGCTTTGCAATTTTTTACAATGAAGTTTCATACAATATATATCTTTATGTCTTCATTTTTTCTGTACATGTGAAACACCAACTGAAAAACAGTTTTGCCTCCATACACTATTTTTTAACCAAGGTTCTCAAAATAACGATTCCACAGTTAATGCATATGTATATATTTACAAAATGGGAAGTTCATTTAGTGATTGCAAAAGAAATAATGGCTTTAATAACCACTGCTCCACTTGGTGTCTGCCTGCAAGCTTTGTTGGAACAGTAAGCATCACCCAGTTCCCTGTGGCCCTGTTTGCTTTGAAGGTTCTATTTATGCCTTTCTAATTTTGACTGTATTTTGACATTTTCAAATAAGTGTACGGCATCTGTTGAATAAATGATCAGTCAAAATGGATTTGCCTCAATTATCACTCCGGTTTTAATCTCCTTGACTGCAAACTCACCTCTCCTCACTCCTGCCAACCGTGACACCTGCATTTTTGCTGCAACATCATCGGGCTAGAGAAGGAAGGGCTAGAGAGCTGCTGTTGCCTTAAGAAGGATCTTAAGACCCTGGCTTTCAAATTTTTTTTTTTTATTTGAGTGTAGTTGATACGCAATGCTATATTACTTTCAGGTGTACAACGTAGTGATATTGTGATTCAGCGTCTCTATACATTATGTTATGCTGACAAGTGTCGCTATCCTCTGTCACCATACAACACTATGACAGTATCACTTACTGTATTCTCTGTGCTGTGCTTTTTATTCCTGTGACTTACTCATTCCTTACCTGGAAGCCTGTACCTCCCACTGCCCTCCACCCATTTTGCCCTTCCTCCCACTCCTCTCCCCAGCTCCAGACTTTTTAACACTGCTCCTGTTCCTCCTCTTACTGCATTTCTCTGGCAAGCATGGCTTTCTTCTCGGATCTGCATTCAGCATCTTTAAGAGAGTCGTATTTGGATGCAGCAGTTTGGCTGCTCTGATAAGTAGCTGACAGTAACACCGAAGCCACCATGTTACAGTTACTTTGCCTAATTGTGATTTTTTACTGTTAAACTTCTATTGAACTTTGCACAAGTTTTTCGAGTCAGTTCTTCTCTTGCATTCTAATGGTACAGTTTTCATTGTGCCCCCATAGTTAACTAATCATGAAGGGCATTCTAATATTGTCCATATTATGTATTTGTTATCTGTACTGTGAATTAACATTAAAATAATGCATTAGTGTAATTTTTCCTCAAAGACAATAAATTATAACTACCTGAATCTTAATTGTTGCTGAAAAATGTATTAATTTTGGTGTATATTCCCCAATGATTGCATACTTACTTGGATGTATTTTACAAGATTCAAATCTAGCTACCCTAGAACTGCTACTACTTAAAGACCCACCTTTGTATGTTTTTAAACATGTATTTTACACACATACATGCTCACACACACATGCACATACACGCCACATTTTTTCCCTTTTGTACCACCTTGGGCATCTGGTTTCAATTGCCTTACATGTTCTCTGTTAGTACTATTGCTTTTGCACTGGGATATCTATCAAAATGCTATGTGGATCCTAGAACTCATAAATAAATTTCTCAAGGTTGCAAGATACAAGCTCAACAAAACACACACACACAAATCACATTTTAGTATACTAGCAATGAGCATGGAAACCAAAACAAAAACTATAATATCATTTAAAATTGCTCCAACAAAATGAAATGATTAGGTAAAAACTTAAAAACCAAGTAGAGTCTACATACGGAAAATTACAAAATACTGATAAAAGAAATCAAAGAAGACCTAAATAAATGGAGAGGCACATGGTGTTTATAGATCAGAAGGCTCACATGACAAAGATGTCAATGCTTCTGAAATTGATAGCAATCCCATAAAAATCTTCAGAAAGTTTTTGTAATAGAATTACTCTGAAATTTATATGGGCAAGTTATGGAATAGTTAAAAAAATCTTCAAAAATTAATAAAGTGGGAGGAGGCACTCCACTGAATATTAAAACTTACTGTATGTCTATAGTCATCAAGAAAGTGTGGTATTGACGGGAGGATAGGCACAGATCAATGGAACAGAGAAGAAAACCCAGAAGTAGGCTCATATAAATATGTCCAAATGATTTTTGGCAAAGGTGCAAAAGCAATTCAATGGAGGAATGATAACATTTCTCAACAAATGTTTCTGGAACAGTCAGAAACAAATTTGCCTAAACAAATAAACACCCCCCCCATGAACCTCAACATAAACCTCATACTTTATAAAAAAATAACTTAAGGGCGCCTGGGTGGCTCAGTTGGTTAAGCGACTGCCTTCGGCTCAGGTCATGATCCTGGAGTCCCGGGATCAAGTCCCGCATCGGGCTCCCTGCTCAGCAGGGAGTCTGCTTCTCCCTCTGACCCTCTTCCCTCTTGTGCTCTCTATCTCTCATTCTCTCTCTCTCAAATAAATAAATAAAATCTTTAAAAAAATAAAAAAATAACTTAAAATGGATTAAGCACTTAAGCCATAAAACTGCAAAATGGACAGCCTAATGTACATTTAAAACCATAAAACTTTTAGAAAAAACAAAGGAGAGAATCTTTGAGATTTGGTGTTGTTAACCAAAGTGTCGTTAAACTTGACACCAAAGCACAGTGTTATTATAAAAGGAAATTTTGATGAATTGGACTTTCTCAAAATTAAAAGTTTTTACTCTGAGATATATCATGTTCAAAGGATGAAAAGATAAGGCACAGACCAGGAGAAGAATTTTTCAAACTATGTATCCGACAAAGGACTAGTATCTAGAATATAAAAAGGACTCTTAAAATTCAGCAGTTAAAAAAATTAATTAGAAAATGAGCCAGGGCGCCTGGGTGGCTCAGTCGTTAAGCGTCTGACTTCGGCTCAGGTCATGATCCCAGGGTCCTGGGATCAAGTCTCACATCGGGCTCCCTGCTCAGCAGGAGACCTGCTTCTCCCTCTCCCACTCCACCTGCTTGTGTCCCTGCTCTCGCTGTGTCTTTCTCTGTCAAATAAATAAATAAAATCTTTAAAAAAAAAAGGAAAATGAGCCAAAGACATTGGCTTGGATATACAGAGGGTAGATAAATACATGAAAAGGAGCTCAGTGTTATTCACCATTATAGGAATGCAAATTAAATCCACAATTAGATGTCACTACACACCTACCAGAATTACTAAAATTAAAAAAAGAAAAAGAAAATAGTGGCCGCACTAAGTGCTTATGAGAGATGCAGGAAAATTGGAATTTTCAAACATTAGTAGTGGGAATTTTTTCAATTTCTTATAAACCTATGCAGGGCAAATACCATATGGCCCAGCAATTGCATTTTGGGCATTTACCCCAGAGAAATGGAAACATATTAATACAGAAACCTCTAAATGAGTTTAATAGCAGCTATATTCATAATAGCCAAAAATTAGAAACAGCCCAGTTTCCTTCAACAGATGAAAGATATACTGTAATACATTTGAATTATGGAATAATACTTAGCAATAAAAAAGAATGAAGTATTGGTATACTCAGTAACTTGAATAGATCTAGAGGGAATTATGCTAAATTTTAAAAGCTGATCCAAAAAGGTTCTATACTTTATGATTCCATTTATATAACTTTCTTGAAATGACCAAAATATAGAAATGGAAAACAAACCCATAGTTTCCAGGATTTAAAGAAGGGGCAAGTGTGGAAAGAAAGTGGCAACATAAAAGGACAACATGAGGTATCCTTGTAGCCATAGAATCATTCTTCAGCTTGAGTGTAAATATCCTGGTTGTGACATTGTACTATATAGTCTTGTAAGATATTAGCTTTGGAGGAAACTGGGTAAACTTGCATGGGATCTCTTTGTAGTATTTCTACAACTCCATATCAATCTGCAGTTATCTCAAAATAATAAGTTTCATTAAAAAAAGCAAATAAATACATGGATGAGACTTTCAGCTCCTCTGTGAATGCCCCCCACCCCCCGGCCCCCTGCATAGGTGGGAGACTTTATTTTTAGGGGTGAGGTAGACTCTTCAGCCTCTTACATTAAACTCAATTTTTTGTTAATTCACCATGGCATGGTCAACTAAAAACTGGATAGCATTGCAAAAATGACATCAGTGCATCTAATATTTATTAAAGAAAAAAAAAGCTTATTTGATAACAGCAGTGTTCCAAAAGAATGACTTAAAGGCCACATTTTTTTAAACCTTACCTGTAGAGCCCGTAGAGGGCAGAACTGAGTGCCTAGGTTTATTTATTATTGAGCCACTACACAACTGCATTTACAGAATCGTGCTTGTTGGTCTTAGAAGAAATATCTTTTGTATCCTGAGAATTATAGGAATTATATTTTCACATGCACATTGTAAATTATGTGATCAGGTTTTCTCCCTCGCTTGGGCTATTGTAAAGTTAGAGCTACATAGGGACCAGTCTCTAACAATCCAGCAATCACTGTGCCATGATTTCCAGGCATGCAAAAGTGTCCTCCCTTCATTTTTTATCCCACCTTTAATTCATATGTCTTGTTAAAGCTTATGAGTCTTCGGAAACTGCCTTAAATCTCTCTTGGAATAAAATTAAATAAATATATCGTGATGCATATCTGCATTAGCCCCTTAATGATCCATAATTACATAGGCATGTAGCACATTGAAAACTTTGAGATATCGCCTCTATTTCTCAAATTTCTCTAGGTCTCCTAGAAACTCACCTTTATCATAAGTGTGGCTTGGCAAACAAGGTTTTCTTTTTTTTTTTCTTTTCTTCTTCTTATTTATTTATTTATTTATTTAATCTTTTATTGTTATATTAATCACCATACATTACATCATTAGTTTTTGATGTAGTGTTCCATGATTCATTGTTTGTGCATAACACCCAGTGCTCCATGCAGAACGTGCCCTCTTTAATACCCATCACCAGGCTAACCCATCCCCCCACCCTCCTCCCCTCTAGAACCCTCAGTTTGTTTTTCAGAGTCCATTGTCTCTCATGGTTTGTCTCCCCCTCCAACTTACTCCCTTTCATTCTTCTCCTCTGCTATCTTCTTCTTTTTCTTTTTTCTTAACATATGTTGTATTATTTGTTTCAGAAGTACAGATCTGTGATTCAACAGTCTTGCACAATTCACAGCGCTCACCATAGCACATACCCTCCCCAGTGTCTATCACCCAGCCACCCCATCCCTCCCACCCCCCACCACTCCAGCAACACTCAGTTTATTTCCTGATATTAAGAATTCCTATCAGTGGGGCGCCTGGGTGGCTCAGTTGGTTAACGACTGCCTTCGGCTCAGGTCATGATCCTGGAGTCCCGGGATCGAGTCCCACATCGGGCTTCCTGCTCAGCAGGGAGTCTGCTTCTCCCTCTGACCCTCTTCCCTCTCGTGCTCTCTATCTCTCATTCTCTCTCTCAAATAAATAAATAAAATCTTTAAAAAAAAAAAAAAAGAATTCCTATCAGTGAGGTCATATGATATATGTCTTTCTCTGATTGACTTATTTCACTCAGCATAACACCCTCCAGTTCCATCCACGTCGTTGCAAATGGCAAGATCTCATTCCTTTTGATGGCTGCATAATATTCCATTGTGTATATATACCACCTCTTCTTTATCCATTCATCTGTCGATGGACATCTTGGCTCTTTCCACCGTTTGGCTATTGTGGACATTGCTGCTATAAACATTGGGGTGCACGTACCCCTTCGGATCCCTACATTTGTATCTTTGGGGTAAATACCCAGTAGTGCAATTGCTGGATCGTATGGTAGCTCAATTTTCCACTGTTTGAGGAACCTCCATACTGTTTTCCAGAGTGGTTGCACCAGCTTGCATTCCCACCAAGAGTGTAGGAGGGTTCCCCTTTCTCCGCATCCCCGCCAACATCTGTCGTTTCCTGACTTGTTAATTTTCGCCATTCTGACGGCTGTGAGGTGGTATCTCATTGAGGTTTTGATTTGGATTTCCCTGATGCCAAGCGATGTTGAGCACTTTTTCATGTGTCTGTTGGCCATTTGGATGTCTTTGGAAAAATGTCTGTTCATGTCTTCTGCCCATTTCTTGATTGGATTATTTGTTCTTTGGGTGTTGAGTTGGATAAGTTCTTTATAGATTTTGGATACTAGCCCTTTATCTGCTATGTCATTTGCAGATATTTTCTCCCATTCTGTCAGTTGTCTTTTGGTTTTGTGGACTGTTTCCTTTGTTGTGCAAAAGCTTTTTATCTTGATGAAATCCCAATAGTTCATTTTTGCCCTTGCTTCCCTTGCCTTTGGCGATGTTTCTAGGAAGAAGTTGCTGTGGTTGAGGTCGAAGAGGTTGCTACCTGTGTTCTCCTTTGGCAAACTAGGTTTTCAATCTCTTTTTGACCTCTCGTCCTAGCCTTCTGACGGTTGAGCTGGTTGAACTTGCTACCCTGGTTGTGGCCTTTGACATCTTTCCAGTATGTTCTCCTTCACTTCTCACCAAGGAAAAGAAGTAATCTGACTTGCATGCTCTCCCTGAGCTCCATGGGATTCATCCAGAAAGAGAAATGGCATCAAGGCCCTGGACATGTATTCTAATTTAATTTAGTTTCAGTTTCCTCTGATGGAAGCCATTCTTTGACCTTTTCAATCCTCACTAAACTCAGTTCATATTTCAAACCCTCTTCAAAATGGCCAATTTATTTAACCATATATAAAATTAGTACTGGATAGATGCAAGATGGATAAAGCATTTTTTTGATAAATGGAAAATATTGAGTCTGTCATTTCTAGGGCCATTTCTAGAGTGACTAGGAAATGTTGGGTTGTTTTTTTTTTTATAAAGCTATATTTTGTAACTAATAAACTTAGTGATAATATTTTTTATTCATGGAGTGCATATATATATTTGTAAGTGTGAGCATTGGATACACCACATCCATATTGTGCTGCAAGATTTTCTAAGTCATTTTTGAGGAAATAATCCCTTTGGCTTATCATTTATAAAGACCATGAAAATTTAAAATCTGCATCAGTATGCTTGCTCTGTCTTAGGTTCCTGCTTCACCGCATGATTTTTGGCTTCTCCTGTGATTTTCCCTATCTACTATGCTCCTTTATTTTCCACTTCTAGAAAATATGAATTTGCCATGCATAGTATCTGATGTCTCATGTACTCATGCATAATATCTGATGTCTCGTGTACTCAAGGAATGTAAATATTTGAGAATAGCAGCTTTAGACCAGTCAACAGTGGTTGTAGTTCTGTTTCTTCCCTTCTGACTTTTTTTTTAATAGCTCCTAAACATGGTAATTTCATAGCAATGGGTTTTTAAGATACAATGAAAGATAAAGGTATAAATCCCTAATGAATTTAAGTAATATGTACAAATAAATGAAGAAGCCCTGAAGTGAAAGTTAGGTGATAAAGTATAAACATGAGACTCATGTGCTCTCCACTAATTTAAAACTCAATGCTGTGTTCCTTCTGTTTATAACTAATATTTAGGTCTTATTTCTCAAGAAATACATGAGGCCTTGGTCTGTTTTGTTTCACTAAGAATGTAACTAATCCTTCCCAAACTTACGAGAGTTGAGCTGATGCAGTGTTGACTGTCAATAACTGAATTCCTAAAACAAAAATAAATATGACTAGTTTCATTTAAAATGTAGATGGGACTCCATGGAAAAGAACAAAGACTGATGATTGGGCTATAATGGAATTGGTTGGTTGCCAGCTACAAGCTTCGTTCAAGAATGGCAGGTGTATTGTAGTGGAATGAACAATGAGCTTAGTGTCAGAATCTCTGTGTGACCTCAAGGAAGTCTGTTTTTGTTATCAAGAGTACATTTCTAATTGATGAGACCCTCTGGGATCCTAGGAAAAGTTAGAGAAGAGCCATAAACAAATTTCACTAACCCAATCTTAGAGAATCTGACTGTCACGCGGTCCTCCATATCCTGAGGGCTGGACCATGGCACCAGCTTGGTTCCCCAAAAATGTCTTATAGGAGAAATAAAGAAAAACTTCTTCTGAAACCTTCAGCCCTCTCCAATTGTCATCATACACAGTGATTTTATTCAGGAGGATACAGTATGCTATTGCTACCTCTGACCTTTGGAAAATTTGGAGAAGTCTGTTCTCATATTTTTATTATCTCTATTTTCCCAGCATCTTCTACCAGTCAATAGAAGAATATCTTGGTATTTATGTTTCTCCCCACATTTATTTACTAATTCAAGAAATGTTTATTGAATTTCCTATGTGGTAGGTGTAGTGCTAAGCTCTGGGAACCCAAAGGTGAACAAAATCAAGGAAAACAGAAACAAAAACAAAAACCCACAAACATCTGTCTTAAGTGAAATTAAGTAATTGCCTCAAGTAATTGCATAGATAAATGTAAAATCTTCACCAAAGTAAGTTCTATGAAGAAGAGATCCCGGTACAATCAGTGCTGTAATGGTGGCATTCCTGTAATCATGGAAGTGAGGCCAGGCTTTCCTGAGGAAATTGTCATTTCCCTGGTATCTCATGGGTGAGCATGGGTAGTTTGGTGAAAGGTGGAGGAGGGGCATTCCAAATAAAGGCAATGACATGTGAGTAGGTCTTGTGTTTAGGAGGGAGAGGAGTAAATGGGAAGTCATTGTGGCTGGAGTTGAGAGAGGAAGAGAGAGGCTGGACAAGTACTGGTGAACATATGTAGTACCTAACATTTTGTGTTTTGCGTTTTGGAGATTATCCTAAAAGCAGTGAGAAATCATCTAAGTTTAATTAATAGGGTTGAGAGTGGTGATATGATGTAATGTCTTTTTTGTCGTTGGTGGTGGTGGTGGGTTTTTTGTTTTGTTTTGTTTTTGTTGTTTTTTTTGTTTTTCGTTTTCATTTTTGTTTTGTTTTGTTTTGTTTTTAATCAGAAGAAACCATTCTGCCTGCTGTGTGGGGACTGGATTAGAGAGCTTTCCTGATGGGTGCAGGAGGATCAGGTTGGGGCAGTTGCAGTGGTTGAGATGAGACCTTTTCAAGGCTCTGGTAGTGGTGGAAGAAGGCAGGTGATGTGAAATATTATGGAGGAGAAATTCAGCAGGACTCCAAGGGTGGGAGTTGGGGAAGCTGATGAGAGGCACCAGGGCAGAAGGTGAATGTCAGTGTCACATGCCACCTGAATATCAACTAGTGGAGACAAAGATAACGTTTTTAATACAATAGGAGTTTTTGACAAATCCCTCTGCTTACTAGAGAAGAAAATGCAGGCTGACCAACAGTAGCTCCCCTTATTCTGACTCAGGTCACCCACAGGGAAGTCCCTAAACCCTTCTGAGCAGTTTACTGATTTATTAATGAAATAACACATGTGAAAACTATGTAATATACATATGTATGCACATATGTATATGTATTGTGTTGTACTATATAGATATATGTGGTTATATAACATGTATATGCTATTTATTACATTTTATAGCATATATATATATATATATATATATACACACACATACACACACACACACGCACACACACATATATATAGTATGCATTATTTTCTCTCTTTCCTTCAAGGAGATCCTAGTCTGGCAAATGTTGAGTCAATATATATACACCAATACTATTTTGAATTGAGAAAAAATCTGACCTCTGTTCCTCAGATCTATTTCTTTTTTTTTTCCAGTCTTTTTATTGTTACGTTAATCACCATACATTACATCATTAGTTTTTGATGTAGTGTTCCATGATTCATTGTTTGTGCATAACACCCAGTGTTCCACGCAGAATGTGCCCTCTTTAATACCCATCACCAGGCTAACCCATCCCCCCACCCTCCTCCCCTCTAGAAACCTCAGTTTGTTTTTCAGAGTCCATCGTCTCTCATGGTTCATCTCCCCCTCCGACTTACTCCCCTTCGTTCTTCCCCTCCTGCTATCTTCTTCTTTTTCTTTTTTCTTAACATATGTTGTGTTATTTGTTTCAGAAGTACAGATCTGTGATTCAACAGTCTTGCACAATTCACAGTGCTCACCATAGCACATACCCTCCCCAGTGTCTATCACCCAGCCACCCCATCCCTCCCACCCCCCACCACTCCAGCAACACTCAGTTTCCTGAGATTAAGAATTCCTCATATCAGTGAGGTCATATGATATATGTCTTTCTCTGATTGACTTATTTCACTCAGCATAACACCCTCCAGTTCCATCCACGTCGTTGCAAATGGCAAGATCTCATTCCTTTTGATGGCTGCATAATATTCCATTGTGTATATATACCACCTCTTCTTTATCCATTCATCTGTCGATGGACATCTTGGCTCTTTCCACCGTTTGGCTATTGTGGACATTGCTGCTATAAACATTGGGGTGCACGTACCCCTTCAGATCCCTACATTTGTATCTTTGGGGTAAATACCCAGTAGTGCAATTGCTGGATCGTATGGTAGCTCAATTTTCCACTGTTTGAGGAACCTCCATACTGTTTTCCAGAGTGGTTGCACCAGCTTGCATTCCCACCAAGAGTGTAGGAGGGTTCCCCTTTCTCCGCATCCCCGCCAACATCTGTCGTTTCCTGACTTGTTAATTTTCGCCATTCTGACGGCTGTGAGGTGGTATCTCATTGAGGTTTTGATTTGGATTTCCCTGATGCCAAGTGATGTTGAGCATTTTTTCATGTGTCTGTTGGCCATTTGGATGTCTTCTTTGGAAAAATGTCTGTTCCCTCAGATCTATTTCTTAACTAAAAGTAATGTGTTAGTGGTTTGATGCTGGTGGATCATAGCCATGTTAATATATAACTTTGAAATTCTGTTAAATATGTAGCATGTTTAGTATTTGCAATTTTGCTAAATTCCTTCTTGAATTTTCACCTTTGTCTACTCTTGGCAATATTTTTAGAATGAGGTTAAGTTCCATTAAGAAGGAATATAAACAACACCTCAAGGTTGTATTTAGCTTTCAACACTCATCATTAGATTATGCAAAAGGTAATAAACCTGTGATCATTGCTCTTCAACTTCACTGCCGAAATTCCTTTCTCTTTCCTTTTAACATACCAAAAACGTGAAGTAATTCTATGGCACAGACAGAATGCCCTTTTACCTATGGTAAAAAGGCTAACTCTAAAGATATTGTATAGTGGCAATAAAAGAAAAATCTTTCTTTACTGTGGTTTTAGGTTGTGGTAGGAAGGAGATAGAGAGAGAAATGTAGATTTTGTCTTCTATTGAGTCATCCATTGGGGTGCTCAGAGATACCTTGAGTAAGAAAAAGCTCAGGTGGACTTCTCCAACAGACTACACAGCAAGCTGCCAAGAAGAGCCTGGGCACCAGGCCCTCAGAGTTGCCCTGGTGGATCAGAGTGATCATGCAGAGGAAGGCTTCCTATTTCCTGAGCCCTGGGGTGGGTTTAGAGCCAGGGCGTGGCTTCTGGCCTAAGGATAGCAACCCTACTATGGACAGTGGGTTTAAACCAATGGGCCAATTTCTAGTTAAAGAATCTGGCAAAACCTCAGAGCTCTGCAGTCAAGGAAGAGTTAACTGGAGGCTGAGTCAGTGAGGACCAGAGGGCTGATGATATTCCCCCAGGATCATAATAATCAAAGTAATAGCTGAAATTTATCGAATGCTATTTTAAGCTCTTTTCATGTATTTAGTAACCTAATCCTTCTTCACGCTTTATAAAATAAGTGAGGAAATTGAATACAGAAATGTTAAGTAACTTACATAGCATCACACAGCTAATAAATGGAGAGCCAGGATTTGATGTAGATAATCTGATCCACACACTGCGCTGTAGGAGCTCTCCACCAGCATGCCACTCACAGGCTGTAGCAATGAGGCCAGCATGACTTAAAATGGCCAAGTGGATTTGGGCTCCAAATCTGGCCCTCCACCTTCTTTTGGTAAATAATGTTTTATTGGAATAATAGCCCTGCTTAATCATTTATGTCCACTCAGGGGATCCTTTGATGTTGCAATGGAAGAGTTGAGGAGTTGTGACACAGACCACATGGCTTGTAAGACCTCCAATATCTACCACCTAGCCCTTTGCAAAAAAAATTTACCAACTCTTGTAGTGGACAAAAGGTATGCAAAACTCCAAGCAGAGGGCCTCCAAGGAGTGGCAGGATCCAAGGAAATCCCCCAATTACATGAGGATGCAAAAAACACTCAAGTCTTTCATGAATATGTGGATATTTTCTTAGCTGAAAAAGCAGAAGGGTGCATTTTACCAAAGAACAACCCTATGCTACCTGAGAAGACTATTTTCATTATTGATTTGGCCTAAGCTGTAAATTATAAGCCAGATTAGACATTTATTCAGGGGCCCTGGAAGAATGCCAGGTAGTTATATACAAATATTTAAATGTAAACACATTATGAATTTGCAGATTAATTGATGTTAGACGTTACTATTTAAGTTTTATGTTAATAAAAAGCATGTTTCAGGGTACCTACTGAAGTATATATGGGTGAAATGGCATGCTGCCTTGGGTTATAGCAAAAAAAGAAAATTAACAATGTGTGGAGTATGGTGAAAAAGACAGCCAAAGTAATGAAACTTGTTTAAGCTAAGTGATTAATACATTAGGATATCTTACACCATTCTTTTTACTTTTGTGTGTTTAAAAATGTCCCTAATCAAAAGTTTAAAAAAGTACAATGTAAATTATTGAGACAGTTCTCATATTTTCTCATGAACCAAATACAGAAAAACAGTATTTACATCATAAGCTTGTCATAACATCCATTCATTATTTTCTTTGTCCCATTGGAAAAGAATTGATGAATTGGCTCTAAGCATAAACAAGAAAAGGAGAAAGAGACACGTGTTGGGCAGTTAAAAATTATTTGACAATTTTTTTTTGCTCTACTTTGCACCCTGCCAGAGTGAACTGGAATCTGAGGGATGACAGAAGGCACAACAGAGTTCCCATTCCCAGAGAGTCACCAACAATAAACATTTCCCGTTTTTCTTCTCTTATTTCCCCAGTGGGTAGAGTATGGAATGCTTGAGGGAGGCAGATATACCCTGACTTAGAAAACACCTCTCTTAAGAATCATTTCCTAGTTATTAAAAAAAGGAGAAGGTAAAATATGCATAAAATAATCTCTTGCAGCAATTAATTTGAATATCATATTTTATTAGCCTATAATATCTGTGTTGTGTTTTAACAATGATATCTAGCACCTGTCAAAAAACAAGGTTTCAGTATGTCAAACTGACAATTCTGAAAATATCACAAAACAACTTTTTTTATATGCTCCTCCACCAGATTATCTCTGGCAATATAATTTCCATTTTGATTTTTAATTTGATCCAAAAATCGTGCATTAGTGCCTTCTTAATTGTCAAGTATTTAAGATTTTTGATATTTTAAAATATAGATGTGGATTTTTTTTCTTTCTATTGGAAGGAAATAGGATTCTGGGTATAGTTCGTCATTTATTTTTGGAACAATCACTGAGTGCCCTGCACCAGACATTATTGCAGGCATGAAAGAAGTAGCAAGCAATAGTGAAGCAGCCCTGCTTTTACCGACTTTACATTCTAGGATTTTAAAATCAAATTGCTGCTATTGTATTCAGTTCATTTACAGCCTCAAATTTTGTTTCCTAGTTCTAACCCATTCTGAAAGAAGAAAATGAAAATGTCCCACTATAATTACATATTTTATCATAGTCTCCTTGCATTTTTATTTTTGAATTCTATATTTAGCTTCTATTATTACTATTATTACTGTTATGATTATTATTATTGGCAAATATTTGCCTTTATTTCTAATAATGAATGACTTTATCCTGATTGGAGTTTTAAGCTTAAATATCATCTTGTCTGACATTGGTATCATTATCATTTATTATTAATTTTTGTTTTTGCTCTGACCTGCTGTCTTGTTGCCTTGCTTCGTTTTATTTACATCCATTGATGATCACTTTGCTTTAATGTGCTTTGGGCTTCTTTTTTTGTGTGTATAAACAGCATACCACCTGACTCTTGTATAATCCCATCTAATACACTATCTTTTAATGTCAAAATTGACTCCAATTACATTTAGGATGACAATATGTATAACTTTTTTCTTTCCATCTGACTTTTCATTTATTATTTATTTTACTTTTTACTTTTTGTTCCTTTTTCGTCATATTTTATTTTTTTTAAATTTGGTCAAGTTATTTACTTTGTTTTCCTGCTTCATTTTTGGGGGGTTCTGTTTTATAATTCCTTTAGAGGTTACCTTCTGCAGAAGAGGTCCATGTACTTTTTAAATGAAGTATAGTTGGCATACAATATTATATTAGTTTCAGATTTCACATTCTCTACAATATGCTATGCTCACAATAAGTATAGTTACCACCTGTCACCATATGACGTTATTATATTAGTGACTATGTTGCCTATGCTGTATTTTTCATCCCTGAGATTTATTTTATAGCCAGAAGTTTGTAACTCTTAATCTCCTTTACCTATTTCACCAATCCCCCCACGCACTCCTCTTTGGCAACCATGTTTGTTCTCTGTATTTATGAGTCCATGTTGTACCTCAGATGATAATTGTAACCTGCATCTGTTTTACTAGCATCACTTATAAAGGGAAGAAAAAACTTTTTCCAGGAGAATCCATACCATCCATCTACAGTCACATGTGGTTATTTATGTTAAAATTAATTGAAATTAAAAACTCCATTTCTTAGTCCCAACAGCCACATTTCAACTTATCAAGAGTCGTAGGAGGCTAATGGCTATCATATTGCTAAGTGCATATTTGGAAAACACCACCTGTTGCTCTCATTGCAGAGAATTCTGCTGGACTGCACTGGTTTATATACTACGGATATATACTTTATATACTACTTACGTACATTTTGGGTTATATATCATAAGATTGGTGAGGTCACTGTTAGTAGGTTAAGTATTAAAGATTGATGAATAAGTCAATTTCCTAATACAAATATAAAATGAGCAATATAACTTCAGGCCACAAACCAGTTAAAATAATATCAGTGTCTTAAGTGAGGGGTTATTTAACAATAAATTGTTTTAGTTGGGTCAGGATATCCCAGGAGAGCTTCTTGTAAACAAACTAGCCAGGACTCAATTTCATGATGACAAGATTTCAAATAAGTTTAAATCTGACAAGAAAGGACCTTTACCTTAACGCGCCTAATGTATATAGACTTAATGTCCTCAAGATATCGGACTTGTAAATAGTCTGAAGCTTTTACCATTATCTCAGTAACGGCTTGTAATGGCTGGCTTAATGCAATGTATTTTCAAAGCAACTGTGTCAACAGTCTTTCTGTTTTTTAAGATTATTCATTAACTGTTCAATGAAACATATGGCTTTCAGGTTCAACACAATTTTATCTGAGGTTGAATTAAATCATTTGGAGACTCAACATTTTATTCTGTCTTCCAGCATCGACCATCAGATGGGAATAAGAGGTGCTCTGTTTCTTCCACCAAGACACTATCAAGTTCCTACTGTTCTCTCTTACATGCAAGAAAGATAAACCCTAGAATAATTTTAGAGTTCCTTCCCTCATCCACATACATGTACGTACAGAAAGATACATAAACTACCACTGTCCCATCCCATCTTTTCAGTTCACCTGAGGACTGTATTATAATTTGTTTGGAGGCTCATAGTATACCTTGAATATTGTCATCATATGGGGCATGTGACATAATGTCTTCAGTCATTGAAAGATTATTTGTAATAATAAAATCAGGAAAGCACTTTAACAGTCTTCAATAGAAGATGGATATGAATATACCTGGTCCCTCGTTTATAGATATTTAGGTTGTTTTAAATTTTGTTAATACAAGCAGTGCGGCAATGAATAACATTGTCCCTTCTCATGTAATCAAGTATGTC
The DNA here is from genome assembly GCF_037043125.1 of Eumetopias jubatus. Classification (NCBI taxonomy): domain Eukaryota; kingdom Metazoa; phylum Chordata; class Mammalia; order Carnivora; family Otariidae; genus Eumetopias; species Eumetopias jubatus. Next base: position 47,516,119 of record NW_028274823.1, on the reverse strand, counting down.
TAGGACACATTCCCAGAGGTAGAATTGTGGTGTCATTTGTATGTGTTTGTATATTTTGTTGGATAATGTCAAATTGTTTTCCAAGGGTTTCTACCACCAGTGTTCCTACCAGAAATGTAGAGGCATGCCTGCCTTCCTGCAGCTTTATCAACATTGTCAAAATTTTGGAATTTTTTCTGGCCAATCTGATAGGTGAGAAATTGTACCACTGTGCAGTTGAAATTTATTTTTCTTATTTGGAATGTGACTGGGCTCTCTTCATATGTCTAAGAGCTATTCACAACTCCTGTTTCACAATTGTCTATTTCTTTAGCACCTTTATTCTCTGATTGTTGTCTTTTTCTACTTTACTTTTCTAAGAGCACTTTACATAATAGGAAGATAAGCAATTTTTGGAATAGTTTAGAAATAAAATTATTTTTTCAGGTTATCATTTATCTTTTGATTTTTCCTACGGGGTTCTTTTTGCACAGAACATTAAAAAATAATATATATATATATATATATATACATATATACATATATAATATATATATATATATTTGTATAGGTGAGTTTATTTGTTCATTTTCTGAATTTCCTGGATTTTGAGTCATTGTATTCGTCAGAATAGGCTGGGTTATGCTAATTTTACCTCATATGGTTGTTGGCAAAATTCAATTCCTTGAAGTTGTAGGACCGAATTCTCTGCTTTCTTGATGGCTGTCAACATGGGGCCACTCTGAGCCCCAAGAGGGCCTTGCAGTTCCTACCCAAACCTTGGCTGGCTGATAAAGGACCTTCACTGCTTCTGTAAAACCCTTCACCTTTGCCAGGTAATGTAGTCTGATCATGGAGTGACATTCCATCATATTCACAGGTCCTATCTACATGCTAGGGGAAGGGATGACACAGCGAGTCCTGGGGCCCATTTTAAAATGGTGCCTACAACAGATGTCCTTGGGATTTCTCTTCTCATCTCCTTGTTCACATGTCTATTAGTTTCCCAGCTCCTTGCACACATTTATAATGCATTTTAACATCTGGTAGGACCAGTTCTCTCTCATCATCCTTTTTTAAGAGCTTCACTGGCTTATATTTATTTGATATAATTTCCATGTTGACTTTAGAGTAAGCTTATCTTATTAAAAGAAAAAAAAACCTGTAGGGAATTTTATGAGGGCAATGATAATATATTTAAGTCTACTAATGGGGAAGTGACAAAAAAAAAAAGAAGTGGCTTGTAAATGATGGTGAGGTTTCCTGTTTAGAACCTATTACAACTTTATAATTTAAGACTTCTTTGGTTTCAATTAGTAGTGTTTTAATTTTTCCCATTATATTTCTTATATATGTTTTATTGGTTTTAAGATATTTTATTTTTTTTCTGGTTATAAGTGGGATCTTTTATTAATATATCTTACAGTAGTTATTATTTTCCTATATGCAAGCTACTGATTTTAGTATATTAACTTTATATGGTAATTTTTCAGTTGATTCTGGGATTTTCCACCAATGCAATTCTAACTTTAGTGATAATTTTTTCTCCTCCATTCAAAGTTTACACATTCAGTTTCTTCTATTTTTTAATTGAATGTTATTGGCTAATTGATTTCTAATGAACTGATATGATCTTAAGGAATATTGATAATAGGGGACATCATTTTCTTATTCCACTTTAGTAGGAATTCCTGTAATGTTTCACATTAAACATGATACTATACACACACACACACACACACACACACACACACACACACACACACAGGAATATTATGCAGCCATCAAAAGGAATGAGATCTTGCCATTTGCAATGACGTGGATGGAAGTGGAGGGTGTTATGCTGAGCGAAATAAGTCAATCAGAGAAAGACATGTATCACATAACCTCACTGATACAAGGAATTCTTAATCTCAGGAAACAAACTGAGGGTTGCTGGAGTGGTGGGGGGTGGGAGGGATGGGGTGGCTGGGTGATAAACATTGGGGAGGGTATGTGCTATGGTGAGCGCTGTGAATTGTGCAAGACTGTTGAATCACAGATCTGTACCTCTGAAACAAATAATACATTATATGTTAAAAAAAGAAAATAGAAGAAGATAGCAGGAGGGGAAGAATGGAGGGGGAGAATTCGGAGGGGGAGATGAACCATGAGAGACGATGGACTCTGAAAAACAAACTGAGGGTTCTAGAGGGGAGGAGGATGGGGGGATGGGTTAGCCTGGTGATGGGTATTAAAGAGGAGCACTGGGTGTTCTGCATGGAGGAGCAATGGGTATTCTGCATTGAGCACTGGGTGTTATATGCAAACAATGAATCATGGAACACTACATCAAAAACTAATGATGTAATGTATGGTGATTAACATAACAATAAATTTTTTTTTAAAAAGTAAACATGATACCATTTTAGGTTGATATAAATATATTCCTCTTGAAAAAAACTGGTATCCATCCATTAGTAGCTTTTATCAGTTTTATTGATATAAGTGACATACAACATTGTATTTAAGTATACAACATAATGATTTGATATATATATATATAGTGAGATGATTATCACAATAATTTTAGTTAACATTGATTACTATTTTATTGATTTTTTTAAATAAATAATAACTGAAATATGTCAATGTACTGTTCAGCATCTTTTGAGATGATTATATGATTTTCCTCCTTGGACTCCTTAATATGACTGTTTATATAAATAGATCTACTATTGAACGCTTCTTACATTCCTGGTATTAACATCACTTGATCATGATTTATTGTTCTTTTAACATGCTGCTGCATTCAATTTGGCGATATTTTATGTGGGGCTTTTACAGTACTATTTTTAAGTAATATTGATGTGTAGTTTTATTTCCTATGCTATCTTGATCAGATTCTGGAATGACTATTATACACTCTTCTTTAAAACTAATTTGAAAAGTTCCCTTTTCTTTTATATTCTAATAGAGTTTAAATAATATTATCATTATCTGCATTAAAGATCTAAATAGAAATCTCCTGTGAAAAATTCTGAGCCTGCTGGTTTTTTGATTGCATGGGGGGGGGTGCTTTGCCAATTTCATCTATTTTGTCCATTTAGATTTTGCATCTTACTTTAATGGCCTCCGTGAATTATGTTTTGCTGAGACTATTATTCATGTCATACAGCTTTACCTATATGAAGGTTATGATTTTAAATATTTTTTTAAATCTGGGATTTAAATTTGCAATTTTTTATGACACAAAATTAGGACTTTTTTTCCCCCCCTAGTTGGGAGAGTCTTTGTTTTCTCATTTGGTTGTTAACTTGTATGGTATTATGTGTTCTTTATTAAAAAAATATTCTCTGTGTATTTATTGATGTATTTGTGTGCTGTTATATGATAGGGTTTTGTGGCCATCACATGGGCACATAAAACTGTACTTTCTATTGTACAACAAATGTTATTTTATACATACAAACACATATACAAGTATGTACATAATTATATACATATACGTGTGTATATTATGTCAGTAAGTTCTGTCTTATTAATTATGTTATATAGACTTTTCTGTATTGTTAATTATTTTTGTTCACTTCACCATCACTATCTGTGAGAGATGAATTAACGTCCTATATCATTGAAGGGGACAATATTAACTTGGGTCTTTCATGTTGAAACGTGTAATTAAGTGAGAGATGTGAAACCATTGTTGTTTTTTCTGGAGTGTCTTCTGTGTTGTTGGATGATGTGCAGAGATCTGAGACTAGTCAAATTTTCCCTTTTAAAAATTAAGAAAAAAATATTTTGGATAATGAGGCAAAAAAACTGAATGGAAGTCATGTATAAATTCTAGTACTTAAGGATGTTTCACAGTGTTGACTTTATTAACCAATTTTATGTGATACTATTTGGAACTATTTCAATTTTGAGTTGTCTTCTTTATTTTACATTTTTATTAAAAATATCTGTGTTATTTAACATATTAACTGATGTCTGTAATATTTGTTGTGTCTCTCTGTTTTGGCTTTTTTTTCCAGGGACTTGAATTATATATAATGAATCTGCTTGGCCGACACTATGCATTTCTCATTTTCTCTGTAAGCCTTTTTAAGACTTTTTATCTTTATTTCTTTTTCTTTTTATTTGATTTTTTATTTCTACCTGTTATAACCTTTTTTTTCAAATCTACCACCAGATATAATCTCTGTTTTCTCTTCAGTTTTATCTTTTTCTTCTATCATAAAATCTTTTAAATTTTCTATTTCTTTCCTTATTTTTGCCAGCTCATATTTACATTTCATCTATGGTTACACTATCTTTTTCACAGTTTTTTGCATTTTTGCTTTGTGGTTTTACCTTCATCAGTATGATTACTTCATTAATTCATTTTTAATTCTTAGCTAAATACTTGGTCATATTTTCCTGTGTTTCATTACAAGATTTCTCTTGTGAGTGGATACATTTTGTTGCTATTTTTGAGATATTTGAGATATTTTTCTTATAATATCTTGAACTCATCTTGGTTTAAGAGGTTCCTCGATCCTGTGTTTTATTCCAAACCAGAAGTATTGTTTTTGAACTTTTTAAGAGAGTCTCTCATTTTCAAGAAGGGTATTTTTTTTAGGCTTTTGGAAATTTTTTCTGCCTCTGGGCTCTCTTGACATGTCCCATATGTCTTCTCTTCCCTTCCTCCCATGTGGCTTCTACTCGGTCTCAGTTACTTATGTGAGTGCTTACTTATGTTTTTGAATATGAAAACTGTAACTTCATTTAAAGTCCCTGAAGATGGAGTTTGTGTATATATTTTTGGTTACTTTTTATGATTACAGGAAGAATTAGAGAAACATTCTATATATACAGCTGTGCTTAATACCACAATTTCTTTTTCTTACTTTTTAGTTCATACATTAATCTGTAGCTCTCAGAAACTGTAATTTATTAGGATTTTTCCTGATTATTTCACTTGTTTTCTTCTCTGGATGCAGGACTTCTTAAATGTGCTAGAATTTTCCTTCATCTGCTCCCTGGAACTCAGGTTGAGCTCTGTAAGTAGATTAAGTTGGAGCCATGCCACTAATGGTAGGAAGTGTTGCGGTCTCTTCTACCATGGTCTAACAGTGGAGCAAAAGCATGGTGTCAATTTTCTACTAAAAAAGCTCATGAAGCCTGTTTTCTTTTTCTTCCAGATGTTCTAGCTTCGGATATAGACAGGACTCCCTACTTACTACTGGCTCATCTTTCCCTCAGCTGTTTGGGAGCTAGAGAAATCAGGCACCCTCCTATGGATTGATGCCACCCCTTTTTTTCTGGGATCCAAAGTTCTCTGAAGGTCATCTGCCTGCTGGGGTCCACCATTATTATCTTCTGGAAGTCTCCAGCATTAATTCCCAAGATCTTATCAATCTCAAAGTAGTGAAACTCTTGCACCAGCTCTAGACTTCAGACCCCTTGACAATGTCTGAGGCTTTACCAGCACCCTCTATGTTGTCTCAGTGGTTGTTGGGGGTGAATGACAGCTCAGATGCATGTAAGCTGCCATCTCCCAACCTTCCCCTACAGTTGCTTATGAATACGTTTTGTACAAATTCTTATGAGATTGCAGAACTAGAGAAAAATAAATTGGCACAAGGTTTTAAACTGCTATGGGTGAAATTTTAAAATACCTTCCATGTTGCCCCTTGCTGTATTTCAAGATCTCTTAGTTGAACAGAAGGTGATAGTGTTTCATTTCACAAATTGCTTTGCATTAAAAAAATTTTTTTAGAAGTCCTTGAAGAAGCCCTCCACTGATTGGCTGATGGTTTCTGATGCCCTGGATGGTCCAAGTTGGAGCGTCTGGGAGAATTCCAATTTTTACTGGAATTCTGCTGCCAGGGAGGAGGGGAGGTAGACAGTTATCTGACTTCCAGGAAAATCATCTATAGTCCACGTCATGGGGGAAGGGAAGTCAAACAAAAGGGAAGCTAAATAACTCACCAAAACAAAGAGGCAAACAAGAAGCATGTATCAGGAACAGTAACAAGGAGCCCTTGAATAAGAGTGCTTAGGGAGGTAAGAGTCAAGGGTAGAAGTTTGAACAGGTAAATCGGACGGTGTCTTAAGCTAGCTCATAATGTCAGCGCCTTTCAACTTAAATTGTTTCTCCCAATTTGGCCCTTTCTTTGATGTATCATGGTTGATTATGATGATGATGATGATGATGATAACTGGCGTCAACCCTCCTTCTTCCTCAAACTTCTTAACCAACATGTTGCCAATCTGTCTGCAGATAGATTATTTCTGCAGTAATACTCACCTCCCCTTCTTGATGTAGCTTCTTTTTCAGTCCTTCATTATATCTCCTTGGTGATTTCCATTGCCCCTTCACAGCTTTCTTTAGGAGCCTCCAGTCGCTTCCTCCAATCCATCCTTCTCACGATTGTCAGAGTAATCTTTTCCTCTACAAGTGACCTCCAATTGTCTGTGTGGCATTGATGCAATATCATTCATCTTCTTCATTCTTGTGCTTTCTGTTTTGTGAATAGAAGGTTAGAGCAGGCACCAAAAAGGTGTTGTGACTTGTGCTGTGTTTCCTGAGCAAGTCAAAGAGGTGAATTATGGATTTTTCTATCAGGCAGACTCAGATTGAATACTGTTCATTTCTGGGTTTATGTCTGTTATCCTGCAAATAATGAATACCCCCAAAATGTTAGTGTGCTATTGTGCCATGGGGTAGAAGAATTCTCTACCACATAAACTGTTTTTATACAACTATCAAAGTAGTGTGGAAATTTCAACTTTCATTCAAATAAAATTGAAAGAAAATGAATGACATTGACACAACTGAGCACAAAAGAATAATATTGTATTTTCCACAATATAACACATCAACCACTTTAGGCTATTGTATGTGAAAGGGCCATAGGGTGGCTGGGTTGAATATGCCAGCAATTTCTTTCAATCATTTTTTTTTCTATTTGCAAAATACGCTAAGAAGTGTATCCAGGGAGGGCTACAATTTTGGCAGAGGCAGGATACAAAAACTAGAGAGGCAGATGTCCGCTATCTGACCAACAATAAAAAATTCCCTCTCCCTCTCCCTCCCTTTCTCTTTCTCTCTGCCCCCGCCCTTTTCTCTTTCCCTCCCCCCACTTATCTAGGTATAAGGAATTCATTTCAGGAAATGTCAAATCTCAGTCAAGCATCAGCACTAGAAGTTAGCTTGTCAGTGTTGCCAAAGATGGGGAAGTCTCGTGTTACTCCTCCTAAGGATTGTTCAACGGAAGGAGACATTTCTTTCTAGCTAATCCCTTGACTACTGATCTGATGTTACTCTCTGAGATTCCTAATAGGAAAGAGTGAGATATCTTCAAGTGGTGGGTTCATCTAGCATTACTCACAAGTGGGGCCTTGGGGCACCTGGCTGGCTTAGTCTGTAGAGCATGGGACCCTTCTTGTGGTTGTGAGTTTGAACCCCACATTGGGTGTAGAGATTACTTTTAAAAAGTGGGGCCTTATTGCTTGAGGTAATTGTTTCCTTTTGGGTTCACCAAATGCCTATACTTTTATCTTAAATAATTTTCTCTAAATATTTGACACTGTAACAGCATTGCCTGTCTGTTCCCAAGCAGCATAATGAAATGATCTTTTGACTTATTCTCTTCTCCACCTGTATACAAGTGGAGATGGACCAAGTGATTAGTGAAACAAATGTTTTTATGATTGAGATAGCACTCACTAGCTGTACTGAAAAAAATGGGTCTTTATTTTTTCATTCTGGTTAAACCAAACTAAACCAAGACAAAAACTAGAAGATACGGACATACGAGATGCCAGGTAGGATCAGGAAAATAGATGAGCAAGTTAGGTCTTGCTGCTTAATTGTTACCAGGAATTTACCAAATACTTTCCATGCACTGGTATTGGGTGCACTCCCTGTATTATCTTATTTTATACTCACTCTAAACATGAAGGAAGTTTCCAGCTCTTCTCCCATTTTATCATTTCCAACTGCTCTCCCATTTTATAGACAAAGAAACTGAGGCATTGAAAAGTTAAACATCTTGTCCACAATCGTTCAAGTAGTAAATGGTAGATCTGGAATGTATCGCCTGTGATCGTATCACCTTGAGAGTCTGAACTCCATCTTACGGATGCTCTCTCCACCAACAAATCATGATTACGCGACATCCTGGCTGTATCACTTGGAACAAATCATTTAACCTCTCTGCAAAATCAGAACAATAAAACAGGAGTCAGTGATTGTTATTAGGCAGCCAGGACATGAGCCTGGTGCTGGCTCAGTACTCAAGGAATATTGGTTCTCTTCCAGGGGCACTTCCCTTTCTCCTAAATATTCACAAGCAAGGACACTTTGTTTATTCTGTGCCACCGGTAAGTAACACAGGGCCTCCCACATAGTAAATAATCAGTAAGAAAAGAAAAAGAAGAGCAGAAGGCTTGATGTACAAATTCTTGGAAGTTGACTCTCATGAAGGGTATTACAAAGGCATCCTGGCATATCTGAGTCTGTATTGTGGGGGCCAGAATCTTAGCAAATAATTTGAGAAAACAATTCCAAACAGGCAGCAAAAGTTATCCTTAGACAACTCCTATGTAGAAAGAAAAGATTGGCAGAAGATCTGAAATGCAAAAAGATAGAAGATGAGGACTCTATGTTATGGTCCCCTTTTAGTCTCTTTCCCTGCGTCCGCTACCTCCCTGGCTTCTAGAGCCTGCGATGAGAGTTCAGTACCCCAAAGTACCCTGAAAGGCAAGTGCCCAGATTCATTGGATTCTCACTAATCTTTAAATGATAGGATTCCATTCTTTCCTTAGATTTGTACTTGATTTAGGGATGTTTCCAGATGGCACTTCCTATGTAAAAAGGATTATTGCCAAAGTAGATAGAGGCAAAGGATCACAAGACAAGAAGATTTGAGGCAACATCATTAGCCCATGCAGCTTAGATGCTATACCTACTCTTGGAACTTTGGCTGTCTTACCTCTATTGCAAGATAATAATTCCTGTTCAGTCACAAAACTATGCTGAATTAAACAATGTCCATAAAAGTGGGTTGATAACAGAAAAGCACCATACAAATAGCATTAGGATTATCACATCATCGTTTAGTTGAGCCAATCCTGAATGCAGTATCCTGAATCTTGTCCTTTGAGGCAGGGCCCAGTTTGTGCTGGCTGGACACCCTCAGTCTCAGATGCCATCTCTTGAATGACCTTACCCAAGTCACAATGGAGCAGTGAGTATGACCAGCCCTGGCCTCTTAAAGGCCCTCTGATCTTTCTATGGAGGTGTTCTCAGAAAACTAGGGCAGCCCATATACAGCCCAGTGATGGGTGTGTGACTGGGAAGGGACACTGTCCCCAGGCCAGTTAAACCAGATCCTATGAACTTGTGTTTGGTTTCTAGCTGTGTCAGGGTGAACAGATAGGAGTTTATATATTCCAAGCCAACAGTTTGGAGGCCTTTACAGGACTGACTGCACACCCATTTCATCCTCTCTGGCAATTGAAGGCTTGGAAGAAAACAAAGGAATGGCTAAGTGGACAGGGTTAAATGCTGTATGTATATGATGGGACAGTTATAGAAAGTTAAGACTCTACCTGCTTGGGCATGACCTCTTTGATTCTAAATCGTTTTTTCCGACTCCCTCATTCTAACCTTTATTCTAATGAAAGAAGAGCCAGATTTAACTAGTTGGAAATATGAGCTCTGCTGCTTACTAACCAGCCATACAGGCTTGGGCAACTTATTCAATCTCTTTAAACCCCACTTAGTTCTTGGGATAATAATGCAATCTACCTATTAGGGTTTTGGAGAGAATTAAATAAGATAACTTAGGAAGGTCCTTAGCACATATTCAACACTTAGTGAATGTTATCTCTTGTGACATTTTTAGTTATAAAGAGCTTTATCACTTATTTTCTCTCATTAGCTTGACCTCAGAATATTACATTAATCTACATGAGTTGATGTCATTTAAGAAGTGAGTGTTGTGGACTGATGCGATTTTAAAACCATAATCACGTTTCCTCATCTTCTTATGAAATTCCAAACTTTTTGTTCATTATCTCTGTTCTGCCCAGTCTTCTGAAATTGCCGGATGGCAGAGTTTTAAATTTGGAGTGACCGCAGAGATCATCTCAATGAACCTTCTCATTTTTGGATGGGGAGATTAGCGCCAAAATAGGAAAAATGACTTACCCGTCTGTTTCCAGCATTCTTGTAACTGACATTAAAAAGAGATGAAGAACATAAAAAACAATTTGTGGGATGTAAGCTTTCCCAGGTTCTGCTCCAGGTTCTTTTCTCTATCCAAAAATCCAAAATTCGTGCCATTGGATGTTACTTCCTCAAGTCTAAAACGATGAGTTTGGACTTGACAATCACTAGCTGAATGTGTGTGTGTGTGTGTGTGTGTGTGTGTGTGTGTGTATTCAAATAGATATACATATTTGTTTTTCTACCCATTATCAGAATAATGCAATTTCCATACTGAATTTATGTCCATATTTAAAATGATATGTATACACATATGATGTTTAGATATAATACAGTGCATAAAAAATAAAAGCTGTGTGAGGTCTATAATTAGCAATGTGTGAGGTCTGTTAAAAGTAGTTATACCTGGCCAGGCAAAACACTTACTGCTTAGAAGTACTTTTGAAACTTACTTTCTGAGCCCCTTGTGGAGCCTGGGCACACTCTCACATGCTGGTTAGCAAACACCAGAGTCGATCTTCATCTTTGAGGAATGATTTGAGTTCTTGAAACGGCCTGAAGCAAAATAAGCATGGCAATCAATATGGGCGAAACTGCATTCAGGAAAAGGCAGGCTGAGCCTAGCAGGTAATGTGATTTAATCTTCTTGAGTGGATCATACAGTGAAACTGGCAGGAAATGAGAAGGCGGTGGCTGTCTGTGTAAGGATAGTGCCTCCCAAGGTGACACCTTTGAAGGATGATATTATTTTGGATACATGAATGAGTTCTGCTAAACATATATGATTTTTACCTCGTAATCATATGCCTTTTGTTGAAGACAAAGAAATCATATATGTGATTTTTACCATGGTGTTCATAGTTGAGGAGTGAGGGAGATTTGGGGCCTAAAATAATGATAGCCTTCTACAGGAAATTCTGTATTGGCCCTAACTGATGGTAGTTTAACACTATCAAGTACCTGGAGCCATTCATGGGACATGTATGTACCCAGAAGCTTCTGCTTCTCTACACATCTCCCTTCCATGTCTATTTAGGCCAAAACATCTCGGCCCCCATGAGAAGAATACATGGCAGTTTTGCTTTGAAGAAGTAGGCGAAGGACTTAAACTGTGGTTATTAAGAACTTAAAAGAGTGTTCAAGACATTTCTATAACTATCATAAGACTCTAGAGACCATTGTGCTGCTGCTATCACTAAAGGAACATGGGGACTTGGGTGGTAGAAAGGACTAGGTTAACCATCATACTACCATACTTAATAATTATTAATCACAGAATTAAATGAGTAAGTTGCTTTGCCTCCCAATGCAGTCTTTGAGGAGATATCCTTAAAAACCAGGTCTGTTGAAATCATGCTGCTAAATTAAGGGAAAAGTGGGAAATCAGAAGTGCTCTGAAGTGGATTCCAAATCCAACTTGGCTACTGTTGTTAGAGGAACTAACGTCTTTGCCTCAATGGACCTTTTCCTTTCTCTGCTGGTAAAATGACAGGATTGGACCAGGAGTCTTGTTTATTTAGGATTACCCTGGGCCCTGGTGTGGCCTGCTTTGCCAATGTTGTCAGTTCCGTTTTCTGTAATCCCAGCTAAAGCAGAGCTGAGTTTGCCTATGGAGGCTGTCTTCATGGTGAACAAGGGAACCTCATCTAGATAAAACCATGGAACAATTTCCAGGCTGCTTGTTTAGCATTGTTAGGCAGAAATGAATATCACCCTTAGGCCACACTCAGCTTGCCTCTCGCTCCTGTGTGTACATGCAGGTCATTTGTGCTCATTAGCTTACCTTTCTGATCAGTTGACTGTGACCTTTCATTGTCCCCAGCTCCTGAAAATTGAATTATTTTGTTTCTGGGATATCAGTCTTGCATTTTCCAGAAAGGTATAGAATGTACAATGTCTTTATATCCTGTAGGATGTGTAATCCCTCAAGTAGGTGTATAGAAGACATAGATTTCAAATTCAGTATGCCAAAGGCAGAATAGGTTTTTTTTTTTTTTTTTTTTCCCTATAGCAGACATGAATTTTCTGTCTCAGGGACACAATGATAATTCAGTTTGCCAAGCCAGAGATTTAGAAACTATTTTATTTTCCTCACCTAAATGTCAGATCCAGGAAGGGACTTCTTCTGTTTAGTTCTGTGAAGACTTGGAAAAGTATCTGGCACATGGTTGGCATTAAATATTTAGTGAGTTAGTGAATAAATAAATGTTCCTTTTTCTAGATCAAAAAGAATTGGTGACATCCAGTGACCAAGGATGGTCTATTTACTTACCTTTCTTGTTATCCATTCAGTCTTTCCATCTGCTGACTCTTCATTGCTGCTCACCTGGTTCCTTTATTACCACTTTTTATCTCTCTGCCTCTTTTTTTAAATTAAATTAAATTAAATTAAATTTATTTATTTATTTATTTAAGAGAGAGAGAGAGAGCACAAGCAAGGGGAGGGGCAGAGGGAAAAGCAGACTCCCTGCTGAACAGGGAGCCTGATGCGGGGCTCAATCCCAGGAACCCCAGGATCATAACCTGAGCTGAAGGCAGACGCTTAACTGACTGAGCCACCCAGGTGCCCCTCCCTCTTTTTTGAACTCCCAAGAAATGTTTGTGTCATTTGGTGGCTGGGATTCTGAAAACTAGTGGGGTTCTAGCCACTCAGTTTTGTTTTTCTCAGGAGAAGGATACAGTAGAAAATTTCCTTAGGATGAGTTTGGAGTTAATTATGGATGAGGTGGAGGACAGGCCTATGAGAAGTGATCAAAATTTGGGTCAGCTGCAAAACTTAACATTTCCAGGTTAGACACAGACTGTTTTTCTTCAACATCACATCTTTCTCCCTGTTATCTTTTAAAAATCAGAGGACCTAATTTATGAGCTAAGCAAATACTTAGAATCACTGACAGCCCTATCAAATTCTGCACACCCTGTGAAACTCATTTTCTTCACAGGGAATACACCTGGACACACAATAAGTGTTCGTTTTGGGAATTACAGATTGAATCCACAGTGAGATGGTAAGGAGAAACAGGAAAAGAGTGACAGATGGCCATAGTGCTTTAGAGAAGGTGGAGGCTCAGTGGACCTCACTGTCTTCAACATGAGCTCATCGTAGAAAGTCATCATCTAAGCTAGTGTCCCCTCCAAGTACTGCTATTAGCCCCTTTGGCTTATCCTGCCTGGTTTGTAATCATTTTTTAAAAAATTCATGTCGCCATTAAATTCCACACTATAAAAATATACACACTTTTAGTGTGTATATTTTTATAGAAAAAATATAGAATTTTTTCTATAAATTATTCAATTTATTTAAAATAAAATAAGTCATCTTACTTGTATTATCACCATTTTCTCCTAAGTCTTGTAATTCCAGTTTCTTCTGGTCAACAGACTCTCCATTCTGTTTCCAGAATGTTCGATTTAACATAAACATATGATCTTGTTTGTGGTGTCACAGGTGGTTTCGGTTCTTATAGTTTATTTTCCATCTTATATTTATTTTCCACAATTCCTGTGGTTTAGATATGGAATTGCATAAGCAGAGGAAAGACAAGAGGTTTCTAAATGATCATTTTTCATTCCCCCACAGAATTCTTCATAATGCTCTGTGATCCTCAGTATAAAATCTAAACTCAACACAGCATGAAATATACTCCATGGCACAGGCCTCCTTTGCATCCAACAGTCTTAGAGTTTATGTTCTTTTCCATGAAGCTTCTCACACATGCTCGCAGACCACATAACCTTTATATCTTTGCAAAGGCTGTACTTTGCCTTCCCTGTCTTTCTGACAAGTTCATTGTTTTTTGAGGATAGCTCAGACGTTGCTACTCTTCCCGCTCTTGCCTCTGCTTAGCTCGCATGATAAAGAACATGTTGTATAGAACAGAATTGGCCTGTTTACTTCACAAATAGAAAGTGAACATCTTGAAAGCTGGGCAATATCCAATTTATCTTTCAATTCTGGTTTTCAGCTGAGTGGTGGTTCAATAATACTTATTGAATGAGTGAAAAATTCATCTAGCAACAATATCATTTCTCTTGGGGAAAGTAACTCCTAAAGAATATCTTTATAAATAATAAATACACACCTTTTTCTTGTGTAGAAAAACAGACCTCCCAAACATGTTTATTTTGGTCTAATACCAGAAAGAATATGTTATTGTGAGAACAAAAACCCACCAAATATTGTTTTAGGAAACATTTCTTATTGCAACCCAGCTGCGTGCATTGCGACTTTAGAATAACGTGTTTAAAATGTTTGCAAAATTGCAGCATCTGAAAGAGAGGCCCAGGACGGCCATGCGTGCAGCACCGAGCCTGTGGTGCTGGCTGCCACATGGAGTCCCCTTGGTCACATCTTTCCCATCTGTATAGGCAGCAGCAGGTGGAACCAGAGCTGTTCCGTATGTGGATTAGTCAGTCACTTTTTCTAAAGGTTCCAAGAGGCAAGCTTACATTTTGTCTTCAGATCTTTATATGAAAATACCACTGTGGATAATGAGGCTGTTGTATGCATAATTTAACTTTAGGAAGCCTAAATTCTGCTACAAGGCAAATTGGTACCTAGAGGCATGCAATTTGCATTGGGATTTCAAGCCCTCCTCCCATCTATTGTCCCTGGCTTGGTGTTGCTTTTCTTCTAAATTATCCTCCCTCATTCTTTGATGCCTGATTCAGAGAGGGTAACCAGATTACCACAGTCTCCCTATTTTATTGTGGTTTCAGGACCCCACCCCCACCCCCGCCAGAGCCCGCTCCGACCATGTCCAGGAGCATAACTCCGAGTCTGGCAAAGCCCAGCCCAGCCCATCCCTCACAGGCGGTCTTCATAATGAATGGGCTCCTTTGCCCAGGCACCTGCCTGCCTGGAGAGGTTTAGGACCAGCTGAGCTTGCAGCTGCCCAAAGTGGGCGGTGCTGATGGAGTCCTCAGTGGCTGACTTCACAGCTAGATCTGTCAGTCTGTTTGGGGACAGACGGTTAGAGAACTGTCTGAGTTGCCTCAGAAAGAATTTGGCTTCTTGGCTGAATCTTCCAGTGACAGAGTGCTTTGTTCTGCCTGGGGCTGAAGAACGTGGCTGCGTTGGCATGGGTACCTGTTACATTTTTCAAGGCCTTTTCAAGTACAGATAGAAGTAGATGGATCATGGGTTCAGGTGAACCTGCCCATTGTCTTCAAATGCTTCCTTCATTATCTGATAGGCTGTGCGGATTTTGCAGACAGTGCATAGGTGCTTGTGTGTTAATAAATTCTAGGTCCTCAGAAGTTATTTCTTCCAAGTGTCATGTTTTTATTTTACAAAAATAAACCCTGGGGACACAAAGACTTGTCAATATGTTCACTATAACCATATTGGATAATTTGGTATTTGGTTACCAATCCAGTTTACAGATGACTGGGAAGTCTAAAATTCGGGAAATCTTTCATTTGTCCTCTAAACAAGGTAACTGATTATTTTATAGCTAACTGCGGTATGCATATAAGTTAGAAACAGGGTCATGGGGAGAGAGAGAGGCCCGTGCTCCCTGCAGCTCCCAAATCAGCTATCATTCTTTGAGTTCTTACGATGCAACAGAAACTGCAGTGAGCTTATTAAATGCATTGCCTTCGTTATTCCTTAGAACCATCTACGAGGTGGTTATTATTTCCCTCCTTTTATAGTTGAGGAAATAACAAATTAACGTGCTTTGACTTCTTCAATTAACAAATGGTAGAGCCGGAATGTAATTTGAAAGTAAGGCTTGCATTTTGAATTCTGCTTTAGTCTACCTCTGTAACATTCCATTTGCCTTCTAGTGATTCCAAGGTTTATGGCCTTGAGAAGATAGGGATCCGCCTGCCACATTCTTGACTCTGCAGTAGTTGTATGCTATTAGGAAACCCTGAGATTGAGCTACTGTGTGTCATGCTAAGAACAAAGCCATGTCTGCATGGCTTATACATGAACATAATTAATACAGAGATAGCATCTTACACCAAAAGACAGATGGTTTAAAAGGTAATAGGCATATGTCTATTTCTTTGATGGTGTAGAACTTTTTTTCAATCCAGTTAATGTGGCCCTTCTTTTCTTGTCCCAAGACTGACAGTTGTTTTTTGTTGGGGCAGTCACTCAGATATGTTCCTGTTGCCAGATCTCCTGGGGCATCCAAGTGCTAGATTAATGGCATGCCAATGTCAATGACAGCTGTGACAGTGATATGTTGCCATTGTGGTAAAGAAATTTCAAAAATATAAAGAAATCCTTCATCTTATAATATTTTAGTAATATATATTCTTCTATCATACTAGGGAAGCATTTTTATTCTTCTAGGAATGCAGGTTATAAATTGAATTCACTCTTGTTATTATGACCTAATGAATATAGTCATAATCTAAATTGGAATGGCTTGCAAAAAATCACCTATATTGTGAAATGAGAAGATGTAGTTATTCAGTGCTCATGAAATGTCAGGCATGGTACTGTTTTATAATAGTACAAAAATACTAAAACTGAAAAACTGAAAAATTCTGAAAATCAGAATTTTTTTCCCATCTCATCATGCTGAAATATGGTATTGGACTGGATGTGTGGTTGAGCCAAGGATGGTAAAGAACATGTAAACAAGTGTTGTGATTTCAGTGTAGTTCAGACAATTTGAGATGAAGCAAATAATTACAGGAAGAAGTCAAGGAGATTTAAATACCAGGAGCTATATTACTTAGTTGTGGCTTTCTGAAAGTTTTCATTAGGTTTTATTGAAGAGACTGGGTTCCATATTAACATTTTTGTTTGCTTTACAGACATTTACAGTTAGGTTCTTGTGATATTCGTTGAGATATATGTATATATATGTATAATATATATAATATAACTCATTTATTTATAATTTATATTATATATAATATAACTAATTTTATTTACTTATAACTATTTTATTTATTATATTATATATATAATATAACTAATTTTCTTCATGGCTCTTAGTGAATTTATAACTTTAAGACATGCATGTAAAATATAGACAAGTTATTAATCCTTGAGAATTTGTATGTTCTATTTATGAAACCATGGGTTCCTGTGACTCAGTTAAGGAAAGCAAACATTTCAGTGAATTGCCGTCTGTAGAGGAAAGAGAAATGTTGATTATATTTCTTTACTTTTATGCCACAGAGTTATAGTGTATACAGTAATTTACATTTGATGCTATTTGATATGATAACATTTGCAAAGTAGTATATACAGAATTATAGAAACAAATTTTGAAAGACTCTCTTTGTCCAATTTCTAGAATAAAATATCTCCTTCTAGAACACTTTTATTTAGAGACTTCTGTTTAATATGTTGATGATAATGGATAAAAAGAAGCAGAAGGAGGAAAAAAGAGAAAAGGAGAAGTGTTGTATCTTCTTCAGTAAATAACATTAGAATCACTGTGGAAAATATTTTCTGGTTGTTCTATGAGTTTATTTTACTCTCAATCTCTAAATATGCCTGTGTTGCTTTTAACATTTAATGATCTATGGTTCCAGATGTCCTTTATTTTATTTTTTTTAAAGATTTTATTTACTTATTTGTCAGAGAGAGAGAGAGCACAAGCAGGGGGAGTGGCAGGCAGAGGGAGAAGCAGGCTCCCCGATAATCAGGGAGCCTGATGTGGGACTCAATCCCAGGACCCTAGGATCATGACCTGAGCCAAGGACAGATGCTTAACTGACTGAGCCACCCAGGCACCCCATCCAGATGTCCTTTATTTTATATTTTTCATCCAAGCATGTATATATACAACTGGCATAAACAACTTTGATCACACACTATGATAAAAATCACATTTTTCATGTGCCAATCTTTTTTCATAAATCAAAACATCAGGAGGACTCAGATGCACGGTAGGCTAGGACCTCACCATTGTTAGCTGGGGACTTAGTCACACTCAGCATTCAACAAACTGAGATGATCTTATGGCTTTTCTTTTTAATATGTTAATGTGACTTTTATTGATGGATTTGGGAGTGTTAAATAAACCTTACATGCCAAGGATAAACCTCACTTGGCCAGGATGTATTATTCTTTTCACATATTGTTGGATTAAATTTGCTAAAATTGTGTTACAAATTTTTGCCTGTATGTTTGTGAAGAACACTGGTATGTATTTTTCTTGTAATGTCTTTGCTTGGTTTTGGTATCGGGGAATGTTGGCCTCATAAAATAAGTTGGGGAGTGTTACCTCCTCTTCAATTTTCCGGAAGAGTTTGTGTAGAATGGTAGCATTTCTTTCTTAAATATATGGTACAATTGCCTGGTGAAGTCATCTGGGGTGAAAACCTCAATGTAAGGGTTTGAACTATAATTCCATTTATTGGTATAGATAATTCAGTAATTAATTATCTACAAGGTAATTAAAGTTATCAGTTTCTTGAATGAGTTTTGATTGTTTGTGTCATTCAAAGAATTCATTCATTTCACTGAAGTGTTTATTTATTGCCATAAAGTTGTTCACAATATTTTTTATTTTCCTTCCAATATTTCTAGAAGCTGTAGTGATATCATCTCTCCTCATGTCTGATATTTGTAATTTGTATCTTCTTTCACTTCTTTTCCCTAATTACTCTAGGTAGAAGTTAGTAAATTTTATTGATCTTCTTAAAATACCAAGTTTTGATTTCATGGATTTTTCTTTTTTGTTTTCCCTTCCTCTGTTTTATTCATTTCTGATCTAATCATTATTACTTATTTTTGATTTGATTTGATTTTCCTTCTTATTTCTTTTTTTTTAAAGATTTATTTATTTATTTTGAGAGAGTGAGAATGAGAGAGAGAGAGAGAGAGAGCACATGAGAGGGGGGAGGGCCAGAGGGAGAAGCAGGTTCCTCGCTGAGCAGGAAGCCTGATGCAGGACTCGATCCCGGGACTCCAGGATCATGACCTGAGCCGAAGGCAGTTGCTTAACCAACTGAGCCACCCAGGCGCCCTCCCTTTCTTATTTCTTAAGGTAGAAACCAAGACTATGACTTCATTCTTTTCTAATGCAGCTTTCCAGTGCTATAAATTTCCCTCAAAGTGCTGCTTTAGCTATATCTCACAAATTTTGATATGCTCCACTTTTATTTTCATTCAATATAATATTCTAATATCTCTCTTTTTTTGATGCCTTTGTTATTTAGAAGCATGCATTTAGTTTCCAAATATTTGAGCATTTCCCAAATATAATTTTATTATTGATTTCTAACTTAATTCCATTGTGGTCAGAAAACATACATTATATGAGTCAAATTTTCTTAAATAGAGTAAGACTTGTTATATGAACTAAAATATGATCTGTCCTGGTAAGTGTTCCATGCACACTAGAAAAGAATGTTTATCTGCTGTGGTGGGATGATATGCTCTATAGTTATCAATTTTGTTAAGTTGGTTGATACTGTCATTCATGTCTTCTAATCCTTACTGATATGTTATGTACTTGATCTATCGATTATTAAGAGAATGGGTTGAAATATCAGATTGTAACTGTGGATTTGTCAATTTCTCTTTACACTCTATCAGTTTTTCTTCATGCATTTTGAAGTTCTCTATCTAGTTGCATATACATTTAAAATTGTTATGAATCCTTAGAGAGTTGACCTATCCATGCAACATTCTGTAATATCCCTTTTTATCCCTCAAGTTTTTGAGGTTATGAAGCCCATTGTCTGACTTTAATGTAACTATTCCAGTTCTCTTTTGGTTATTGTCTGTGTGATCTGCTCCTACCCATTTACATTTAACCTGTTTATAAAGTTTATGTTTAAAATTAGCTTCTTACAGGCAGCATGCAATTGGGTTTTGCTCTTTTATCCAATCTGATAGTCTCTTTTAATTTATGTTTGCATTTTCCTTTATTGGCTTATTAGCATTAGCTCTTTGTTTCATTGTTCTCATGGTTGCTTTACCATTAATTTGTGGTTTGTAGTATATATCTTTAACTTTCTACTTGTAAGTGATACTATACAACTTAACATATAGTATAAGAATTGTACACAGTACAATTCCATTTCTCCCCTCCTAGCCTTTATGCTTTTATTATCAAACATTTTATTTCAAGATGTATTATAAATCTCACACTAGTTTGTTACTGTTTTTGCTTTAAATGATTGATTATATTTTTGGTTATTTATTAAAAAGAAAAAAGTCTATATATTTACCCACTCAGTTGCCATTTCCAGTGCCCTCTATTCCTTATGTAGATTCAGATTTACAACTGCTGTTTTTCTTCTACTTGAAAAACATCCTTTATTATTTCTTGTAGTACAACTCTGTTGCTGATAAATTCTTGCAGCAACAGTATGACTGAAAATGGCTTTATTTCACTTCTGGTTTCAAAAGCTCTTTTTAAAAAGATCTTATTTATTTATTTATTTATTTGTCAGAGAGAAAGAGCACACAAGCAGGGGGAGTGGCAGGCAGAGAGAGAAGCAGGCTCCCCACTGAGCAAGGAGCCCAATGTGGGACTCGATCCCAGGACCCTGGGATCAAGAACTGAACTGAAGGCAGATGCTTAACTGACTGAGCCACCCAGGCATCCCTGTTTTTCTTTTTCATCAAGATTCCAATGTTTCTGACAGGAATCCTTTTGTCATTCCCATCTTTGTACTTTGGTAACTATGTTTTCCCATTGGCTGTTTATAAGATTTTCTATTTATTGCTGGCTTTATAGAAAGTTGGTTATGATATGCCTTTATACAGTTTTCTTCATCTTTCTTATATTTTGGATTTGTTGTGCATCTTGATTCTATGGGCTTACTGTTTTCATCAAAATTTTAAAATTTTTGGCTATTATGTTTTAAAATATTCATTCTTTCTCTTATTAGGAAGCTCCAATTATTTTCACAGGTTATAAGCCTGTTATGAACCTTGAAGTGATCCCACACTTTACTAATGCTTGGTTCTCTTTAAAAAATATATCTTTCTGTTTTTGATATTTTCTACTGCTATATATTCAAGTATTTTACTCTACTCTTTTCTTCTGCAATGGAATGGTTAATATATCTTTAGTTCCATCCAGTGTTTATCTCAGATTTGTAATTTTCATCTCTCATTTGACTTCCCATGTCCCATTTTATTTATTTTATTTCCAGTGATCACTTACCTTCTTTGCCAGATATATAAAGTCTTGATCAACATTGTTTTATGTACTTTTGTCTTTTTTTTAAAGTTATCTTAGGCAGAAGGGTAAATCTGTTCCATGTTACTGGATTTTGGCCAGTATCCTAAATCTCTCATCACATTTAATTTGTGATTTTTGCCAAGTGACTTAAACTCTCTAACCTTCATTTTTTTGTCTCTTTAAAATGGTGATGAAACTTATACCTACCTCAAAGAATTATTTAAAACAAATAAGGTAACCCTCAAAACAATTTAGTACATTATCTGATACATATTAATTAGTAAAGGCTAGTATTAAAGTTAGGAAGTGTTGCTTAGAGTCATCAGTTCTCTGGAAGGAAGACTCTAGATTGAGGGAAAACATCCAGGGTGAATAGTATGGGAAACAAGCAAGAGCTAAGCAGAGTGCCCGATTATTAGGATCCTGGGCTCTTAGACTCTCAGCCCAGAAGCAGACTTCGGATGGGGAAAAACAGGGGACTATAAAGATGGCCCATGGCCTGGGCAACAATGGTAAACTAGTAGAAGTTATAAGGGCCAGGTGAATGCCCTTGGATTACCACAAGTATGCTGTAGGTCATTTCTGATTTGCCTGTAGGAAAAACTGCTTTAGCAGTAAGTGAACCTGAGCTTTCAATTTGAAGATACTTGGGACTACAAGCAAGAAAATAAGAGAAAGGCAGAGATTAAAAACAACTTAAAAAAAATCTATCAATTTTTTTCATTAACATGAATTTCCTTCACTATTATAATAATCTTACAATGAGACCCCAAATGGTTAGCTTTGGAATAGGCAGAGATATGAATAAATCATGGAGACTTAGGAACCCTCATCTTCCTGATCTCAAAGCAGTTATGCCTCAGCTGTACCTGCAAACCAAATACAAGTGCCTCTAAAGTGCCTTTCTTTGTGTTCACATTATGGCTGGCATATACTAGATGTGTTTTCTTACATAGACTAACATATATGGCATGTGAACCATCATATGGTATGTTGGTCAGCTAGGGTGGCCATAGCAAAATACCACAGACTGGGTGGCTTAAACAGCAGAAATTTATTTTCTCATAGTCCTGGAAGCTGGAAATCTGAGATCAAGGTGTTGGCAAGGTGAATTTCTCCCAGGATTCTCCTTAGCTTGAAGATGGCCACTTTGCTGTGTCCTCACATGGCCCATTCTCTGTATGCAGATGTTTCTGATGTTTCTTCTTCTTTTTTTAAAGATTTTTATTTATTTATTTGACAGAGAGACAGAGAGAGCCAGAGAGCGTAAGCGGGGGCGGGGATGGCAGAGGGAAAGGGAGAAGGAGGCTCCCCGCTGAGCAGCAAGCCTGACATGGGCTCGATCCCAGGACCCTGGGATCATGACCTGAGCTAAAGGCAGACACAACCAACTGAGCCATCCAGGCGCCCCTGATATTTCTTCTTCTCATAAGGATACTAGTCCTGTTGAAGTAGGGACTCTCTTACTACCTCATTTAATCTTAATTACCTCCTTCGAGGCCTTATCCCCAAATATAGTTACATCAGGAGTTACAGATTCAACCTCTAATGTTTTTTGGTCGGGGGCACAATTCAGTCCGTAACATGGTAGAAGAAATAGATCTTGGTAAAAAACAGCATCTTTCTTCTGAACAAAGATACCATATCCTTTTTTATGGAAGTCAGTATTGTGGCTTAGAAGTTAATGAGGAGAACGTTTCCTAGAAGGAGAAGGGTTAGTATCTTCACTGGGATTTTGGATCCTGTTTGGGTGTTTTTATTGTGTGTGTCCTCAAGGGATGAGACCTTCAGCCACATACCTCCATGGCTAGAGTAGCATTCCAGACTCAGGAGTTAAATCCATGTTTTTTACTGATTGGTTGCCCAACCTCTCTTCAATCGATGAATGTAAAGAAAGATAGTTTATAGACCACCAGTCCTGAGGGCTCTAGTCAAATCTGTGAAGAGATCGAACAGGAGTTTCTCAATTTCTGTTTATCTTACCATAGTGATAGGGTTAGGGGCCTGTAACTTGCCTTGGAGTGATTTTAGGAAGCTATGCCACGTGTAACCATCAGTTATTCTCACATAGCTCTTCAGAGTGCCTGGCATATCATCACGCAAAAAAAAAAAAAAATCATTTGAGTAAATAAAAGAACAGATGACACCTATTCAAGTGCTGATGCTGGAAGGGAATATGTGGGAGCAGAGTGGAAATTGATGATCCAGGAGTTTAAAGTTTTGAATGTATTTATCCTTGAAGATGGCTGTAGCCCCGTGTATTTTTGGAATTCTATAGATTTCTGTTGTTGGCACTTGTTTGTAATGCTTTTCTGTAACTAATCTGTCTTAAGAAATGAGAGAAAGTTCATGCAGACTGAAAATCTGAGCCATTTCCTTACCCCAAAAAGCATAGCTGTATAAAGCAGAGTGAAGGATAAAGCAACTGGACAGCTGAGGGCCATGCAGTCCCAGAGACGGCTGTTTCAGGAGCGTGGAAGGAAATGTCAGCTCTTTCCATTTTTACTGAGGTATTTTTAGAGTGGCTTCTTTTCTCCTTGGCTGGTGTCAGGGTGCTACTTTATTGAGGAGCTGCATTCTACTGAAAAGCAAGTTTTTTTTTTTTTAATGGAATTATTCCTCTAAGAGAAGAATTTATGTTAATTCGATAGCCATCATGCTCTCATAAAAGTGTCACCTTTGCTGGGAGTATCATTGACTAGCATTTCTATTGTAATTTTTTTTCTTTCTTTTGTCCCATCATCTATAATAAAGGTAAGTGATTTGTTTAGATTTTTTTTTTAAAGAATGACCTGATATTATATTTTAGGGGCACATTATTAACTTGGGACAGATTGAAAAGAAGACACCCTGAACAGGAGTTAGAGAATTGATACCATCTATTTCAAGAGCAAAGACGAAGCCATTTTTAGATCTTTTGTCAAATCAAGAGTGACTCTAAAGAATGAGACTAAATTGATTGACCACATAAGAGACTCTGTTTTTTTTTAATTTTTTTATTGTTATGTTAATCACCATATTAAGAGGCTCTGTTTTATTCCTTCATAGTCACCCCTCAGTTACATGACACTCTGGCTCCCATACCAAATGTCTACTGTGCATTCACATTGGCAATGCCACTTAGATCCCTTTCCAAATCTTTCCTTACATGTCATTAGATAAAACAGACTTCTGGAAGCCTCGATTGCTGGCCATGGAAGCCTCACTGTGGGCTACCCATTACAGGAAGCTGGAGACCTGTGTTCTTGGCTTCTGGCCCTGTGTGACCTGGGCATCTACAACTCTGGCCCATGGCTCAGCCACAGGCATTTAGCCTGAACTACACCTAGCCTCTGGAGTATACCTAAGGTATGGATTCCTCAGTGTGCATTCATTCTCTTTCTCCCCCTTTCCTGTTGGTATTTTTTATAGCTGGAAGAATATTTGGCTATGATTATTTTCCACGTGTGGGATTGTTTCCTAAATATTTATTGACGGTGAGGAACACCTTAATAGGCAAGCCCATCCTTTAAAGATGGTCCTTTCCTGGTCTAACCTATTTTATATTTTGCTTCATAAGAGAAAGTGGTATTTGAAAGGAAGAACTTGAAAATTCTGAAAAAGAAATGAAAGAAAAGGGTCATGTACAGTCATGTTTAGCTCTACAACTCCTACTGGAACTGTTGTTACTGTTTGATTTTTCAGTCATCTTTGCCATACTGACCTTAATTTTTTTCATGGTCACGATTATATAAAATGTTTATATTTTTATTTTTTATTGGTCTAGCATTATATTATAACTAGGTTTTTTTTTTTATGTCACTTCTTAATAACTGAAGAAAATCCCACTCTGTGACTCTAGTGTAATTTATATAACCATTCTATTATTGGAAATGTGTGTGGCTTCAACATTCCCATTTATATAGATAATACAGCAATACACACTTTTGGACAAAACACTCTTTCTATATCTAGAATAGTTTTCTTTAGGCAGATTCCGTGTAGAGGGCAAAAATTGAAAGTATGTTGAAGCTTTTTGATAAATAAGGCTTTTCTAATCTGTTGTCCTGTCACTGGCACCAGATCCTTGACTGCGGTTGGATGTTTATCCATCTGGTCTCCTAAGTCAGTGTAAATATATACCATCTGAAGGACCATCATATAATTGGGATTCTTGACATAATGTATATTTCTCTTAAAATGGCATTGTTGACAACCTTCCGCCAATGTGATTGAGGGGATGAATCTGTTGCCCTCTCCTTCATTTAACATCCTGGCTCTGGCCCTGCATGGGTTCAGTCTGTGTATTGTAGTGGACAACATCCCAAGCTTGTCTCTGTGGTTTCCTGGCTTTTGTATTTACAGCACAGTAATCTCATTATCTGCAGTGATTAGACTTGTACAATAGAATCTTAATCAACTGTATTCTTACAGCACTAAAACTGGGCCCATTTCTGTCCATTGCTGTCCTAGGGATTCGGCTCTGCTCCTGGGCAGACGTGGCAAAACCTCTCCTGCCACTGACTGGGCCCAGGAATACCTGCTGGGCTTGGTCAGTCTCTTCTTGTTTTGGTCTCCAGCGCCTCCTCCTTTCCCATGGACCCCTTTCTCTTCTTCCTCTTGGCCTGGCACTCATGACCCCCCTAGCTTTTCATGAAAAAAGGAACCAGGCTGAATGCTATTTTCACCTGCTTCTGAATTGTGTAAAAGACTTTGGTTCTCTGATACCTTCTAGACCACACAATTAACATTCCCCAATGCGGGGGAGCCATGGGTTTTATTGTAACTCAGCATTTTCTAAACTGTGCCACTGTGGAACTGAAATTTCCAGGAGACCCAGGAACAAAGGCTTCCATGGTCAACTAGGCTGTGAAATGTGCCTCCTCAGTTCCTCCCTCCAAGATCCGCATTCGCCTTACCATATCCAAAGGGTTAGAGACATCAGAAAGAAGGAAAATGTTTTAACCTCATCATTCCCCACCCAAGACCTAGTTTTGTTTTTTTGTTTTCATTTTTTCCTTCCTCTTCTTATATTTTATGGCTCTACCTGGCATAATTTTTCCTTAAAAACTTTTTGGAAAAAAAAGCTGCTTAGACCATTCAACCTATTTGTGGAGGTGGCTAAAAATAAATGTTCCCCATGATTGGAGCTGGAATGTGTGCATGTTGCTGCTCTGTACCACGAGAATCCCTAAAGCATTTGGACAGTCTGATCTCCATGCAGTCCTGACTGACTGCGGGGCAGAAGGCAGCAAGCTGGACACACGGAGGGTGCATGAGCAAGAACCGAGAGGGGCCTGGGCCTCTTCCCTCCACGCTGCCCTTCTGGCAGAGAGCCCTTCAAGTACTTAAGGCAGAGTAGTGCATGAGTTTCCCGGATAGTTGTTTACCTCCCAGTAGGAATGCTTGAGGTTTGATTTATCAGAACAATGTTCCTATAAAGTTGTCTTTCACCCAAAGGGAATCATAAGGATGCTTTAAGTACTAGAGAGAGATCATTGATTTCTTTGGAGCCGTACTGCTCATCCTTTCACAGCTGGGGAACTGCTTTGCTGTGAAATAGAATTTCAGTTGGATGCAAAATTAATCAGCTTTCACAGCTCTAATTTTTGACTAAGACACTGTGTCAGTGTGTTTGGTACATGCTGTGTTTGAGCCTGGAAGCCTATGCCTTGCATTTGTGTAGCATCGTGACACTGCCACCTGTCTATGGGATGCCGATGCCATGGGGAGCCAGGGGACTGGAGAGCCAACGGTTTTCTCTTCTGCCAATCCGTGGCTTCCTCTCACCTTAAATCTTAAAGGATCTCTCACAGACAGACGTCTGGAAGGGACCTTACTGTCTCTTGAGTCCAATTCTCTGCCCTATGGAAGAAATCCCTAAAAATCCCCATGATGAGTGGCCAGCCCATCCTGTGCTTGCATACCTGCAATGATGGGGGATCTACCACCTTACAAGGCAGTCCCGTGTTATATTTGGAATCAAATCTAGGCTTTTTGGAATTTTTCTTTTCATGCATAAGCCAAAAAAGGCAGATTTCACATTGCCTTATCTCTGAACTGGCATGAGATCAATATCACAAGCACGGTCCCTTTTCTTATCTGTGATGGCTCTAATGTAATCAATTTGTGATATTTTAATCTTGAATGCTTGGGAAGGCCATATATAGAGAGAAAAAACTGACTTTTTTGATCTAACACTAACTGCCAAAATCCAGTCTCCTCAGGCAGTTTTTAAATTAGAAGGCTATGTATGTCTTCACAAGAAACAGAATGAGGCAAACATAGGCATTTATATTTGGTACAAGATCCTCACCCTAACAACAAAAAAAGAATGTTTTTCTTCTTATATAGGCAATCACACAGAAAGGATCAACAACCAGGTTCTTTAACATAATTTTTCATTTTTCAAAATCCTACTTGCATAAGGGACATAGTCTGTTTACAAAGAAGCTTTCAGTTTTACAGTAAAGTATGATGGAAAGAACGTACTCGGATGTGTTTTTGGATCAGGATGTATTCCTGCCTTTGCTTCTATATTAAGGTAGGTGGTCTGCAGCAATGGGAGAGAAAAGATGAGTGAATCCTGGCCCCTGCTCTCAGGGAGCTCACGATCTTCCCATTGGGAGGCAGAATAACAAAGACCCATAAAAATAGCTGGCACTCAAGACAGAGTGATGCATGTTATAATAAAGATAGCAGCAGAATGCTGAGGATGCAGGGAAGAGGCCAAAGTTAATGCCAGGTGAGAGGATTGGGGAAAAGTGCGCAACTGAACTAACTGATTCTGTGTTGTGTGGGGGAAAATGGATGGGATTTCAAAAGGCAGAGCTTAATGGGAGACTCTTGCAACATGGAGGCATTTTCCTAGAACATCTCTCAGTGCAGGGCCGGTGGGTGGGGAGGGGGAGGAGATTTCCAAAGTCTGCAGTTAACAACATTCTCCAGGGATGTTTTTCTCTTGCACTGTGTGTGATTCCTGTATCCAGAGCTAAGGTTTGGGGGATTTGTGTGCTTATTTTATTGGTAGGAGAGGTTTAAATAAATATTTCATAACTTAACAATTTGAGTTTCTGGGGTCTTCCCAGCACCTGCCCATAATATCTATAGGTAGGCCTTCCTGGTTCATGTTTATACCCTGCATTGATTCTTAATTTTGAGCTTCTTTTTATTAATTACGGGCATTCAGTGAGTGATTTTGTTAAGAAAATAGCACATTCATTTACCTTGCTTGAGTTTACTTTTCAGTTAATTACACCGAATGACCTTGGGGATGTTTAAGTGTTTATGAGACGGACACCAATAACATGAGTGTGCTGCAAGGGAGATACAGAGGAGTCTGTCTTTGAGTGATGACATCCATCCAGTCTCACTAGATCCTGGAAATTGTTCAGTCATCTAAAGGAATAATATGCATTAATTCAAGCTTACTTTATATTACACATTTTGAAAGGACACTGCCAGCAAATCCAGCAAAAGGGTAATATCACAGTTCTAAGGAAAAACCAACATTTATTGAACGTATAAACTATGTGGTTTAGTTGCATTAGTTTGTTGAATCCTCATGAAAACTTACCGATATTGTTGGCTACGTGCTCACATTTTATCATCCATGACCTCCCCTTATAACTGAGTTCCAATTTTGTTCTGAAAATCAGTCTGCTCTCCACATGGCCAGGTGCTTTCCTAAGCCACTCAAAGGAATGCCAGGCCCCATGCTGGAGACTGGTTAAGAGTGGGCAGGTGGGGGCACCTGGGTGCCTCAGTCGGTTAAGTGTCTGACTCTTGGTTTTGGCTCAGATCATGATCTCACTGTTGTGAGATCGAGCCCCATGTTGGGCTCTGTGCTGGGTGTGGAGCCCGCTTGAGATTATCCTCTTTCTCCCTCCTGCTCACACACATGCACTCTCTCTCTCTTTAAAAAAAAAAAGTGGGCAATTGTATGTAACATTATGTCCAGATGTGATGCCTAAAATCATGGCACCTACCTGTGATGAGGGAGCCTGGCCTAAGGATAAGGCCAGTTTCCTAACCCCTGTTCTATATGAATTAAATCTAATTCTTCATTAAGGCTCATCAGCTAGGAGGGATGAAAGTGGATGTTGTTACTTGGTGTATACAAGAAAATGTCATACCGGAAAGAAGAGAAGACATGGAGTCCCAGTGTGGGAGGGACACAGAATATTCCCCCTTAGCCAAATCTTAAGGTGTTAAAGAGGGTGATTATGTTTCTACTTTGTAGTGCTGATTGGGAAACAAGCCAATGCAGAGGGGGAGGGAGAATCTTATGATCCACCATTAGAGAAGCAAAATTTGGAGGGTTGCTAGCCTCTTATCTGTGCCTCATTTGGAATTTCTGTTAAAAATCCCAAATTGTCTCAGCACTGCTTTCAAAAACCACCATTTTTCCCTAGTACCTAAATTACTGAATGATCCACAAACACTTTAATACATAGCAGCTCTTTCTGCAAATGGAGAGATAAGGGTCGGAAATAAACAGATGATTATAGTTATTTGATTTCAGCTTTAATTGCTTTCCAACAGGCACAGAGAATGGACCAATTTTCTCAAAACAATATTTGTTCTGAAACAGAGGTCTGGGAGTAAAGTTTTGTCAATAACGCAAGGAGCTTTGGGGAAGTACACGATGGGTTTTCCTTCTTTGTTCTCTAATGACTTGCAGTGTGTGTTCCCTTTCGTTCAAAGGCATAGCATGAAATTGACAGTGATTATTTTTTGCAGAATCTAAAATAGGAACCATATATGTCCCCTTTTACCTACTAATAAACTGGAAATACAAAAGAGGGAATGTGAAAAAAGCAAGATTAAAAGACAGGGAAGGAAACTTTTCTCTCCTCCCACACTCTGCAACCACTGGTTTACATCGTGTCTCCATGGATTTGCCTATTCTAGACATTTCATATGGATGGAATCATAGGATATACCCTTATGTCTAGCTTCTTCCACTAAACATCACACCTTCAAGTTCTGTCCATGCTGCAGCATATATCAATGCTTTGCTACTTTTATTGGCAATTAATATCCCATTGTCTGATATACCACACATTTTTACCCATACATCACTTGATGCTTCCATTTTTTGACTACAAATAATGCTTGTATGAACATTCATATACAAGTATGAATATTTATTTTATGTGAAAATTTGTTTTCTAAGAGTGGACTTGTTTGTTCATATGGTACCTCTGTTTAACAGAGAAATTGCCAAACTGTTTTCCAAAGCATCTGCACCATTTTTCTTTCCTACCAGCAGGGTATGAGGTTTCCAGCTTCTCCACATTCTCTTTGCCAATAGTCATTATTGTCCATTCTGGTGGGGATGAGGTGGTATTTCCTTACGGTTTTGATTTTTATTTCCATGACTAATTCTGTTGAACATTCTTTGATGTGTTTGATATATATGTGTGTGTGTATATATATATATATTTCCCCCCCCCCCCGGAGAAGTTTCTAACCAAATGGAAAACTTTTTTTTTTTTAAGATTTTATTTATTTGACAGAGAGAGAGACAGCCAGTTAGGGAACACAAGCAGGGGGAGTGGGAGAGGGAGAAGCAGGCTCCCTGCCAAGCAAGGAGCCCGATGTGGGACTCGATCCCAGGACCCTGGGATCATGACCTGAGCTGAAGGCAGATGCTTAACCAACTGAGCCACCCAGGTGCCCCTCAAATGGAAAGTTTTAAAGAAAAAAAGACATAAAATAAAATGAATATTTACTAGAAATCAATAATAGATTGGGCCCTTTCAGCTGTTTTGAAAATGAATAATGAGTAATATTATAATCACATTTTATAGATAAAATTTATAAAAATTAAGGACTTGCTGTAAAGCAGGCAGATGTGGTTGAGCCGATCAATAGATCTTTTCTTGGTGCCATGTATATTCTAACCATCCATCTCTTGTCTGCATTTCCACAGATTAGTAAGACAGTGATGACTTAATGAAACATGAGTCCCTCTCTTCCCTGGCAAAAGACAAAAACATAAACAAAACCTTTTGAAGAATAATGCAGAAAGGTCTCAATTATTGTCCTGAGATCAAAGGGATAATCGAGTTGCAGGCTGTACACTTGGGTCTTTTATTTTATTTTATTTTATTTTATTTTATTTTATTTATTTGTCAGGGAGAAAGAGAGAGAGAGAGAGCGCACAAGTAAGGGGAGTGGCAGGAAGAGGGAGAAGCAGGCTCCCTGCTGAGCAAGGAGCCTGATACGGGACTCGATCCCAGGACCCTGGGATCATGACCTGAGCTGAAGGCAGTTGCTTAAACCACTGAGCCACCCAGGCGCCCCTGTAGGCTGTACACTTGTGACATCATCATGTTTCTGGTAATTGGTGGAGGCATTTCACCCTTTACTAATCTAGTCTCTTTAGTAGCAAATGGGAAACCCACAAACTGCCCGGAGAGGAACATCCTTATATTTGAAATTCTGTAGCCCTATCCAGTCTCCAAACAAGTGCTAAGAAAACCACAAACTCTGGGTGTTATGGGTACATTTGCCACCCTCCTTCCTTGCGCGGCACTTAGCAGAATGAACTGGGCACCTGGACAGTCACCCGTACTGGTAGTTCCTGGGAAACAGCCACATGCCTTATGATCTCGGTGCTGAGTTCCTCAGTTCTACCCCTGGTACTAGTACAGTACTTAAGAGTCTTAGAGTCAATGTTCAATGATAGATTGTTAAATTAATAAATGATTTTAACTGGCATTATACAGAGACACTGCTGAATTGGATGCTTAATAAATACATGTTGACTTACTTAGTAAAAGGGACAGAAGAGAAAAAAATGCTTGGTGCCCAGCTCTTGACAAGATCCACTCTGGAACAATATTGTATTTTCTCATTTCGGTTTCAGGAAACCCCATGAATTATAGGTTTTCATGTATTCAGTTTACTCATGTTCAAAATGCCAATAAATAGCAAAGTTGGAATGCAAACCCCAATTTGCAGACATACATTACAGAGCATTAGGTCGGGTATTACGCCTACTTGGACTTGATCCCACATACAGAGGCAAGAGCACTGAGTTCCAATGTGGGACAAAGAAACAAGGCTTTCCCCTTTGTGCTTGGAATGTGCCCCACAGTGTTACTAAGAGGAAGAACAGGGTGTCAGAGGATGGGAATTTGTAAGTCAGTGAAATGAATGATGTGTAGGAGATGTGGGGAAAATGTAATTGTTTTATATCATGATTGCTATTCCTAAGAACTCGAAGTTGTTAAAATGATAAATGGCCTAGTCACCCAATGAATTTTATCGTTTGTCTGTTCTGAACAGATGTGGCATTTTAGGGGTTAACACTGCATTGTTGATTGCCTGTATATTTAGTCAGTGCTCTTTTGGGTCTTTTCTCTACCCCCCCTTTTATTAAAGTGTGGATATGTTGAAGTTTAAGTGTCTTATGTTTCCAGGGACTCTTGACTTTTAGTGTGTTTCTACTATCCCTTCATATCTTCTCAGTCCTGATGCTTTGGTCGCATGTTTGCATTTCCTTTCCTCCTTGGGCAAGCTTCCCATTGCCATGCTTTCTAGGAATTTATATCTGTCCCACCTCATTGAACATTTATCTTCTCTTGTGTATCTAGCAATGTGCTAGCTAAGGTGGGGGCTAGCACCTCAGATACAAGACAGCCTGAAGACATGATCCCTGTAATTGAAGAACCATATGTTAGTCTTTTCTAGACCTTTAATACAGTCTTCTGATTGCTGCAATCAGCCAGCAATAAGAACTCCTTCAAGTCTCTGACATTTTCTTTGGGAAATTTCTCTTAATTGACTTTTCTTCACACCTAGAATTGTAGACAAAATACCCAGGAATGATGAGAGGTGGTGGCCGAAGTTGGGGTCCGGATTGAAGGCATTATGCTAGGCAAAATAAGTCAGACAGAAAGACAGGTACTCTATGATCTCACCTAACTGTGGAATATGAAAAAGCCAAACTCATAGAAACAGAGTAGAAGGGTGGTTATAAACTCAGTCTCTCAAAGGATCCCAATTAAGCACACAATAGCAGTAAAAACACATTTTCTGAGCAAAAGCAGCATTAAGGGGGGTCTAGTTCCCACCTCAGTGCACTCTCCAAGTCCTTCTTACATAGATATGACCGTGGAGATATGACAGAGTTGCTGTCTCTTTGAACTCTCTGCAGACATTGGACAGAGGGAGCAAATGCATAAGCAGGGGTTCAGACCCAGGCCCACAGTGCCCGTATAGCTTCCATGCCCATGCCTTTCTCATGACCCATATAGATAGAGAAGGAAGTGCTTGAATCTCTGAACAAGAAGATAAGAGCCAAAGATATTAAGGGGAAAAAGTAAGATTTTAAGTAAGTGAAGTAAATGATGTTCATTTTTATGAAGAAATTTGGAGAACCGTGTCAATGTTTAGACATTATTTCAAAGCCATAATAGCATGAAAGGGAAATTTGAAAGGAACAGTAATGGAAATTCCCAGTGTCGAGCACTGTCTTTGTTTTAGTTTTTTACCCACCTACCTTCTCCCCGTACCTACCTTACTCAGTGTTTCATTGCGTGCTCAGATCGACAGCTGTGGGGCGGATGGGTGAGAACATGAATGGGTTACTGAAAAACATCACTTTCTGATTGCTCTGCCATTTACTCATAATAGAGTGACTAATGGGATTTGACAAGAAGAGGCTTGAATACACACACCTTAAAAGAGTCCAACACTCAGAGCAGGTAGAACTGTAGAATGCTGAAGAACGTGCATTATGGAGTTGGGCCTCTCTGGGCATAATTCCCGCCTTTCCATTATATAGCTGTGAAATCCTAAGAAGATGCCTTGGTCGTTCTGTGTTTCAGCTTGTCTTCTGCAAAACGAAGATAATATTTAAATCTGAATAATAGGTTTATTCAAGCATTATTACCACATTTTGACTTCTAAGGTGTCTGTTTATCCTAAGATTGTCTAGTTTCAGTTGTTACAACTAAGACAGCTAAAGACAGATTTAGACCATGAGAAGGTCCGATAGACAGCAGTGTGCTTCATTAATTGTATTAACTATTAAAATATTGCAGTTGTTTTATTCTAGTTGGTAGATGACCACTGCTCAAATCCCCCTGAATGAAGCCTCTCCATGACATCCAAGATACCCTGCACCAGGTTCCCAAACTTCCTCAGTATTAATCCAGAAACCGGAGAATTAAGATCAGCCTAGTAGCCACCCTACTCCACCTTCCATGTGAATGACCAAATACTGGCAATTCTACTTCATAAATCTCTCTCGCATCCACCACTTCTTCCCCTCTTATCTCACCTGGAATATTTCGTATAGGCTTGCCTACATGTATGATTGCTACCCTAAGATGAATTATCCACATTATAATCAGTTTACACAGTTGTGCAAAAATACATAATGATTGGTCATTTCCTTCTGGAAGATCATTCAGTGGCTTTTCCTGGCTTTTATGAAGAACAACGAAACATTGCCAAGCCCTTGTCAGTCGCCGTCCTCATACACAGTACCTGTCCCCCGTTGTCAGGGCGTAGGACACAGTTGTTCACCTGGTCCATGTGCATGTCCCCTGAGGCCTCTGCACAGCTCCTCTCTACAGGGGAGCACCCTGCACCCCACACTCTCACAGTGATCTCTAGATTTCACCCAGAGCACATGTTATGAGACAATGAAACACTCTGCCAAAGCTACATTCCTGCTCGATATTTGTCTTCTCTACGGAATCCTTCAGGTCCTTTTGCCAAGTGCAGGGCTCTTCTCATGGGTGTGTCCCCCACCCAGGACAAGATCCTAGTCCCCTAGATGTGCTCTCTTTGTCTTTCATTCTTTCAAGCAGAGATATTTTGTTGACTACTGAGAGCCTTGAACCACAGATGACACACAGGTCTGGGAAACTCAGCCTTTGAGCTGATTTATCAGCTAACAAAAATGAGTCTCACCCTAGGGACAGTTCTCAGATTCACCATGAGAAATAATAACCTTCATTATTATTTTCATCTGTTTGTCTCATAGACCTTAGGTTTCTGGAAGATAGGAATATGTTTTTTTCTTTATTTGGTGTGTGTGTGTGTGTGTGTGTGGTGTGGCATGTTCCCAGTAAATAGCCCATCACCAGCTGCCCGAGAGTTATTCAATAAATATTTATTGAATGAAAATAT
Source organism: Eumetopias jubatus (assembly GCF_037043125.1). Lineage (NCBI taxonomy): Eukaryota > Metazoa > Chordata > Mammalia > Carnivora > Otariidae > Eumetopias > Eumetopias jubatus. The sequence continues at coordinate 47,480,692 of NW_028274823.1, read as the reverse complement.
GCTATAGGCTGAATGGTTGTGTCCCCTCAAATTCATATGTTGAACAGTAACACCCAATAACAGTATTAGGGGTGGGGCCTTTTGGGGGTGATTAGATCATGAGGGCAGAGGTCTCCTAAATGGAGCTAGCACTCTTATAAGAGAGAGCCCAGAGAGCTCCTTCACCCCGCTTCCCCATGTGAGGACACAGCAAGAAGGCAGCTGTCGATGAACCAGGAAGCCCTCACCAGACATCAAACTTGCTGGCATCTTGATCTTGGACTTCCCAGACTCTAGAATTGTCAGGAACAGATGGCTGTTGTTTATAACCCATCTGGTCTATGGTGTTCTGTTATGGCAGTCCGTATGGACTAGGATGGTACCCTCACACCAACCCTGAATTAAGGATTTCTACCTATTAGAGATGAGATTTTTTAAATCCCCATAGAAACTTCATTTCTCCTACTAATCAAGCAGTCTTGCCAGGTAATTTGAACTATGAGTTGACGACCCCAGAGGCTCAGGAAAGCAGGAGTACATTACTACAAACGAGTAGCTTAAAAATCCAGGATGCAAGAGGTCAATAGGAGAGCAGTCACTTAACATTGGTCAAAAGAGGGGCATATAACTAGATGTTTTTTGCAAAGTGACCTTGTCTTCTGTCTGGTTAAATAAAGTCGCAGAGTATCTGGTGGAAAATCATGTGCTTATTTGGAAACATCACAGTCTGGCTGCCAGAGGGATCATTTCCCACTTTTTCAGACATTCCCTTACTTACACATGAGCAGCAGCATTGGAAATTACAAATGGCATTACAACTGCATAAGAAATTCCAATACCATCAGCCAAGGAAAGAATATGACCCTTTGTAGGTGACTGGCCAATCTTGATTTCCGAAAGAAAGATGAGTGCTGAGATTATTTGGGTGAGGCCTTTCAAGCTTCTCCAGCATAGAGACCTCAGCTAACAGACTTCATTCAGGTCTCTGCCTATCTTCTGAGTCAGGTGCATCAGGAAATTTTAATCAGATGCCATTTTAGACCTGAATCACTCAGCTCTCCTTTCCACCCACATTCCTAAGCAACTTTCTATTGGGATTTGATTTCCCATGCAAGAATGCCTTTCAAAATGGGACTGCTGTCCATGGTGGGGACAATGTTCCATTCTCTGCGACTCTTTATTTCCCAGATGCACCTTTACATGACATATAGTGGGTGAAAGCCCCTTACAACAGTCCCCCATCCAGTCTCCCTGAGCTCTACCGAGAGGCTTCTGCAAGTCCGCAGGTGACACACTCACCTTGATAGCGCACTTGAGCCACCTAAAACTCCCATCGTGTTCTCATTATACAAAATTACAAAACACTTCCTCATTTTCCCCCCACGTGTACATGCCAAACATAGAAGGCTCCCCGGGATTCACTTTCCTGTCTCCCTCTCACATTCCTTGGGTTTCAATAACACTGGACAAAATCAGTCCCCTTAAGGCTCTGTGACTTTATATATGCTGTGCCTTTGACGTATCCACACCAGCAGTTGCTTGCACAGCAAAACAATTCTAATTGTTTAAGGCCTATGTGAAATGTGAGCTCCTACTGAAGTCTTCCCAAATCCTCGGGTTAGAAGTAGCTGTCGGTATTTGGAATTTCTGTTAAGTCTTCATTCCTGCCTCTAGTGCTATGATCATCACTCAGAACTGCAATCTAACTCTTTGTATGTCTGCTCCCCACCCTTTTCCCAAATTAGACTTTGAGTTCCTAGGGACCTGGCAAGGCCAACTCTCTATTCCTAGAATTTATCTCAAGGCCTGACATGTAGTAGATGCTTAATGGCATGCTTTCTGAGTATTATAATGGTCCTAACAGTACGATGGTGCCAACATCACCAGCACACACATACCTTCAGCATGATAAGGTAAGCACCACCTTGTAGCTCCATATCTGTAATAATGTGTTTAGAGCAAAATGATTAAAAAAAAATCTATGTTTGGGGTGCCTGGGTGGCCTAGTTGGTTAAATGTTCGATTTCTGGTTTCTGTTCAGGTCATGATCTCAGGGTTGTGGGATAGAGCCCCATATTGGGCTCCATGCTCAGCACAGAGTCTGCTCAAGATTTTCTTCTTCCTCTGTTCCTTCCCCCCAATGCTCGTGCACTCTCAGTCTTTTTCTCTCTCTCTCAAATAAGTAAATACATCTTTAAAAAAAAAATGTCTGTGATCATGGGAATGGGCCCAAGGCTGACTGCTAAAGATCAGGGTATTTTTTTTATGCTCATGGGTTTCAAGTGTAAAATAAATAGTCATATATCTTTAATAAACATTTATATGTTTGTTTACTCAAGGACTTTCTCCCAGATTCAAATCTCTTGCCTGTCAGGTATGCACAGAGGTGATATTCAAAGTGTTTAATAAGTAGTGTGGAAATTACAGGACTAATCAGAATAAATCTGTCCATAGCTAGAGCAGAGTCAATGGGATCAATGTTGTGGTTAGTTAAGTCTGGGAATCAGTTTGTGGAGGAAGAGTAGGTTTGTGGAAGAAGAGCAAGACTTGGGTTTTCTACAAGTTTATTTTTAGGTACCTTTGAGCTATCCATCAGGAAGGGAAAGGTAGGCAGATTGAGTTCAGAAACACCAGTGGGCTGGAGGTATAGCTTTGAGAGTTATTGGCATGTTGGCAACAGGATCACCCAAAGCAGCTGGTTCTCAGAGAATTACCTGGAGAGCTTGTTAACTGAGCATCCCACCACTTACTTCTGGTTTCTGATGCAGTACATTTAGGATGGGGCTCTTGAACTTTACAGATAATGCTGATGCTGCTGGTCTGAGGACCACACCTGGGATAGCATTCACCTGGGGGATAAGTGAAAGTGGGGGGAAAAACAAACAAACAAACAAAAAGTGGTCTGTGGGAAGGAGTACAGTGGAAAAGTCAGGCTGCATTGGTTTGAGTCCAGAAGCTACCAGCTAAGAACCCTGTGATCTTGGGTCAATGATATAACTCTCTAGGACTCAATTTCTCCATTTGCAAAATAAGGGAAGTAAATAATACCATAAATTCATAGTGTTATTTAAAGCCAAAACATAGCTGATGGGAAATAGCACAGTGTGGAGTGTACGTTAGGAATTATTTGAAGACTAGTTCTTAAGCCATCTGGCTTTTAAGTAAAAGTTACATCAGACAGGTGGCAAAGACTAAAAAACAGGAGGAAAATCAACCTTAGGTGATAACATAGGAGCCAATGAAAGGTTTTTCACAGAGGTGGGAGTGGCTTGAGTGTAGGTGCTTCTGAGAGTTCAAACAAGATGAGAAAAAAATATGCAAATATCTATTGGATTTAGAGATGCATAGTGACACAGACTGGACCATTTCAGCAGAGCCACATGGGGAGAGGAGATGGTGTCTAGGAGCGTGTACAGCATAGTACCTAGCAGAAGCCCAGGGGCTTGTGACAAGACAAGAGCTCCAGTGACAGTAGCTGCCATTATAACTGTAATCACTGAAAGCAGTTTGTCTGGGCACGTGCATGCATGCAGGTAGGAAGAAATAGATTCAGCTGAAGGATAAACTCTGCAATTTCCAAATAAATGCATTTCTATCGAACAAGCTACATCTCGTGCAAGCTTATTTAAACTGGTGCAGTCTTTAGAAACAAGATTTCAAACTGTAAGGTGGCAGGTATGTCATGCAAATTTAGCAAGAGTCCTTTCTACAGTTCTATGGGAGTGGATGGCTCTGGGATACATCAGGAACTGTTAGTTCTCGCGGCAGCCCCATGACTCAATTGAACTTATAGATTCCTTGCCCCACGTTCCCCATTTCTTCCATGCCAGCAAAGTGAACAATGTCTGGTCTCTGGCAGCAGGAAGAAAGCTCCGTTTGCCTCTTGCCAGTTGAGGAGTGGTTTGTTTCCCTTTCAAACACTACTGCATTCTTCTTGCAATTTTCCTTAACTGTTAAATATTTTATAAGTCTGTCTCCTGCCAGTGCTCCTTACTGGGTGCCCGATAAATGGTGGATTCAACTGGGAATTGTAATGTATGGCAGCAGGTTTCATTTATACCACTCCCATGGAAGAGTCTGCTGGAGTTCATGACCATATTTAAATGGGTGCTAGCCTGTAAAGGTATTTTGCTAATCCTAAAAGCTTTTAGATTGCATCTTAACTTTTCTTAGAGAATTCTCATGAACTCAGTGGGGGAAGGGTAAACCTGGTCCATGACTCTGACATTTGCAAGTGGGAGCGCATGGAATGGATCTGGGGTTTATGCTGCATGTCATCATTTTCCTTCCTTAGGTGTTCTTGCTCTTCATATCTAGAATTCATTTTCCTGTGCCAATTAAATCATGCCCATTCAAGACCCAGCCCCAGTGCCAACCCTTTGGGAAGCCTTCAGAGAGAACTATAGCCTGAATTAAGCTCTCCCTTTATTTCGATGATCTACTGCAATTATTATCTGTAATAGTCTATTTAGCGCTCTTGGCTTGCAACAAAATCTGTGTTCCCACAGTGTGCAGTGTTGTGCTGGCAGCAAAGAAAGCCTCAATGAGTAATATTCAGGTTCAACTTAGTACTTAAGGGGGAAAACCAGTCATTGTTTTAATTCATTAAAAAATTAACTTCCATTGCAAAATCTGCAGGGATTTCTGTTTCCCAGCCTTACATTTTCTTCCCATTTTTCCTTTAATGAATTAACCACCACTACTTCCCGCTGTACATTTAATTAGTATACTGATTGCTTACTAAGTTTGCTACATGGTGTGGAAAGAATACAAAACTTAAAAGCAGAGCAGTCTCCCTGACCTCCCTGGGGGTAGAGACCAAAACTCAGAAAAATGTAAGAAAACACATTAAACTACATATAACGGGGCGCCTGGGTGGCTCAGATGGTTAAGCGTCTGCCTTCGGCTCGGGTCATGATCCCAGGGTCCTGGGATCGAGTCCCGCATCGGGCTCCCTGCTCCTTGGGAGCCTACTTCTCCCTCTGCTTCTCTCTCTCTCTCTCTCTCATGAATAAATAAATAAAATCTTTAAAAAAATAAATAAACTACATATAACAAGTGCCAAATGAATGGTCTGGATAATTGTACAGCCCCTGCGGTCTCAGGTGAATGAGTACTAGTTCCTCCTGCCAGCAACTACACTTGCTTGCCTGAGACCTTGAACTTTGATCATGGCGCCTGGAAGGCCCATCCTTAGCACCATCTCTGTTCATCTTAAGCTGAACATTCCTTTGTCCTCTCTTTGAGAATACCATCCCTAATTTTTTCTCTCCTCCCGTCCCCTCTGTCTATGGAGTTGTTTTTTTCCCTCCTCTCATCAATTTCTATACACTTTACCTAAATTGCTTCGGAAGCTCTTCTTGAGTCCTAACTTCTAAACATTTATTCATACGGGGTTTTTCTCTTATGGAAAGCATGCACAGTCTTCAGTATAGAACATTTAGAAAATTGCTCGTGTATAAAAAGATCATTCTTCTATAAACACCTGTTGTGTTCACCTCTGTGTCAGGCCGTCCGTAAGATCTTGGATCAGAGAGATGTGAAGACATACGCTGCCCCTCAGGAGCTCATGGCCTGGTCAGATGGGAGATTCCTGGGCTGATGCAAGGGAGTGAATGATGTCTGAGAAGGAGTTACTCTGGAGTAAGAGTGAACCTTGAAAAACAAATGGGAATTCATGGGAATAGTAGGCTTCTCCTAGTTTACTTGCCTGGATGTTCATCCTTGTGATTTTTTTTGAAGACAGTCAAAACCTCTATAACAAATTTATCAAGTTACATTCCTAGAAACAGAAGATGCCCTTTGAATTTTAAATACATAACAAAATAGTAGCAGATATTATAGCCAGTTTAGTGTATTAGACTATTGTAAAAGTGAACCAGTTTAAAATACATAAACAGGTTTCAAAAATGCTGGGTAAGTTTACAGATGAGAGTTCCATACCTGATTGTTAAGGTGTCCCAAGGTTATTAGGGTCATGGAAGTTTGGAGTTAGATCACATGCATTATGTTATTCTCCCAAATGTCCCCTATTTCCTCTTTAGAACAAAATACTCACCTGGATATTTTAAAGCACACTGTGTCACCTTAGGGCACAGAAAGAAAATACAGAAGTATACCTCATACTTTACTGTTATCTCATTTGCATTTATGTTCTATTTTAGATGTTTTTAATATATTTTATATGTAAGATAATTAACCAAATATATACATACATGCCCTTATAAGTAGATATGCAAATATTGGAGGGTATCATCCAAAATTATTGTTGTCTCTTTGATGGGCTGTGTTTGGTTATGAGTGATAGAAAGCCTAACAGTGACTAGGCACAGTTTACTTATTTACTTTATTTACTACTTTACAAAAGTAGGTAGGTGGTCTTAGAGTATAACAGCCTAGTGATTCCATTAAGAAATTTTTCTATCTTTCCATTGACATATTTGGCATGATGCCCTACAAGTGTAAAATTTTACCCCGTGGTGAATTTTATTTACCTTGCCCAATGCCTGTGTGATTTTAGGTGAGTAGTGATATATGGACACTATATAGTGAAATGTTTAGGTAATTTCTAAGGTTTCAAATTTACTGATGATTGCAGTATACTGATAGAAGGATCAAGCATAGCATTCTGTTACTGTTTATTGTATTAAAATATTAAAAATATTTAGCAGTGGTGTTTCTTTGAATCCAGTCAAGTCATTGCAAGGGATAAGCATGTGCATTTATATTAAGTTTTGGATTCTCTAAGCTATGGAAATAGAAAACCCGAGTACATGTTAAGACTGACATCTCTGTACTCTCTCACCTTGGACTTTTGCAGAGGCATTTACTTGGGTCTCTGATCCTCTGTAATGTGCTGATACATGATAACATGATAGGGAAGGCAGTTGGTAGAATGGGGAGGTAACCACTGGAGACAGCACTTGTCAGATGGAAACTAATTGATTGTAATTGCTTTGCCATTGTATTGCTCTTGGAGTCTGTAGCTTGTTAAAACCACTGATTATAAAATAAGGATCTCACTTTTTATGCTGTAGGTTATGTTAATGAAAAGCTGTTCTTAGAGGAATGATCAGTGAATATCAATAAATGGATAATAAGAAATTAAAGGAAAACTTAACTAACTGATCATGAGTTAATATACTTCAGTCAGCATAGCAATCAACTGTGTGGTGTTTCGTATTGAATATTTTGCTCAGAGCTCTTGAATTTTAAATATTTCCCATAGAAAGAGAGATTGATTCTGTGTTACTATTTATTGCAAGCTGTCTTGAATAACAGATCTCTGTAGAGGAGATCTCCTGGAAAACAGAAAATGTTTCTGTTTTGCAGAGCCTTTATTTTGTGCCAAAATATTAACAGACAGATATTTTAAAGTGGAAAAATAAGTTCCTGTTGTACCACCAAAAAAAGAAGATATTAGAAGTGGGCTTTTTCAATGCCCACATTATATGAGCAGTATGTGAGTGAAGATTTCTGTGACTCTGAGAGCAGTGTTTGTTTTTCCAATATTCCTCAATATTAAAGTAGGTATACTAAAATGATAAGATTGATGTGAAATTATATCTAACTTGTTGTAAGATACGCATTCACTTTTATATGATTGTAATGATGTCTTTCATGATCATATCGTTTACCAATGGCATTTAAACTCTTAGCAGTGTTAGAGTGATCCAGATTTATTGAGGACATTTTTTACTGAACACCAATTGTGAATCAAGGCTCCACCTCTGACCTTAAGAAACATACAGACTAAAGAAACAGAGAAACGTGTGAACAAATGGCTACATGCAGGTTGAATGTTGAATGCAGTGATGTGAGTGATCAAAGGTGCTAGGGAGACACAATGGGAAGATGGATGATGTAAGCTTTGAAGGATTTCTGGATGTCTTCCAGCAAAGAAAAAGGTGATCCAGGAAGAAGGAGCAGTGTGACAGCTCCTTGTGTTTGAAGAAATAGAAAAATAATTGGAAATTGAGTTGTGAGTCTTAGGGTACAAGATGACCCCAGAGGGCAAAATTCTACGTGGTCTCAGTCCTTCTCTGAGGAATTTGGAGTTTTTCCTATGGGGATGGGGCCCGCTGAGGATTTTTAGGTGTGGGAAGGGTATGAGTGAATTTCCTTTTAGGGCAATCACTTTCTCCACAATTTGGATGATGAACAGGAAGAGGCTCATTGTGACTTCCAGTTACTAAGCTGGTTAGTTACAATAACCCATGCTATTGGACATTATTATTTAATCTAGATCTAAGTAAAGGAAATTAAAAGAGCTTAAATGCAGAATCATTTATTGATCTTTGACTTTTTATTTTATATTTTAAAGATTTGTTTATTTGAGAGAGGGAGAGAGAAAGAGCATGAGCAAGGGGGGGGTGGGTAGGGTAGAGGGAGAGGAGAGAAAGCATCTCAAGCAGACTCCCCGCTGAGCACAGAGCTGGACTCTGGGCTCGATCTCACAACCCCTGAGATCATGACCTGAGCCAAAATCAAGAGTTGGACACTTAAATGACTGTGCCACCCAGATGCCCGTATCTTTGACTTTTTAAATATAATTTTTTCTCCAATATGGCAGTGGAATTGGTGCTAATACTTTAGTTGCTTAAAACTGTGAAACTAGAATGTCTACATGTGATAACAGAGTCTGTGTCTAGTAGATAGCACATACTTATGGCTAGTTTCATATTTAGGAAAAGGATGTAGACATACAGCTTAATTTAAAAAATGTAAGTAATTATGATTTTAAAAACAAATGTTTAAAATAATGCTTAAAAATGACAATAATTTGGTTCTGTTAGGTATTTACCAGAAACATTCTTCACATTTCAGATTCTGTTTCAGAATTTGGAACATTTGCATTTTAATTACATAAGAAAAGGAAAAAGTGGAAGAATAATTTGTTCAGCTATTAGCCGATTAGAGCTGTAACTAAAAACAAAAAACAAACAAAAAACTCATAGAAACTGACATTGGTTTCCACAGAACAGTCACAATATGCAGTGATCAGATGTTTAATGACATTTGGCAACAATAAAGGGAAGGCGATCCTGTTTCAATCTTTCATACAATGTGTTTGTTAAAAACTGAAATTAACAAAAGCGGGTTTGAGGTGTTTGACTGCAGAATCATTCAGCTTTTACTGTTAATGTGTCCCCTAAGGGGGCTTATAGAGTGATTCCAATTGCTAAAATCTAGTGGAGAAATAAGACGACTGAATACAGTGCTTGTCTTAGTCGGGGCTGCTATAACAGATTGGGTGGCTCATAAACCACAGAAATTTATTTGTCACAGTTTTAGAAGCTGGGAAGTCCAAGATCAAGGTGCCTGAAGATTCAGTGTCTGGGGAGCAGCAAGGACTTCCTGGCTCATGGAGCACCATTTTCTCGCTACCTTCACATGACTGCAATGGGCGACGGAGCTTTCTGGGGCCCTTTTTATAAGGGTACTAATCCGATTCATGATCTAATCCCCTCCCATAGACGCACCTGCTGATATCACATCTCATTGTGATTAGGTTTCAACATGTGAATTTTGGGGGGCACACAACGTTCAGTCATAAAGTGTGGTCATATCCAGGTGCATTTCTTCAGTCCAGTGGAGGGTCTGTGCTGTCTCTTTGGAGGCGGAGGGTCAGAGCCCAGGAGAAGTCCTTAGCGCACAGATCCCGGGCTGGTATGGGGCCGGGTGGTGGCGGAATGTGCTGCTGACAGCAGTTCTCTGTGTGTTTTCCCCTGACAGATACAACGACCTATTCCACTGAGCGATCTGAGCACTTCAAACCCTGCCGAGACAAGGACCTCGCATACTGTCTCAATGATGGCGAGTGCTTTGTGATCGAAACTCTGACGGGCTCCCATAAACACTGTCGGTAAGCCACTGGTGGCCAGTACTGGGGGCAGGCCCTCAGAGAGGCCTGGCAGTGGGGCGAGGCGGGGGTGGTGTTTGAGCTCTGCGGTGTTCCGTGGGATGCATTTAGTCCAGCTGTTGGAACGGCCGAATCAGGAGTCTTAAGACGGGAAGGGGCAAGGCTGGGTATCTTTAGTATTTGAGAAGGTAAAACTGAATTAAAATAGACAAGATCTGAATTTTACCTGACTAAGCAAAGAAGGGTTTACTTTTATATCTACCATTTTAATAGAAATAATTACTTACTCACTTTAGAAGGCTGCATTTTTTGGTTCAGGACTTAGGCACATTGGCCTGTACTCAGAAATAATACCTTCTTGCAAAATTACAGAATGTGGCATGGCAAAGCAAACCGCTTATCCAAGGTCTGTCGGCTCAGTGTTGATTGTGAACCAAACCCCAGACTGTAACTGTGTCCAGAGAAGACTGGAGCTCATCTTGATTCTGCCCTCGTTTATTAATTTCATTATTTTTTTAACACCTCTCTTGATGAAACACTCTCCAGCAAGATGTTGTAAATGAAATCATAGTCCTGTTATAGTCTAGGTAGAGAACTACTTAGGGAAAATTCCCAGTAGAGATCAGGATGTGTTTAATTGGTTTTTAGAGACTTAAGGTTATAGAAGTGCTAAAAATAAAAACAAGTTGAGATAAATAGTGCACTTGTAGGCACTGCAGCTTTAAGCTTCCATAGAAGAATCAAATTAGCATCCAAAAATTATTTCCCACTGAGCTTTTATTTCCATCACTACCCCTGGTAATTTGTTTTTTCTTGCAATTGTATATGCTTCAGTGATCATATATATCCACACCCCTTTCCTTCTCTTTATTTACTCTTCTCATATGACACACTTACTAAATTAATTATTCTGAATCATGAAGCATGGAAATTATGATTTTTTCCTCTATATATTGCTATTATAAAACTTCATTCTGTGTTGTTTTATTAAGATGGCACAGAGAAATGCGCCTTGTAGTTAGGAGCTTGGAACATGTTGGCAAATCCTGCCTGGCTCTAAGGGCCAGCTTCAGTCCACGAGGAAGTTGCGTTGTCCCAGTGGGTGGCGCAGGTTTGAAGGAGCCGATGAGTGACGGTGGCAGATCTCTGTAAGAGTTACCCTGTCTTCTGTCAGGATAAACAGACCTGGGACCTTTCCTCACTCTTGAGAGCATGGCTTCCATGTGATTTGGGGAGTGACATTACACTTACCCCACCTACAAAATTTACACCCTACTTCTGTCTTCTGTGAAATTGGGTTGGGGATGAAAGGGGGTGGGAATGCTCCTCCCCACATCCCTCTTCTTGTGTTATATTTATTAGGGCAGTGTAGACAGAGAGGTAGAAAGCACACAACTGACTTTAAGACCTCAAGGCAAAAGCCAAGAGTGATCTACCCATTCAAAGCATGAATTATATCCAAGCTCTCATAGATACTCAACCGTACGTTAAAGAGATCGCCATGTGGAAGTGGGCAATGCAGTTAACTAAGTCTGAATTCCTAATTGATTGGTGGAGCGATTAATTAGAAGTCTCACCTAAAGCAGTGACTTTTGGGATGATGTTTTACCCAAAGGAAGGATGAGATCAGGCCCCACCACTGTACCCAGGTGGGTATGATTAATGTTTTTGAAAACTGAGAATGTTGAAAATAACAAAAATAATTCTTACTCTTTTTCAACCTACAGCCTCACTATATTCTGGATTAGTTCATGGTGTATTAGTTTGCTAGGGCTGCTGTAACAAAGTTCCACAGATTGAGTGGTTTAAATAAGAGGAATGTATTTTATCACAGTTCTGCGAGCTAGAAATCTGTACTCCAGGTGTTGGCAGAGTTGTTTCCTTCAGGTCTCTCTCCTTGGCTTATAGATGGCCACCTTCTCCCTTGTGTCTTCTCATTTTCTTCCCTCTGTATGTGTCTGTATTCAAATTTCCTCTTCTTATAAAGACACCGGTCATACTGGATTAGTATCCACTCTAATGACCCTATTTTAACTTATCTCTGTAAAGACCCTTTCTCTAAATATAGTCCCATTCTGAGTTACTGGAGGTTAGGACTTCAACATATTAATTATTTGGGAGACAAATCCAGTCTATGATAATGGATCTCAGGTCTGGAAAATATATCTTTTGCTTTTGTGCATATATGCATGTCTAATTTTTTTGCATACACAAGCAGAGATACATCTATGATTTAGCTGGAACAATATATATATATATATATATAATTGTGACCTTCTGTCTTCATATTTCTTGCATATTTCAGCACAGACAACCTGTTATTTAACATCGAGTCACAACATAGCTAATCATGACAAAAAAACAGCCTAAGACAGAATTGGAACTTGAGTAGGTTAATAGATGCCTATAAATCTCCTACTAGAGTGTATGAATAAATCACACATCGCGTGTGCCCACTATTCATCTCCTGCGCTTTGCTGTGAATAAAAAGCTTACATTTGTTCCTGCATCAGCCACTTCTAAGAATTCCCATGTAGTTTATTAATAATGTGCTATTTTGTATAGCACTCTATTTAAGTAGTATGTTTCATTCATTCTTCTCCATTTGGCAGTTTATTGAGCACCTCCTATCACAAAGATATTGTTGAATAAATACATCCAGAAATGAATTTAGGAATTAAATGGTGCTGTTCTTTGTAATGCACTTGGGGTAAGTGAAGTAGTTTGTTGTCAGGAAGTAAGGAAAACAAGGGAAAGTATTTTCACGAGACTGGCGTGCTATCAGGGGTATCTTTGTGATAAATTGCCAACTGGGCCATGTTTCAAGTTAAATAAAAAACACAATTTAGTATATTAGACCAGCAATATGTAGGGGTCTCTGTCAATCTAGCTCACTAAATGCTTTACTTGTGACATTCAGATCTAAGAGAAATCAAGATTATACTTTTTCGTTTTTTAAAAGTAAATTCCAATCCTATGATAAATCCTATGATTGTGATCCTATGAATCAAAAATTTTTTTCTATTTTGAAAATGATTGATCATGCTCTAACACTTTTCTGTTTACTTGCCGGAGAAGAATAGATGCAAATCTACCTAGATCATCTCTGATAGAGATCCTGAAAGTGTATGCTCAAAAATGTTAACAGCGGGGTGCCTGGGTGGCTCAGTTGGTTAAGCGACTGCCTTCGGCTCAGGTCATGATCCTGGAGTCCCGGGATTGAGTCCCGCATCAGGCTTCCTGCTCAGCAGGGAGTCTGCTTCTCCCTCTGACCCTTCCCCCTCTCATGTGCTCTCTCTCTCTCTCTCATTCTCTCTCTCTCAAATAAATAAATAAATAAATAGAATCTTAAAAAAAATGTTAGCAGCATGAATGTTGAGATGAGGGAGGTTTCATATTTTTCTCTTTGTTATTTTCTTACCCTTTAGTGTATCTTTAGAAAGCCATTTTTAGTATTTAGAAATTATAGAGCAAGCTAATGAAAATTTAAGAACAATACCAAGATTCTAAAGATAACTTGACAGAGGGGATTTTAAAGAAAAATAAATAGGCAAACTTGGTCTTGCTGAATTTAAAATATGCTATGAAGTCCTAGATCATTGGCTGACGGACTGGCAAAAACAGAACCAGGTATGTTCTGGATCTTAGTGTAGAGTAAGGAGAGATCCATAAATCAGAGGGAAAATGAGAGGCTGATGGCTCAGTAAATTTGGTTGGCTATCAGGTAAAACAAATCAAATTTGGATTTTTACTTTCCTTCTTTATATGAAAAGTTGTTTTTAATGAATTCAAGAGTTGATGTAATTAATAAAGTCTTGAGGAAAACAGTAAATAAAATTACATATTTATTTATGTCAGCAATTGAAAGGATCTTTTGAACAAAAAGGAATGGAAGGAAAAAATAAACAACCTGGCAGAACATTGCTTTTTGGTCTGAATCCCATAAATCAGAAATAAAATTAAAAGACAAATTATCAGTAAACTGTATAATAAAATATGGCAAGGAATTAATATTCTAATGAGTTATATAGATCAACTAGTGTAACACTAAAATTAAGTCTCAGTAGGAAAATGGGCAACAGGGGGAACTTATTCCTTCCTTAAAAAGGAATACAAATAACCAATAAACATGAAAAATACTCAGCCTCACAAAGAAATGCAAATTAAATTTTTTCCCTGTTATATACTTAATGATTTTTAAAAACAGTTTGCTGAGAGTAGAGTAAAAGCACATTTTCATTCACTACCTGAGGGAGTACATTTTGTTAAGGTTCTTCTGTATGTAATGTGTCAGTATGTTTCAAAATATTTACATTGTTTCTAAAAATGTAGTGTACAGAAATGTATACATAGATTTATTTATAAGAATATTCACCACAGATTTATTTGTATTAGGAAAAAACCCTGAATTCATAATTCTACATAAATTAGAACACGTCCATGCATTGGATGAATTCAGCCTAACTAGAATTTTCATAATGTTTTAAGGACCTGAAAATGTTCATTATATCATGTTGTATATATGAAAATCAGGATATTCTAAAGTTGAACCTACAATAGCAATCCAATTCTAAAAAAGAGCTTAGTAAAAAGACTAATAGGTTTTACAACTATTTTCTTCTTCACACCTTATGAATTTTCTAAGATCTGTACATTACACATGTATTTCATTTATGTAATACCTGGTTAAAACACTTGACCTTGCTTCTCATCTTTTCATTAAGAAAGATAGATAGTGTCCCTGTCTCTGTTAAATCAAGGTCATTATAGTTCATTATCATTAGGCTGATAAGAGAACTTCCAATTAAGCCCTTCCAGATTAAATACTACCAAGTCTATTTGAATGTGTGTGCTTCTTCTTTTATTAATAATTCATTTACACTTTTTACACTAATTCTTTTCCATGCTGAATTTGTGTGTTTTGAAACATAAAAAAATTGGACTAAATAATAGAAAGATATATCCTACAGAAATAAAGCTGGGTGAGAAGGAAAGCAAGTCACTAGAAATGCGTTGAATCAAAATATTCTGAATAAAAACAGGATATTCTCTAACATATTTACTTTTATGTCATTTCTAGAAATTTTAAGAACTTGGGCAATGGTGCTATCTGTAATCTATTTCACTAGAGTGAAAGAGGGAGCCATTGTGACTGAAAAGATTGGTAGGCATTTGACTGGGCCAGACTTGTTTTGAGGCCAAATTCAAGCTAAAAGGATGTGCCTCCCCTGAATTGAAGCTCATTAGATGTTTCGCCAGCCTTGCTGTAAAAATGGATTTTCAAAACTTTGGGAAGGATAGCATTTTAGCTGAATTTGATCTGAAGCGATCATTTTGGAAATTTGTCAAGTAATTCTCTTGAAGATGCTTGACTCGTTTAAAATATGGAACTGCTAGAAAAAAGAAAGAAGCAGTCCAATAGCAACCATTGCCTGAGGCTGTACTTCCATAAATGGGCTGATGGACTGGGCAGTGATATGGGTGGAATGCTCCCAGGACTTGGGGAGCAGGGAAAACGATTGAAAGGAGGGAGAGGCCTATAGAGGAGTTGCTCTTCCTTACTTTGTCTCATTCTGCCTGAGTAGGTTTTGAAATCAAAGCTTCCATTTTTAAGAGTATTGACTGGGCATAGTGTAACCATTTCCCAATGATATACTATATAAAATTACAGGACCCTCCGTGTCAGTGCTTTGCTCTGTCACTTTGGAGATCCATTAGCTCTCCCACCCAGTGAGGATCCTCTTTATCAAATGGTTCTCCAGTAAGTGCTCTGAGTGCAGCAGCTAATGATTCCCCATGGTTGACACAAGGCAGAATGGAAATGGAGTTTGGCAAATATCCCTGAACTCCATTGGCAGGAGATGATGGAGGCTGAAATATCTCTAAATCCAGGCCTAGTGGCAGAGTCCCTGAAGAATGGAGTTGGATAACAGGGTGAAGAGCCTCAGAAGAATTTTCAAGTTCATTAGATAAATGTTCATGAAAACGTTTGCCACAGTCCGGACATAATTTGAGTAATTTGCAATAGCCATGTTCATAACAGGCTGTCTGTTGATTGCCTCTGACATAAAGAAATGAGCCAAGTGATAACTGTTTGTCTCTTCTCTGTGGATGAAGTTTGTGAAAAGAGTCTCAGTGGCTCAAAAAGCACAGAAGAGCAGCATAGTGAACATAATTTTGCCACTTGATGACACATAGGTATTGGTTTACTTCTTCTATTTTAACCTGTTTGTACTGGTCCCAAGCTTGTGTTCTCAAAGGGCCACTTAAATATTGTGCACAAGACAAGAGAAGCACATTTGATAGAGAATAAAAACACATTTTTTAAGTTAATGGTCAAAGATTCTTCCCTTATTTTAATGTTTTCTAACTTGATTGGCAGCTCTAGTTGAAACGTGAAATGGCGTTTCTTGAGGTGGTTGTTCTGATTGGGTTTCTTGTTGTATCAAAGAATTGACTTAAATGTGTTTTCCTTATATGACTTGGGATAAGAGGCACATGAGGCAAATGTGGGCATTCAAGACAGTCCTGAGTTAAAAACTCTGCCTTTATACTGGCTGGATGAGGATTTTCTGCAAGGTATTTAACCAGAACCTCCAGTCCTGTATTGAAAAGAGAGTCAGACGGAGACAGACAAATACTGGTCCTAAAGATTGATACAAGAATGAAAAGTAGCAACATATAGAAAACTCTAAATACACAATAGACACTATGTATATAGTGACACTGTCATCCTCAGTTCTTTCCTCTTCTTCCCTTCTGCTTATATTGAAACCAAACCAAAGCATGTGTGCTGGAATCCTGTGAGAGAAATGGAGTGGGTATCATCTGTGTATTTGATTAAGAGGAGACTCAGGTTTTAAAAGGGGAGAAGGGTCAGGCCAGAGAATTCCTTGTGCTTTCTGAGGGCTCAGGCTTCTCACTGCTAATTTGGATACTCTGACAAATTAGCCAATTTCTGTTATTTCTCCCAATTTTGCAACCGTTTCTTGATGTTCCAAGACTTTCTTCTTGCTGAATATAGCTTTAAGAGGAAAAAAATGTTTTTCCTTTCCTACTTCATCAATGTAACTTGCCTTTATTGTGTTCATGATTCCCATTTGGACTGGTTGGTTAGATTCAGTGCTCCCCCACTAACTAGCAGATGGACAACTTACACACATTCTCTGTGACTCAGTTTTCTTATTTGTTAACTGGGGACAATAATATCCCTACTTCACAGGATCATTGTGAGGATTGGTATAAGTAAAATGTCTGGTATAAACAGATAGTGAATTTAATGGAGTCAGTGGGGTTGAATATAATAAGGTGCGTATGTTGCTGTCTGCACAGCTTTGTTTGCAGATCATTTGATTTGTGCCAGAGCTTCAAGATGGGTATACTAAGAGTCTCCTAAGCACATAAAGTTCAGCTTAGATCCACTAAGGAGAGTTAAACTGACCCAGATAAATTATTGAAAAACACAGTAATAACAGATCATGGGCAAGAACACTTTTCAGAATCAAGGGTCATTATAATTATTCAAGCAGTAAACTTAGGGGTAAAGCGGGAACAAGGGGTTACCTTTGGTCAGGCAAATTCTCCCTGTTCTGTGCACAGGGCTATGCGGAAAACTCCCCTCCCCTCGGGCGCCTGGGTGGCTCAGATGGTTGGGCGTCTGCCTTCGGCTCGGGTCACGATCCCAGGGTCCTGGGATCGAGCCCTGCATCGGGCTCCCTGCTCCTTGGGGGCCTGCTTCTCCCTCTGCTCCTCTCTCTCTCTCTCTCTCTCCCCCTCTCTCTCCCTCTGTCTCTCATGAATAAATAAATAAAATCTTAAAAAAAAAACAAACTCCCCTCCCCTCGTACTGTCCAAGCCATTCTGGCTGAGGATCCTCCACAGTAACCCTTGGATCTGCCTCCCTAAGTACCTGCTTCTTGTGTGTGGGGATCCCAGACCTGTTGGGTTGGAGCGACCTGGGAGCTCCGCACTCAGCCAGAATTACGTGATCACATTTGCCACAGTTTAAGTGAATTATGGATTCTTTCCCCAAGTTTATTTAAAAAACAATTGAGAACATATCCATAAATATCCTTTTAGCTAGAGATGGTCTATCTGTACAGAGGTGAACAACATTAGATATGGTAACACTGCTCCTGCCATGCAGGCTTCTCAGGCAAACATTCCAGTAAGACCTTCTCAGAACAGGACAGAGATGGCTGAGATGTTCTGTTTAGGCTCCTGGGGCAGTGAGAGAATATGCACCACCCTTCTGCAGAGTCTGTTCATCTAGTGAGGAAAGAACTCTTGCTCTAGCCTGTTTGACAACTTTAGGCAACATTTCCATCTTCCTGAGGATTGTTTGTCTTTTCAATTCACTTTGGTGTGAGCATCTTTTTAAAAATATATATAAAAGAATATTTAAGGACCAGATCACATTGTCTATGCATAATCACACACACACACACACACACACACACACACACACACACATTATAATCTGAATGACCATATAGGTTGTCATCCAAACCTAAAAATGTTTGAGATGTAAATGGCATTTTTAATAATTTTTTTCTGTTAAATAAGCCTACACCAGGGATACCTTAAGTTCAGTAGGACATGTGGTTGCCCTGATTGTAATTCAAATGAAACTCAAATTCATAGAAGAGCATGTATGCTCTATGTGTTTTTCTTAATATAAATTTCGTAAGATTGTACCACCTCTGTATTATTATCCCCCCCTTTTCCAAATCAGCTGAGCATTCTCTGAGTCACCAAGTACTGGCAGGATTTGGATTGAGAAAGCAGGGCAGGGGGCTCCCAGAGCCCAGGGTCTCTCCACTCTACTCTGCAGCTGTGGAAGTACACATCAACATCCAGTTAGTGTTGTCTTTAATTACCTTTCTACCTAGCCATTGTTTGTGAAAACTAAAAAATGTGACAGGAGGGCCAGGCCCTCCTTGTCTACAGAAAGAAGCTGAAGACAGCATTTCTGAAGTTTATCTTGAAGTACATTTCTACAACTCTATTTTTTTTTTTTTTTTTTTTGTGATCACAGCTATTCTGGTGCTTTTATGAATATCAGGAAACTAGTCTGCTTTTTTTTAAGATTTTATTTATTAGAGAGAGAGAGAGAGCACGAACAGAGAGAAGGGCAGAGGGAGAAGCAGGCTCCCTACTAAGTAGGGAGCCCAATGCGGAGCTTGATCCCAGAACCCTGAGATCATGACCTGAGCTGAAGGCAGACGCTTAACCGACTGAGCCACCCATGCGCCCCTGGAAAATAGTCTGAACATGCATACGTACACGCACTCATACATATATGGAATACTTACTAGGTATCTGGTATCATGCAGGGCACTGAGGTCCAACGGCAAATGAGAAAAAAACACCTCTTCCTTTACTGAACTTGCTCTTAGTTGGAGCACCAAGAAGTCCCCACAATCTATTGTGATAGAATTCCATGATGGGCAAACACTGACAATCACTGGCACCAAAGCCTACACTTGAGATTGTAGGGAAATCCTTACTAGACTGGTAAACTTTGAAGAAATATCTTCGTCGAGTATATTTACATACAAAATCCCCTGTTCAAGTTTTATAAAATGAGAAATTAATGACAAAATTAAAAAAAGAAACAGGAAAAAAAATGAAAGCATGAAGCATGTTTTGAAGAATATCTTGTTCAGAGATATATGTCATACGTGAGTGATACAGGTAGGTTTATACATATATATGTCATATGTGACAGGTATAGAAGGTATGCTTAGTTTTACCATACATACACTAAAATATAAATGGCAATTTGATAACATTATTCCCATTATCCTACCAGTGTTTAAAAAGCATATTCAGTGTTCAGGGTCCAATGGAAGGTGGTAGGAATATAGTGATGAATGTTTTCAGAAAATCTAATAAGAGAGGGGTTGAGATGGACATTTTCTAGTTCAATTCAGTGTGACAAGTTCTGTGACCCATATCATCCAGTCTGTATGATCTGTATGTATGTAGTCCATATCTGTGTAGGAGACTCCAAAAATCAATGGTCAGTCCTAAAGCCAGGAAGAGCTTCTGAGAGGAAGTAACATGAATTTGCACTTGGAAGGATAAGAGCCTATTCCTCCCTCAGTTTGAAGCCTGTTCTTGCTTGCCAACAAAGGCATAGAGAGTTGAGCTGCTATTGGAGGAAATTCCCTTCGAACCCCAGGGAGGAAATTTCAAATGTACTTTAAATGCAATTAAGAATAATCAGTTTTATGACATAAATTCTGCTGTTGGTAACTTCTTTTCTGAATTATTTCCTCCCTTGTGTCCAGATGGTTATCAAAAACATATCAGGACATAATGACATCTTTAATTTAATTCTCCTAAACTCTAAATTTTTATAATGAGTGGAAAGAACAGACAAGAGTATGGTTTTTTCAAACCTGTCAGTGTCCTATTGATTAAATTATGAAATCAAGAATTCTTTTATTTACCCAAAATTAATTTGTGATTTTTATCTACATATATGAAATATTTGCAAAGACCGTTTAGTAGCTACCATCTAAAATTAATTTATTAGCATCTTAAGTATAAGTAAGGATATTTCTGGCACTAAAAATTTTCCTAATGAATTAAGTGTATCCATTTAAGGGTGCCTTGACCATCGATCACTGGGGAGTTATTCAGGGAGAATGTGAGGGAGCAAAGTTGGAAGATACTCGTTGGCACATTTGAGTAGAATGTCCTTCATTTTCCCAACTACAAAGCATTGCTTTTCTCTAGCAGAGCAGCTGTGAGGCTCATAGGAGGTCAAAGTAAGGTAACGATACAGAGTTTCCCTTAGAATGCATCACGTGGCATTTTGGCATGTGCAGTGATACACACATTGAGCAGAAACCAGAGAAAGAAAGGTTGTTAGAGTTCCTGAAAAAGGGTGCCTTTGTAGTTCCTCAAAGGCTACTTTTTCATTTAAACACATCATAAATGCAGTTATAGCTAGGATCAGGGAAAGGAGTTACTATTTCAACAGAAGACTTCATTAAACAAACAGACCCCAGGCTTTGGGGCAGAGGAGTGCTCTGAGATGGTAGTGTAGAAACAGAAATGATGCCCAGAGCCTGGCCTCCCTGGAGCCCTCTAACAGCAGGTTCATCCCAATGACCCTGTGCTCCTGAAGGGCAGAAATTCAATTAGGAACTCTCAGGAGGGAGGGGAGTGTGTGTCAGTAGGTGGCTCCACCCCCAGAAGGAAAACAGACTCTGGTAGTTACAAAATAGAGGCGAATAATAGGATGATGGAGAGTGAAAAACAGTAGGTTGGAAAGAATTGGTGGAAAGGATGAGCTGATAAAGCATCAACTTTAAATAAGGTCATAATTTTGCTACCGTTTGGGGTGTGCTTCTGGGCTAATTTACAGCTACAATTGAAATCACAGGAAGCCTTACTCTCTGCAACAAGGTTTTATTTTCAGTGCTCTGGAAAGCTCTTTCCTTTCCGCCTGGGTTAGCGTTTGTGAAAGAAGTAATGATTGTTTTAATGATATTAAATAGTAGCTTTGATCTCTTTCCCCCACAAGCTAACCAAAACATTATCTGGATGTATGAAATGATTCATTTGTAAGCAAAATTTCTGTTTCTATTATAATACACCTGTTCACCTACTGATGCTCTCACTAGGCTGTGAGTTCATCTTTGCTTCTGGGACCTGCCACCTCCTCAGTAAAGATACATTTGGTAAATGAAAAGAACTCTAGGCAATTCCTACCACCAGCCTTTTTCAGAGGGCAGAATTGAGGTGTTAAAGGGAAGGAAAGGAAGATGCTAATAGCCGTCGATTATTTCACCCTACTAAGTGCAAGGCCAACGTTTTGACCCTTAATACACTGCTTCGTGGTTGCCAACTTAGCCCTCATATTACATCTGCAAAGGGATGTTGTATCACCGTTTGAGGTCATGAAGGAAGCTCTGAGAGGGAAGGCAGTAGCTTCTTCAGGGATAGGCAGCCAGCAGGTGACAGGACTGAGCGCCAGTCTCAGTTCTGTTTCATGCTCTTGATGTTTCAGTCTTGTCAAACTGACGGTGATTGTAAGAATCACTGAGGGAGATGGTTAAAAATAAATTCTCAGGCTCCTCCTCTGAAGCTTCTGATTCAGGTGCCCTAAGATGGCACCCAAGAATCCCGCATTCAGATGATTCCATTATTGAGATGAATTGGGGCAACAGTGAATGAGACTCGTGTTTCTCAAATGTTGAGTGGGTGAATCCTCTGGAGAATTTGCTCAGCTGAAGATTCATGTGTAGCAGATCTGAGGTGAGGCTTGATATTCTGTATTTCTGACAATGTCCCAGAGGATACCCATGCTGCTGTCCACTGTTCACACTTGGAGCAGTGACTAAATTTTCATGTACACAAAGGGGACCTGTCTTCCCCATCACAGGGTTTTTTTCAAAATCCTGCCACCATGATACATCCTCCATCCAAAAGCAGCTCAGAAGTTGTGTCTAAGCAAATTTCATGCACACACATTTGAGAATATGTTTGTGAAGCTTCTGGAAACTTCCATCTCTACTAGTTACCTTACTAGTTCATCTATCTGCTTAATAATCCCTGGGCACCTGCAGCATGATTTGGTCCTATGCTCATCTCATCCAGAACAGTTTTGTAAGCCAAATGTCTCATCAGGTCTCTGTTATGTTAGAGGGATTTTATATACCACATCTGTGATTTATAGGTTTAGGCTGGACAATTAGTATTTCTCCCAAGGAGCAGGGCCTTAAGTTAGGGGAAAACATTCTCTGCAACATTCAGAGAAAGAAATGCATATCGAACGTCTTAAAAGTGGCTTGAAACCATATCTCTTCAGGAACTGGGTTCATTCAAGATAATTCATCTGAGGCTTTTTAAAAGTATATTACTATTTTTTTCCAATTTTATTCAAAATTATTTTCAAACTAACAAAGCCTTCATGAGTAAACATGACAAAATGTTAAGCCGATTTTACAATGGAAGACTAAATTCTCAAAAGGACAACTCTGATTTATCAGAAACAATGTTGTAAATCTAGGCTTTGCTGCTTCCAAGCTGTGTGACATTTGCTAATATCTTAGCCTCTGTGAACCTTGGTTTCCTTTTTTTTTTTTTAATTTGGGTATAGTTGAGTATAGTTGAATATAGTTGACACACTGAACGTTAATTTCTTTCTTGTGAAATCACTTGATTGGAGATAATTCCCACCGTCACTTCCAATTTTAAAATTGGGGGAAGAAGCTGAGTGATCTGTTGCATTTTCACCTGTCTTTCCTTCCCAGGTGCCTGACAATGTAGGGTTTTCTTTTATCAACAACTATTTTATTATCAGTGTTAGTAGAATTCAAAACAGGTACTTTACGTCACTTCTGCCATACCAGTAGATATAACTGACTCGGCCAAGAGATTATGCTTTTCATCCAACAGAGTCCTTTCCAGTCTGTGCCTATATACTTGGAGAATTCCATGGTAAGCTATATAGAGGAGGCCAACTGTGTATTTTCCTGTGCCCCAACACCACCACCACATAGGGGCCTGTTTCCATATGCCGCACGGGTCTCTACAGTTGTCACTTGCAAGTCACCTGCTAGTGCAAAATCATGGTACCGACATTTAGCAAAGTATTCCATGACTCCATGTTAGAACCTAATTGTTCTCTCTCTCTCTCTCCCTCTCATTGTCTATTTTCATTCTCTCTGTTCCATTCAGCCACCCATACACACTGATTGAGCACTCACTCTGTCAAGCTTGTGTACAGATGAAGTACTTCTCTCATAGGGTTTCTCTGGAATTGAAACCCAGAAGTGAAATTGGTTGGCCCAAGTTCACGAACATTTTAATGGCTCTTGACCCAAAAGTATCTTGCCTACATTGAGTAAACTTCTTTTCTAATTTGACATGTGTAAGCTTGCCCCTCATTATTATTTAATGTTTGCGTCTTTGAGTACTAAATACTGTACATCCTTTATATGGACATAAAGTGAACTTAGATTTTATTTTTACTTCACAAATGAGTTTTTTGAAGGCAATAGAAAACCAAGAAAGAGTATTAAGCCGGTGAGTAACATGTTAATTTTATGCATGTATTATATGTTTTGATCTATAGAAGCTGCTGCCAGTTTATTTTCTGTGTAATCAGGCTTTATAAGTGGTCTTGTAGCAGACGTTCTTTTATTTAAACAGACCCTCTTAGTTTTGTAAATATGAGGCAGGCATGCACTCAGAATCTTGCAGAATGATGGTAAATGGTATGTGTGTGTGTGAGTGTGTATCTATTGTGTGTGTGTGTGTGTGTGTTTGCATTAGCCTTCCCCTCCAGTAGATCCCTTGGGATGCAGAGTTCTAGAGAAGAATGAACAATTAATGTAATAAGGAGCTCAATGCATTTTAGGAGAGAGGAGATGAAGAAACCATGCTCCTCCAAACTCAAAGAGAAGGAGTCTTGTCTGGTAGGAACAGAGTGATCTGATTAAGGTTCACAGCAGGGAGGGACACCAAGAGCTCCAAAGGTGAGCTCACAAGGAGAAAGTGGAAGAATAGAGTGGTGACCCAGACTTGAATTTGGAACTTAGAGAGCAAGCTGATTTTGTATTGTCATATAGTAGAGGTGGAACATTCTCTCCTGGCTTCTCTACTTGGGGCTTTTGAATAGGAATTTAAAAAATCCTATAATCCTGTGAAGCAGAGAGACTAACCCCACTCTCCATTCCTCACTAGGTTGGGATTTCTGCAAACAAAAACTTCCAAGTCTTGATGGATCAGGATCCTTTGGTAGCTTAACTGTTTTCCTTAGTGGTGCCACCTTGTGGCAATAACTGCAATGACAACACTTGCTGGCATTTAGCCAGCTTTTCTTTCTGTTTGGACTAAGAAGGGAAAAAAGAAAAAAAAAAAAAAACTCTAACAATTGAACAACCAGAGGAAAAGGAAATTTGGGCTTTCAGCCACTTGTGGCAGTTGGGGCCTTGCAGACTTTCTTGAGCTGTTTATGGAGGGTGATTGTGTTTGTCTTTCTTGTTGGTTCAGAAAAAGCATGTTAGGTAGCAGGGGAGAGTCCAAGTGAAAGGAGATGTTCCTACTTAGATGTTGTGCCGCTTCTACCCTCCCAAGCATCAACCGCGAGGAGCTATGGAGAAAAAGCATCAATACAGGGAAGACATTGGGAGAAACCCCTGTGAAAAACCACTGGGGGACATAGGGGTTTTGAACTTTCCCGTATGTGCAGTCTAATGCCTAGAGTAGGAGGTGGCCGGTGTGGCTGTCGGGGATACGTGGGGAAGGAAACAGTGGAATGTTGCTCTTGCTTCTCCCCATTTGTGGCCCGGTGTACTGGTGTTCACCAAGGTGCCTCAAGCTATAAGGCTGAGGCCACCTATAAAACATAGGCAACAAACCTGGTTGGGGAGCAGAAGGAACACTGGTAAAGACTCATTAGGCTCAGGTAGGCATTTCCCCATCTTTCTTTCTCCAAGCCCCTCAGAGTGATGAGTTACGCTGGAATGAGTCGATCATCCTAAGGATGCTTCCCTACTGGGGGACCGAGGATGAAACCTGGACCGGAGGGAAGGTTGGGCCATGTGGGGAGAGATGAACTGTGACCTCCTGGCCCCTGAGACTCTCAGTTCAAGCTCATCCCACCTTGGTTCTAACTCTTGGAGTTCTGCAAGTCTGAGAAGCTCTAACGTTGTCTGTTCTCCATACTCATTGCCTGAAAAATTAACTAGCACCCTTGGAGGAATATGAGCTTCTCATACCAAAACTATAGCAGATGAGCCATATTTTCATCATTTGAAAAGAGCAAGAATCAGGGGAAGTCTTTAAACTAAGAAACGGAAGCTGAGGCCGTGACCTTAAAAAAGTATTGCCGTGAGAATGTGGAGATAAAATACCAGATAGGTTTGAAGGAGGTGAATCCCAAGATATATTTGCTAATGAAGAAAGAAAGATAAGAGGGAAGGAGAAAAGTCAAAGGGACCACCATATTTCTGTAGGTTTGGACAGCTGCGCAGTATCACTCATTGAACTAGCAAAAAAGAATGAAAACAAAAGATACGTCACTCTATCACTTACTAGCTTCAAGAAGAGGAAAATTCATTTAACTTTTCTCTACTCAGTTTTCTCCTCTGCCAAATGTATGGTAATAACCGCCTCGTTTAGTAAGACTGTTGTGTGAATTAAACTTGAAGTGTCCTGGACAAGTCAGAACACATGATCATTTCATATATCAAAAAAGTAATAAAAATCATCCTTGAAGAATCATTTCCTTTCATGTGTGAATGTGCTTCTTATCACATGTATAGTATTTGTGTGTGTGTGTGTATGTGTGTGTAGTATGTGTGTGTAAATTTATGAACTTTCTCTTTAGGTAGTTTAAATAATATTTCCTCTTATATGCCACTCCACATTTCTTTAATTAGCTCTACTTTTGAGTGGGCTTTTTTATTTTCTGTAGTTCAATTATTTTTCCTTCACTATTCTATTTTATCCAAACATTGAGATCTTTAAATTATTAAAGAAAAAACATTCTGTTAAATTTTATATTTATTTCACTGATATTATTTTATAGAACTACAAACATTATATTTATAGAATGCAGATTTATTTATTTTTTTAGGTTTATTTATTCATTTGATAGAGCGAGTGAGCACACAGAGGGAGAGGGAGAAGCAGACTGAGCAGGGAGCCTGATGTGAGCTGGATCTCAGGATGCTGGAATCATGACCTGGGCTGAAGGCAGATGCTTAACTGACTGAGCCACCCAGGTGCCCTAGAATGCAGACTGAAAAGAAAAAAAAAAATTAGTTTGCTCTAGGGATAAGCACTATTAATATTTTTGCATGGAGTCTTCTAGTTTGGGCTAGAAATATTCATCTTCATGATATTTCATTTTTCTCCTTCATATTTGTGGTATTTCTGTGCATTTATTCAGGGGTTCTTTAACACTCCCTTGATAGTTTGTAGATTTCTTTATGTCTTCCTCCATGTCTCTTGTTGATTTTTACCCTATATATTTTATTGCTTAACTGGTAGCTCTTACATATTTTTTATAATGACCTAGGAAATGTACTGATCCTTGTATTTTTATCTTATATCTAGATACCTTACGAGCTAAACATTTCTGTTAGAGTTGCCTTTTGTAGGCTTGTAATCAGGTGGTATGAAAACAATGCATCTTTTGTTTTACAGACTTCTCTTATTACATTTTCTTATTTGGTTTTCCCGTACTAATGTATTGATCCAGAAGTTCAAATCAATATTAAATAAGATAAAGCTTATTAAGTGTATTAATTAATTAACTTACCTATTTATTTTGCATCAGACTATAGAGAGTTTCAATATATTATTTTAGTTGGTATAGATGAAAATTTGTGCATAGACCTTTCTATGAAAACACATCCAATGGAATGCTTTATTCTCATTAAGCTATTCATAGGTATTAAACTAATAGTTTCGCCTGTATAGAAATACTCTTTAAGCATAGGATAAACAATCCCATTGCTTAATTGCAACGGATAATGTACTTAAAATTTTAATTTAATATTCATTAGTAAAATAAGCCTGGTTTAATTTTTTTATTAAAGTTCTATAACGTTAGATACCAGTTTTACTTTTATTTCACAGAATACCTTAAAAAGGCTCCATTTATTCCCCAAATTTCAAAGCAATTTGTGTAACAGGTGTATTAAGTCTGCTTTGTATTTTAAGTGAATTTACCAGTATATCGTCAGGATCCTTTTTAGTAAGATAGTTATTTTGTCAACTTATTCAGTCTTGTCTTTATCATTTCTCTTTTCTGTAACTCAGAAGAGTGTTGTCCATTCATTTAATAATCTTTTTTTGTTACGATTTTATTTATTTAAATTTGACAGAGAATGAGAGAGAGTGAGAGCAGGAACACAAGCAGGGGGAGTGGGAGAGGGAGAAGCAGGCTCCCTACCAAGCAGGGAGCCCGATGCAGGGCTTGATCCCAGGACCCTGGGATCATGACCTGAGCCAAAGGCAGATGCTTAACGACTGAGCCACCCAGGCGCCCCCAGTTATTTAATAATCTTATCATACAATTGAAGTTGACTTATCTCTCTTTTCTAAATATTTAAGTGGTTTTTTTTCCAATTGAGTACATTTACCAGGCCATGAAATGTATTCTCAGAATTTCAATGAATTTTACACATATATATTATTTATATATACTTATATATACATTACATGTAATATATATATATATATATATATACACACATACATATATATTTTTTTTTGTAAGAGAGGGAAAGAGAGCGTTCGGGGAAGGGGCAGAAGGAGAGGGAGAGGTATAATCCCAAATAGGCTCCATGCGCAATGCAGAGCCCAATGTGGTGGCTCAATCCCAGAACCCTGAGATCACAACCTGGGCCAAAATCAAGAGTCGGACGCTCAACGGACTGAGCCACCCAGGCACCCCGAATTTTACCAATATTTATTTAAAGATGAACAACATGGATTTGAACTGCATGGGTCCACTTACACATGGATTTTTTTCTTTTACAAATACTGTACAGTACTGTAAATGTATTTTCTTTCCCTTATGGTTTTCGTAGTAATGTTTTCTTTCCTCTAGCTTACTTTCTTGTAGAATACCGTATATAATATGTATAACATAAAAAAATACATGTTAATCAACTACTTACGTTATTGGTAAGGCTTCTGGTCAATAGTACACTATCAGTAGTTAAGTTTTTGGGGACCCAAAAGTTATATGGGGATTTTCAACTGCTTGTGGGCTTGGCACCTTCTGACCCATGTGTTGTTCAAGAGCCAACTGTTCTTATTAAAATTATTTGTTTTTCCCTTTTCTTAATGTACTTTTTAAAGCACCGACCTCATTTTTTGGTGTCATTTTAGTTAAATTAGGTGTAAAGCTTTTCTTTTTTTCTTTTCAATAGTAAAAGTACTTTACATCATGACTTTTTTTTGGAAGCTACCTGCAATTTTTTTTTTAAATAGGATGGGTCTGTGCCCCTGATTTCCTCCTTGACTCAATGTTGTTTGGCAGAGATTAAAAATATAGGAGAATATTGTTTGAAATTATATCTCAAAAGTTTATACCATTGTAATCTGAGATTATAATCTGAGATTGTGATCTATAAGCATAGAGGCCACATGTATACATCTACATGGCTAAATATGCAATTTTGGAATAAGTAAGGATTTTCATCATAGACAAATAAATAATCTTTTTTCTAATTATTTCATTAAAAAGGCAATTTATTAACTCAAAGAGACACAATTCACAATCTTTCTATGAAATTACTCTTGTTGCTCATATCCTTTATGTCTTTTATTTTACCAGTTGAATGTATTTGTGATAATTCATCTATTCTGTATTTAAAAAGTGATTTCATGGCATAGCCAAACATCAATCTACTGTTCATTTCAAATAAAACCTTGGTGACATAGTTAAATCTGAATATAATTTTATCACTATAAGCTGTCACCATTAATTTACTTAATATCTTAATTCTATTATATTAATATTGACAGGCTTATTTAATTTTATTCACATTTGAGTGGTCTGTTTTTTCACCATTTAAAAAATTTTTCTGTATTTTAGGGTTTGTTTTTTTTATACATGGCTCATAGTGGGGTTTTGTTTTAGTTTAATAAACTTTGTATCTGTTAAGATTCTATGTCTTTATCATGCCTGTCTTCTGAGTCAGTCAACACAAATGATAATAGAAGAATAGATGTAAAAAATAATTCTGGAACAAGAAACATACATTAATATGCACTTGTAGGTTGACATTCACTGGTAGGTTACATGTCAGAAAGCATGTGGACCAAGCACCTTTTCCAAAACATTGCTTGGAGCTTCCCCTCTTCACTGGGCTGAGTCAGATGAAACGTAATTAAAATAGAGAGAATCCATACAAAGAGTGAGGGACAATGTTTTATAGGGAAGTAAATTAGAATACCTCAGTACGGAATTGTTGCTATAAAGTTTTAGTTGATATAATTTTAGATTTGAAGATACAATATAAACTTTGTTTAAAAATGCATAATGAGATGCATTTACAAAATTAATTGCCCCGGGGCACCTGGGTGGCTCAGTCCTTAAGCATCTGCCTTCAGCTCAGGTCACGGTCCCAGGGTCCCGGGATCGAGTTCCGCATCAGGCCCCTTGCTTCGCCGGGAGCCTGCTTCTCCCTCTGCCTGTAGCTCCCCCTGCTTGTGCTCTCTCTCTCTCTGACAAATGAATATATAAAATCTTTAAAAAAAATTCCTTTGGTGTTTGGATATATGTACCATTATTCTTAATATGGCTCCTTATTAATGGTCTTTTTGATATAAGGAGATAAGGAACACAAACATTAACAATAAATGGCATAGGTTTATTTGGGTTGATTGTTAATTGTGTATTTGTTTAATATCGTAAATGAGGGTCATTGGAGTTTGAGAAAGAAATATTCAGTCCAAGACTTATGTCATCGTAAATTCTCAATTTTGGCTTAATGTATGGACAAGAGTCTACATATATGCATTTTTAATTTTCCTTCTCCTCTTAAACACTTTTCCATTTTATCTAAAGGATTCTTATAAAATGTTAATCTCAAAGGTCACGAGAAAAGTGTTATTGACTTATTTTGAAGATACTTTCATGACTTTCCTTTGTACTCTGAAAGATACACATTTCAATGTCACATTAAAGAAAATTAACTATTCAGCAATGTGTCTTGTAAAATTGCTTCTTTGAGGCTGTTGTTCTCAACACAGAAGTTGAACCTTGGCAGTTTTTTTCTAATATTCCATATCCTGTTTCACTTTTCCCAGTCACTTTAACACTTTTAGCCTTATTTTTTTCTTTACACCTAGGAAACAAAAGTTGTAACTGTTTTTACTTTTAAATTGGTATTGACTTGTTCTAAACAATTTGATATTTTCTCATAAAACACAAACATAAACATGCTCTTAATTCTAATCTCTTTAATTATTTTATTTAATTTAATTTTTAAAGATTTTTTTCTTTTTCAGTCTCTTTTATTGTTATGTTAATCACCATACATTACATCATTAGTTTTTGATGTAGTGTTCCATGATTCATTGTTTGTACATAACACCCAGTGCTCCACGCAGAATGTGCCCTCTTTAATACCCATCACCAGGCTAACCCATCCCCCCACCCACCTCCCCTCTAGAACCCTCAGTTCCGAGTCCATCCTCTCTCATGGTTTGTCTCCCCCTCTGATTTCCCCCCCTTCATTCTTCCCCTCCTGCTATCTTCCTTTTTTTTTTTTTAACATGTATTGCATTATTTCTTTCAGAGGTACAGATCTGTGATTCAACAGTCTTACATACTTCACAGCACTCACCATAGCACATACCCTCCCCAATGTCTATCACCCAGCCACCCCATCCCTCCCACCCCCCCACCACTCCAGCAACCCTCAGTTTGTTTCCTGAGATTAAGAATTCCTCATATCAGTGAGGTCATATGATACATGTTAAAGATTTTATTGTTAAGTAATCTCTACCCCTAGCGTGAGGCTCGAACTTACAACCCTGAGATCAAGAGTTGCAAGCTCTACCGACAGAGCCAGTCAGGCACCACAGTTCTAATCTCTTTAATGACTTAAAAACTGTATTTTCAAGAAAGACTACATACAGCTGCTTTGACTGGCATCCTATTTCCATGTACTCATGTGATGGCTCCGCCGGGCTGATTGGTTGACTTTGTCACAGGCTGGTGCGTGGATGGGTACAGTGTCCCCTGAATTCTAGCTGTTGTTCTTACTAACATCCCTGCTTTTCAGAAGGTCATGTGCAGTGCAATGAATGTACCCTAACAAACAAGAAAAGGAAAGACTGAATATTTTGAAAATATTGTTTAGTTTGAAAACATATGCAAATTTAATACTTTTAATAGATGAACCCTCACGTTTGCATGTGAATTGGCTGTTCCTGTAAAACCAATCAGGACGAGAAGTTTAATTCCAGACATGCATCAGCAATGGGCACAGAAATTGTTGATCATCATCAACTTTTATGACTACTAATACTCCCATCATTTTTCTTCTTTCTCATTAAAAGATAAAGCCATGATTAAATCAAAATAAGAGGAAAGAATTATCATAACATTAATATAAAGCCCTAAGTTATGTGTTTGTGGGAAAGAAGGCTGTGTTTGCTTCTGATAAAGTGTGTTCTACTCATTTATACAAAGATACTATTTTTGAGCCCATCATAATGGCAAAGAGTTTAATAATACTTTGTTGATGAGCAGGTAGGAAAATAAGCATACATGCATGGAGAACAGCAAATTGCTACAAGAGAGGGCAGTTTGTTCCTAAATTAGAAATGTACTTATCCTTGGAGCCAACCCTTCCATTTCTAAGATTTGACCTTACAGATACCCTAGAAAAATGGAAAAGTGATTTTTTTCAATAGAGATATTCATCTCTTCATTGAAATAATCAGAGATTAGAAACAAATGTCTATCAGCAGGAGAATTGTTAAATATATTATGGGACCCTCATACATGATATACTAATGTGCCCTAAAAATAGAACAAGGAAGAATTTTAAGGAAAAAAATGTGGAACATATGCTAAGGTACTTAATAATCAAAGAAAATGAAGATAAACAAAGATATATAATTATTTATATAAAAAATAAAAAGGCATTTGCTTGTATATGCATAGAATTATAATAAGAATATATCTCTAGGATTATTTATGCAAAACTAGAAATACTGCCGGCTTATGGGACAGAAAAATGGATAAGTGGAACCAAGATGTGAGGTAAATAACTTTTTGTGTACCCTTGGATTACTCTTCAAATATTAATGAAATTAATAAAATCGTGTGATAAGGCAAATATTTTGGAAGCCTGATATTTCTTTAAAAAAACAGTAAATCACATCAATCATAATTCAATTAAAATAAATTTAAAAAATTAAGAACAATTTAATACCGTAAACTCTGTATAATGTACATTTGTAACATTTTGGCCTCTCTAAGGATGTTAAGGAATATTGGAAATCATATTAACAGTAAGAATGGAATTAATTCACAGTTCTGTCTTAGAAAATATAGAAACCTAGCCTGACAAAGAGGCAGGAGTTTACTTAAATGTGGCATAATGTATGCCTATCCCCATACTCCCAAGATAGTGTCATCTTTCTAGCATCTCAACCAAGTATTGATACAGCCTGGGCTCAAACGTCTGAGGGATGTTGTAAGTCAGTGTCTCAGAGTATGCTCCACAAATTACCGGCATCAAAGTCACTTTCTGGAGTGTGTTAAAATAAATATTTTGGGACTCCCCTCCCTACACTTGTTGAGTCAGTGAGCCTAAGAGCCTACACCTGCATTTTACAAAAATCCCAAAGTTATTTTTATTTTATTTTTTTAAAGATTTTATTTATTTTTTCATGAGAGAGAGAGAGAGAGGCAGAGGCAGAGGGAGAAGCAGGCTCGCTGCAGAGCAGGGAGCCAGGTGCGGGACTTGATCCCAGGACCCCGGAATCCTGACCTGAGTTGAAGACAGACACTTAACTGAGTGAGCCACCCAAAGTTATTTTTAAACCAAAGTTCTAAAGGCCACGGAATAGAGGAGAAAATATCAGAAATATTTATGAACTGCCTAGCACATGGCAATGTTTACAAACCTGCATGGGCAGTTACTCCTCTAGCCACACAGCAAAGTGAGCATTAGAACCTCCTTTGAGAAGACAGGAAAACTGAGTCTTAACATCTTAGTCAGTTGCCACAGGTGATAGAGCTCTAGTGAGTGCTGATCAGCATATGACTCACAAATTTGTGCTTTTTCCATGCTGCAGGAAAGACAAATAGCTATTAGCATGGTTTTGAAGAGTCAAACCCTCAATAAACTTTGCTTCATGGCGGAAGGGCCTGCTTTACCAGCCTTTCACCACCTATGACTCACTGGAGATAAAAAAAATTTTGTCGAACAAGAGATTCTCATTTCCTTATGCATTGCTCTAATTCATCCCTCAGAGAACATTCCACTTAGATTAAATTACATAATCAACAAATATCCCACATACACTTTCATTGACCAGCTAGTTATTTTTAGTAGGGAGAAAAATACAAACACTGGTATGTTCTTTTTATATTGCAGGAGACAAATGAAGGTAACTGATGAACATGCAAACTAATATTCTGAATTATTTAAAATGCAGGTGGCTATTGAAACTCAAAATTACAGACCAGGTCCAATAGTTTTATGCACGTACACACATCACACACCCATATATAAAACGGGTTCAGAAAAGTTTCCGTTAGGTACTAGGTCAATAGTAGATCTTAGGGAGATGAAAACGTATTTACAATGTGACTTTCTGAAGTCCCTGGCTTTCAAAAGTAGCAGTAATTCTCAGTTGTCAAAGGGATATCTGTCCCTAGTTCTGTCTGGCAGGTACATTGGAGGTGCTACCTGGGTCATTGAATGTCATTTGTCTGTCCAGGTGTAGATATGGGTTTGAATCTCCAATCAGCTGTTCACTGAAGCAAGCCGCTTCACCACACTGATGTTCGGTTTCTTTTCTATAAAATAGGGATTGTATATGATACCTACTTCACTGTGTTATTATGGGGATAAAGCAAGAATATTTATTAAACTCTGTATTTTCCCTCCCCCACTAATAGAGGTTAGTTCCTGGCTCTTACTGACCACCTTTCAAAAGGCCATCTAGGAGATTTTACCTCAACTTCCTTTGACATTTCCCTATGTCTCTATTTGGGTAAAGTGTCTTAGGGGAAGCTCATATTTGAGTTGCTTTCAGTTTTTAAGCCTTTTTCATTATAGTTGATCAAAATTCCCCAGCATGAGATTTATGGAAAAAGATATTCTCAAAGTGGCAGTTTAAATGAATTCCTGAATTTAAATGAAGTAGAATTATATTCCTCACAAGTCATTTTACTGACAGTGCTTTTTAAGAAGGGAGCCATAGGAACCCTCCTACACTGCTGGTGGGAATGCAAGCTGGTGCAACCACTCTGGAAAACAGTATGGAGGTTCCTCAAAAAGTTGAAAATAGAGCTGCCATATGATCCAGCAATTGCACTACTGGGTATTTACCCCAAAGATACAAATGTAGGGATCTGAAGGGCTACGTGCACCCTGATGTTTATAGCAGCAATGTCCACAATAGCCAAACTGTGGAAAGAGCCAAGATGTCCATCGACAGATGAATGGATAAAGAAGATGTGGTGTATATATATATACAATGGAATATCATGTAGCCATTAAAAGGAATGAGATCTTGCCATTTGCAACAATGTGGATGGGACTGGAGGGTGTTATGCTGAGTGAAATAAGTCAACCAGAGAAATACATGTAGCATATGACCTCACTGATATGAGGAATTCTTAATCTCAGGAAACAAACTGAGGGTTGCTGGAGTGGCAGGGGGAGGGATGGGGTGGCTGGGTGATAGACATTGGGGAGGGTATGTGCTATGGTGAGCGCTGTGAATTGTGCAAGACTGTTGAATCACAGATCTGTACTTCTGAAACAAATAATACAATATATGTTAAGGAAAAAAAGAGGAAGATAGCAGGAGGGGAAGAATGAAGGGGGGAAATCGGAGGGGGAGACGAACCATGAGTGACGATGGACTCTGAAAAACAAACTGAGGGTTCTAGAGGGGAGGGGGGTGGGGGGATGGGTTAGCCTAGTGATGGGTATTAAAGAGGGCACGTTCTGCGTGGAGCATGGGGTGTTATACAGAAACAATGAATCATGGAACACTACATCAAAAGTTAATGATGTAATGTATGATGATTAACATAACAATAAAAATTAAAAAAAAAGAAGGGAGCCATATTTCTGATTTGCCGAAGACAATCCCAGTGTACACCTTTGCACCTACATAATTCTTAATAGTGTCCTTTTCACCCTCAAAAGTATACAATTTGGACACAATGTATGAGCCATCTTATCAGAGAAGTGATTTCTCAATGACCTAGAGTTGAGCTTTAGTGTCACGAGCTCAGGGAAAAGAAAGGTAACTCCCTAGGAGACAGAGAGATAACTTGGTGCATTTCTCTGCAGGGAAGGACCAGTTAAGGGCCTAATTTTGCATTTAGGTTTGTAGCTGGGCAAAACAGAGAGTTTAATCAGGAACACGAGAGCCCAGGGGCAGAAGGGACGAACACTGGGTGTGCATGTGGGTACTCTGGTGGCAGGGAGACTGCTCTGCCTTGGCTGAGGCTGTGGGATTCTGTTCTGAGGACGGTGGACTGCGGACAAGAGTAAAGAAGAGATAGA
Organism: Eumetopias jubatus; assembly: GCF_037043125.1. Lineage (NCBI taxonomy): Eukaryota > Metazoa > Chordata > Mammalia > Carnivora > Otariidae > Eumetopias > Eumetopias jubatus. The sequence goes on along the minus strand of NW_028274823.1, from coordinate 47,444,596 downwards.
TGTGGGGGTGGGGGCTGGCTTCTGGGTTACAAATGCAGTTTTGGGGAAGCACACTATTGAATGCTGTATGTGTAATTACTAAAAAAAAAAAAAAAGGTCATTTTTGTTAGTTTTCAGGAATGGTAACAAATATTTTAATATTTTCCCTCCAAAAGACATGTTGCCATATTGAATGAAGTCTAACCATGTACATATGACGACATTGCTACCGGAAGCTGACTTGACATGTCTATTTACTAAATGCTTCAAAGTGTGCTCTAAGTTGCCTTGGGTATGAGCTAGAATTCGTGAGGCTTCTCCTAAAGTCTTCTCTGAGAAGGAATATACTGCTACTTATGTCATTCTATCAGGAAGTAGGAGCCAGAACACAAAAGAATGCAAAATGAGTGGACAGGGTTAAATGGAACCTGGAACGATCTTTGAAAGTAAATAATAACATGTCCCTGAAGAATCAACAGGATGGCAGCTCTGTTGTAGACCGTATTTCATATCCTCTCTTATAGCTTGGTAAGGGTATGTGATCAAATTAGAGCCAATGGGGCATCGGTGGGGTGATAGGTATACTTTTGAGGCACCTTCCGTATAAAAGAAAAGCCTCTTGCCTTAGAATCTCTTTGTTTTTTCCCTTCCTATATTTTGGACACAGAAACGACCATAACCCATCTTCCAAGCATGCAGATGAGAACAGTGACCAAGAGGGTGTTGACTTGGAACAAAATTGGGTCCATTCATCAACCCAGGTCATACATCCAAGGATTGTAACGTACAAAAGAATTAAACTTTTATCTTTTTAAAAATCACTCTCTTTGGGGGCCTCTTTATTATAGCAGCTAAAATTAACCTTACCTAATGCATACTATATCTTGGTGCCTACAAGTCTTCTGCAAAAGCAACCACAAAATCTTCAGGTTGTTGCTCTTTAAATTCTGATCCAGTTTGCTTCCTTTCTTTTTCTCCGTTGTAAGAGTTCTCATCAGTAGTACTGCCAAAGTTGAGCTCTTTTTCAAGTGCATGTAAAAAATGAAACTAGGTAGGAAAAGCATTAGAATTGCCCCATGTGAATTCCACTCACATTTCTAAGCCAATACGTTTAAAAGATGAAATGAAAATATCCCATCTACTGTTATCACACTCTGCTGTCTTCACCAATGTGAACTGAGAATAAGAGATGGCAGCTTTTCAATGTATTGCCTAGATTCCTCTGGCTTCTGGTGCTCCCGTCATTTCTATTTCCTACCACGCTTCTGTGATAAAGCAAGAAATAATATTCTGAAATGCCACTAGTACTCAATATAGGATATGCTGTCCTCTGCAATTAGCATATTTTTCTGATAGCCCAAGTGTTTAGAATACAGTGATTTATGGGTCCAGTAAATATATAGCCAGTTGCCAGGATATAAGAAGGATATGTAGGAAGTTGACTTTGTGTACTAATAAATGCCAACAGGTACACTTGGTTAAGGAAATTATGTATGGAGGATTCCGGTTATAAATTTCTGTTGCTTTTTCTGAGCTGAATTGCTTATGTGTCTATATCAATTGCTAAGCAGAAAATAGGCTAAGGGCATTAAAACTTTAGTTAACTCTGCTTCCTCAGGTCTATATAATTTTAAACTTATTTAGGACAATAGCCCATTTGTTTTATAAATCACAGTGTTCATTGCATTATCTTTCAACCTGAAAGCACTAAATCACTTTATATTACTGAGCCCTGGAAGAATGCAACATTATAGCTTGGCTGGCAGAGCATGCATCAGTGTGATATTGATCTAACCAGGAAAAAGAAGAGCCGCACTGAACGGACTCCGCACTGGAAGGGGTGTTATCTGAAGGCTGCAGTGTTTGTTCAGATCACATATTGCTTGGGGTTAGTTCATATTTCTTTGTTTTGCAGGCTTTGTATGATTTTAGTGACAGTTATGGCCATTTCTTTAATCTGCAGGATTAAGAAGGTTGTTTGTTGAGGAATGTCTGAAGGTAATTCTTTGACATCCAGAGGAGCTCATTTTTCTGCAAGGAATGGGTTCAAATGAGATTGTTGGTAAAATGCTGTCCCTCCTTCAGTTGAGTTTATCTGCAGTTCCAAACCTGTTTCGTGGAACTCCACTGGACTCCTTTCCTGATTCAGAGTAGCAATACCAAGAGCAAAGACATTGCTATCGGGAAGTAGCAAAGGCATATTGTGCCAGGAGGCAGGAGTCTTGATCAGATTATGCTGAGACTGGGATACCTTGTGACTTTGTCATCTCACATTCCAAGACCCTGAAGAAATGACATCATCTAATGTGCATGGGATCCAGGAAGGAGCCTACAGGAGGGAATCAGAATCCTATATACAGTTGGCATTCAGCCTGTTCCATCATGACTGACTGGCATTGACTGATTGACAGAAAGGAAAGGGGAGCGTCCTGGAAAGGGTGTAAAGGAAGTCATTGCAAGAAGGGAAATGGGATGCCAAAGTGGGAAAAAATGTATACATTGTGCACCTGAAACTCACACAATGTTAAATGTCAATTATATCTCAGTAACCGGTGGGAGGGGAAAATAACTTGTAGGGGAGGGAGGAAGGTGTCTGTCCTGCTGAGGACTGGAGGACTATGATTGAACCTGTCTTCATCTGATCCCTGAAGAAAGCGTATGTTACCTGGAAGGAAAAGTCTGAAGGACTGTATTGCAGGAACGTAAGCAAGTCAGCTGTTAGACTTCCACTCCTACTGCCCAGGATAGGTTGAGAGGAGACACGGACATGTGGCAACTGGCCCCCTGCTCCTGGTGTAGATGTGGGAGCCTGGACTGTTCTCCTAAATGCTTATTAAAGGAATAAAATTAGTCAAAACACTAACCTCCCTGCTCGGGATCCAGGTAAACTGTGCATCGGTATTGCCAACTCCATAATAGCTTATGTTTGGAATTGGTTTTTCTTGTTTGCAGGGGGTGTTTTGTGCGGTTTTAAATTCTTGGTGACCTCAGATCGCACAAATTCTGAGATCTGTGATTCTGCCTGATTCATGTGTGTGCCAAATGATGACTAGTCACCCCCATCCCTACCTTTATCCTATGTCTAAATGTTACCCACACCCCTACACACGAATCCTGTTACAATGTGGAAATGGTGCATTGCTATTCAGAGGTTGTCTGGTCTCCAGTCACTGTTTTGAACCTGTTCTCCTCCATGACACCATGCTATTTTTGTCGTGTGCTGGCTGATATCACCTCTGCAGACACAGAAAGCCAGCAGGAAGCCCAAACACAGCGTTTCCTTTTGGGCTGAGAGTGAGGGGGCTTCTTCTTCCTCTCTCATGTCACACCCTGCTTGGCATGCTCTCAATCCTCCAAGGAACAGATGTGAGAGCATATTTACAAAGCAGGCCCGCAGTGTGCCCCTCCTCCTCCACAGGCAGGCTGCTGAAGCAAAGCAAAGCCCCCTCATGCGTTAGATTGGACAGACAGTGGGAGCACACAAGAGGAGCAAATTGGGATGCAACCTCCCTGTGGGCCTGATTCCCATTGAGGGGGTTAGCCATCCATAGTCTGGGATGGTGAGCAACTCCTGGAGTGGGCCACTCTCTCCATCCCTCCTGTCTCCTGTGCTATGGTTTGTCAAACACGACTGTGTGTACAGAGCTAGGGAGAAGCAACAGAGCTTCTGAACTGACACTTGGCTATAAATCCCAGCCAAACTTCTTTTTATTTAATTATCACACCAACAATATTTTATTAGAACCTTTAGAGAAACATAGAGGAGTTCTATTTTTGGAATTGAAGAGGTCAGACCATTTATTGCAAAGTAACTTTAGTCGGTGTGCTTGGTCAGAACTGATGCGCTATTTTTGATTCATCAGTAACCTCCAGAGTGGTAGGTGAAGAGCTGAGGTCTCTTTTCCCCCATCCTACCGCTGCCAGGTGTGATGTTACAATAGAAATAAATCTTAGCATAAACTCCCCCATGCTGCAGTCAAGTGAATTATTTGTCCCAGCTATGGGTTGTAGTGTTATAGGTACAACCCTGCCATGGTTTCATTGTGGATGGAATACTTTCTAACCTCTTGACTTTGGGTTCAGATGCATGCCTTGCCTTGCTCAATGGGATGTTTGCAGGTAAATGGAAGCAGAGACTTGAAATGGGCTCACAAGTTTGGGATTGCTTTCTTGGCTTCTGTCAGTGATGAGAGGAAAACATACTCCAGGTAGCTGCTGCCCCTTCAGCAGCATGAGACACCAAACTGAGACCCAGGAAGCACAGGATCCGCTGACACCCAAATGGTTGTATTTTTTGTTGAAATCTTGTCAGAGGTAGTTGAACAGAGCTTGTCTCCTTCTAGTCCTAGAACGTATCTAGTCATAGAACGTACAATATGAAATGAATGACTTTTCTGTGCCTTGGCAAATTGTCATCCTCCTTTCTAGTTTGGATGAGCTTCCAACATTTTATCCTTTGAGTTTTCAGTGGTGCAAAATATCCCTAAGAGTTCTCTTCATGTGAAGATTTTTTTGCTCACTTCCTCTGGGACATTTTCATCATTTTCGTCACTGACTTTTTCCATACTTATGTCAATAAGTTTACCCTCACTCAAGTTCCTCTAGCTGTGTAACAGTCTCTGTGATGGTAGAAGTGTCAGCTATTGCCCCTTTCACCTTATTTTCAATTTGAATTTCCAGTTTTATTACTTTTGTTTCTGTCCTGTTATGGGTTCATCTTTATTAACCAATTACCTTTTTTGATTGTCCATTTTTTAAAAAATGCTACATGGGTTTATCACTGGAAGACAAGGAGGTGACCCAGCTATACACTTTGCTCTCTGTTCATAAATTGACATATGTGCAGTGACCGATCAGTGGCAGACTTTGGGAGAAAGTGACATGATTCATCATTGATCATGATGTGTTATGTGTTATTTGCAGTGATTTGTGGACTGAAGAGCTAGCAGGGAAATTTGTAGTTTATGCAATTACTCATAATTAATGTACAGAGGTAATTGAAATTTGACCTGTGTTGTTGGAAGACTGGGGTTATGTCACTACATTGTGGTGACTGAAATCTGTACCTATTGGAACTGTGCCAAAGAGGATTGACCCTGTGCATGTGTGCCCTTGAACCATGGCTATCTAAAGCTTCTTTGTTCCTGAGACTTAACAGGGATGTTGCTTAGGTCATACACTTTATAGATATGAGGAATAGTCACTGGAATTTGCTGTTCATCTCTCAAAATCTAGACCCCTTGCTTGCCAAGTTACAGACCCTCAAACTTTTCTTATTCTGTTCTGCAAGTCCCTAAAGATAGAGGAGCATTGCCTCTCAGGTCATGTCTGTGCCCTCTCACTGAGCCTGTCATCTCTCTACTGGATTGCTTTAGCTTTACTAGGTGTCCCTCTTGGTTGTTGTCAGATGGTTGTTCGCTCATCCTGGGAGGTGATGACCTGTTTTTGCCTCCTTAATTCATGGAGTTTGTCGATTCTCTCCCTGTCAATGTCTAGGTTCCTACAGCTATTGTCTTCATAGCCTGAATGTTTTAATGCTGTTTAATCTGGTTTTACACATCTCATGCCAGGTTCAGAATGCTCACTGGAAAGAAAAAGGTCCTCCCAATTTATGTGGATAATAGAATGTAGATCTTGAAGTTGCATCGGCATTTAGAGTACAAAAAGTATTCATCAAAAAACAAAATCCTCTTGTAATGAAGGGAAATATTTGCATTTCATAGAGAGCACACGGTCCCAAAGTCTTTCTTTGTCTAAGCGAGAAATAAAATTGAACACAGTGAGCCAATTAGAAAGAAACATCCTGAATATGTATTGTCCTGATGATATTCTCTCATGACAGTTTCTGCTTATCCTGTTCAGTATCTCTCAGATGTTTGTTATTCAGCGTCAAAGCAAAAGCCACTGGTCAGCTCGTAAATGCCATGGTTTCAAAGTGCCTGTCGAAAAATGAAGTTGTTACCTTATTTTTACAAGGACGCTTTATAATGCAAAAGGGCAAAATACCACACTCTCCCAGGAAATATGTGGTAAGGAGAATAAACCAAGATTTTTCTTCTTAAGATCGCTAACATCCTCTTCACAAAGAAAAAGTGGCTCATGTCGCCTCCACACTACCTTTCAGACATTTAATGAGAGCCATGTTATCCCAGAGAGTAAAAGGCAAATACCAGCTGCCTCCTGATAGAGGGGCAATGAAAGGCCAAGGAAGGCCTCCTGCTGCCAGCTTTGGAAGAAGCCGCTATTATTCTCACCTGCAAAGGGCAGTCTGTCTTCAGGCACTTACCATCGAGGTAAGAGAAGAGCCCAGGTCTGCCTGTCAGTCACGAGGCTAGGGTTCCGCCTGAAACTCCCCTCTGGGCAATGACAGATAATCTATGCGATAGGTCAGGTGCCCTGGGAAAGCAAAAACCCAGGGCTGGCGCTGCACTTAGGGCTGGCTGGGGTGGCCCTTGGGCCATGAGACCAACAGAACCAAGTGAGGTAGGAAAGCCAAGCTCAGACCCAGCAGCAGCATCCCTGGGAAAGAGCTAAGCAAGGGGAGAGACTCAAACATGAGCCAGTGGGAGACCACAGGAGGTACCAGGAGGAGAGTGGTTTTGGAATGAGAAGAGAGGATTAAAATCTAGAGAAGGTCCCTGAAAAGCCAGGGCCTGTTTTCAGTCCCTTTGACCAGGTGACCGTGGCCTTTCCTGAGTTCTCAAAGGAGTTGGAGAGGGGGCTAAGGTAATCTAAATAAGTGAGCCCAAATCAAACAACGTTGGCCCCCATTGGGATCTGCTCATAATTTTGGCTTCTATTTTGTGGCAACTGTGAATTCAGTAGGACATTGACAAGCACTTTTTAAAGAAGTCAAAGTTAGGCATACAAAGTGATAAAACCATTATTTTATGTCTTCTAAAAGAAGCAGGAAATACGCATTTTAACTGCAAAACCAAGGAGAGCGGAGCTTGAGTAAATGAAATAGAGAAGCAAAGGAGGCCAAAGGGGATACCAGTGGGCCCTGCTGGTGATCACTTTGCTCTCTGGGCCTGTCACAGTGCCCTGGAAATAAGCCAGGAGGAGTTGGAATCCGCTTGAGCTGATTTTTCTCACCTGCCTAAAGTGTTCCTCTCGCTGCAAGTTTCTCACCTGCCCCTTAGGTTCGGAAAGAGGCAGGACATACTGATTCGGGGCAGCATGTGTACAGGATGTAATGCAAGACTGCCATTGTAATATGCTTAAAACAACCACTGCTATGATTTCTGAGATTGTGACAAGCGGTAGTTAATTTTGACATTTGCTTCCTGTTTGTGGATCCCATTTATTCTTAGCACAGTCTATTCACCTTACTATCTGGGATACATGGCCTTTTTGTCTTTAGTTAAATGAGAAGCATGGTCCTTAAAAAATATATTTAATTGAAAAAATACATTCACCTAATAAGTAAGCAATAAAAATTAAAAGCCAGAACCACCATGGCTGTGTTGAGTAGCAGGATAATCTTTTCTTTCTCTCTCTCTCTTTTTCTGAACATACCAAATAGAGTAGATTTATACTAATTCAAATCCAGGGTATATGTAAATAAATAACAATCATAATGCAAAATGCTTTTCTTAAGACATTAAAGGAAAATTTAGCTATTGTGAAACTCAACAACAGAATTTTTTTTAATTTCCCATGTTATGCATATCAGTGAGCAAGGAACTGAGACTGGGGATTTATAGATGCTAAAGCAACATCAATGAAAAGTCCTCATATTTTGCTGTGTGCACACAGACATTTGTTAATTGCTTCCTCTGTTTACTTTAGTATTTGGAACTTTATAGGACTGCCTGCAGAGATAGGATTATGGAGACATCTAAAACACCACAGCGTATATCTGTGCCTCTCAGTGAATGCCTTCCCCCTGAAAGTCCCTGACGATGTGCAGAGTCTTCCAACTGATGTCTGACCTGAAGGGGGGAGAATTAGGAAGGATAATGAATATCATGTACTACATTGATAGTTTACAAATATTAAGTGATTTAATCCTCAGGAAAGAGAAAACGCTACATAGGTAACATATATAATTATCCTGGCTTTAGAGATGCGGCTCAGAGAATTTAAGTGATAAAATCATCTAATAATAATAAAGAGCCCTGTCAGTAAGGTTAATGATAAAAACTTAAATCATTACCATTCATTCATCAGTCCCACGCTGCGTGTTAGGTACCATGCTGAGCATTTTACATACATGTGTGTAATCTTCCCAGCCTCCCTGGGATTTAGCTACTATTATTGAACTGTGAAGGTGAGGAAGTGGAAGGTTTCTGAGAACAGTGCTTCTCACAATTTAATTACTATCTTCGTACAAATCTCGGATGGATCTGGATAAAATGCAGCTTCTGATTTGCTAGGTCTGGGCGGGACCTGAGGTTCTGCCTTTCTAGCAAATTCCAGGTGAACTGATGCTGCTGGTCCACGGACCACAGAGTGGCAGGACCGAGAGGTTCAGTAACTTGGTCAAGTACATGAGGTTGATTCTCAATGGAGAAAAGATCAAACCGAGGTGTGTCTGGCTCCAAACTCCAAATACACATCTCAGCCTGTGCTGCCTCTTCCTCATGTCTAGCAGTTCTGGTGGGGGAAATGAGATGTGTGCAAGGGTGACTAGGAGACGAGTACTAATCGTGGTACACTCTCAGACAGGGACCGAGAAGGCTTCCTTAATTGCCCCCTCCACTAAGTGTTTTCTGGAGAGAGAAGAATGTCAATGAGCTATTTCAACTGGGTAATTAGGGTGATTCCGGGGAAGAGGGGACACCTAAGCTAGACTGAGAAGACTGAGGATCAAATATACATATAAATATATACATGTAAATATATGTGATTTATAATGTTATTATATATATTATATAATATGTCTATGTATCTCTATTATCCGTCCATATATATACATATACACACACATATGGCAGAGGGGATTGCATGCACATATTCCACGTCGTTCAAGACAGAATTGAGACAACCTGGTATTTTGATCGGGCTCTGGCTCTGTGGACCGCACAGTCTTTTCACTCCCCCTCTCTTAAAGAAGGGTCACCTGGATGGAGGAGGCTTTGACTGTCTTATTGATCTACTTTCAAGGTGTTCCTTTTCTTATTTCCAGGGGCCTCAGAGCTCTTGATCTTAGGGCAATAGGAGCCCTAAATCTAGTCAATTTCAAAGAGAATTTATTCGACTTGTTTGGTGTTCTACTTTCATTTTATTTGGATTAAGTTACCTTTTATATTTGCCTCTACGTAATTCAACCTGCTTTTTTCCAGGTTTATTAAGTTTTTCTTCTACGTTAAGTTTGGAAAAGCAGACATTAGATGCCATTTAAAGTTGTGGAAAACAAAACATGAGCGAGAAAGCCTAGAAGTTTGCAGAATAAAGTTCTATTTATTTATTGGCAAAATTAATATGCCACAAATTAAAAACTCATTTTATGTAGCTGATATTGAGGACCTGATATTGGAAACTGACTTAATTAATAAAATTAGGTTTTATGATAAAATCTCATTAAGTCATTATAATACATATTCATGTTGACAGTTTTTTGGAAATTATTAGAAATATTCTGATTATAGATATTTCACTTATAAATCCACCTTTTAAGTTATTATTAGGTGTCAGTATACTGCATATCTATTTCCAAAAAAATAGCAATTGAGAGGACATACATTAATTTAAGGATAAGCAGTTATAAAGGATGCTGGTGGATATTCTTCCCCAGTAGTTACTTTGATTAACCACAATATTTATTTATTTATTTATTTATTTATTTATTTATTTATTTAAGATTTTATTTATTTATTTATTCGAGAGAGAGAGCACACACATGAGAGAAAGCATGAGTAGGGTGCAGGGAGAAGGAGAAGCAGGCTTCCCGCCGAGCAGGGAGCCCAGTGCAGGACTCGATCCCAGGACCCTGGGATCATGACCTGAGCTGAAGGCAGACGCTTAACTGACTGAGCCACCGAGGCACCCTAACCACAATATTTAGCCAGAAATTTTCTGAAATTCAAGACGAAGAAAATAAAATGTGATGCAGGGCTTCACTGATCTGGTTATTTTAAGAAAGTCAACTTTTTTTTGGTGGGGGGAGGAAATATTTCTCCTTCTCTAACTGAACAGATGGTTTTTGTTTGTTTGCATATTTTGTTTGTTTTCAGTTATTGCTCAGACAGGCCCCTCGGCAGAACTGTCCCAACTTAATGCTCATAAACAGGCTAGATCTTATGATTTTGACAATTTAAGTGATATTTACAAGTGAGAAGCTTTTTTTGTTCATTTATTTCTCTCCCTAACTTTCAAGGCACTGCCAGTGAATGTAAAACCTCTGTCACCATCATTAACCTGAAGTTTATTGTATAGATCCTCCTCTACCTACAATTTAAAAGAAATCAATAAAACTTTCAGTCATTATTTGACATAACGGATAAAGTTCAAATATGTTATATTTGTGCACGCATGTGCACCCGCCAGTAATGATACACTGCATGAGTCATTACACTGAAAATTGATCACTGAGATCCTGTCATTTTTGCTTTTGCTTTTGACAGAAATGACAGTGGGACTGTATCTCAATAATTTAGTTTTTCACTATTTTTAAAAAAGATAGCTATCTCCACGTAAGTGTTGTCCATATCTATTGTTGTAACTTAAAGGAATCTATGTGACCTTTGACAGGAATAATTTTCCCAGCTTGAGAACAAGAATACATAATGCAACCACCGAAATAGCCTAACAAACCCTCTCATCTGAAACACATGAAAACATGAGGAGGCATTCATGTCAGGTAATTATTTTCAGAGCAGTTTCCATGGGACTTCATAAAACCATTGACTTAATAATGAAATATTGACCCTCTTTTCCCAGTGAAAACTCCATTCATTTGAACATCCTGTCACTCAAACCCTGTAAATGTTTTCATAGACATTTTTGGAGTAGACTCCAGATTGTCATCAGCAGCAGAAAGAACACACCCTTCCCCCCCACTCAGAAAAACTACCCTTTGGCCCACATTTTATGCCATTTACTTGTTTCCAAGATTCATTATTGGCAACAGCCCTTCCAGATACTCATTAGAATGAACAAGATTCCACTATAATTTATAGATTATATGTCACTCTTCCCCCTCAGCTGGAAAAGGGCACACATATTTCAAAATCACTTTTGAATCTTGAAATTTAAACATTTTTCCCCAATGACATCTATTTTAATGCACATGATTTAAAACATGAGCTTTTAATATAAAAAAGATAATTTGAAAAGAAGATAGCAATCTCTTAAGTTTTCATACAGCTCTTGCTCTTGGGGATACTTTTAGGACCTTATGGCACTTGAGAGGCTACAGAATTCTTTCTAAGGTCCTTGTTTTGCTTGTATAGAAATTGGAAGGGGGATGGCAGAAAAAAGCCATGCATTGTTCACAAGACCTGCATTCTAGTCTCGTTTTTATTTCATATCAACAGTGTGGCTTTGGACATATCATGCCAGCTCTCAAGGTCTTTGCTTTCTCATCTATGAAACGGGGATGATAACACCAACATCAACCTCAACATATAATTGGGATTTAAATGTTTACTAATACATGAGAAAATTACCTTTTAGGCCTTGAATTACTTATGGAATTTTGTGACTTCAGGTTCGCTGACCTAAGTTGAAGGATTTAACATTTACATGTAGGGAAGAATTCTATTAACTCCTAGGCTGAATGAATTCTTCCATTAATTCTTAAGGCTTCCATCTGATATTTGAGGGTTTTTTCTTTCTTGATATGTATCACACACGTAGAGAAAAGGCTTTCATACGTGGGCAGTCAGAGTACAGACAGGGAAGAAGAGTTGAGCCCTTCATATTTACAAAGACTCCTAAGGCTGTATAGCTCCCTCTTTCAAAAGAATGTCTTGGACCTTCATTGGACAACAAGGGTTTGTGTGGTGCTGTATAACAAAGCATTCAGTAAGAAGCCTCAGCTATTGGGAGTTGCTCAGGGCTTAATCCGTGCTGGACACTAGCAGGTCCTAACTTAACTTCACGTAATAACACAGTGCTATCACTATCTGATTTTATAGCCAGGGGATCTGAGGCATAGCCTTATCAAAGTCATATAGCTGAGTCCATAGAGAAGCTACAGTTCAGGTCTACATTGTCTTACCCCAGATCCTGTTATCTTAATTCCTGTATTGTGCTATTGTTGTTGGATGGATAGATGGATGGATGGATGAAGATTAAGCAGAGGTTAGCTTCCTTAAAGCTTTCTTGAGCTATGGGAAAATGTTTTGGAAATAGTTCTTCATTTTACATATTTAATAGGGAATTAGTAATTTTGAAGGTTAAGATGCCATTTCCCATAAGTGAAGTCTATTAATTTTATAGGTTCTGAGTTAACGTGATATAATAAGCATGATTGTAAGAGAAAGGACACCAATTTCTGCATTCCATACCATTGACAAGTCCGTGAGCTCCTTGAGATTCTAACAGGCTCCTCATTTTTCCATCCCTGTCAGCACAGAATGCAGGTTCTGGCACAGAGAGGCTGCTTAACAATGATTTGCTATGCATAAATGAATTAAATCTTTCAGTCATCCAGTAAATTTTAAGTCTCTGCTAAACTGACTTAGGAGCTGAATCAAGAGTGATAAGTGAAGGAGACATAATCTCTTGAAACCAAATGATGATGAAGCTCTCCAAAGGAGATAGTAATGGCATTGTGGTTGAAGACACAGGGGTACTAAGCAAAGTGGCAGGTCCTCAGAGAAGTGGTCAAAAGAAGCCCCTCTTGGCAACTAATACAATATGTGAAGGAGAAACCGGAAGGGTGGGAAGAGACTTGAAGCATCTGTGTGGACAGCAGGGGGAAGGGCATCCAAAGGAAAGCAGCTATTACAAAGACCCTATGCTGGGAGTGATTTGGCTCATTTGAGAACCCGAAGGATAGCCAAGGTGGCTGGAACACAGTGAGGGAGCATAGAATAGGAAGAGATAATGTTTTAAAGGTAGGGGAGAGTTGTTTGTTTTTGTTTTTGTTTTGGGAAACACCTTTCCTAGCTTTAATCTCAGCCTTATTGTTTAGAAGAATTACTAAGGCCGGGGCGCCTGGTTGGCTCAGTCGGTTAAGCGTCTGCCTTTGGCTCGGGTCATGATCCCAGGGTCCTGGGATCGAGCCCCACATCGGGCTCCCTGCTCGGTGGGGAGCCTGCTTCTCTCTCTGCCTCTGCCTGCCTGCCTGCCTACTTGTGCTCTCTCTCTCTCTCTGTCAAATAAATAAATAAAATCTTAAAAAAAAAAGAAGAAGAATTATTAAGGCCTTTTGCAAATAATTGGTCCCTGTAAGTTTAATTTATAAAATTATAAAAAATATAAAGAATATTATTGTCTCTGGTTTGGATAAATTTACCTGAGCTCATTTTTTCCAATTTTGCCCAACTATGAGCTCTGGAATATGGTACAGTAAAATAATTTATATTACTCTATTTCTGATAATACCAAGGTCAATATTGTCAAAATCCATGGAGCTAGGAGAGTGAGGTGATGACTCAAATAGCATTAGTCATTTTGGCCAATGTACCACATTGCTAAGGACATCTCTAAACAGGGAGAAATTAACCAGGGGGCTGGATGAATTAGATGCTAAACCTAGCTTGATTTTCTATTTCACAATTATATTGTTAAATCATATATTCCAAGTATTAAGGGCCTCAGAATAATAGAAGATGAGGACAAAAAAATCTTTCTGTTGCTCATGAGGAATGTCTGTGTCCTCTGACAAATGAATCAGTACAACAAAGAGGAAGCAATTCAGTAGCAACGATAATGATACAAGCCAGTGAAGTAGAAAGAGACTGGCCCAGGCAAGTTAAATGACATTGTCAGGGTCTCACTCTAAGTTCGTGGCAAAGCAAGTCCTCTGCAAATTGTGTCTTCACCTCATTAAGTAACTTGTGAATTCCATCTCAGATGCTCAGAGGTAATGCTCATAAAAGTGAGAATGACAGACTTTTAAAGGTTTCACACCTCTCTTGATGCATGGTGGGCTTGGAGTGCTGCAGTTACCCTGGGATACAGACAAAGCAGTTAATTGATTGCCCAATTTGGAGACAAAGAAGGTAAGACTTCGAGAGGCATAATAACTTGCCTAACATTATACACCCAGTAAGAGGGTGAAGTGCAATACTATATTCTGGCTTCTAAGGACTTTTTTCTTACAAATATCTTGAGTCCATAAAAATCGTCATTAATTATGTGAGCTTAGGAAATTGTTGACTTTGCAATTTGGGCTATTTTACATCGAGACTGGTACTGTGTTTTTCTAATCAAAGAATAAATTGAAATCTTTTCGCCTGTGACTTGTCTCTAGGATGTAATTAATTTTCATGGACATTTTGTTTCCAGAACTCAAATCCGAATGTTCTTCTTATCATCATTATTGTTATTATTTTTGCATCCAAGATATGTCTAGATCCTCCTTATTTCTTTTTCTTGTTCTGATGTCCCTGATGGCATTCTTTAAAGGTGCCCAGTCTCTTCTTCTTTTGACTCTATGTCAGTTTTTAGATGATCACTCCAAGGAATAGCTTGGATAGTGGTTGACATAGACATAAAAGGGAAATAGAAGTGAATAATTAAAATTGGAATCTCACAGGTATGAACTATACTTTTTAAAGTCTTAGCCTTTTCATCTCTAAGTGTCTTGAACAAGAATTGTCTTCTTAAAGTATGTGCACCGTGGGTAGGATGCAAAAGCAGTTCACTCTAATAGAAGGGCATGGGAGTGATGAAATTATTTTTCTAGTAGATGACCCTGAGTTTAAAGCCTGACTCTCTTACTTGCTAACTTGTGATTGGGTAAAAGTTAAATAACCTCTATGTGGCAGTTAACTCATCTGTAAAATGGGAACAATAATTAGAGAGCTTCATGATTGACTTGTGTCAACACTAGATACTGTAATTGCTATCTTGTATTTATAACTGTTATATACCGAGTGCTTACCGTCTGCTAGGCAATCTAAATGGAGCTGGGGATTCAATGGGGAATAAGAAATAACGTCCCTCTCCTCAGGAAGCTTATACAGTAGTAGGATGCACAAGTTAAAATTTTAAAAAAAGCAAAATAATAGTGAATCTTGAGTTGTTCTTGGAAGGAAACAATCAGGGTGCTATTACAGAGAACACAAAGCACAGGTAGTTAGAGAGAGTGGTTAGGGAAAGCTTACTGAGAGGATGTCGAGACAAATCCCTACAAGAGTACATGTCAGGAGATCAAACATTGCAGGCAAGGCTGTTCCAGCTTAGGGCATAGCTCACGCAAGAGCTTTGAGATATGACTAGAAGTTCATTTTCTCCCAGTCTCCATCTGAACTACAAGTATGATGTGCTATGTCTAGACACAGGTTCTGTATTTGTGGACATATAAGGCATGGGGTTTTTCCCATGATCATCAGTCCCTTCATCCACCAAAAAGTGCCTATCATGTATAATGGCAACAATTTACTCCTAACATTAGGATTTATTAAAAATAATTTTATTGAGGTATGACTGATATACAAGAACTGCACATATTTAATATGTACAATTTGATGAGTTTGGTAGAGGGGATTTAAGCCTGTAAACTCAGAAAGAATAAATAAAGTAATGGAATGTTTGTAAAACTTTAACTGCCCTTCCTCCAGTGGTGGAGAGACCTTCATTTTTTGGTCTGATAATTAATGAAAAATAAAATAGAGATGAACAAGAACCATTGCTCTGGGACAAGATGGTCTTTTTCTAAAAGCCTAATATTGAAGGCTATGCAAGTGTTATCTTTGTGTTCTAAAATTCAGATGGGTTTGCTTAGGACTGACATTTTCTTAAGGAGCTCATGGTTATAATTCAGCCCTCTTCAAGTGAATAATGGATGTGGCCTTGGCAGATAAGATCAGCTAGTTCATGAAATGGATCCATTTAGCACCAGAGGTGTCTTTTTACACAATGACAGGTAGTTAAATTTACAAAGTTATTACTATTACAAAGTTATAATTCATTTCTTGATGAAAGTTTCAGGAATATGTTGACTACTCTTAAGGATATAGACAAAAGGAAATTCAACATTTCACTGATTTACTCTTTTACTCATTAATTACTCTTCTGTGGTTTGGTTCAGTGGCATTTGCTAAATAAGCATCTATTCCAGGAGAGCTTTTGAAACAAATATTTAGGTAAGATACAATGATAGTAGCAATACAAGAGAGAAAAAGTCATGTGCTTAAGCATGGTACTGTATTTCAAGGAGGAAGATGTTATTTATTGCCAAGAGTTTATGGAAAACTTTAGACTGGAAAATCTGTAAGCTGATAAAGCTTGTGTCATACAGATAAGGTGAAGATACTTTTCCACACGTGGAACTTTGGAAATGGGAATAAGTGTCTACATATGACACCATAAAGACACATTTTTTACTTAGACTGGTATATGGTGTATCTGGAGGGAAATAATAGGAGATGGAAAAAGAAAGGTAGCACCATAACAGGGACAGTCCCTATAAGAGGGGACCTTGTATATCAAGAGGACAAGTTCAGGCAATTTTTAGAATTTAGTCTAGAAATTATGGAAGGTTTAGTGTCAGAAAGAAAATTTTCAGAGTAATAAGACTATCTACCAATTACTGCAATAATTAGGTCCAAAGTAAAGCATTTCCAAATTAGATATGTCCTTTTTATTTGCATTGAACCATACTTCATTAACTATATATCCAACACATGGCAGGCTAACAATCTATTTAATAGTGACATGTTAGCATACAGCAGTTGAAGGAAACCATTGCTGGTTTAGAAAATGCTTTTATTTACGTTTTCAAACATAGTTATAAATAATAAATTAGCACTACATTAAGAATACAGTAGATCAGGCTTTGACTGAGGAGGGTAACGAAAATGAGCCAGAACCTGGGTAAACAAAGGGCTGAGCTGGGTAGAAAAACAGTCTGAGCCGATTAGAATATAGTAGTCAACATTCTTTTGTGAACATTGTGTAATATAAAACATGTCCTTAGTTTGTGCTAGCTGCTGAGTAGTCTGGATGGGTCATATCAAAAGAAAATACAACCTTGTTCACTGTGTCCTTGTTTTAGTTACTACTGTTGCATAACACATTACTCCCAAACTGAGTGTATGAAACAACAACTTTTATTTTGCTCATGATTTTGTGGATCATGAACTCGGGAAGGGCCTGAGGGGGCAGTTCTCTCCTGGGATTCCTCATGCAGTTTCAGGCAGATATGATCTGGACTGCTGTTATCTCAAGTCTTGGTTGGGCTGAATATCCAAGAGGGCTTGCTCAGGTGGTTGGCAGTTGATGCTGGCTGTTGGCTGGCAGCTCGGCTGGTGTTGTCAACCAAAACACCTACACGTGGTCTCTTTAGTTTGGTAGTCTTAAAATAATCAGTCTTATATGGAGATTAGCTTCCCCCTGAGCAAGCATCCCAAGAGAACCAGGGGGAAGGGCCTGGATGGCTCTCTCTGACCAGACCTGGGAACTTACCCAGAATTAAGCCTTCCCTGCTCTGTTGTTGAAAGCAGTCACAACCCACCCAAACACAGGCAGAGGGAAAATAAAGCCCGATTCCTAATGAGAAGAGTGCTAAAGAATTTGTGGCCATTAAAAGATCTGCTGTGATCCTCATCTTTACCAAACATAAACTGATGATTTGCTGAGTAGATTTGGTTTAGATATTTGAAGTGAAAAGCAAACAATTAATTTATTTCCAGTAAAAGTTCTTTGAAATACAGATTTTCAATAGTTTCTTTGTATGTAGTGCTAACTAAAATCAGAAATATACCATATTTCATTGACTCAATGATACAATCAATTTTATGACACAATATTATTTTATATTTATGACACAATATTATTTTATTTATCACTAAGAGAGAAAACAGTCACACTCACCTGTTATGAAACTAATTCCATAGTGCTAGTGCATGCAAAATATTATTTTAGAATGGGTGAAACAATATTCTAACTTTCAGAAATATAGCCACGAACTCTTTTTCTTCTTATTGAGATATAATTCACTTACCACAAAGTTAACCCTTTGAAAGTATACAAAATATCGGTGGATTTAGTATGTTCATAAGATGCCACAACCATCAAAACTACCTAATTGCAAAACATTTTTGTCCCCCTCACCCAAAGAACCTCATACCCATCAGCAATCACTTTCCATTTCCCTCTTCTTAAAGCCCCTAGCAACCACTAGTCTATTTTCTGTTTGTACATTTGCCTTTCCTGAACATTCCACATAAATTGACTCATGTAATATGTAGCCTTTCCTGTCTGGCTTCTCTCACTTACAATAATGTTTCAAGGTTCACTCCTGTTGTATCATATATCTCTGTACTCTTGTGGTCTTTATTATCAATACTTCCATTAAGAAATGGTCCTCAATGTATACATTTAGAATGCAATAATGAAGAAGGGGATGTGCACATGTCCATATTGAGTAATTGCTCACAAAACTTGATTTAAGTGGAAAGACAAAAAGGAAATAACCTTTATAACGTGATGAGGCAACAGAAAGCTGGCATTTTGAGGGCTTTGGCAGTTTGGTTTACATGGTCAGAAAAGTTGCAGTATGCTTCAGAGACATGATTGGAAAGAAGAGGCATCAGGGGACACCTGCAGGCCTGGTGAGACCACTGAGCTGAGCGTTGTGGAAAGAAGTGAGCTCCGCCTTGCACACAGGAGGAAACAGATGGTCGAGATTTGGGAGTAGTCTCTGCTTAATCTGAAAGGCCAGTGATCAGATCAGCATGTGATATCCAGTATTTACAAGGGGAAAGGAAGGTAGAGGTGGGAGAGATGGAAAGAGAGCAGGGAAGTTGGAAAGAAGAAAAGGGGATGGAGGGAGAAATGATTTTATCAAATGAAATTTGTTTGACTCTTATCTTAGTTCAAAACAAGCTCTTCCTGGGAGGAAAGGAGGCTGAGGAAGCTGTGATCAAAAATGTATTAGTACAACTAGAATGAGCAGGACTTGAGTAACTTTGGACATGTCTCTGAACCTCTGTTGTCCTCAGACATCCAGGAAGGGGATTATCAACCACAAAGGTCCAGACCAACTGATATTTATTTGTTCCACTCTTTGATTGTTGGTTCCCTTAGAAAATTCCTCCCTAGTCTTAGACTGAGCATCCTTTATAAGGAAACTCTGGCATCTCTCTTAAGTTCTCAGCCACCAATCATTTCCTCTGAGTTTTGAGTGAATAACTGTTTGGGAATGAATCCTTCACTAAATTTTAAGATGTTCCAGGGCAAGAAAAAGGCTATTTCTCTTTGCATTTTGGGGTTGTGATCATTGTTTGGCTAGGTAGATATTTGGGTAATATGGATAGAGGGAATTAAAGGTAGGTCCTTGGACTATCAGAAATTCCATATTATAGGTTTTATGTCATAAAGACTTAAATTCTAGTGGGACAGTAATACAAAGGAAGTTAAATCTGTGTCATAAAGAAATAAATAGAGAAGTAAAATAGAGTTCACAGTTCGATATCCACATAATAGGGAGAAATATATTCTATTAATCAAAATGAAATCAGGAAGAGAAGTGAGTCCAGGGTATGGTTCCCTACAGTGGTACAGGAACCACCAGTGTGATTTTAGAGTTCATGTGAATGACCTTTTGTTTAGTTGAAATACAGTTGACATACAATGTTACATTCATTTCGGTGTACAACACAGTGACTCAACAACTGTATATGTTGTGCTTAAATGATCACTTTTAAAATGTTAATGGTTGTGTATTAATATGTTATAGGAAAAAAGAACACCTCAAATTTATGAATATGGTTATATTTCTTAGGACTAGACAAATAAAAATAGGGAGTTAACTTTAATTTCAACTTAAGGAAAGATACCATATTATTAATAAATAGATATGGCCAAAACCATAAAGAGAAGGCGTAAAACGTGGATATAACAACAATAAGGGTTCTCCAGAGAAACAGAACCAATACGGTGCGGTGTGCATGTGTAGAGAGAGAGATTTGTTTTATGGAATTAGTTCATACGATTGTGGGGGCTGGCATGACCAAAAACTATACAGCAATCCAGTAGGCTGGAAACTCAGGCAGGAGTTCTGTGTTACAGTCTTGAGATAGAATTCCTTCTTTTTGGGAAACCTTTTTTTTTTTTTTTTTTTTTGCTCTTAAGGCCTTCAACTGATTGGATTGAGGCCCACCCACATTATCAATGATTTAAGTCAACTACTGGTAAACATTAATAACATCAACAAAAGACCTTCACAGAAACATCCAGACTAGTGTTTGGTTGACCAAACAACTGGGCACTGTGGCCTAGGCAAACTGACAAAAAAAAATTAACTATCACAGTGGGAAACATTCATAGGAAGTTTTCATTTACAAGTGTTGATTTGCATGTAATGGTGGATCATAAGGTTGAGATGTTCAACAGAGTTTTAGAAATGAAAGTGACTCATAAGCAATCAATCTGCCTTCACATATTCACCCATTTTTATTCAGAAAATCACTTAGTCTGGAAATTTTCCTTCATACAGTTCCATGTCCTATTGTTAATGGAAGTAGTATTTCGAGGGCTTTCCACTTAGGTTCATTTTATAGAGCTCTGTTGCAGCATTTCATTGTAAACATCTACCATAAAGGTTTGCTAGTGATTACTCTTAATTCGTATTCAGATGAAAGCAAAGAGAAGGAAAAATACACGAGCAGGAGTCTTGTAATTATGCTACATAAAATTATTAGGCAATTTAGAAAATTGTTAGTAGGAAACTGCCCATCATGCATAAAAATAATTCTGATTTTGATGTACAGCATTAATGTAAGAATGATTGTAGGGAAACCACACTATTATTTTTCCCATAATTATCCAAGCACATTTGAATTTGCTTTAAAGAAAGTGATATATTTCTAAAGTTGAGTCTTTCCAGTGAAGAGAATACTTGTTTTGGCTCTATGACAAAGTTCATTTTCCAAGGCTTGCTGTGAACTGTCAAACTGTTAGAACAAGAAAGAATAATTAATTATGTCCTTTTTCCACCTTATATCAAAACTAAAAAATAAAAACAGTGAGATATTTTCCTGCAAACTGAAGTATATGTGTTGTAGGCATATTCAGGTAATTTGTGGGCTTATCTATTTTCTTCAATATAGAAATACTCTTAGCTAGTATTTTTGGTATATAGTTGTTTATACAGATAATTGTCAATACACTGATAAATGTGTTCTATTAAAAGATCATGAACATGTTACCTCTCAGTTCCTGTGTTAGATGGCTTCTTGCAAGGTTTTTTTTTTAGCTAGAGACAGTCAATATTTAATCAAGGCACATCTTTCAAGCATTCAAAGTATACTACATTGGCTGTTGAATGTGGTTAATTTGCATGAATCTATTACAAATCAATGTTCAGTAGTATTTTAAGAACTATTAAACATAGCTTTCAGGATAAAGTTCAAGCTCTTTAGGATGGCATAGCTAGTTGACCTATTTTGGAATGCTTGTCCTAACTTGAGCTCCCTCATAGGGAAATTAGCTCTGCCCTTTAACTCCTGTCTACACCTTATAATTCTGCACCCTCTAGCATACAAAGAGGATCAAGGAAGGATAGCACGACTAAACAAATTCCCTCTCACAATAGTTTGAACTGTGGGGCCAAGAAATTGTAGTCAAACTGTATAGGGTGCCAACCTCTAAGGGTTGGCAGACATGTCAGTTCATGTGTAAATATTAAAAGGTTGTCCAGAGAGTGGAGAGAGAGGAGAGAGATAAGGGCCATCTGGATCCCCAGAAAGTGGTCAGTTTCTTTGGGGCCCAAATGGTGAGACACCTCCTCTTTGCTTGACTTGGCAAGATGAAATTCATTGCTCTCAATGGGAAACATATAAAGCTCTTTATGTTTTAGTCTTGATCTGTCTTCTCAGCTTAATTTACCAATATCCCTTATACCCTGCCTCCAACATATCCTGATCTTCTCAGTGGTCCCTGAGTGAATTTTGTTTTCTCACAAGGCAATGTGGCATAGGCCACATTGCATAGGGCCATTGCATAGGGAAGGATGCCTTCAGTGCAAAAGGTGATATAGGAGAGTCAAACCTAAATTTACCTCCAGACCCTGTATTGGTAGGCTATATGATCTTATGTATATTACTTTCATCCTCAGATTTCTCATCTCTAAAATTGAGAAAATAGCACTCAACTTGGAGGGTTTTAAGGATAATCAAATGAGACATTATCCTCATAGCCCCCATAATGGTGCCCAACACTTTAATCATCAGTAGCTTCTAGTCCCATTTTTGCCTCTTTGAGGCAGATTCTAATTCATCTTTTAAGATCAGTTCAGTCATTCCCGCTAGTTATAAATATTTATATGCTTAGTTGCATCATAGTTATCTATTTACAGATTTCTCCAAAATTAAAATAGCAAATTTTTTCTGGTTCTCTGAAAATACAGGTAAAGGAGACTTACAAAACTGTAGTGCCCAGAGGCAGACCTAATCCAATCAGAGATGTGCCCATTAGGGATGCTTGAATTGAGAGCCAAGGATTGAGTAGTGACAGAGGAAGAAGAGAATTGTATTCCAGGCAAAATACATGGAAACACATTCCAGGGAAAACATGTGCGAAGAAAGAACATTGTGAAAATAAGTGTCTGAAAGGAAGTTCAGTGCAGCTGAGAAGAGGATGTTGACCTACGTAGAGGCAGGACGTTGTAGGGCACATTAAACAATGTTTGTTTCCCTCTAAAAAGGGTAATTGTACTGCTTACTGAGTACATCTTACGGGCCAGAATCTCTTTGAGGCCTTCAAATACATTAGCTTTTGCAATTGCCAATGGCCCTTTAAGGTGGATGCTATTATAATCTCAATTTTACAGAAGGGGCAACTGAAACACAGGCATATGAAGTAACTCCCATAATGTTTACTGGGAATTGTAGAAACTGGATGCAAACTCACACACGATCAGGCTCCAGTCTGGCTGCCCAGTAGAGAACTGTTTGGCAGGGGGCGAGAGGGGGCGCTGGTCGACCAGCTCGGCTGATAACTGCGCAAGTCCAAATGACCCATGATGGTAGTTTAGACTGGACGAGTGAGAGAGCATTATTTTCTGAAAGCAAATTTCAATTTAACCAGAACACCCTGAAGTGAAGCCTTTGAATTGGAAAGAAGGTTGTAAATTGCTATCAGAATTAGTCATTTTAGTGATTGAAATATTTCAGGGCCAAATATGCCATGCCGCACCTTTACAGGAGGAAGTATTCGAGAGAAATGACTGCCAGTTTCTACAGTGTATGAGTCTAAAATAGGGGCTCAAAGGGAAAGGCAACCCACCTTATCCCAGGTGAGACCTGATGGTGGTTATAAACAACCAAGTTTTGGGAGGATCTTTGAAACTTAATTAGCTCTTACGTGTAAACTGGCAAGATCAAATCACTCTCAGGGTATCTGAGAAGCTTTGTATTAATATGGAAAATCTGACTCTATATTTCAAAGATAGAGTGGACACAATAACAAAAAGGAACTAATTTATGCAAGTCAGAAGACACTGTAAGAATCTATGTTTGCAACATTCATTGGGAGCATTTGTGTTTTGCAGATGAATGTTCTTGGTGGAAGAAGTTATAATGTTGACAATATGCTTAATGCTTTTATTCCTATCTTTAATTTATGAAAAAAGCTCAACTTTAAAGACTAAAATGCAGTCAGATGTTTAAGCCTAACAAACTCTCCCCAGAGATTTACTGAGCTTCTTCTTCAGATGAAATGTAATCAGTGGTCTCTGAAAAACCAAACCAATTAATTTGTGCATTTTTATGGATATAATTAGGCAGCCAGACACACTGAACTTGATACTTTAGGGATAAGCTACAAGCATCACTGATGTTTACAAGAAAATACAGGTATTATGTCTTAAACTAGACTATTTTCCATTATTGGACTACCCTGACTTTAATGAGATAACCTGTTTTGAAAAAATGGAAACCCATTGATTTCCCATCATTATTTCAGAAAAGATCCATAATGTTGATTTTTTTTTCTAATTTTAAGGCAAACTGGGCCACCAAGAAATCAGAATGTCTGTGGATAATGGAAATCACATTTAAACATTTCAAAAACACCTAACTGCATTTTCAAATGTAGACCCTGGTTGGGTTTGGAATAATGCATTTCCTTTGATCACATGCCTAAAACACGAACTAAGAGCCCCAAAGCCACTCCTGTTTTTTAGATGCTGATATGGAGCCTCAGAAAAGCTAAATAATTTACTGCATTCATACTAGTTACTTAAGTTAATATTCTTTCAATTAGATAACCTAGTAACTTATTAGAAGTTATTAAAATTTAAAAAATTTTTTTCACCTGTACAGAAAGCCATCAGCATTTAATAGTTAATTTAACTGAGTATTTCTTTATTGTTCTTATATGTTCTTGAAGAAATATAATCCTTGGGCGCCTGGGTGGCTCAGTTGGTTAAGCAACTGCCTTCGGCTCAGGTCATGATCCTGGAGTCACGGGATCGAGTCCCATATCAGGCTCCCTGTCAGCGGGGAGTCTGCTTCTCCCTCTGACCCTCCCCCGTCTCATGTGCTCTCTCTCTCTCAAATAAATAAACAAATAAAATCTTTTAAAAAAAAAGAAATATAATCCTTATATATGTTCTTAAAGAAATATAATCTTTTATGGAAATAGGTACATTTTGAAATCTTATATTTTTATTTACATGTCACTTCTATGAAAGAAATACATGCTCATCAAATAAAAGGTAGAAATAGAGAATTTTTTAAAACAAAAAAAATGGCCACATGGTTCTAGAGCCCATCCAAACACAGTAATAGTGTCTTACTTAATAAACAAAGGAAGAAGTCTCCAAAGCCTCATTTTCTTTTCATATTTTTTCTTCCTTTCTAAGCAGATGCTTTACAAATCTGTTTCTCATCTCTACCTCTCTCCTGAACAACTCAACAGAGAACTTACCTGGCTGCTGTTGACTTATGCCTTAGTTTTGGTTTCTGACTTGATCTGTGCATTCGTTTTCCAAGCTGACTTGAGTCCTTTTTGCCACTGGGTCCTGGAATTGGAAGTAAGAATTCCTAGTGATCCTGTCTTGCTAAGTCTGTTGCACAATTTAAAACATTCAGTAATACCAGCTGTTCTTAGAAGAACAGAAGCCATAATTAGGGATGCAATGATTTCACACTAAACTGTAGTTATACAAGATGTAACTACAGTTTAGTGTTCATCAATTTTTATTTCATACTGTATTTATTTTCAAGGAACAAATGAAACAAGTGTATTGGATTTAAGATACACAGAGCTGAATTTATTTAATATGCACTTTTTCATTTCTGCTGTGAAAAAAATTGTTCCATCTTATGTAAACTCCCTATGAAAAATAATTTCTCCCCGATACTATAGTTTTGTCTGTTTGCTCAAATCCAAATGAAGCCAAATGGTACACACATCTTGGAAAACAGTTTGGCAGTTTATTAAAAAATTAAACATACAATTACCCTATAGCCTCACAAACCCCACTTCTAGGAAATTACTCTAAAGAAATGACATTTATGCTCATATATAAACCTGTATAATAATGTTTATGGCAGCCCAGGTGCCCCAAATTGGAAACAACTCAAATGTCCTATGAGAGGTAAATGGATATATACAATAGAATGCTATTTAGCAATAAAAAGGAACAAGCTTAATGATATATACATTCTGGATGAATCTAAGTGAGAGTAGCCATATTAAATACCTTGTGATTCCACTTATGACATTCTGAAAATGCAAGGGACAGATCAGAGATCGCTAGGGATTGGCAGTGGAGGAGGGTAAGGTTGTTAAAGGAGCAGCCTGAAGGAATTCTTTGTTGTGTTGAGATTGTTTTGTATCCTGTTTGTGATGGTGGCCACAAGGATATTTGCATGTGTTATACACCGAAAAACTGAGTACTACTATATTTAAAAAAAAAAAAAAGTCCAAGTTCTTAGTGAACAAATTTTCACTAGTTCTATCATATGCAAATAAAATAAATATATAACAACACCTGCAATTCTTATCTACTGTCCTCTCCCAAAGCTCTAAAACCTTGTGTAACATTATGCTTCATATTTCAGTCAAATGATGCTTTTGATTCTGGCATGACGCATATGAAGGACTTGGGGACCAAATTAAAGAAGGAGAAAATCAGTTCAGATGCTGTGTCAGGATAAGTCAACGTTATCATTATATAGAAGGGACCAGAGAAGGCTATGTGGCAACAATGACGTAAGCTTTATATGCCACAGAGAGGCTTATGGGACTGGCCTAAATGGTAAATTATTAAAGTCTTTGTACTTAGTTAAAAAAAAAAAGGACAATTATATAAGAAATCTGGATCACCCCCCAGCAGATATAGAACTGAGTTGTTGGATGCTGTCCACCTGTAAAAATTGGATTTCCCAAATGCTTTTATAGTGCTTATTCAGCTCTACTTGAGGTTTTATCATTCTTTTTTTTTTTTTTTTCTTTTCATGGCCAGAAGTGAGGATGGTATTAAGGGCAGTGCCGTGTCCTAGTTTTGTGTCTGCTTGATCCTGTAAATTAATGAGAACATGCCCATTCTATACCAGTCCCCAGCTACCCCTGCGTAATGTGTTGTGGCCTCAGCATGACTTTCAAACAGGACCTCCTTCTCCCTTTGGAGCATCTTTAAACTTTGCAGAAAAGAGCATGTAGCACTCTCCTGGAAACGGAGTTCCTTCTGAGTATGTCCTTTCCATTGCTGTCAGTTTGACTTCAAATATGTGCAAGGAAAACATTAAACCGTTCTACCAAGCAGTGCCTATATTGCTTGCCTGAGCACCACAAGGAATTTCAGCCACATTTGCTTTTGAGGATATAATGATTTAGAGGTTATGCATGATTTCTGGCCAAACAACAGTGCTGCAGAGGATCTTCATTGGCCTTGTCCTTTGTGCACCTGCAATTTCAATGTAACTTGTTTAAGCATTGTGGAAATGTTCATTCAATCAGCAAATGTTTATTTTTGCCTATCCTGAATCAGACATAACTTAAGATATTCAAAGATCCTTTATATGCGTGTTTTGGAAAAAGAGATAGGAAAAGATAAAGAAAAAAAATATTGATGTCAAGTATGTGTGATAAAAGCTGGGTTAGGCAAACTTAAACAGGATTCCTGCCAGGGTGAATTTGAGACCTTGTAATGTGCTCATTTGCACTATGACCTTGCAAGGCTGGACCCTAATGTGTGCTGGTTCTTAAATCTCTCTGACTGTAGAAGCCCCTCTCAGAGTTTCCCTGTTGTGTTTTTTGTTTTTGCTTTTTGCTAGTTGTTAGAACAATTTGGTGGTCCTAGTGTTCTGCCACTTTAGAAAATGCTTTTATGGATGATAGCAAAAAAAGATCATCTTTTGCATATTAAATATTTAGTATTGATTATTAATCAGTCATGCTGCATACCATCTTAGAGCCAAGGAAATTGCAAGCAGGGACCGAAGTGCTGTTTGCCAAGCTGCTGGTAACATACAGCCTTGTTTTTCTGAATTATTGTTTTCAAATTGGAATTTAGCTGTTCCAGTGGTAATCCCCAGAGTATGTCAGAATGGTACAGATACCAATTTGCTGTACTTTTTAGAAGAACTAGATGATTAAGTCAGCTTTGCTATGTGGTAAATTATTTTCTCTGCTTGGGTAAAATCTGTCAATTAAAAATGGCAGATTTGCAACTAGAATTTGGTGAGAATGGCCCATGCCCTGAAGAAGTATGTTCTCTGCCCTGACTAAACTGAGTATATGAATCATATAATTTATATATGGGTTTTTGGTAATTTGAAGAGGGACCTAATATGTAAATAGTTTTTTTTTTTTCTGTTATCCTAGCCCATGTATTTGAGCTGTATTTAGTGTTAGACACGTAGTAGGTGTTTTTTGATAAATGAATTAATTTTTAAATTCTAGGTGAAGACTCTGTGCACATCGATAGAATTGTGTTCAAAGAAAATAGATCACAATCACAGACTAAGAATCAATTTCTTTTTTTTTTTAAGATTTTATTTATTTATTTGACAGAGAGAGACACAGCAAGAGAGGGAACACAAGCAGGGGGAGTGGGAGAGGGAGGAGCAGGCCTCCCGCAGAGCAGGGAGCCCGATGTGGAGCTCGATCCCAGGACCCTGGGATCATGACCCAAGCCGAAGGCAGACGCTTAACGACTGAGCCACTGAGGCGCCCCATGAGAATCAATTTCTAGAAAGAGATGATGACTTAACATTTAATATTGTTTTTCTAAAGTGTAAAACAAATATATCAACTAAGTGTCCATGTAGCATTCTATTTAATCTAATATGATCATGAATTTATAGTGTCTTTAAAAAATGTCATTTTATTAATAAGCTCCCAGAATCCATCAGACAGTCTATAATCCAGTAGCATGTTATCTTAAATTATTACTATCGTTATCATTATTATTATTATTTTGAGAGTGGGAGAGAGAGAGAGCACACCTGTGTACATGAGCTGGGGAGGGCAGAGAGAGAGAGGGAGAAAGAGAATCTTAAGCAGGCTCCCCTCTCAGCGCAGAGCCCGACTGGGCTCAATCTCACTACCCTGACATCATGAGCTGAGCCAAAATCAAGAGTTGGACACTTAACTGACTGAGCCACCCAGGCATCCTGCTTAAATTATTTTTTAATACCCTTATAATTACATATAGAGGATGATTGCCAAAAGAGAACTGAGCTATATGTATTGCTATTGAAAGTGAATTTAAAGTATGTAATTGGTTGTATATTTATGTATTCTTGGTATCTTTGGCTCATCCTGGAAGATGTCAGAACTCTGACACATCATTTGACTGAGCTGAAACTTAGAGTGAACATTAAAATTTTCTTATTTTCACCAAAATGTCAGTTTTTCCTCTGAATCCTGTATGTGTGGAGAACCACAGACACACAGTGACTACTGTTCTCAAAGGTTCATAAAATCATGGTGGTGCTTATTTTTGTCTATCTTTCAAGGGCTTTAGTGAGATAAAATTCACATACCATAGAATTTATCCCTTTTAAAGTGGACAGTTTTGAGGTTTTCATTATATTCACAGAGTGGTACACAACCACTCACTACTCTCTAATTTCAGAATATTTTCATCTCCCCCACAAGAAACCTCCTATCTGTTAGCAGTCAGTCTGTATTCTCCCATCCCTTCACCCCCTGGCAACCACAATCTACCTTCTGTATGGATTTGCCTAATCTGGACATTTCATGGCAAGAGGAGCACACAATATATGGCCTTTTGTGTCTGGGTTCTTAAATTAACAATGTTTTCAAATTTCATTCATACTGTGGCATAGATCAATACTTCATTAGTTTTTATGAGTGAATATCAATTCATTGTATGGGTATACCAAATTTTATCTCTTCATCAGTTGATGGACATTTGGTCATGTACACTTTTTGGCTATAATGAATAATGCTTCTATGAACATTTGTGTACAAGTTTTTACATGGACATATATTTTCATTTCTTTGGGGCATATTCATTTGGAATTGCTGAGTCATATGGTCACTCGGTGTTTACCATTTTGAAGAAGTGCCGAACTGTTTTGTAAAGTAGCTGCATAATTTTACGAGTCCACCAGCAAAGTGTGAGAGGCTCAATTTATTCACATCCCCACCAACACTTGCTGCTGTCTGCCTGTTAAATATTAATCATCCTATTGGATGTAAAATGGTTTAGGTGTGCATTTCCTTAATGTTTGATGATGTTTAGCACATTTTCGTGTGCTTTTGGCCATTTTTATGTTTTCTTTGGAGGAATGTCTACTTAAATCCTTTACCCATTTTTAATTGCATTATTTGTGTTTTTATTGTTGATGTAAGAATTTTTTATGTATTCTGGGTGTTCAAGTCCTTTATCAAATATATAATTTCCAGTATTTCTCCCATTAGTGAGTTATCTTTTCAGTTTTTCAAATTATATCCTTTAAAGCACAAAAGTTTTAATTTTGATAAAGTTCAAGCTGTGTTATTTCTTTTGTTGCTATACTTTTGTTGTTAGTTCTAGTAAACCATCTAACCCAAATTCACAAAGATTTTCTTCTCTGTTTTTGTTTAAGAATTTTATTGTTTTCTCTCTTACATTTAGGTCTATGATCCATTTTGAGTTAACTTTTTATATGGCGTGAGGTTAGGTTTCAAATTCATTTGTTTGCCAGTGGATGTTAGTTTTCCACTTTCCCAGCACGATTAGTTTAAAGGACTGTTCTTTTCTCCATTGAATTGTCCTGTCACCCTTGTAGAAAATCAGTTGACCATAAATGTGAGGATTTATTTCCAGACTCTCAATTCTGTTCCATTGATCAACATATCTTTAAATATATCAGTATCAGTTTTGATTATTGTCTTTGTTATTTCAACTTTGCAACAAAATTTTAAATTAGGAATTGTGAATCCTCCAAATTTGTTCTTTTTTTTTTCCCAAAGATTGTTTTGGCTGTTCTGGGTTCCTTGCATTTTCATATGTATTTTAGGATTAACTTGTCAATATCTGTAAAACGTGCAGTTGGGGTTTTGATAGGGATCACACTGAATCTGTACATCAATTTGGGAATTATTGCCATCATAACATTATTAACACTTTTGTTTCATGAATGCAAAATATCATTCCATTTCTTTAGGTCTTCTTGAAATTTTTTTTAACAATGTTTTGTTACAAAGTTGGAGTCTTATACTTCTTTTCTTAAATTTATATCTGAGTATTTTATTTTTAATGCTATTTTAAGTGGAATTATTAGAGTTCCCATCACTCTGCTTACCTTACACAACTGTTCTCTCATGTTTTCCATTTTCCACATTAGAACTCTTTGCAAATTAACCATAGTTATTTTAAATTCCTGTTCTGATAATTCTAAAATCTCTGCCATATCTAAATCTGGTTCTGATGCTTGCTTTGTCTCTTCAGACTGTGTTTTTTCCTCTTACGATGTTTTGTTCATTGAAAGCCAGGCATGATGTACTGAATAAGAACAGAGGAAACTGGTCTTTCATATGAGGTTTTATGTTCACCTGGCTAGGAGTTAGGCTGTGTTTACTATTTGCTCTGTCTGTGGTGTTGGAGGCTAAAGTTTCCTTTAGTGTTTCTGTTTTGGTCTAGAGACTCCTTCTTAAATAGAAACTGAGACTTGAAGTTTTTTTCAGCTCATAGCTTTTAGGGAGGAATGCATTTTCAGATGTCCTTACTCAATCATTCTGGAAGCACTTCTAAGACATTGCTACATTGATACAAAAAGAGGACTAATTTTTGGCCTCCTTGCAGCATTTTAGTTAAATCAAAACATTTAAAAAATTCTAATAACATCTCTTCCTCTCTGAGGTGACTATTTTAATATACTTGTACTTATCTTCCTGCTCAAAATGTATACAAATGTAGTAGGTATTTTTATTTTTGTTTTTTTTTTGTGGTGGGTATTTCTAATTTTTTATTTTTTAAAGATTTTATTTATTTATTTGACAGAGAGAGAGAGTGAGAGAGCACAAGCAGGGGGAGCGGCAGAATGGAGGGAAAAGAACACCCAGCCCCCGAAGCTGAGCAGGGAGCCTGATGTGGGGCTTGATCCCGGGACCCTGGGACCATGGCCTGAGCCGAAGGCAGACACATAACAGACTGAGCCACCCACGTGCCCCTGTAGTGGGTATTTTTTAAAAGAAATGATTGACAATACATATTATTTTGCAACTGGGATTTTTTTACATAACAAATTATGGACATCCCTCCAGAGATATAAATACACTTACATATATGTATGTGCTCATCAAACATATTCTTCTAATCACTCCCATAATTCCATAGATCTGTCGTTTCCCTTTTGAACAGATACCTAGGCTTATAATTTTTTTAAAATGCTAAAATAGCAAGTAGTTTACATATTATTGTTTATTCCTAGGGGGGGGATTCTTTAGGGTGGGATTGGTGAATCAAATGTATGGGACAATTTATACTCCAAGAGTTCCCGAATCAAGTGTTTTATGCAACTATACACATCTGATTCTGAAAAAAATTATATCTATTTCTTTCTTTTTTAGAGAGAAAGAGTGGACAAGGAGTGGGGGAGGGGCAGAGGGCGAGGGAGAGAGAAAGCCAAACAGGCTCCACGCTCAGCGTGGTGCTCAGTGCCACAACACCGACATCAAGAGTCAGATGCTTAACCAGCTGAGACACCAGGTGCCCCTATATCTATTTTTAATAATTTTTTATTGTTATGTTAATCACCATACATTAGATCATTAGTTTTTGATGTAGTGTTCCATGATTCATTGTTTGTGCACAACACCAAGTGTTCCACGCAGAAGGTGCCCTCTTTAATACCCATCACCAGGCTAACCCATCCCCCCACCCCCTCCCTCTAGAACCCTCAGTTTGTTTTTCAGAGTCCATCGTCTCTAATGGTTTGTCTCCCCCTCCGACTTACTCCCCTTCATTCTTCCCCTCCTGCTATCTTCTTTTTTTTTTCTTAACATATATTGCATTATTTGTTTCAGAAGTACAGATCTGTGATTCATCAGTCTTGTACAATTCACAGTGCTCACCATAGCACATACCCTCCCCAATGTCTATCACCCAGCCACCCCATCCCTCCCACCCCCCACCACTCCAGCGACCCTCAGTTTGTTTCCTGAGATTAAGAATTCCTCATATCAGTGAGGTCATATGATACATGTCTTTCTCTGATTGACTTATTTCACTCAGTATAACACCCTCCAGTTCCATCCACCTTGTTGCAAATGGCAAGATCTCATTCCTTTTGATGGCTGCATAATATTCCATTGTGTGTGTATATATATATATATACCACCTCTTTTTTATCCATTCATCTGTCGATGGAAATCTTGGCTCTTTCCACAGTTTAGCTATTGTGGACATTGCTGCTATAAACATTGGGGTGCACGTACCCCTTCGGATCCCTACATTTGTATCTTTGGGGTAAATACCCAGTAGTGCAATTGCTGGATCATATGTCAACTCTATTTTCAACTGTTTGAGGAACCTCCATACTGTTTTCCAGAGGGGTTGCACCAGCTTGCATTCCCACCAACAGTGTAGAAGGGTTCCTCTTTCTCCGCATCCCCGCCAACATCTGTCGTTTCCTGACTTGTTAATTTTCGCCATTCTGACGGGTGTGAGGTGGTATCTAATTGAGGTTTTGATTTGGATTTCCCTGATGCCGAGCGATGTTGAGCACTTTTTCATGTCTGTTGGCCATTTGGATGTCTTCTTTGGAAAAATGTCTGTTCATGTCTTCTGCCCATTTCTTGATTGGATTATTTATTCTTTGGGTGTTGAGTTTGATAAGTTCTTTATAGATTTTGGATACTAGCCCTTTATCTGATATGTCAGTTGCAAATATTTTCTCCCATTCTGTCGGTTGACTTTTGGTTTTGTGGACTGTTTCTTTTGCTCTGCAAAAGCTTTTTATCTTGATGAAATCCCAAGAGTTCATTTTTGCCCTTGCTTCCCTTGCCTTTGGCAATGTTTCTAGGAAGAACTTGCTGCGGCTGAGGTCGAAGAAGTTGCTGCCTGTGTTCTCCTTTAGGATTTTGATGGACTCCTGTCTCACGTTTAGGTCTTTCAACCATTTGGAGTCTATTTTTGTCTGTGGTGTAAGGAAATGGTCCAGTTTCATTCTTCTGCATGTGGCTGTCCCATTTTCCCAACACCATTTGTTGAAGAGACTGTCTTTTTTCCATTGGACATTCTTTCCTGCTTTGTCAAAGATGAGTTGACCATAGAGTTGAGGGTCCATTTCTGGGCTCTCGATTCTGTTCCATTGATCTATGTGTCTGTTTTTGTGCCAGTACCATACTGTCTTGATGATGACAGCTTTGTAACAGAGCTGGAAGTCCAGAATTGTGATGCCGCCAGCTTTGCTTTTCTTTTTCAAGATTCCTCTGGCTATTCGGGGTCTCTTCTGGTTCCATACAAACTTTAGGATTATTTGTTCCATTTCTTTGAAAAAGGTGGATGGTATTTTGATGGGGATTGCTTTGAATGTGTAGTTTGCTCTAGGTAGCACTGACATCTTCACAATGTTTGTTCTTCCAATCCATGAGCATGGAACGTTTTTCCATTTCTTTGTGTCTTCTTCATTTTCTTTCCTGAGTATTTTATAGTTTTCTGAGTACAGATCCTTTGCCTCTTTAGTTAAATTTATTCCTAGGTATCTTATGGTTTTGGGTGCAATTGTAAATGGGATCGACTCCTTGATTTGTCTCTCTTCTGTCTTGTTGTTGGTGTATAGGAAGGCTTGTATTGCTATATACTTTCCTCTCAGGACTGCCTTTGCTCTATCCCAAAGATTTTGAACAGTTGTGTTTTCATTTTCATTGGTTTCCATGAATTTTTTTAATTCTTTAATTTCCTGGTTGACCCATTCATTCTTTAGTAGGATGCTCTTTAGCCTCCATGTATTTGAGTTCTTTCCGACTTTCCTCTTGTGATTGAGTTCTAGTTTCCCAAAGCATTGTGGTCTGAAAATATGCAGGGAATAATGCCAATCTTTTGGTACTGGTTGAGACCTGATTTGTGACCTAGGATGTGATCAATTCTGGAGAATGTTCCATGGGCACTAGAGAAGAATGTGTATTCCATTGCTTTGGGATGGAATGTTCTGAATATGTCTGTAAAGTCTATTTGGTCCAGTGTTTCATTTAAAGTCTTTATTTCCTTGTTGATCTTTTGCTTAGATGATCTCTCCATTTCAGTTAGGGGGGTGTTAAAGTCCCCCACTATTACTGTATTGTTGTCAATGTGTTTCTTTGCTTTTGCTATTAATTGCCTTATATAATTGGCTGCTCCCACCTTAGGGGCATAAATATTTACAATTGTTAGATCTTCTTGTTGGATAGACCCTTTAAGTAGGATATAGTGTCCTTCTTCATCTCTTATTACAGTCTTTGTTTTAAAATCTAATTTGTCTGATCTAAGGATTGCCATTCCAGCTTTCTTTTGGTGTCCATTAGCATGGTAAATGGTTTTCCACCCCCTCACTTTCAATGTGGGGGTGTCTTTGGGTCTCAAATGAGTCTCTTGCAGACAGTATATTGATGGGTCTTGTTTTTTTGTTTTTGTGTTTTTTAATTTTTTATTGTTATGTTAATCACCATACATCATTAGTTTTTGATGTAGTGTTCCATGATTCATTGTTTGTGCATAACACCCAGTGCTCCATGCAGAACGTGCCCTCTTTAATTCCCATCACCAGGCTAACCCATCCCCCAACCCCCTCCCCTCTAGAAACCGCAGTTTGTTTTTCAGAGTCCATCGTCTCTCATGGTTCTTCTCCCCGTCCGACTTACTCCCCTTCATTCTTCCCCTACTGCTATTTTCTTCTTCTTTTTTTTTTTTCCTTGGGCCTTGTTTTTTAATCCAATCTGATAGCCTGTGTCTTTTGATTGGGGCATTTAGCCCATTTACATTCAGGATAACTATTGAAATGTATGAATTTAGTGGCATTGTATTGCCTGTAATGTGACTGTTACTGTATATTGTCTGTGTTCCTTTCTGGTCTATGCTGCTTTTAGGCTCTCTTTTTGCTTAGAGGACCTCTTTCAATATTTCTTGTAGGGCTGGTTTTGTGTTTGCAAATTCCTTTAGTTTTTGTTTGTCCTGGAAGCTTTTTATCTCTCCTTCTATTTTCAATGATAGCCTAGCTGGATATAGTATTCTTGGCTGCATATTTTTCTCGTTTAGTGCTCTGAAGATATCATGCCAGTCCTTTCTGGCCTGCCAGGTCTCTGTGGATAGGTCTGTTGCCAATCTAATGTTTCTACCATTGTAGGTTACATATCTCTTCTCCCGAGCTGCTTTCAGGATTTTCTCTTTGTCTCTGAGACTTGTAAGTTTTACTATTAGATGTCAGGGTATTGACCTATTTTTATTGATTTTGAGAGGGGTTCTCTGTGCCTCCTGGATTTTGATGCCTGTTTCCTTCCTCACATTAGGGAAGTTCTCTGCTCTAATTTGCTCCAATATACCTTCTGCCCCTCTCTCTCTTTCTTCTTCTGGGATCCCAATGATTCTAATGTTGTTTCTTCTTATTGTATCACTTATCTCTCGAATTCTGCCCTTGTGATCCTGTAGTTGTTTCTCTCTCTTTTTCTAAGCCTCTTTATTTCCCATCATTTGTTCTTCTATATCGCTGATTCTCTTTTCTGCCTCATTTATCCTAGCAGTTAGTGTCCCCATTTTTGATTGCACCTCATTAATAGCCTTTTTGATGTCGACTTGGTTAGATTTTAGTTTTTTTATTTCTCCAGAAAGCGTTTCTCTAATAACTTCCATGCTATTTTTAAGCCCAGCTAGTATCTTTGAAGTCATGATTCTGAACTCTAGGTCCAACATTGTACTAATGTCCGTATTGAGTAGGTCCCTGGCTGACGGTACTACCTCTTGTTCTTTTTGCTGTGATTTTTTTCATCTTGTCATTTTGTCCAGAGGAGAACAGATGAGTGAGAGAACAGAATACTAACAGGTTAACAACATCTCCAGCAAATATACTCTCTACAAATCAGAAAAGACCTGAAACCAGGGGACAAGAAAGGGAAAGAAAGAAGAGGAAAAAAAAAGGAAAAAGAAAAAGATAAAAACAAACAAAAACAGAACAAAACAAAAAAAAAACAGAATATGATCAAATATGATCAGGTTAGTGCATAGATCAGTGCCACACACTAGCTTTTGGGCATATTTTGGTCTGTTATAAGAAAGTGCCTGCTAAAATTTTAAAGGAAGAAAGACTTATATATGTACAAAATAAGTGTTGATACAATGAAGGGATGGCAGATGACTGTAAAGATGAAAATTATAAAAGATTTTATAAAAGGAATTGATAAGATAAGAAGTTGTTTTTAAAAAGAAAGATTTAAAAAGAAAAAGAAAAAAAAAGAAAAAAAAAAGGGAGAGAATGTGATCAGGCAGGAGAATAGAACAAAGCCATATACTAGTGATTTAGGGTATATTTTGATCTGTTAGAAGAAATTGTATCTCAAAATTTTAAAGAGAGAACAACTTATATATATATATATATATATGTATATATATATATATATGCCAAAAATAAGGGTAACTAGTATGAAGGGATAAAAATATGACTCTAAAAATGAAAAATAAAAAAAGTTTTTTTTTAAAAAGGGATTGATAAGATGTTTG
Source organism: Eumetopias jubatus (assembly GCF_037043125.1). Lineage (NCBI taxonomy): Eukaryota > Metazoa > Chordata > Mammalia > Carnivora > Otariidae > Eumetopias > Eumetopias jubatus. The sequence goes on along the minus strand of NW_028274823.1, from coordinate 47,407,401 downwards.
AAAAAGGGAAAAAGAAAAATTAAAAAAAAAACAGTTAAAAAATTAACTTTGAAAAACTAATGAATTATGGTAAAAAGGCCATGAAATCTATGTGCAATATGCCCCTAGCGCTGGAGTTCTCCCGTTCTCCTTGATCGGTAAACTTGGTCTTGGCTTGCCGGCTGTTCGTGCTGATCTTCTGGGGGAGGGGCCTGTTGCAGTGGTTCCCCAATGTCTTTGCCGGAGGCGGAATTGCCCCGCCCTTGTGAGTCCGGGCTAAGCAAGCTGCTCCGGTTTGCTCTCAGGAGCTTTTGTTCCCTGCAAGCTCTCCGTACAGTTTTGGAGGACTAGGGTGAAAATGGTGGCCTCCCAATCTCCGCCCGGAGGAGCCGAGAACTCGGGGCCCCGCTCCTCAGTGCGCCCCCAGAGAAAAGCAGTCACTCCCATGTCCCCGGTCTCCAGCCGCACCCCGTGCTCACCCGGCCTGTGACCGAGCGTTTCTATCTCTGGCACCCGACCCCGTGTGGAGTCTCCAAACCCAGCAGATCCCTGTGGTGCGCTCCCGCACCGCTCCTCCCGGGGGAGGAAGGGGAGTCTCCCCAGCTCTGCCGCTTGTTGGGTCCCTGCTGGAGGAGCAGTGGCCCGACTGGGCCGTGGATCACAGTTTATGGCAACCCCGAGCTGAGAGCCCGCGCCTCAGCTCCGTCTCTGCAGCCGGCTTCCCCGCTCCGATCCCTGGGAGCTCTGCCGCACTCAGGCACCCCCGGTCTTTCTGTGACCCCGAGGGTCCTGAGACCACACTGTCCCGCGAGGGTTCCACCCCCCGCTTAGCCACTGGAGCGATGTCCCTCAGCGGGGCCGACTTCTAAAAGTTCCGATTTTATGCTCCGCGGCTCTATCACTTGCCAGAAGCGGCCGACGGAGGCCCCCTCCCCCGCCGTCTGTTCTCCCAAATATCACCTCGGATTCACTTCTCTGCACGACCTACCTTCCAGAAAGTGGTCCCTTTTCTGTTCAGAGTGTTGTTACAATTCTTATCTTCGATCTCCTGTTGAATTTGTAGGTGTTCAGAATGGTTTGATCCCTATTCAGCTGAATTCCTGAGACCAGATGAAATCCAGGTCTCCTACTCCTCCGCCATCTTGCTCCGCCCCCCCATATGTATTTTTAAATAACACTTTTTTCTGCCTGAAATTAAGATTGAGAATTTCCTTGTTCATCTCTTTATTGACAATTTACGTTTCTGCTTCAGCCTTCATTTTCCTTACTTGTTCATATTTTATACTCAAAATTAACTAACTTCTTTTTTCTTATCAATTTATAGGTGTGTTAAATTATTACGTAGTCAGTGTTGCTACCTCCATTCCCTTATGGCTTTTCAAATTTCATTCCTGTTTTAGATTCTGTCACCTATTCCAGGTTTACACTAAAGTCTTATACATTTGCTTCTCATATATTTGACATTTTATTTTTAAATACAATTATGTATAATTATATAACATATTGAGAATTTATTTTTTTTTGTATGTGGTTTGTGGTGGGGTTCTAGCTTTATTTCTTTTAGACACCTAGCCAATTATACCAACACCATTTATGAAATGTTTTTCCCCCAAACTGAATCATTACTTTTTTATATGTTATGTTCTAATATCCATTTGCATTTAATTCTGAAATTTCTATTTCTTTCTTTAGGCCCGCTGTGCAATTCCTGTGTGAATATCCTATTTTGATTGCAGTAACTGTATAGTGTTTTAAAATCCAGGAAGAAGGGGCATCTGATTGGCTCACTCAGAGCATGCAAACTCTTGAACTCGGGATCATGAGTTCAAGTCCCATGATGGGTGTAAAGATCTCTCTCTCTCTCTCTCTCTCTCTCTCTCTCACACACACACACACATTAAAATCCAGAAAGAAATGTGTCCCTCATTTTTCTTCATTCTGAAAATGTTCTTGCCTGCTCTCAGGTATTTCTTTTTCTATATATATGACAAAGTCATTTGTTGATTTCTTTTTAAATTGAGATTTTGTTTGAAATTGCATCATACGTATATATTAATATGGGAAAATGATTTATGGTACGGCATCTCCTTCAGGAGCCTGAAATGTCTCTATTTGCTCATTTTTAAATTGTTTTTAATATATTTTATGGTTTTTTAAAAAATTGTATCTTTAAACTTTCTATTTAAATTTATATTTATGAGAGGAGGATCACTATTTATTTTTTAAAAGATTTTATTTATTTATTTGACCGAGAGAGACACAGCAAGAGAGGGAACACAAGCAGGGGGAGTGGGAGAGGGAGAAGCAGGCTTCCCGCGGAGCAGGGAGCCCGATTTAGGCTGGATCCCAGGACCCTGGGATCATGACCTGAGCCGAAGGCAGACGCTTAACGACTGAGCCACCCAAGTGTCTCAGGAGGAAAACTATTTTAAATAAAATTTTCCTCTGATATTTATAATTTGCACATCTTACCAAGTCCTCTTAACAATTTTTAAACTGTTTAGTAATTCCTAGGATGTTCCAGATAAATCACTGTAATATCTCTAAATAAAGTTTACTTTTACTCTTCTTATGGGATATTTATACTAATTTAATTTACTTGTCCTATTGCATTAGTTAAAATTCTTAAAACAATGTTAACTGTTGAGAGTGGGCATCCCTTTCCTGTTTGTCATTTTAGAATTAAAATTCTTTTTTATTAATTTTAATTATGAATAACTGCTAATTTTATTAATTGTCTGTTGGTCTCATTTAATACTTAATACTTGCTAAACTAATTATGGCTTTAGAGTTTGTAAGGTTGGTCATCATGTTTTATTCTTTTAATACACTATGGATTCACTTTTTTTCTTTTTCTTTTTATTATTATTTTATGATAAGTATACTCTTTAATTGCATCCCCTATTTCCACCAGCCCCTCTTTCACCTCCTCTCTGGTAACCATCAATTTGTTCTCTATAGTTAAGAGTCTGTTTCATGGTTTCTCTCTCTTTTTCCTGTTCTCATTTGTTTCTTAAATTCCACATATGAGTGAGATCATATGGTATTTGTCTTTTTCTGACTGACTTATTTTGCTTAGCATAAAACTCTAGCTCCATCTGTGTCATTGCAAATGGCAAGATTTCATTCTTTTTTATGGCTGAATAATATTCCATTGTATGTATTTGCCACATCGCCTTTATCCATTCATCTATTGTTGGGCAATTAGGATACTTCCATAATTTGACTATTGTAGATAATGCTGCTATAAACATAGGGGTGCATGTGTCCTTTTGAATTAATGTTTTTAATTTTTGGGGTAAATAACCAGTAGTGTGATTCCTAGTTGGGAAAGTAGTCTATTTTAATTGTTTGAGGAACCTCCAGACTGTTTTCCATAGTGGCTGCCCCAATTTTCATTCCCACTAATTGTGCACAAGGGTTCCTTTTGCTCCATATCCTAACACTTGTTTCTTGTGTTGTTGGTTATAGCCATTCTGACAGGTATGGGGTGATATCTCATAGTAGTTTTGATTTGCATCCCTGATGATGAGGGATGCTTAGCATCTTTTCATGTGTCTTTTGGCCAACTGGAGGTCTTCTTTGGAGAAATGTCTGTTCATGTCTTGTGCCCATTTTTTAATTGGATTATTGTTTTGGGGGTATTGAGTTGTAATAGTTATTTATTTTGGATATTAACCCTTAATTGGATATATAACTTGTAAATATCTTCTCCCTTTCAGTAAGTTGCCTTTTAGTTTTGTTGATTGTTTCCTTTGCTATGCAGAAACTTCATTTCAATGTCGTCCCTATAGTTTATTTTTCCCTTTATTTCTCTTGCCTCAGGAGACATATCTAGAAACATGTTGCTGGGGCACCTGGGTGGCTCAGTCTTTAAGCGTCTGCCTTCGGCTCAGGTCAGGGTCCCAGGGTCCTGGAATGGAACCCCACATTGGACTCCCTGCTCTGCGGAGGCCTGCTTCTCTCTCTCCCACTCACCCTGCTTGTGTTCCATCTCTCTGTGTCTCTCTCTGTCAAAGAAATAAAATCTTAAAAAAAAAATCTTTAGAAATATGTTGCTATGGTCGATATCAGATCCAGTATTTCATTTTGAATTTTGTATCCATGTATACAAGTAATTGGCATGCTGTTCTTTTTGCATATTTTTATTAGATTTGGATATTGAGGGTTTTTTTGTTTCATAAAATAAGTTTTACAACCTTGCATATTATTCGGTTGCTTAATATTATTTATATAAATAGATATAATCTCTTATATTAAGGTTAGTAGAATGCATCTGGGAAACCATTTGGGTCTTGGGCCACTTTATAATGACAGGCAGCTGATTGTCTTTCCCATCTTTTCTGTGATCATTGAACTTTCAGGTTTTCTACTATTTTGGCAGTCAATTTTAGGCCTTTATATTCTGTTTGAAATCATCTTTTTTCCTCTAGATTTTTCAATTTTTACACTACCAAATGTATCCATAATATTTTTGTAATTTTCTTTTTCTTAATTTTATTTACTTACTTATTTTTATTATGTTATGGTAATCACCATACATTACATCATTAGTTTTTGATGTAGTGTTCCATGATTCATTGTTTGCATATAACACCCAGTGCAATTTTCTTGAATATATCTTTTGCATATCTTGTTACATGTCACTTATCATATGATGTGCATGTTTGCTTCTCTTATTTTTTAAATAATTGGCCATTCTAGGGTTTACCTATTTGGTTATTTTCTCAAAGAGCCCTCTTTCAGTTTTATTTAATTTTATATTTTTGGCTTTTGTTTCAGCTTTTTGTTTCATTGATGTTAGTCTTTTTTTCTCCCCTAATTCTCCTTCCTGTTTTATTGTAGTTATATTAATGCTTGCTTTGTCTTGGAAATTTCAGAGTGAAACATATTCGTTAAAATAATTGGGATTCAGAGACAATTATTTGTGACCAATATATTTATCTGTAATCTTGCTTAAAAACAACTGTGCAACCTTTGTTGAGAAGGTACCTTTTCCTAAATGCTTGAATCGGCTTTGAACCAATAGAATCGATTTACCTGTAATTCAGGTGGCCACAAGAGGATAGATCCCTTGGCAAATGATAGCAATTATTGTATCTGCAGTTATAAAATTAATGTGCTAAGCGCTTAGCACAAGAGATCATATATTAGCTTACAATAAGCACTTTGCCTTTCCATATTGTCTCACTGTAATTATTAAGCCTCTGTTGCAAATGTATTTTAAATTTCAAGAGTGATTAAAATGGCATTTTTATTGTTTACTGTGGTCATTGCTGACTATGGTAAATTGCTTGCTGAGTCAGCTTAAATATAGAAAATGTGCACATATTCTGGACTTTTTCCCAGAAAGAAATGTGACTTCTGGTCATATAAATGCAGAACAAATCCCTTTGGATTTTGAAATTTGTGAATTTCCTTAGGCACAGCAGATTAGCAGTTAATCTTTCTTCCTTAGCTAGGTTTAAATTCTGGAACAATTTTGTGGACTCTCAAATGTAATATTTTTACCTAAACACTGCTTATTTTGCTGGATATCAATAAATAAGAACCCCAAGAAGAATATTGATGGAAATCAAGGAGAGAAATAGATGATACTTTTAAAAACCAAAGGAATAAATTGTACAAAATTTATCACATTAAAATATGAATTCCATTTGCATATCTGGTATTCCGACAGAAGCAGTGAAGTTTTAATATACATGGGAATGATTTCCGAGAAAATGGTGTTGGTAGCTGATTCCTGTCCTGGTAACTGTGAGTTGAGGGAAGATGACTTGTTAGTCAACTGGATTACAGTAAGAACAACATTGGATTTGGTGTCAAATCTAGGTCCTGCTATTTACTATTTCTGTGAACTTGATAGTCATGTAACCTCTCTGAACCTCCACTTTTACAGGTATAGAAAGTTTTATAAATGTCAGTACTCTGTGTAAGGGGACAGTTCATTGACTCTCATGGTTCTGTAGGGAAGATGAGCAGGTCTGCGCTGTGATGAAGCAGGTCCTGTAATACCGTAGGGGTTGGAGGAAGATGCAAGTCCTCATCAAAAAGAGATGATTGGAAGGATTAATGTATGGGCATTTTAAATGCCCATATTGCTCCAAATGATCTACATAGTCAGTGCAATTCCTATGAAAATACCAGTGGCATTCTTTATAGAAATAGAAAAAACAAAAACAATCCAAAAATTCTTACAGAACCACAAGATCTTCAATAGCCAAAGCAGCCTTGGGCAAGAAGAACAAGCTGGAGCCATCACAGTTCCTGATTTCAGAGTATATCACAAAACTACAGGAATCAAAGCATAATGGTTCTGGCATGTAAGCAAATATATAGACCAACAGGTCAAAACAGAGAGCCCAGAGATAAATCCACACATTTCAGTCAATAGATCTTTGACAAAGGTGCCAACAACACATCATGGGGAAAGGATAGTCACTTCAATAAATGGTGCAGGAAAACTGGATATCTGCATGCAAAGGAATGAAAATTGGTCCTTTATATGACATCAAACACAAAAATGAACTCAAAATGGATTAAAGACTTAAATATAAGCCCTGAGACTGAGCTACAAAAAAAATAGGGAAAAATCTTGACAATGCTCTTGGCAGTGTTTCTTTTGCATAAAACACAAAAAGCACAGGCAACAAAAAGAAAAAAATAGACACATAAGATTGCATCAAGCTAAAAAGCTTCTGCACAGCACAGGAAAGACTCATCAGAGTAAAAAGGCAGCCTATGGAATGGGAGGAAATATTTGAAAACCATATATCTAAAAGGGGTTAATATCCAACATATATAAGTAATTCATACAACTCAGTTGTAAGAAAAGAAAACACGTTTAAAGATGGCAAAGGACCTGAGCAGGCATTTCCAAAAGAGGACTTATAGATAGCCAATGGTTATATAATAAAAAGTTTTCAGCATCAATCATCACCAGGCAAATGTAAATCAAGATTATATGAGTTATCACCCCACACATATTAGAATAGCTATTATCAAAAAGACAAAAGATGTGTTGGTGAGAATGTGGAGAAAAGGGAACACTTGTGCACTATTGGTAGGCATGTAAACAGGTATAGTATGGATTTTCCACAAAAAATTAAAAATAGAACTCTCATAGGATCCAGCAATCCCACTTCTGGGTATAGATCCCAAGGAATTGAAAACAGCATGTTCAATAGTTTTCTGCATTCTTATGTTCATCGAGGCATTATTTGCCAATAGCCAGATATGAAAACAACCTAAATATTGGTCAGTGGATGAATATGTAAAAACCATAATGTAATATTTTTTTAATTTTTTATTGTTATGTTAATCACCATACATTACATCATTAGTTTTTGATGTAGTATTCCATGATTCATTGTTTGTGCATAACACCCAGTGCTCCACGCAGAACGTGCCCTCTTTAATACCCATCACCAGGCTAACCCATCCCCCCACCCCCCTCCCCTCTAGAACCCTCAGTTTGTTTTTCAGAGTCCATCATCTCTCATGGTTCGGCTCCCCCTCCGACTTACTCCCCTTCATTCTTCCCCTCCTGCTATTTTCTTCTGCTTTTTTTTCCTTAACATATATTGCATTATTTGTTTCAGAAGTACAGATCTGTGATTCAACAGTCTTGCACAATTCACAATGCTCACCATAGCACATACCCTCCCCAATGTCTATCACCCAGCCACCCCATCCCTCCCACCCCCCACCACTCCAGCAACACTCAGTTTGTTTCCTGAGGTTAAAAATTCCTCATATCAGCGAGGCCATATGATACATGTCTTTCTCTGATTGACTTATTTCACTCAGCATAACACCCTCCAGTTCCATCCACCTCGTTGCAAATGGCAAGATCTCATTCCTTTTGATGGCTGCATAATATTCCATTGTGTATATATACCACATCTTCTTTATCCATTCATCTGTCAATGGACATCTTGGCTCTTTCCACAGTTTAGCTATTGTGGACATTGCTGCTATAAACATTGGGGTGCATGTTCCCCTTCGGATCCCTACATTTGTATCTTTGGGGTAAATACCCAGTAGTGCAATTGCTGGATCATATGTCAGCTCTATTTTCAACTGTTTGAGGAACCTCCATACTGTTTTCCAGAGGGGTTGCACCAGCTTGCATTCCCACCAACAGTGTAGGAGGGTTCCCCTTTCTCCACATCCCCACCAACATCTGTCGTTTCCTGACTTGTTAATTCTAGCCATTCTGACTGGTGTGAGGTGGTATCTCATTGAGGTTTTGATTTGGATTTCCCTGATGCTGAGCGATGTTGAGCACTTTTTCATGTGTCTGTTGGCCATTTGGATGTCTTCTTTGGAAAAATGTCTGTTCATGTCTTCTGCCCATTTCTTGATTGGATTATTTATTCTTTGGGTGTTGAGTTTGATAAGTTCTTTATAGATTTTGGATACTAGCCCTTTATCTGACATGTCATTTGCAAATATTTTCTCCCATTCTGTCGGTTCTTTTGGTTTTGTGGACTGTTTCTTTTGCTCTGCAAAAGCTTTTTATCTTGATGAAATCCCAATAGTTCATTTTTGCCCTGGCTTCCCTTGCCTTTGGCAATGTTTCTAGGAAGAAGTTGCTGCGGCTGAGGTCAAAGAGGTTGCTACCTGTGTTCTCCTTTAGGATTTTGATGGGCTTCTGTCTCACGTTTAGGTCTTTCAACCATTTGGAGTCTATTTTTGTCTGTGGTGTAAGGAAATGGTCCAGTTTCATTCTTCTGCATGTGGCTGTCCAATTTTCGCAACACCATTTGTGGAAGAGACTGTCTTTTTTCCATTGGACATTCTTTCCTGTTTGTCAAAGATGAGTTGACCATAGAGTTGAGGGTCCATTTGGGGGCTCTCTATTCTTGTTCCATTGATCTATGTCTTTTTTGTTTTTAAGAAGATTCTGTTTTGTTTTTTTTTTTTTTAAGAATTTATTTATTTATTTGACAGAGAGAGACACAGCGAGAGAGGGAACACAAGCAGGGAGAGAGGGAGAGGCAGAAGCAAGCCTCCCGCCGAGTGGGGAGCCTGATGCGGGGCTCGATCCCAGGACACTGGGATCATGACCTGAGCTGAAGGCAGACGCTTCACCGCTGAGCCACCCAGGCGCCCCTATGTGTCTGTTTTTGTGCCAGTACCATACTGTCTTGATGATGACAGCTTTGTGATACATAATGTAATATTCAGCTTTTAAAAAGTGGAAAATTCTGACATTTGTGACAATATGGATACACCTAGAGGGCGTTATGGTAAGTGAAATAAACCAGAGATAGGAAGACAAATACTATGTGATCTCACTTGTATGTAGAATCTAAATTCAAACTCATAGAAGTGAGAGTAGAATTGTGGTTGCCAGGGGCTGGGGAGTTGGGAAAATGGGGAGATGATGATCAGGGGTACAAACTTTCGAGTTATGCAAGATGAATACATTCTGGAGATCGAACTACAGCAGTGGGACTACAGTTATGATGGTACTGTATTGTATACATTAGATTTGCTCAGAGGGTAAATCTTAAGCTTTCTCATCACCAATAATAACAACAACAACAACAACAACTAGGTGAGGTGTCTAATATGTTAAATTAGCTTCATTCTGGTGATTATTTTACCAGGTACATGTATATCAAAATATAAATTGTACACCTTAAATATATATAATTTTTTAAACGATTTCATTTATCTATTTAGAGAAACAGAGAGCAAGAGTGTGTGAGCAGGGGTAGGGGCAAAGGGAGAGGGAGTAGAAGCACCTCAAGCTGACTCTGCACCGAGCATGGAGCCTGAAGTGGGGCTCGATCCCACAACCCTGAGATCATGACCTGAGGTGAAATCAAGAGTCAGACACTTAACCAATGGAGCCACTCAGGTGTCCCTAAATATATATAATTTTATTGACATTTATATCTCAGTAAATCTGGAGGGAAAGCAGCATAAAAAGCCCTCATTTTGCAACTCAAAGGATATTTAAAATGTAAAATTAGTCTATTTCTTTTTAAAAATAAAAATCAGTAATAGTGATAGTAAAAGAATAAAAAGTAAAAGAGATGAAATTGGATCTTAGATAAGGAAACCCAAATGTGGTATATTCATGACAGGTGGGAAATGAGGAAAGCAATTAAATTATTTCAGTGGTTCTCAGAAAAAGGAAATCCTTCACTATTTTGTCAGGATCACACATAGTCAATAGCACTGACCACACACACCCATGAGGCTGCTTACTACACTTTGAGGATACATGCACATTTTAGTCATAAAGGTAGGGCTCTTGTCCTAACAACATTCTTTTTCCTGGTTGGAGAATTTAGCTCTAATACCTGTTTTGAGGGGATTGCTGTTGTGTTGAGGACAAGTGACTTCTTTGAGTCCCCATTTCTACATTTGTGACGATGTGGTGGTACCTCCTGGTTAGTCAAAGTGAGATGATGTGTTTCCATTCACTAACTGCTGCCAGCATCCTTAAATGATCAAGGCATGTGAATTACCTTTCCTTGACTACTCAATACATTTTCATTCGCCATTCATTCAACAAATATTTACTGATGCTGACTCTGTGGTAAGTTCTACAATAGGAAGCGAGTCTTTGTCCCAACATAATGGAGATGCAGATGAAGGGAGGCAAGTAGACATGAATCAAACAGTCGTGGGAACAAACATAATTACAAACTGTAATATAGGATATGAAGGTGCTATGGCCTGGTCTGAGGAGCTAAGCATGCCTTCACAGAGAAATGGCATTTAACCATGATCTCGAGTGTCAGTAAGTGTTCATGATACAAAGGATGGGTATGGAGAAGAGAGAAGGTTCCAAATATGGGTAATAGCATGAACAAAGGATGAGATTCAGGATGGGTCATGGTTTAAGTTGAAGCTGCTGAGGAGACACTAAGGTGGCTGCCGTTCACAGACAGGAATCAGGAGAGGGTATAGCACAGTCTTCATGCTCTTGGGTTTTGCTTCAGTTTCAAAGGTTGGTGTTATCCATGATGAAATATCAGTGTTCAGACTATGAGCTTCAAAAGCTGGAAATCATTTTATCAGAAACTGAAAGTAAAGGCATCAGGTGGGGACCATCGCAGATCAAAAATTATATTTCTATGTGAATTTCCTAGGACATAAGGCCCATCTAGGAGGGATGCACATAGAAGTTGCTTCAAAGTGGTATCTTACAGGCCTGTTTCTTCCAGCTGGGTTTTAGTGTTCTAAGCTAAACCAGAAGTTGATATAATTTGGCTCAGTTGTGTGCCTTTCCTTAGAGGGAGACAAGTCACCAGAATAATAAATCACCTAAGGAGCTTTCAGTAGATAGTGTGGAATCCCTTTGACTTTTACATAGCTCCCTGATATTTACATTTGAATATGATACTCAGAATTGCAAGGGTTATAGATCACAGCCTGAACTTCAAACAGCATATTTGTAGACCTGAGAGGAGTAAGAAAGAAAAGATGAGAGAGAGAGAAAGGAGAGAGAGCGAGCACTACCCTAGGAAACTTCTGTGATGTTTTAGGTACCAGTGGGTGCTCTTGGGTTTTCCCTCCACCATGACATCCCACTTGACATAGCACTATTACAGGTGATGAATAGTCTAGGACAAAACCACCAGCCTGGGGAAATTGGGATGTCAGTCATGTAATAAATATTTATTGGACACTTACATTGTTCTAGGTGGTTAAGAATATGAATAATTATGGTTCTTAACTTTAAGTTCATTTCGATTGGAATGCTAGACTCATGAACAATTACAATTGTTTTGATTAACATTTTTGGAGAACACACTGTGTCATGTACCTGATAAGTGATTTATACCAGTTATCTCATCAATCCTTTTGAGAGCAATTTTTTTTTTTGATAGGGTAACCAAGATTCCAAGAACTTTAGTAACTTGGCCAAGAACCCAGAGTTTGTAAGTGATAAACCTAGGATTAAACTCAGTTTTCTCTTCTACTACAACTCATATTCTTAACCACATCTCTATTTTATTCCAAAATATGGAAAAATAGATGTATGAACATTAAACTCAGGGAGCATCTGAGAATGATTAGTAACTGAAAAGGCTTCAAGGAAGAGGCAGTGTCTGGCTCTGGATCACTGCTCTTGATTGGGGACAGTTGTCTTCATCCCCTGTCAGATCACTGATATTTTACAAATCTAGACTCTATCCATGGTGGTTTCATTATGGGAAAACCAGTGAATTGATCATCTTCGGAAGATAATAGGGAATACCTTCATTATCTTGAACACTAGTAAATAAAACAAACAAACAAAAAAATCAAGCATTTGTCTCTCTTTTTCTGTATAAAAGCATTCCAGCTAATAAATGAAAGAAGAAATAGAATATCATCATTTTGCCACCCCTCAATAAATTAACATGTTCACTCTCTCAAAAACTATTCTGATATGGCTAAAGAAACAAGAAGTTCAGAGGAATTCATGAGCTATAGTCTGGGGGATGAGAAAGTCAACTGACAACTAATATATAATTTTAACTTGTGACTAGTATTGCAGAGAAGATGCCCTGATAGATAATAATAAGGCGTGGGATGGTGGCAGAGGTGAAGGTAGAGCCTTCTTGGGTCAGGTGTGCTGGGCAGGCAGGCCTACCTGATGAAGATGAATCAATGGGGTGGCAGCAGGAGTAAAAAGACCTACTAAAAAAGTTTTCAAGGCAGAAGGAAAGGAAAGACATGTGTGAAAGCCCCAGGGCATGTTCAAAACATGGAAACAGAAAAACTTTATGGAAAATATATTGTCAAAAGAAAATAAAAGGTAATTGGAACATCACCTCTGTTTTCACAAATCTTAATCCATTTTTCCTTCCAAAAGTTTAGAATGAAGAGTGCCACCGGTCAAATTCGTGACTGATGTTATTATCGGGATCTTTGTAAAATTACTTAGTGCAGAACCAATAAGGATGGATTTGCATAAGCAATGATCTGAATGCATGTAACATTTGAAATAATAAATGCTATGCAGTCTGATCAAATATTTGAGAATAAAGGCTTTAATTCAGTTTCAAAAGCCATGTTATGGAGGCAGTTAAGAAGGTAATTAGTATCTTTTATTTAATTCCAACATACAATACACTCGGAAGGCCTATAGTTCCCTTTTTTCTTTAGCACGTTCTTCTTGCTGGATGTCCCCAGTGCAATTTCCTTTGGCACCCTACAAATTCTCCTAACATTACATAATCAACTCCCATTATTCGAACTACCTTGGCAGGTGACACCAAACTATATATATGCCTTCTAGATACATACATAGCTATCAACCAGGGCTGGCCCTTAAGAACCCAGATATTTGAAAAAGATAATAGGAAATCACAATATTGTATATATCTCCCTAAAATGCATTCACAATAATCTAATTTACTTACCTCTGTATATGTGTGTGTGCGTGCTTGCATGCACACGTGCACTGGACAAATAAGACATACCTCTGAGCTTTACTTGAAGGCAGGATGTTAGTCTGTCACTTCTATCCTAGGTCTGTCTAGAGAACGGTATAACAGGCATACCTTCTTAGGGATCTTACTGTGTCTGAAGTAAAAGTGTTTTTCTTGTTAAATACCTTCCTCCTGTTACATCCCCCAGCTTGGTGGTTGGTGTGGCTCATCTTTAACTTTATTTTCAAACTGCCTACTATGTGACCTCAACTTGCCCAACTCTGCTATGCCTTTTCAGCCATTAACACTCATATACTTGAATTGGGGGTAAATCCTTGCTCATATTATCAACATTCCTGAGACCACACTCATTTTGATACCAAGCCTTTTCAGTCATGGTCCGTTTACCTGGGGCACCGCTCTTTTTCCCATGGCTACCTCCTACTCGTTTGTTCATGACCCAGCTTAATGTCAGCGCCTCTGAGAAAACTTTCTCCACATTCCAGATGGATAAAGTCACTCCCTCCTTTGTGCTCCAGATGCTCTTTAGTAATAATTCTACCTTAACATTTGCCCAACTGCACTCCCATTATCTGCCTGGGCATCTTTCTCATTGACAAGTCTATGAACTACCTTCCCTGAGGGCAGCAACCATGGATTTTAAACAAGTACAGGGTGGGCACAAAGTGGAGATTTAATAATTACCTAAAGAATGAGTGAGTGAATGAATTGATCGATGTACAGCTGGATTCCAGAAGTTGCACTAGCATTTTTAAATGTCACTTTCCTAAGTCAGTTAGGGCTCAAAATTTTATATGCATTTGTTTTTCCTACTCATTAAATACACACACACACACACACACACACACACACATTTGATAAGAAAAAAAGAAATTTGCCTTATCTTTGTTCTGTGTGACAACAAACATAGTTGTATTGCTCTCCAAATAGTTGTTGGGTTGAAAATTACAAAAATGTGCTAGAACTTTCAAGATATCCAGGAACTCTGTGTCAGGAGAGCTTCCGATACCTCTACACATGGTGGACAGAGAATTGTCCAGTGAATGTTAGAAAGCCCTAAGGCCTTCTGCTAGGCAAGTATGAAAGGCTGGTCTTCTTGTCACACTCAGTCCCATCTACCCCCACTCCCACTCTGTGTAAAACTTACCTTATATAGATTTCCTTTTAATAAATACAGTTCTGTCATATCTTTTAAGTGTTGATTGATGACTAGATAGGGTTTCTTGGGGAGGTACATGGTGGCTGGTATTGATAACAGCATCTCTTTTAGCCCCAAATAGAGGAAGCATTCAAGGATGATGTACTTTACCCAAGAAGTGTCCTCAAGAAATTTGCATCCCTGACAAACGTAGAGCTCCAGAGGGATTGCAGTCAGTGTTTGGGGGAATCCACAGACCTTATCATCTACCCTTGCAAACATTTTTGAAATTTGACAAGTGAAATATATGTTGTGATTTTCCTAGAAAAGAAGGTAGTATTCAATATTTACCCATAGTTTCTCCCTTCCTTTGTTTAGCCTCTAGAAAAGCTGCAGTTTAATTCAGAAGAAAACTCTGTTTGGACTGGGTTATAAGATATGGGCATTTCAAAAATATTTTGTGAAATTCCACAAACTCCGTTCTTCACGTACACTTACAGAGTATTTTCTGTGAACCAGGAAATGAGTATGTGGTGAGTAGTTAAACATGATCTTTGCCTTTGAGTGGCTCACATCTTTAGATGTTAACATACTGTTGTAGTTGGAATAAATTTAATTTTTAAAGAAAATAAACATAAAGGGATTTCATATTTATGTTCAAGACACCCAAATCCTGCTTATGTCTTATAGATGCTACTCTTTTTCCCAGTTTACCCTGGATTAGAGTGATTTCACCTCCATCAGGAAAGAGGTTTCCTTCTGGGTCCTGCTAATGACATCTTTATTTAATTGACATGTAACATTGTATAAGTTTAAGGTGTACAACATGTTGATTTGATACACTTTTTATATATTGCAGTATGATTGCCACTGTAGCTTTAGCTAACACATCTATCATGTCACATAATTATCATTTTTTGTGGTGGGTATAATTAAGATCTCATAGCAAGTTTGGTGTCCATAATACAGTATTGTTGTTTATACTCAATATACTGTGCATTAGATTTCCGGGACTTTTATATCTACCACGTGCAAGTTTGTATCCTTAAACTACTTCTCTTCTGTTCCTCTACCTGCCTCCACCCCCAGCTCCTGGTGACTACTATTCTACTCTTTGTTTTTACAGGTTTGACTACTTTTGATTTCCCATGTAAGTGATATCATGCAATATTTTAATGATGACTTTTTATTTTTTTAAAGATTTTATTTTTTGACAGAGAGAGATAGCAAGAAAGAGAGCACAAGCAGGGCGAGTGGCAGGCAGAGGGAGAGGGAGAAGTAGTCTTCCCGCTGAGCAGGGAGCCCAATGAGGGGCTTGATCCCAGGACCCTGGGATCATGACCTGAGCCAAAGGCAGATGCTTAACCGACTGAGCTACCCAGACGCCCCTGTTTTTTAATTTTTTTTTAAGATTTATTTTTTGAGAGACAAAGAGTGCATGCAGGGGAAGGAACAGAAGGAGAGAGAGAGAGACAATCTCCAAGCAGACTGCCTGCTGAGCAGGGAGCCCAACACAGGGCTCGATCCCAGGACCTGAGTCAAAATCAAGAGTTGTACGCTCAACCAACTGAGCCACCCAGGCGCCCCAACTGAATGATGACTTTTTAAAAAATAAGTTGTCTTTAACTTGCATTACACATTTTTACTGATTTGATATATATACACACATACACATGCATTTATATATGTATCTCATAATGGTACCATCAAAGGAACCAAAAACTCTGTTGAACTCTGGTGTCTGCCCCAAAAGCCAATGGCAAAGCCTTAGCTCTGTAGTTTCTCAAGAGTAATACAACCCGTGCTTGGTCATTCAGTGTGTAATGACCTCTGACCCTGAATCAATGGGGAAAGTAGCAAGAGTGCGAGAAGCCCTGGGATACTGCAGCCAGCAGGCTTTTTGTCCTGCTCCCAAGCACAGACTTGGTGAGACTGGGACAGCGTAGGACCTGGAGCTGTCTGGATCCTGAGGAACTGTTTGGAGCAGTGCTCCTAAGGCCAGGCAGCAGCTACTGTCCCGAGAGTAGAGGAGGCTTTCTGAGAGGAGGTGTGAGTGGAACTGGGGCCCAAGACCTGAGGAGTGTAAGGACCGGAAGTGAGCTGACAAATATCAAGAAGAGCCTGTAAGATTGAGAGGAGCCAGGCCAGGTTTTTGTTATTCTTGCACTCCTACACTGGCACGCGGCCCAGCACACAGTCAGTCCTCCCTTTCTACTGGCCATGTGAATGAGTGAAACAAGGCCTGAATGAAAGAGAAACTTAATTTTCCAAGATGAGTTCATTTTTGCATTTGCCCCAGCTTGGGGCTGGTCTGGCTTCACAGATTGCTGTGGATAATTAGGGAGAATAGTAAATGCAATCAATAGCAAAGAGTGAATAACTTGAAGTTCATGATGAGTCAATCTGCAGATGCATTCTTGCATCCATCTCAGCTAAGATGGACTTAGTGGCCCAAGAGATGCAATCCCAAGGAGCCACACCTTCAGCACATCAGGACCTCCTCACATGGGTCCACATCAGGTGTGGGTCTGGTCCCAGGCTGTCATTCCCAACCCAATTCAGGGTAAAATATGCCCTACTCACTCAATACATTTTTTAATTCACATACATTTTTTTTGAGGACCCACTCTGTATCAAAGACTGTAAAGGGTAAAGATAAAAATAATAGACAAGGTTATAAGAACTTATGATCTGGTGGGAAGAGGGACAGCAGAGGATTGCCTGGGGATGTGATACACACCGTGGTGATTCTCCATACCAAACTCCAGGATAGCGTGCTAAAGATGAGTTTGGAAAGAAGCTTCACGAAAGTGGGTTCTGTGTATGTGGTTTTTGTTATTTTTGTTTTTGTTGGTTTCAGAGCAACAACTCTGTAGAAGACTTCAGGAAAAAGGATAGAATGGTCTGTAGGCAAATAAGTTTGAGAAATACTATTACATTCTTCTCTGGTAAATTTTTAAAAAATGTATTAGCATATTGCAAGTTCTCAGAAATCCTGCAGTAAAGAAACCTATTTATTTAACTACCCTCATGGATGTCTCATTGGGGAATGCTGGTCTATAACTTCCAGAGGGCTTTCCTTAGTTTTTGTGGGTATGTCACAGGCATTCTGCATGCAACAGAAAAGACTTTCAATAGAGTTTGTAAATTCAGAGCCTCTCCAAGATGGAACCAACCTCAGATATCATTTTGGCCAGCCTTCTAGCCAACCAACCAGTTAAAGACTCTATAGAGTGGCCTTGGCAGCTGGCTAGCCAGTTCTCCTTGGTGGGAACCTCAATTCACTATATATTGAATTAAGATTTATAACCTCTGGCTTCTCTCCTGGATGTTACTTTCTGAAGAAATCTGCCCACCCCCTCCTCTGGAGGAAATTTGAAAGCATTCATCAAATCTCTTCTTTGAGTCTTCTCAGAACCTAGACTTATTAGACCCAAAAAAGCTGTGGAGTCCAATTTTTCTTGTCCTCTGCTTAGGTAGATGTTTTTTAATGCACTTTAAACACATTTATTGATTGAATAATTAGCATGGATTTAATTTGGTCAACACAAAATTATTTATCAAGCTCTGTATTGACATTTTTCTTCTGGTAAATCTTATTCAACCCAACAGAGATCACAATGTAATGACAGCCTAATCAAGCACTTACCAGGTGCCCTGGCACAGCTGTGGACTTTGTTTTCCACAGTCACTCTCTTAGTTAATGTGACATTGTGTTTATCTGTGTGTTCTCACCAGTGTTCCACTCAACAGTATCCGTAAGTTGTTATGAAAGGTATTTTTTTTCCTATTACAACCCTTATCAGTCATGTTACTGAGGAGCTCGTTCCTCCTAGAACAAAAAAGAATAGCAATATAACAGCAAACAGTTCTGTGCTATTTGGTATGTACCAAACAGTGTTCTAAGTGCTTTAAACAATTTAACTCATACAATTCTCAGGGTGCTCTATTAGAAGGTGAAATTATTATCCCCATTTCATAGAGAGGAACTGAGATTAAGAGAGTTTAAATACCTTGTCCAGATGACTCAAATGGCAAGGATTGGAACCTGTATTTGAACCCATGCCATCTTGCTCCAAAGTCCACAATCCTAACGATTATATGATACCCCTTTTCTTGGTTGAATTAGTAGAGACCTGATCCTAGAAACACCCCAGCACAATTTATTTGGCTGTCAAATATTTAAAGAAATGAAGAATCACTTGTGAATATGAAAAGTAGGGTGAATTCCTGCAGACAAATATTAACATTAGAAAATTTGCCTGATAAATGCAAACAATTTAACAAAACCCAGGAGTGATGGCATGGGGAACTGGGGTGTTTGTTTCCCATTCCACAAAATAAAGCAGCCAACCTTGCATTTGTCTCAACAAGTAGTTTGTTTAGCTTCTCAGAGGAATAGCAGCAAATGTAAATAAAATCAATAACAACAACTGAATAATCTTAACAGGTGATATGTATCAGCTTTCTTCTGTGTGCCTCAGCTTGTCTATTTTATTTCGAGAGACTGCATACATGATTTTTCATTTGGGTTTCTGAACTATATACATAGTGCTTCAGCAATATATGCCTCAAACATTTTGAAAGTCTTCCCCAAGAGGCAAGGACCATTTGAATTATACATTGTCATGCAGTGTGGCGACAGCTTAAACCTACCTGCATGATTGTCTTTGAAGAATTTCATCCAGGACAAAAAAAAAAAAAAAGTAATTTAAAGAGACTTCTATGTTTGATGATTCAGAACAAAAAAATGTTACCCCTATGAAATGTCATAGTGTGTAAGTAGGGACCATGCTTTTTCTATTCAGTAACCAGCATGGTCTCTCCCAGTGTTTTGCCCACTAGACCTATGAGCATCCCCAGATTTAAGATGTTTTGCAAAACCAGAATTATTATCCTTGCTGATGTCTAATAATCCTATTTATGGCCCAGCCACGATGGAAGTAATTATTAGTATTCATAGCCATGTTCTATAAACTCATAATGGTGTGTTTCATTGTTTGTGGTGTTAGCCTTGGGCTGTTAGACATAATTCTGTTTATGGCTCTGAAGTCAGGCTGTCCATCCAGAACATGACTGATTATATATTCACTACATCTGAATCAGCTGGGTTTGTGCCATGAATACCATATACTCATTTGCAGGACTCACTGGGCTTCTGAAAGAACGTCTATAGGCTTTGACTTACAATGTTTAGAACACAATTTATTTCACTTTGCTCAGTTAAGCTTATCCCTTATGGTTTTGTTATCTGTAACTTGTGTTTTGCTTTACAAGTTGAAATTCCAGGTTGTTTTTGCCGTGGTGCAATATCTGTGTGAGAATCTTCTTTTTTCACCTTGGATCAGGAAACCCAAACAACCATCTTATCCATCCACTTAAGAGACTGAAGTATCATATTTTTCATAATGTTGGATCAAAATGTACTCATGGTCAGCTGTCCTCTTATGTTTTGTTTTGTTTTCTGCCACAGTTGGAATTCTAGACCCCTTATGATGAGGTCATGTATTAGTTTTGGTAATGTCTTGATTCAAGAACAGGATTCCTTCTATCTTTGGCTCTCGCACAATCATCAATGGCTTTCAAGTCTCCCTGAGTAACAATATCCATTGTCAAGTGAAGAGGAGAAAATGAGGAGGATTTTGGGCTAGGTTTGGAGAGGATATCTATCTCTTCTAACCACATTCCATTAGCCAGAAGTCAGTCATGTGACCCCAATTAGATGCAAGGGCTTCTGAGAGATGTACGCCCTGGTTTTGGGGATGTTCAAGCAATTCTGTACTGCGAAAGAGGAGTATGAATTTTTGGTAGATAGCCCTCTCTACCGCACTGTGTGATATTAGAGAGCCTCTCTGAGCCTCAGTTTCTCATATTGAGAATGAAGAAAGTTGAACTACCTCACAATTATTATCATTAGATGGAATTATGTACATTAAAAACATGCGAACTATAAAGTGCCACATGGATTTAAAGTATTTTAATGTTATAATAATTATTTTTTAAAGATTTTTATTTATTTGTTTTAGAGAGAAAGAGAGCACATGCATGCACACGAGTGGGGTAGGGATGGAAGGAGAGGGAGGGAGAGAATCTCAAGCAGACTTCACGCTGAATGCAGAGCCCAACGCGAGGCTCAGTCTCACAACTCTGAGATCATGACCTTAGCCAAAAGCAAGAGTCGGATGCTTAGCCAATTGAGCCCCGTTATCATAAAACTGTTACTGATATTAGAGTAAAAATGATTTCATTTATCTTACTATAGCCTAGAAAATGAAAAGAGTGCTGAGGAGCTAGGCCATATGATGAACAAGGCGTTTTTATTTTCAGAGTTGTCCTTTTTCTTGAGAGCTTCTCTCCTGTCTATCTGATATGCCAACATGGCTCATGGAGTCGAATATTCCAGGCAACAAGGAGTCTGGGCAAACCAGGATGGTTGACCGCTGTATTTACAAACCAGTTCTGATCACTGCCTAAAATAGTCTTCTGTAATTATTGCATTAATTCAAAGGTAAAAAATTACCGACTAAAGAAAATGCCCAAATAAAGCCTCCCACAAAATTGTCTGCAATAATGATAGCTCCATGTGGAATGGAACCAATGCGCATGTATAAATGGTACCTGTATTCTCTACTATGGGTTTGGATATAGGAAAGGTGAGGCACAGGTTAAAAACATGAGGCTTTGAGGTCAGAAAAACCTAGCTTCAACTTGGCTTTACATTAATCAGTTGCCTGAAACTCAAGTAAGTTCACTGTCTGGTCCTCTGTTTTCTCATTTATCCAACAGAGATAGTTTTTTGTGAGAGGTGAATGTGATCATGCTTCTGAGTACTCGCTGCAAAGGAGATGTTCTATAGGGATTTAGGTAGGGCTGTTCATGTGTCATATCCTTACTCAGCACAGAAATGCTGTAGAGCTATAAAATCATACAGTGAGGAATAAAACCAGGACTGGAACCCGGGAATCTCTGAACCCAAAGCCCGCTCTCATAATCACTACATTTTATTGCCTTTCTGGGCTTGGCACTGTGCCTGTCCCATGGTCATTGCTTAATAAATCACAGTAATTACTGTTACCTTTCACATCCATGCCCAAGTCAGATTTGCCTAGATTGCACTGTGTACTCCATTCCCCAGTGATCCAGTTATTATGTATGAGCAGTTCTCACAGTGCTAATGGAGCCTTGACAGCTCTACACCCTCTGAGATCTTGGCTCTTCTGGAACCTTCTCTTCAAGTCACAAACTCTTAATGGGAGAAGGTCAAGGAAATCTTGTTTCATAGCTATGCATAAAATGTTATGTGTGATATCCTTCATCTGCATTACTTATTTTCATCTATTTGTGATAGTTTTGTTTTTCTGGTTATGAAGTTTGAATTATGACTTTCCTTCCCTTATAAAATTGGTTATGAAGAAGAATAAAACAGAACAGACAAGAATATTTTGGAAACAAAGAATGGAAGATACTATATGCTATACAGATATTCAAAAAGCTAAAAGATGAAAACAATGGCAAAATAATTGGAAAAAAAATGGATCGAGGAGACAAAATACAATGCCCCAAGTATAAAATATAAAGTATGATTGAGCTGGTGTTTCTAATCAATGAGGAAAGGTTCAATCACTTGATAAATACTGCACATTCAGGTGAAAAACATGTTACCTCTTTTTCCCATCTCACAACATTTGGTAAGTATAATTTCAGACGGATTCAACATTTAAATGAATAAAGTAAAACTACAAAAGAAGCAGAAAACACAGGTGACTATTTCTGTGACCTCAGGGAGGGAAAATGGTATTCTAAACGAAAAAGCTTGAAGGGACCTATAGAGGCAAATTGTATATTTGGGTACTTAAATGCTAAAAGAAATCTGTATGTCAAGAAACATATAAAGCACAATTGAAAGGCAAACACTGAACTGGGGAAAACATTTGCAACATGCCTTTCATTTACTTTTTACAATATTCCTGGGAGGTCAATATTATCTCCATTTATATTTGAGGAAGTTGAGACCCCAACACTTTAAGTAATTTTGTAACTTGCCCAAAGTCGCTCTGCTAATGAGCAGAGGTCTGAAATTTGAACCCTTGAAAACTGAACCTCTGAGGGCTCTTCACCTCACACCAGGCCTCCCCAAGTAAGAAAATAGTCCTAGAAAATTGCTATCATGTTTTGTTTTGCTTTGTTTTATTTCCCCATAGTAGGCAGCCGTTTACTTTCAGATGATATAATTTTGGTGCCTTTCCTCAGTATTCCTAAGAATAAAAGGAACCTTAATATTTAGTATGATAAAACAGAATTGTGATACCAGAAAGAAAAGAAAAAGAAAGAAAGAAAAAGAAAGAAAGAAAGAAAGAAAGAAAGAAAGAAAGAAAGAAAGAAAGAAAGAAAGAAAGAAAGAAAGAAAGAAAGAAAAAGAAAAGCAAGCAGGCAGGAAGGAAGGCAGGAAGGAAATGAAAGTAACAACATGCCCTAGAAAATGCTTTGGGAAGCCTCATTGCCTGCTGAGTGCTAGCAGCTCCTCCTGGCCTGGCACTTGGTCCTTCTAGGGCCTGATGCCCCACGAGCTGACAAGGCCATCCTCTGGAGGTTTGGTCCTCCCCCACATTGCTCTCTTTGCAGTCTCCCCATGCTTCCCACCCTCACCCCCCACCCCAAACTAGCATTCTCAGGCGTCTGTGCCATGGGATGTACCATTTTCTTCTCTCTGGAATAGCTTTGGTCGTTATGGGTACCTAGAAAACTATTTTTCAAGACATGAGACAGTATTAGGATCTCTTTAAAATCTCCCCCAGAGTGAAGTAATGAGTCCTTCTAAATGCCTTCTGTCCATCTGTTAAAGCAAATAGAGTGCAGTTATCTGTTCACCTCTCTGATTCCTCTCATAAGCTGCTCTATTAAGCCTCTCGTGCCTTTGCTAGATATCTTTTTTTCTGTCTCCTGAATCTAGCACCCAGTCTGGAATTTTGTAGGAGCTGCAAAACTGTCTGGTGAACCGAACCAACTGTGTGGTAAAACAACAGCACTCTCTGTTTATCCTAAAATACGTTCATTTGGGTTCCATACTCCATAGTCCATCACCTGCCAGAAGACTAGAAGGGGGAACTCTGACAAACACCAGCCCACAGGCCCCAGGGAACCAATGCCAGCAGAGACAACTTTAAGTCACCATTGTCCTGTGAAGAGGCATTGATTGTTGAAATGAAAAGTTCAGGAAAACCTTGGGAGGAAGAACTCAAGCCTTCTCCTCTCCCTGGGCTGATTTTCCCAGTAAGGACATCCTATGGAGGGCTTGGGACCCATTGTCTGTGTTCTAGTTTTTATACAGTTAAACACAGAGTAAAAAAGAACATGCAGCATGGGTCTGGAGGCAGAGGACACAATGAAGGGGCAACCATGGCATGGTGAGGGCCTTGGAAGAAGGAGCAGCATGCTGATGAGCTTCAGGCCTTAGGGGCATGAATAGTCCACTGCCTGCACCCAGGGCCCATCCCGGGTCACTGCCAAGCATGCTCTCTGCAGGGACGCCATGGTCCCTTACATAGCTCCCAGCTCAACTAGGGGCAGCTGTCCATGCTTGTCCTCCTCTTCCGCCTGAACAGAGGAAGCAGGTGAATCAGAGTATCTAAGCTCTTTTGAGGAGCAAGAAGTGGAACTCTTCTAGGAAAGGGCCCCCTCACATCCCCACGGCCTTCCTTATATCTTTCCTGTATAATCTCATTGTGTTATCTTTATTATCAATGACAAACTTTTGAGCCCCTACTCTGTTCCAGATAGTTTCCAAGGTGTCAGGGAACATCATCTACAGAGAATTTGGCACACCCATCTATAGGGAATTGACAGTCTATGGCATCAGAAATGCATATGCACACATATATACAGACGTACACACAATCATTAAGAGAATGGCTTCCGAATGAGTGTCACGAAGACGGCTCTGGCGCATGAAGTAGGAGAAGGGTGGAAGACTGGAGCCAGGGGCATCGGGGACCAAGTCCTAGTTGTGTCCCTCTTAAAACAGAAACACTAGGAGCACCTGGGTGGTTCAGCTGGTTAAGCGTCTGCCTTCAGCTCAGGTCATGATCCCAGGGTCCTGATATTGAGACCTGAATTGGGCTCCCTGCTCAGCCGTGAGTCTGCTTCTCCCTCTACCTCTGCTCCTCCCCCTGCTTGTGCTCTTTCTCTCAAATAAATAAATAAATAAATAAATAAATAAATAAATAAAATCTGTAAAAAATAAAAATAAATAAAACAGAAACACTTTGGGGTAAAATAGACCCGGATTTGAATGCCTGCTCTGCCACTTCTTGATTCCCAAACCATAGACCCAACATCTTGCAGCATCCGCTTTCTCATCTAAAAAATGAGGAAATAATATTTATCACTAGTTTGGGGTAAGAGTTAGCATACGCACATAAATGTTTTCCAGGCCCAAGCAGCCGTGGGTAGAAATGAGGACTTAACTCCTCTGTCGGCCCAGCATTTTCAACACCATTGCTACCACTCAAGAAAATGGAAGGCCTTGAGCCTCCCGTACTGTCTGTTTACCTACAAGTATCTCCTAGGTTGATACAGTCGGCTTGTCTCACTGTAGCTGCCGCTTCATTGCCCCACTCACAGCCATTGCCAGGGCTGCCACCAAAATGCCCTCTGGTCCGGATTCCCCTACCTCACCCAGAGATTGCTGGGGCCACTGAGGAACCCCAGTCTTCTGCTTCTTTCCTCCCATGACTTTGTCATTTACATACTGTCTTGAGCTACATCTCCTGCTGCCCTATTCAGTCACCGGGGCGTGACTATGAGCTTTGTCATGCATTGGTATGTGCTGTGGGCCCTGCTGTCCCAGCTCCAGGTCCCAGTTTGCTCTGCAGGGTTGCCTTGGTCTTTAGTTGTTGCTCCTAGTACTGCTACTACTATTACCAGCAGCACCACCACCACCACTATTGCCAGTGCTTTCAGACCCTTCGGACTGATGGGATTGGATTGTGAACAACAAGTATATGCATTCATTCATTCAAAAAATCTATAAACACTGTGCATTGAGCATTATTTCAGACAGTAGGGATACAATAATAAGCAAAGCTGACCCAAGCCTGTCCTCATCCACACATTTACAGTCTAGAAATCTCTCTTTACTTCCACTTTCATGCTTGGAGGAAAGAACAACACAACCTCCTCTGTCCCATAGTGAGTTCTTTCTCCAGGTGTCTGCAGCACCCCTGAAATTTAGCCTCTGCCCTGGCCATTGGCACCTCCAACAGCATCCACTTGATTCTAGGGGGAAGTAGTAACATTCGCTTCAAACGAACAAATGTATGACCCCCAGCTCCTTGCCAGTCATGACTTCCTGGGAGTGCCATTTTTTGGGGTCCTTGACAAACAGTAGTAAAAGTTACTCCTAATTCTCAGAATCCCTCAGTCCCAACCAGATCATATTTTCAAGGGGGGGGTAATCTTATTTTCCATTGGCTTACTTTCATGGTTGTCAAGATGTGTGATACTGGACAGAAGAGGCAAGGGATGGCCTTAGAATGTGCTGGAAGAGTTGAAAAATGGCAATTTCCTTCATGTTAGTGAGGATTTGCTTCTTGTTTCTCCCAAGTAAGTTTGGGGCATCTTCCTCTTCTTTGTGACGCACACATGTTCTGACCTTGCGTATAGGCCCTCTCCCAATATTTTCCTTTTCCCTGGTCCCCATGTAAAGTATATTGACCTCACAGTAGACTTTAAAGCCTGCATTTGAAAGAATAAGTTCAGAGTATGGATCATGGAAGCCTGTAGAACACAGCCGTGGAACATAGTCAAGTGGCTAAAGATGCCAGCTTTGGAGGTCAGGATCCTGGCCTCACCATTTTCTCTTAGTGACCTTGGGCAAATCACTTAATCTCTCTGTGGCTTGTTTTCTGTAAAAAAAAAGGGGGGGGGTATATAATAGCTGCTTTGGAAGTTGTAGTACTGACTTAACAAATCATGTCTGTAAAATATGTGGCACAGAATCTTTCACATAATAAATAGTGAACATACGCTAGCTCCTGGTCATATGGTGAATGTTAACTACCTCTTCCTATTCTTCCCTTTGCCTCAGTAGTGATACTTTATTCACTCTGTTTGATCTTCTTTTTCTCTCGAACAATTCTCTGTTTTGGGGTGTTTTTTTTTTTTTTTTCTGTTCAGGGTAAGGCTGAGCTCTGAGTATGACACAAAATTTGGAGGTAGAACGTGTTTCTTGGATCCATAAGTTGAAGGATCATGGCAGAGTAGGGGATATGCTGCGGCGCAGGCAGGCTCTGGAGCTGAGCAGTCAGTTCCAGAAGAGCACAAAGCCTATACTACTGTGGGCCTGGCAACACTCAGTGGTGTCTCTGTAACCCTGGTGGAGCCCAGCAATGGGAACTGCAGTATGGGGGACACCAACAGCCCCCCATAAGAGAGGTCCACCATTTTCCCATATGCCCATCCTTTGAGCAGTCCTCACCTGTGCCGAATATCTGAGTTATCCCCTTCTTCATTTGTCATATGAATTGATACTCTGTATCTGTGCTGTTTTTCACATGACTCTAAGTGTTCTTAAGTCAGGCTTCTGTGTGTGCTCTTGGATTGCTGGCTTACATCATTCACCATTACCACTACTGTGCGTCAAGGGTTCTCTGCCCTGGGATATTTTCCCAGTCCCCTGCTCACATTCGCAATTCTGTTCTCCCTTAGCTCCCGTATTTTCAGCATGGCACCTGTCACACCCACTAACAGTGATTTTGGATGGAACCCAATGGAATGTGGGTCATATAGATTAAATGATGTGAAATTGCTGACATTTGACCATTTGGTTATTTCACATGATTCAAACTAATATTAATCTACCCACCTATTAAAATATTAGTTACATGAGAAAGAACAAGAAGAACTTCTTTTCTCTACTTTGGCCACACTGGGCACAGAGCTTGGTGCACGGTTGATACCTGAATAGTATATATTGAATAACTGAATTAAGTACACAAAAGTGCTTTATAGATTCTGAAGCCCTATTCAAATGTAAGAGACTGCTGCTGTGAAAGAGTTGAGCATATCACAGTATATTAGCATGAAAACAGAACCTATCCTTAGAGGCTGAGTTGGAGATGAAGAAAGAAGTGAATGTGAGACTTTGCACCATGTAAGTTAAAATATTTTCCTGAGTCCTCAGAGGTAGTAATTCAGGGGCAGCCATGGCGGATGAGCAAATTAAACTTTAGAGAGTACCTTTCCATAAAAATCATATATATATATATATATATATATATATATATGTTATATATATGATATATATAATACATATATATCATATATGTAACATGTATAACATATATGTATCAAACATATATGTTTCTTCTGCTTATAGGGAATTTGCAAATTGCTGCAATAGATGCCGTAGAGTCGTTGAAAGCTTTCAGACAGGGGAATTTTGATTGAAACCTGTAGTCTGTGGGCAGCCCCCTAACAGCAAGCATGTCTGATAGGATGGACAGGTTGAGTCTGGAAGCTGAGGGAAGAGGAGAAGACACCCAGAGATGCTGAGTCCTGAACTTAGGCCACAGAGGTGGGAGCTGAGAAGGGGAGATAGACAGGAAAGGCAGAATGGCTATTTCATCTCAGTGGAGGGGGGAAGGGGAAGTGAAATGGGCAGTCTGCACTGATCCCCAGAATGGGGGTGATTGGGGGCCGTGTAGATAGATAGCATGGCTATTCTCTGATGCTTTAGGAAGGACAACTTTGGAGAGAAAGGTGATGATTTTGATTTTAAGCATATTGAGTGGGAGGTATCACTGTCCAGGTCTGGAATTGACCTTGCAAGGTGAATTGACTAGCATTGTCTTTTGTTTTGGCTTGATTCTGCTTTCCTATTTGATTGATGTGGAGACAACATCTCAGAGAGGTGGCTTGAGTGGCCAGAATAGAAAAAAAAGCCCAGAGATAGGACTGGTCCTGAACTCAGGACTACAGCATTCTGTCATCTCTTCATTATCTGTCCCCACCTACCAGAAAGTCCTGCTGGAATTAATGGCTGTCAGCTCCCCAGCTCTCTTGGCCTCCTTAGGATCTGATGTACTCAGAAATTGACTAGTGAGCACTACTTTTAGGACTTTAATTAATCATTAACTGGTTTGCCCTCCGAGCACTTTTTGCTCCTGCTTTGAATTTTTAGACAGATGGCAGGCATTTATTTCCTCAGCCTTGTCATCTCTTCACATGGCAGCTGAAATATCAAGCACAGACTGGCAGAAGGATCATCATTCATTATAATTAGTCTTTTTTGATCACTTGTCCTTTGTCCTAAGTACAGTAGCAACATTTAATTGTGGCTGAAGTATTTGTCAAGAATAGCATCCAAACTGCTCTCTCTCTCTCCATAAACACACAAGGACACTACTGATGGGGAGAAGCCACATTCCCAAATCCTTTTGGAAATAGCTCACAAGAGTAAAAGGACTAGATTTAGAAACACAGACCTGCATACGGGCAGTTCGTTGATCATGTCAGTTGATATTGTGAATTTAGTGGTACTGCAAGGATTTAGAAAGAAAAGGAACGAACATTAAGTGGGGGCCTACTATGTGCTTGATAATTTATTGATATCTCAGTTGATCTTCAGAACATTCCAAGGCTGAATGGCTGGGCAAAATCATACTGCTACCACATGACAGAGCCAGGAGGCGAAACCCCTCAGCTACCAGAAGCAGAGCTCATGCGTGTGTATAGATAAGTTCCGCTGTACCCCCTCGGAGTGGATTTTTTGGCAAACCAAGTTAGATAGTGAAATTATAGACACCATCCTATCACTGTCTGAATCTTGAAAAGATTGCTCCAAGGGATGACACTGAGAAGGGCAGTTGCTGGGTGATGTGTTGTTGCAAATTAATTCCCTGTTCTGTTCTTGAAAACTATTGTATCAAGTAAAGGGATAATGCCATCTTATGTCTGTAGTGTGGTTTAGATTTCAATAGTTAAAAAGTAATTATATGACTTAGGTGTCAATCTTTATCCTCACTCACCTGCGTCTTATGGATTAGGTGAGGGAAAGGGTGTTACTACCATTTTAAAGATGAGGAAGTTGAGGGGTGCCTGGGTGGCTCAGTTGGTTGACCATCCAACTCTTGATTTTGGCTCAGGTCATGATCTCAGGGTCGTGAGATTGGGCCCCGAATCTGACTCCCTCTCCCTGTCTCCCCCGCCCCCCAACTCATGTGCACTCTCTATCTAAAAAAAATAAAATAAATAAATAACGGGAGATGAGGAAATTGAGGCTTAGAGGTACCATTGCCGTTGAGGGTTGGGTAGCTTTTAAATCATCAGATTCTAGAAACATAGATTTATATGCTCTCTCCAAAATAAGATCCAAGCAGAAGAAAACCTATATGAAGAATGAGGCACAGGAAAATTTTTCTTAGAGTCTGACATTCACCTCTAAGTCATATGGTTAGGGTTTGCTTCTTACCACTTTTCAATTTTTGACAGTAAGTGATAATTATAGAGCCTGAGAAGCACCCAGTGCATTTGCAAGAGCAAATTGACTCGAGGGAGGGAAGACTGTGCAGTGGAATCCAAACTACCAATTAAAAAGGAAGGAATCCACATGCACATGATATCCAGGATATTTATATCACAGAGAGAAGTGAAAAAGCCAGCCTTCCCTGCCACTGTGGAGATAGCCTGTAAGTCAAAGGGTCTGGCCCCAGGGTTGGTCAGCTTGTAGCCAAGACCACAGTGAGGCCTGGGAAGCCCACCCTTTCAGCAGCCTCCCAGACTTTTAATGAGTGTTTCTGAGGCTTCACTTCCAAAGGCTAAAATGGGAAATCTTGGCAAATGAAGAGAATAGATTCAGTGTACAGTGAGAGAGGAAATCAGGCAAACAGGAGGGGCATCAATCAACTAATTGTCAGAAATTGAGGCTCCGAGTAGACTAAGAATACTAGCTTTTATACAGTGCGTTGGAGTTTACAGAGTTCCTGGCCCTCATAACAGCAACCATTTAGGAAGCAGGAGTATTATCCCCAACTTCCAGAGGGGAAGTGCCTGGGCCTCTTGTCAACATGTCCTAGTACTAGAGGATCCAGGATCTGAATCTAGGTTCCTGACTCCTATGTGTAGCCCCATGGCTGCCCACCCTGATGGGAGCTGGGGACACGGGTGGGGAGTATCCTAAGGTTTGGTATGTGGTTGATTCTCCTGGAAACCTTGTTTAAAAAAAAAAAAAAAAATCTGTTTTCCTGAAGAGTGTCTATATAGTGGCACATAGGGGTGGTTGCAAGGCTAACAATACTGGGGTCATTAACTGAATAACAGCACTGGCACAAAGTAACAGCCACGCTAGGGTCTTAATTAAGTTCTGGCTGAAACAGAGAAGGAGCACATCTGCGGGAGATTCTGGTTGACTAAATTGGTATCACGTTAAGAGTTTTCCCTCTGGGATGTCTTAAGTCAGTCGCCGTGTGGTTCAAAAAATCATACAAGCCTAGGGTTCCAAGAACGCCAATTTCTCAGGAGAAGGGAGGGCTTGCTTCCCCAAGGACTAGCTCCATTGAGTAGATTAGCTCGGGATTCCTTTATCTTCCCTGACCAACAGTTTAACTTCAGAGACTTTTCAACCGTAGTCCAGTGTTTTGTCCCACTGACAAGTGCTAAAGGCCGGCTGTGAACCTGGGTGTCCAGGGCTGAAAAGCAGTTAGCAGTCCCTAATGGGTATTTCTGCACCAGAAGTTAAATGGTGCTGAGAAAGAAATTAGGATCATGGATGAACCTAAGGCCCTGGCCCAGGATCTGGGAGCTGAGGGGCTAGAAGACCAGTCTTGAGTAGTGGGGACAGTGCTGAAATCCCATGGACCTTATATTAAATGTAACTTCTGCTTTCCATTGTTTGTGGATGTAGGGCTGTCATATTAATATTGCTGATCCCTTTTCAGTACCTTTAAAATGTACATAATCATTTCTATGTCTAAGAGGAGTCATGCAGATTACATGAGAAAGAGTATGTGACAGACATCGCTGAGCACACAGTAAATGCTCAGCAAACTTGAATTGCTTCTGAATCTATCCAGCCTGGGAAGCTTCTGTAAAGATTGATTCTGTCTATCAAGATGTATCCCATCTGCATAGAATGATTGCCCAGGCCCCCGTGTCCCTGCTTAGACTGAGGCCCCAACCTGCCAGACTTCTTTTCCTTTGCTCCCCATGCCATTCCCTTGACCTGCTTCCTCTCTTTTTGCCTTTACTTCCAGGCACTGACTCTGGGCCTTTCTGTTTGTTGCATGATCAAGGCTCTCTCATTCTTGGACTATTCCCTCCAGGCTCCATCTCTCTTATTTGGTACAGAAACTCTCACTGTTTTTGGCATAATACCCCTCCCCATAATACCACCACCCTTTGGGATCATGGACTCCAGAGAGAGAGAGAGAGAGAGAGACTACTAGCTCTTCTTCCCTAAAGAGAATATGCGTTATAAGAGGCACTTGGGTGGGGAGATAGGATCCCTAAGGCAGTGTCCTGGGCCCTTTCTTCGGCTCCTTGATAGATTCTGTTAGGAAGGAATTAACCTCAATATCCACCTTTTTATTGGAAGCAGACTCATCTTAGGAGATTATGACCAGCTAGACAAGGGCTGAATGAAGCAGAGACTCTCTGGATGGGGCAAGCCAGGGCCTCGATATAGACTTCTTCTAAGAGGAAACAGATAGACAGTGGGGGCCAAGAAGCCAGAAGACAAGTGAGTAAGCAGGATTCTGCCTGTAGAAAGGTGATAAATGATAAACCAGCAGGCAGGCAAGGTCAGTGGATCTGAGACCAGAGGCCCGGGGTTCCAATACTGGGCTTGGGAAACAAGGAGACAGCATTAAGGAGCTGGCATCTTCCCTCAAAGTCAACTAGCAGTGTGTTTCTAGAAAGAGAGTCAGGGTCTAGGAGACTCTAGCGCCTTAAGCAGGCCCAGGGAGGAACACAGTGTGGCCTCCATCCTGGAAGGAGTTGACATGAGCAGGGCATTGATGTGCTGGTTGAAGCATAAGACACAGGAGCCATTTATCAGACCGCACAGTGAGGAGACAGAGGCAGAGAAGGGGCAGGGGGTATGATGCTGGGCTCCAGGACTCTGGGCTCAAGCTCCCTGATTGGTCACAGACCCTGAGGCAGAGGAAGCCCAGATGGGCAGGCCTCTGCAAAGAGCTGCAGGAAAATGCAAGCTGGCAATCTACAACCTGACTGTAGAACCTCTATAAACTTATCAAAAAAGGGGCCATTATCACATGTTTGTCTGCTCTGCAGGACATAGGGTCACATGTCATAACCTGTAAAGGAGACCTACACACAGGAAACCTCTGCGCTTTATTTACAAGTCTATTCTTTAATTATAGAAACTGCTGGAATTTTTTTTTTTAGCTCATCATAATGTTCACTAAACGTTAGCTATTCAAATATTTGCAATTATTATTGTAGCAAGAGAAATTCTGAGATTATAATTTATGTTTATGCATCACCTCTTTTCCCCATTCAAGAAGGTCATAGGCTCTAGGCTTCCTGACCTACAAGATACTTTTGTTCCTAATTTTATCTTCTCCAAGCTGCCATCTTCATGTGCCTCTGGGCACAACAAAGAAAAAATAGGAGATGTTTCCCTTGATGCGAAAGCAATCTGGAGTCCTGGAAGGAGGAGCAAGGGTTGTGGGTCCCATAGAAGACAGAACTAGTGTCCTATTTACTGGAAGTATACCAGGAAGGTGGCCTGCCTTTAGAGAGGGACGTCTGTGCATCTAGAACAAGTAAAGGGTTCTAGGGTGAGGACTGCTGGTCCTAAAAGGAACAGGGGGTCGGGGACAGTAGAACCCTAATTGGTAACCCATGGGGATTGGTGCCCCGTGATTGATGAGCCAGTGCATCCTGCTACAGAGGAGTTCTAGACCTTTCATCACCATGGGGTTTGGGGACATGCTAGAGGAAGGAATTCCTTCCCGATCTGTCTATCTGATCTTCTTTTCTCCTTGGCAGAGAAGGATATTTGGGGTTAAATTTAAATTGATTTTAAGTTGATTTCAAAGAAACAAAACAGTATGAGCTTTCTGCACACGTATATCTGCGTGTCTTAAAGGTCATACATTTTGTATAATTGTCTGTAGCCACATAGCTCCTATGGGAGATGGAGAAGAACATTTCTCCAGCACCTATTATATGCTGCTCCTGTTTCCAGCACATTGCTAAGGCCAGGATCTTTCATCCTCACAATAACCTATGAAGTATTAGTGCCCCATTTGTGTAGATAAAAAAAACTGAATTAATAATGGTGAAGTGACCTTGTTCGGGGATCTGTGGTTTGTATCAGAACTGGGCTTTGAACCCAGGTTGTGTGATTCCAAGGCCCAGCCTCCCTCCACTACACACACTGGTCACCCAAGAAGGAGGAGATTAGAGGTGGCAGTGCTCATCCTTTGTGAGGGAAGGCCTGGTGGCTGTGACAGCAGGTTTCCCAACTGTGAACTGTGATATAAAACAGTTCTTTTGAATTTATATGAGTGTTGGATCTTCAGAAAGGGCACAGCTGAGGGGCTGGATCATCGAGGAGGGTGAAAGCACATTTTAGAGACCTTCAGGATCACCGAGACCAGTTTCATTTTGGAAAAACAGTTACCATCCCCCCTGCCCCCCAACATTGAGGAGGGAATTTCTATGCATATGTTGGCATTGTCCAGGAGACAATGGATACAAAAACACCTGCTAGATTTCTCCTAGGCAAAGAATTATGTGAGGAGGGTGCTGAATTACAGCCAGGAACAGAACAGACTGCGGGAGCCTCATGTGCTAGGAAATGCCTCACTGCCTATGGGCTGGTGCATTAGATCTATTGCATATCACTGAATCTTCAGCATGTCTAGCAGAAGTAGCTGTTCCCATCACCGTATTCTGATGGAACTGCAAGGACATGTGGGGAGGGTGAGGGAGAGCTAGATGGGCAGGGGCGGGGGTGGGGGGGTGGAGAGAATATGCATTTAAATCGAGGACAATGGGATGGTGGGAGAAAAAACAAGCAAGTTTCCTGACTTCTTGCTGCAACAGAGCAAGGTTTCTTATAGCTCAAGAAGACAAGCTCCGGGTCAATCAGTCCTCAGTTTCTTTGTGAAATGAGTGAACATACCTGTAACATATCAAATCTATTCTTAACTAAGTTCGTAGTTACTAAATAGATAACTATAGATATTTACTTGCCCTGTGGAGTTATTGTTCATTTGATTTTCAAAACCGGTACTTAGGGGAAAGAGACATGTTTCCTCCCTCCCTCCCTCCCTCCCTCCCTTCTTTCTTTCCTTCCTTCCGTGTTTTTTTCCTTCCATTTTCTCCTTCTCTTCCTGCTGCACACATTTATTGAGCACCTCTGTGTACCAGGTACTGAGATAAGTACGAAGGAGACAGTGATTATCAGACACGAAAAGAGCTCGTGATCTGTGCTATAAAGGAACCCACATCCAGGGGCGCCTGGGTGGCTCGGTCGTTAAGTGCCTGCCTTCGGCTCAGGTCATGATCCCAGGGTCCTGGGATCCAGCCCCGCATCGGGCTCCCTGCTCCGCGGGAAGCCTGCTTCTCCCTCTCCCACTCCCCCTGCTTGTGTTCCCTCTCTCTGTGTCTTTCTCTGTCAAATAAATAAAACCTTTTAAAAAAAAGAAACCCACATCCATAGAATATGTCAAAGAAGGATCCACAGAGTCAGAAGCATTAAACAGACCTTTAAAGATGAATAGCATTCCAGTAGGCAAAGACTGCCTCTTTCGGGGAGCGGGTGGCCGGGGGAAGGCGGGACACATGCTGTGAGGAACCTTGAGGACTGCCCTGATAGAGATTGAAACTTGAGGGTGTGAGCGTTTCTAGACCATGGTGGTTAGAATAGATGTGAGCATGCGAGACTGTCCTGGGCCTTTGTGAGGGTAGAGGATGTGGTCTCTGAATACTTAGGAGTGTGGCTGCCTCCTCTGGGCACCAGGTATTTTGAAGCTTCCTGAATGGGTGAGATGCACGGCCAGCTGTGCTCTTGAGCGTCTGAATGCACATTAGTTCAAGACGTTTACTTACCGGATATTGAAGCTCAAATTAGAAGGTGAACAAGACCATGTGTCATCATCATTATTAATCTCTCCTAATTACTTTCTTGATTTCGGTCAAAACAGAGCCAGGAGTGATCATTGTAACTTGTCTCTTTGAGGATTCATACTAAGAAATTCAGTGTAATAGCACACTAAGTGCCTTTATTCCATCCCACCTTGTCAATCGTCTAAAACTGGGTGCTGGTTCTGCCCTTTCAGACTGTTGAAGATCAGGAGGTACCCGGGGCCCTTTGTGTATTCTGACATCAAGGGACAGCCTTCCTTCTGGCTTCTTCATAACCTGCTTCTGAGATGCAGGCCTTAAATTTCATGCTATGACAAGGCCCGGCATAAAAGAAGGCCCACTGGTTTCTGAGTTCCCTTTAAGAAAATGTCTCTTGAAATATTTGTCAGGGTGAACAGATTATTAATATTTTCAGTAAAGATATTTCCAATGAGAATCAGGTAGCTTGGTGAAAATCACTGAAGCCTTGGAGCCAAATAGGGGCTGGTGAAATTCCTAATTTCACTACTCAGGCTTGAGTAACGGTGGGCAAGTGGCTGAACCACTCTAGTCTTCAATTTTCATCTCTCGTGAGGATGTGTTAAAAGGATAATATGAGCTAGAAGGTGTAAAATGTATAATATGTAGTCAATAAAAGAGAACAATCATTTTACGACGGTATCCACAGACACAGAAATAATGGAGAGCTCAGCAGCACTGTGATAAGACTGGAAGGATTTTGCATCCGCCGGATAGAGCTTAGCAGAAGCCGATGAGCACTGAATATGTAC
Source organism: Eumetopias jubatus (assembly GCF_037043125.1). Lineage (NCBI taxonomy): Eukaryota > Metazoa > Chordata > Mammalia > Carnivora > Otariidae > Eumetopias > Eumetopias jubatus. The sequence continues at coordinate 47,370,994 of NW_028274823.1, read as the reverse complement.
TTTACAAAGAAAGTGCATAACCTCATGGCAGGTGCAGACCGTGGGTAGGATCCAGACAGATGGGGCTGCGGCCCTGGGTCACAGTCACAGGGCTAAGTGGCCTCTAACCATGGTGACATTCTGTCCTCAGCTCCCAACCCCACTGGCCACCACCGCTTAGCCTCAGATTCTGCAACCCTCTTTTTCCCCACAGTTATGTTTCCTGAGATTAAATCTCAGCTTTAGTTCCTGGGAATAGTCCTTAGCTGAAGTGAGAGATTTCAGGCTCCCTCCCAGGGTCCTCCTCCCCAACTCAGCCCTTAGGGGCTTCTGTTTGGAGAGCTGGGTCCTACCCCATTCCCACGGCTGCTGCCCACACAATCCCAGTCTCCTGGTGCCCTGGTTCTGCAGCCGTAGCTCTTCTGTCACGGTCCCCAAACCGCTCTGTGTAAGAGGTGGCAGGGACTTCAGGCTCCTTCATGGGCCAGAACTCTGAATTTCTCCTTTCTGCCCTTTTCTGTTCAGCCCCACTGAAAGCCCTCTCTGGTCCTGATTGCCTATGGGCTGCCATGCCACCTGAACTGTTGAGAGAGCATGGTAGATTCTGAAGACAGTACTTAAAAAAAAAAAAAAAAAAATTAGAGAGGGAGAAGGAGAGCTAGCATGAGCAGGGGGGCAGCAGAGGGAGAGGGAGAGAAATCCTCAAGCAGAATCCCTGCTGAGCGCAGAGCCAGATAAGGGGATCGATCGCAGGGCCCTGAGATCATGACCTGATCCAAAATCAAGAGTTGGACACTTAACCCACTAAGCCACCCAGGTGCCCCTGGAGACAGTTCTTAATGTTATTCCTCTGGCACAATTAAATGACATCTTCTGTATAAGCTATGTTATATACATATATATGTTTTTGTTACTGAGAGGTCTTATCTTTTCCAAAGCAAAGTTGCTAACATAACTTTAGGGGAAATTAAAACTGAGAGGATTTTATTAATAATTGAGCTTTGCATGTTTCTTAAAGTTTGGAGCCAAATTATAACTGATTTATTCAGCAAATAACTACTCAGCATGTGCTATGGGAGAGGTTATGTATGTGCCAAGGAGGGTAAGTTACCAAGTACGAATGGATGTTGGAGACAAACATCATAGTTGAAATTAAAAACTGTATTTGCTAGAGCAAATACCATCTCTCACTTCCATCTAAACATAATCCTTTATATCTTCAAATTACCCCTGGTCAAGTTCTTAATGTGTTTTTGCCACTTATAAAAAAGAATTGCTAGATATTTGAAAAACCAAACAGATAATTGGGAGCCAAAACCTGGGACTTCGAAAACATTTTATTCAAAATACGTTTATTATGGATATGTGTCTGCACATATAGATGTGTATGTAATAAGCTGGATATAGGACACAGGACGCTCTTAAAATACATTAGTTCAATGGTTGGAGATTCACTTTCTGCCAAAAACAGATCCAAAGTATGTAAATGGCAATGAGCATTCCAATTATTTATTACATTGAGAGAGAGAGAGAGGGACTTTGTGCTGACTTTCAGTAAGTATTCTCCCTTAAAAATATTGCCTTATCATAGAGGCAACTTAAGATAATATTTTCTAATGGGTTATCAAACATCTCCATTTAATGGCAAATCCCCATTGGGTATCCCTGTCCAAATAATGTGCTGTTCTTCTTGACTAATTCATTTAGGAGGACAACAGACACCTCAGGGGAGGCATTTAACGTCTCTCTTCAGGAGGACTCCTGAGTGTGGTAATGAAAGCCAAGTGTGTTTGCCTCTTCTTCTCCTTCTCCTCCCATTATCTCAGATAACAGATATTAATTAGCATCCTGCAGTCTTTCACTTTAAACTCTACTTTGAGAGATTCATATACTTAGTGATTTATTATTGTTTTTTGTTTCGTTTTTGCTTTTTTCCCCCTTATTCTTGAAAATGCCAGAGCTGTTTCTCTAATCTCTTGAATAAACCAAATAATCAATAAGAACAATGCTTCCTTCTCTTTTCTGAGTAAATACCCTCTATTCACTGAGAGAAAGGGGTGTGGTACAGGCATTGGGGAAAAGTGGTGCTCATTTTCCCTCTGAGCTGATTCACAGTGCCTGCTGCAATTTCCAAAAACAGTCTGCTAGCCTAACAATGTACCAGCTATGGGATTTCAACAAAATCAGTGTAGGCTTTCTGTGAACACTCCCAACTGTTGACACACATTCTAAAGCAATGCTGTGATTGTACATCCAGGGAAAATGGTGATGATATTCACAGCACTAAATGATGTGGTGTCTATACACATAGGCTCGCTCTTCTATAGTGTTCAATCTATGAGGCTAAAACAAGTGCCTGTTCTGAGCCAGGCACTGAACTATGTGTTGTGTGAAGAAAGGAACTTTTCTGTGTTCTTGTGGAGTTTAAAGGGTGATGGGAGTAATAAGAAAAGTAGAAGACAAATGAATTAATGAGACAACACAGAAAGAAGAAAAAAGGACAACATGTAGCCAGTATCATGGAGAGATGCGTCAGATGTATTAGAGGTGAAAAAATTTACTTTTCAGTATACAAGAGGCAAGAGATTGAATGACATCAGGAAGATTCCCCCATGGAATTAAACAACAACAATAACTGGAAACAGACTAAAATAATTCTATAGGAGCTCTGGAAATCAGTCAAAGATCTAGAGCAGCCAAATGAACATGCAGTCAAGAGAAAGCCACATTCAAAAGTTGCAATTGCTGCGGCATTTTTCACTCACCCTTGCCTCTCCCCCTTCCCATTGTGGTATGGCACCATTTGGAGGAAATGGCTTCGTCCCCACTTCCCTTCATAAACCAGAAAGACTGAATTTGCAACATTCTAACCCATCTGTGGACTGCCTGAGATTTTGGTCTCTGGGTCACCTACGTTGGAGTTCAGACAGCCAGAAGGGGCTTGGATCTCAGGTTCGGGAAGCCATGGGAAGCAGCAAGCATGGCTCATGAAAATGGCAAGGAGGCTACCGACCAGCAGACACTTCACACAAGATTACTGATGAAAGTATCCAATAGACAGTGAAGGCCTCAAGAAGAAGCAAAACTGAGTCTCTTGGAGCAAGTATGACATTTGAATATAGTTGTGTACATGGGGGAATTGTAAAGAAGCACCTGCGCACACCCAGGGGATATGCATAACCAGAAAAGTCCTTCATACCAGACTGATGAGTGAATGTGTTCCCCTACCTGGAGCCAGCCTGCAAAGTTTGGGAAAGGTAGCTGTTTTTACAAGTGCCCAATTTGTAATAAAATATTACCAGGTATAAAAAGAAGCAAGAATGCATGACATATTAAAAGGAACAAATTAATCCCTAGAAATAGTCCCTGAAGAAAGACTGGCATTGGACTTACTAGACAAGGACTTTATTATTATTATTATTTTAAGTGGACTCCATGCCCAACGTAGAGCCCAGTGCAGGGCTTAAACTCATAACCCTGAGATCAGATCTGAGCTGAGATCAAGAGTTGGATGCTTAACCAACTGAGCCACCCAGGCACTCTTATATGAAGGCTTTAAAACAGTTGTCTTAAATATGCTCGAGGAGCTAAAGGAAACTATGGACAAAAACAAGAAGAAATCAGGGAAATAATATATGAATAGAATGAGAATATCAACAAAGAGAAATTTTTTAAAAAAGAACCAAACAGGGGCACCTGGGTGGCTCCATCGGTTAAACATCTGTCTTCGGCTCAGATCATGGCCTCAGGGTCCTGGGATCGAGTCTTGCATCAGCTCCCTGCTCAGCGGGGTTTGCTTCTCCCTCTGCCCCTCTCCCTGACTCATGCTCTCTTTCTCTCTCTCAAATAAATAAATAAACAAACAAACAAACAAACAAATAAATAAATAAAATCTTTAAAAAAAAGAACCAAACAGAAATTATGGAGATAAAAACACAGTCATTGAATTGAAAAATTCACTATAGAAGTTCAACAGCGGACCCAGGTAGGCAGAAGCAAGCATCAGCAGCTTTGAAGAAAAGTCATTTTAAGTGATCAAGTCTGAGGAGCAGAAAGAAGAGAATGAAGAAAAGTGAACAGAATCCAAGTAGACTTAGAAGACACCATCTAGAAGATCAATATATTCATTCATTATGAGAGCTCCAGAGGAGAAGAGAACAGGACAGAAAGCTTTGATAAGAAATAATAGCTGGAAAAAAAAAAAAGAGAAATAATAGCTGGAAACTTCCCAAATTTATGTAAAGAAATGGATATATGAATACAAGAAGCTCAAAAAACTTCAAGTGGAAGACAAAGAGACTGAAATGTATCTGGGATGCATTACAATGAAACTGAGAAGTCAAAGACAAAGAGAATCTTGAAAGCAACAAGAAATAAGCCATGCATTATATACAGACAGCCTCTGTAATATTATAGGCTAATTTTCCAGGAGAAACATTGCAGACCAAAAGGCAGTGGGATGATATGTTTGAAGCACTGAAAGAAAACAAAAACAAAACAAAGAACCCGCCAATCAAGATTTCAAATTAACAAGCTAACTTTACACCTTAAGGAAGTAGATAGTCTTCCTCTGATGGAGAGGATTGAGGACCAGACTAGTGGTATCCCTGGGCCGGTGTAGACAGTAGAGTCTGAGGGTAAAACTACTTGGAGGGCATGGGTGGGGTGGGGGGGGCAGTCCTGGAGAAGTTGATGTTCAGCAAGGTCCACAGAATTAAAATTAGGGGGCCCTGTGTGGGGCTTTTATGTGGATACTCATGGGAACTGATGGCGAAGATCCCCAGAGTGTAACTGCAGTGTAGGAGGGAGACCACAAACTATTGGAGTTCCCATCCCATCTGGCTTGGGAGCTCCAGATCCTTACAAGGAATTAAGGGTGGAAATGTCAAGTAGGGTCTCAAGTACAGAGATGGGACACAGTGAATTCCAGGAAAACAAAACAAAACAAACAAAACAAAACAAACCAAAAACATGATCAAGGCATTAAGATAAGAAACAGTTTAACTGACCTGCATTATAATAGTAATAATGTCTGTATATGGCACCACAAATTTAACAAAGTTAACATATATTATTGTTGTAGGGCCCCATTAGCTGAATTGTATTACTTTCTCTTTTTCCGTGGGTAATTTGCTGCTACCTGTCAGAGCAAGTAAGTGGCTCCAACAACTTGAGTCCATGTCCTTCACCACTTATGCTATATAAATAGAATTAGCTCAGTATAATACTGAGCATGGAGTTATATAGGTCACATCTTAAAGGGCTGACCTTCAGATGGCAGTGTTTATAGGCCATGGTGGAACCTTGAACATTTTTAGCAGGATGAGAATAGAAATTGCTCTGGGAAGACTGTTTGCAACACAAATATGAAATAAGTTGGTGAAAGGCAAGGCTGAAAAGACAGAGCTCCATTAGGGAGCAGAAAGGAACGAGGTCTAAACTAAGATGGGAGGTAGGAGTGGAGTGTAGAATGATTCGAAAAGCTTTGAGAAAGTTGAATCAATTGAATTTCACTGCAATTAGCTAAAGGGGAACAAAGACACTGGTAGACTTTACAGTGACCCTGGGGCATCTTAAGCTATGTTAAGGCCAATAACTCCTGACATAAGGAGGTGTAAGGAAGGGAACTATTCTGAATTGGTTAGAATTAATTGCAGAAATCCACATTCAGATCGTCTTTGGGATTTAAAGAATACATTCTGAAGATGCATAATTAATCTGAAAGTAATAGCATGAATCCTAAATACTTAGGAAGCTCGGTACTACCATGGACACTAAGCTCTTTAATAGAGCACTTACTTTCTCTTGACTGGGTGAGATTTTAGTCCTTCAGCAATCACATGGCTGCTCTAGCCATTTGAGATCAGACTGAGTGCTGACTTGTATCTGTCCTGAAAATTAGTTTGATGTCCTTTAGACTTATCCTATTATGTCCTTTTATATGTCATACTAGTGTAAACTTGGAAATAATTAAAAACAATAGACAAGAACCTTCTTATCATTTTTAGTATTCCTTTATGTGGTGAATAATTGATTGGGTGAAGTGGATTAAATTTCAATATTCAGACAGGCTCCTTTTGTTATTACTTTCAACTTTTTATCTGCTTTTTAAATTACCTTGCCTATTTTGAAAGCACAGTGCAGTTCTCTTGTGTTTCTTTTTTGGTGCAAGACAATGTAGAAAGGCTGATGGCATAAAGTTGAGGGAGATCCACTATCCAATTTAATATTCTTAGAAATTGACATTTTTAGAGAAATACTCCTTTGAAATTAATATGAAGTAATGTGATTGACTGGGAAAAGCATGGAAGCTGGAGTCAAACTGACTTGATTTTCTCTACTGGCACTGGCACTTAAGAGCTATGCCACTTTGGGAGTTGGATTAAATCATTGAACCTCAGTTTCTTTGTCAGAAATATAGGAATAATAATATGTCTGGCTCAGGGCATATAATAGATATATGCTTGGCAGATAATAAAAAATAGTCTGCCATTCAAAAAAATGTGTTTCTGTCCTGCCCTAAAAAGGAATGCCTAATGTTTTTGAGGTTCATCTGTCATGATTAATGAAAGATGCCAGACACAAAAGACCACATATTGAATGACTCTATTTATATGAAGGGTCAAGAATAGGCAAATATACAGAGATCAAAAGTAGATGAGTGGTTGTGTAGGACTAGAAGGTAGGATGCCAAGTGGCTCTTTATGTATACATGGTTTCTTTGGGGATAATAAAAATATTCTAAAAGTAGATAATGGTGATTTTTTTTTACTACTCAGGAATTATACTAAAATACATTGAACTATGAACTTTCAACAGGTTTATTTTATATGTTAAATATATCTCAGTAAAGTCATTTAAAACTAAAAGTCATTTCTATATGCTGACCTGAAGATCTTAAATAAAATAATCTGTGCCTGCGGAAAATGGGAAACATTTTCTTAACCAGGGGAGGGATCTCTTGTATTTCTTTCTCTCTAAATATCTGTCTTTGTATTTGTGTCTTAGTCAGTTTCATTTGGTAATAAGTAACTCCCCAAATCACAGTGGCTTTTAATGTTTTTCTTACTTATATTGCATGTTGGCATCTATGCAGATCTATTTGTTTCCTGTCTGTGGTACTCAACTCTGCTTAGCTGTGGTGCATGTGTCTTCTCATTCTTGAAGCAGCTGCTATAATGGCACATGCTGGTTCTCATGCCCTGGGGAAAGAGAAGACTGAGTCATACCTATTAGCTTGTAAAGCTGCTTCTCAGTTATTTCACAGCTGTTCACATGTCATTGGCCAAAGGAACCCACATGGTCCAACCTAGTGCCAATGGAAGTATCATGGGCTCCTTCCATGGAATGAGGTGATTATGAATATTTATGAATAATACTACAATAAGATCGTCTACCAGGGCTGGGGAGAAGACCTATCTAGCATCCTTACAAGAGCTTAACCTTCCATCAGTGCCTTTGAACCCTCCTTCTCTCTTACCATGCCAATATTGTTTGTCCCCTTTCCCCAAAGGGATCTTTCCCTTGATTTAAATCAAGGGTAAATCTATAAATTTGTAAATCTACTTCTCCCCTACCATGAAAGAGTCTGTTGATATTCCTAGTTACCAATCCATCCCTTCCATTCCTTGTAATGCCAGACTTCAAAATTACTACCAGTTAAGTGTTACTACTGTTTCTCTATCAAATTTAACTGTTTACATTCTGGCTTGATTCCTCTCAACCCACTGAAATTCCTCTTTCTTAAGCCTTTGGTGGTCTTGGTTGACAAATCTAATGACATTTTCTTCAGCCGTCATTTATTTTGATGATGGTGGCATTTGCACTGTAAACTCCTAAGATGCAAAACTTCTGACCCTCCATTGCCTACCAAATTTCACATTCTTCTTTCCTTACATTCCCTTTCTGTGTGATCTCAGATAATCCCAGATCTTTAGTTTTTACTTCTGAGAATGTGATTCTTGAATAAGAAAACTAAGGGTCAAAAATGAGTGCTATTTTAATTAATCACATTCATTTTCATATTATTCCTACTAATCTTTTCTTAAAGAAGATGGAAATTCAAAGTGTTCTTTTATGAGAAATTTAAAAACAATCAATCTTAGGTTTAATGATTCTACTCGTAAGTATTACTCCATGTAGCTGCAAGTAGTTTGCAAATTGCAAAGTTAGCACTCTAGGATAGAAATACTTAGAAGTACGGCTTTGCTTTATGACTGTGTTTCGGGCAAGCATTCAGGAGTCTAGTATTAAGTTTATAAAGAATCAATGCTTGTGGACATATTTTATGATGTTCACATATTAATCAAGGGAAGAAGGGAAGAAAATAGGGCAGTATTGCTAGGCATTTTTATTTCTCTGCCTGGTACTTTATAAAACATTTTTATTTATTTGTTTTAAAAACACTATGAGGTAACTCGTGTGACCTCCATTTTCTGTTAGGAAATAAATAATCTGAGAACTTAAGTAATAGATATAAAGTTAAATCAATATAATTGGCAAAGCTTTGTATCTTACCAGGGCTGTGCAACTTGCCACTGTGTGGTGGGCATGGGGGTGCATCTCTGGTGCTTTAGTTGTCTCATTAGCAAGTAGACTTCACATATAAGAAAAATCCAGTATATATGGAAAGTTGCAAAATAATAGCCAATACGAACAAGTAGGAAACATCTTTTAGTTGAAACAGGAGTTGGGCAACAAATCGTGCCAGTTGCTTGAGAGGAGCACTCTGCCTTAGGAGCTTATAGAGCTGAGATGGGGCTCCTTAAATATATTCTGCATGCTCTCTGTTAATAGCCCCCCAGCTACCATGCCAAAGCTGACAAGAGGCTCGCATTTATGTGACCAAACCAAGAGTGCAGTGACTGGTTAAGGCTTAAGGCAAAGTGGACCATAACAGTGTTCTGTGTGATCTGCAGTGACGATCCCAATTTCAGATGAGCGAAGCTTGAGAGGTCTGTCCATCTGTCCCTTCAGCGCCTGCTGCCAGTTTCAGCAGAGTACCCTGGATGCTTCTGGAGAAGGCTTCACTATATAAGATAAACTTTGTGCTTGTCAGTTAACATGATAGAGCCATGTCTTGGTGTCTGGTCCTCTCTTTTTACAGTGTCTTTCTGTCTGTCTTTCTGTCTGCCTCTTGAACCCAAGATCCCAGTGAGTGGAAGCAGAGGATACTCTTCACTTCTCTCTTTCTCCAAGACTCTTTCATGACTTTCTTGAACCTGTGGCCCCCTCCCATTTATGTCTTTTTAATCAATGCAATTCATTGCTTAATTATGCTACACTTTATATTGGGAATTGAAGCGGTTTGGTCGTAATGAACTTGGAGTTTGTTGTCAGACAGACTGGGATTGATCCTCTGTTTCACCACCATGAACTTACCTCTTGTACTGGTATATAATATTCTTTACCTCATTAGGTTGTTGTTGACACTCAATGCCTTCTGGAAATACCGGTATAAAGAATGGTCACAGTATTTAACACAAAATGAGTTGTCAACAAATATTAACTACCGTTATATTTATTATTATTAGGATACCGTGCCAGTCTGTGTACTATTTTTCCCCCCAAAGAAAGCTACTCTTCCTGTGTTTACTTCCATCGATTACATTTTTGCTTAAGGCAATCTCCTGAACTTGGCTTTAAAGTAGATTTTCCCCCTCTTTTCACCTCTCACATCCAACTCTATCAATTTTACTCTTAAATATTTCACTTCTGAATGCTTCTTCTCCTCCTCACTGTCACGGTATCTTTTGGCGAGTAATTTAACTATGCTTTTAACCAGGACATACTGTGGGAAGAACAAAACACATCACAGATTTAAAATGCACTTTGTGAATTCCTAAGTGCTATTTGGTTAAATGAACAATAACTTTGTTTCATAAGATAATATAGACTTAATGATTGAAAACACTCACTTCCAGAAATACTGTGCACTAATCTTCATTTTCCTTTCAGCCTATATTGCCAAAATTATTTCTTTCTCCATAGCAAAACAAACAAACAAACAGTTACTGTAGATGAATGCAAGCACTCTGGGAAGATTAGTTATTCAGTATTGATTATTCCTCTATCAGGAGCTAATTAATATTGCTGCGACCCCTAACTGGTTGTTGAGTTCTGTTGTTTACTAAGATGGGCATCGTGATTTCCACTCTTGGCAGTAAATTTACTGTTGTGTTTCTATCCTTTTATACCTGAAATCTTTGATGTGATGACTCCCAGAAGAGCTCAAAAACACAACAAAAGATGAATAAAAAAAATTTGGCTTCTCTTCAATGCAGTGGTTTCCTCTCCATTGTTAAAGTCAAAAACATAAAAATAGGAAATGGTTAGAGGTTGTATGCAAAGAATCAGAAGTACTCTGTTAACAATCCACATGTAGAATTATGCAAAAAGATGGGACACATATAAATATATAATGCATGTATTTCTCTTTTTTAAAGATTTTATTTATTTATTCATTTATTTATGTAGAGTGCAGGTGTGGGAGGGAGGGGGAGCGGAAGAGGGAGGAAGAATCTCAAGCAGACTCCTTACTCAGCACAGAGCCTGATGCGGGGCTTGATCTCAGGATTCTGAGATCATGACCTGAGCTGAAATCAAGAGTCGGATGCTTAACCCACTAAGCCACTCAGGCGCTCCATAACACATGTATTTCTTAAATTACTGTTTTGTCATTGAAGCTTTTACAAGCATTAAGTGTGCTTAAAGGAAGGTAGCTACACTATGCCCAAACTTACCATCCTGAGCCAAGGTTCTGATTTCTGAATAGTCTGATGCCAGGACTCATCCTATATCAGCTCTGAATTTCCTAGGTCTGGTCATGGGTTCAGCTGTGTTCTGGTGTGGAAAGAAGTTGCTGCTCCCTCTTTTCCCATCTGTTTTCATTTAGCTGAAACCGGGAAGATTTTGCCTTTAGTGGCAAGAATTTGGAGGCCTGAGTTTCTAGTCCTGGTGCTGACTTTCAAGCAGAGGGACTTGGGAGAACTGAGAGGCTCAGTCAGTCATACAAAGTAAGGTTCTCAGGCAACATCAGTGGCACCAGGGAACATGGTGGAAATGCACATTCCTGGGCGCTTCCCAGATCTCCTGAATCAGAGTTTCTGAGGGTGGAGTCCAGCCATTTGTGTTTTAATTAACCCTCTTGGTGATTGATTTGCTCACTAAAGTTTGGGGAGCACAAGGCTAGTCACGTGTCTATAGGCGATGAGGTTTATTTTCCTGGAGATGCAATCATGGGGGAGGGGGTGTGGATAGTGAGTGAGAGATGCTGGTATATAATGAGGCACCCAGAGTATTAGAATGGGGGAGGGCAAGTATGAGGGAGTCAAAACTCCTAGGTCTCGGTTAGCCAGAATAAGCCCTGGAGGGAGCTGACGTTACTGTAAAGGAGAGGCAGCTTCACGTGCCAGCCCAGGTCCTAACAGCTGCAGATGTGCAAGGACTATTTTTTTCTTTCTTAAATGAATTAACAAGTAACCTCAGTTCAGATAAATTCCAAAATTCAAAGTTTCTATCCAGGAAGGTCAGAGAAGAAGGGCTCTGACCCATAAAAAGAAAGCAGGTTGTAGTGGGGGATTTCTAGGAACGCATGTCCTTCTACCTGCATGTGCAGAACCTAGGTCAGAGACCAGCATGTCCTTTGCTAGAGGCCTGGGCTTCCAAGTTGAAAGAAACTAAGAGGAAGATGTGTTTCCTGTGAAACACACATGATGAGCTCACAGAGTTGGGTCATAGCAGGCAGTACAGGGATGACTGGGTCTCCCAGACAAAGGGCAGCAGCTTGTTCTGCTCTTTAAAAGATTCAGCAGATTCTGACCTGAAGTTCTCAAGCTTTATGAGTTGGTTATCTTAAACTCCATAAGCCTTTCTGAAAAGGAGCAAATAATCTTTGAAATTGCTCAAATGAGACCCTTTGTAAGTATTCATAAAGATAATAGCAAGGGTGACATAATGATGCTGATGATGTAAAGCAGAAATCACTGGGAGTAGGTGATTCTCTGCTTTTTAACGTACAAGCATACCTCATTTTATTATGCTTTACTTTATTTTGCTTTGAAAATACTGTGTTTTTTACATATTGAAGTCTTGTGGTAATGCTGTGTCAAGTAGATCTATTGGCACCATCTTTCCAACAGCATTTGCTCATTCGTGTCTGTGTGTCACGTTTTGGTAATTATAATATTTCAGATATTTTCACTATTATATTTGTTACGGTGATCTGTGATCAGTGATCTTTGATGGTACTATTGTAATTGCTTTGAGGCACCACCAACCACGCCCACACCATAGGGCAAATTTAATTGATAAATGTTGTTATGTTCTGACAGCTCTACCCACTGGTGATTCCTCCATTTTTTTCCCTCTCTTTGGGAGCCGTGTTCCCTGAGACACAACAATATTGAAATTAGGCCAATTGATAACCCTACAATGGCCTCTCAGTGTTCAATTGAAAGAAAGAGTTGCACGTGTCTCACTTTAAATCAAAAGCTAGAAGTGATTCAGCTGAGTGAGGAAAGCATGTCAACAGCCGAGATAGGCCAAAAGCGAGGCCTCTTGCACCAAACAGGCAAGTTGTGAAGGCAAAGGAAAAGTTCTTGAAGGAAATAAAAAATCCTACTCCAGAGAACACATGAATGATAAAAAAGTGAAACAGCCTATTGTTGATGTGGAGAAAGACTGAGTCTGGATAGAAGATCCGACCAGGCGCAACATTCCTTTAATCCCAAACCTAATCCAGAGCAAGGCACTAACTCTCTTCAGTTCCATCAGGGCTGGAAGTGGAGAGGAGGTGGCAGAAGAGATGTTTGCAGCTACCAGAGGTTGATTCATGATGTTTAAGAGAATAAGTCATCTTCAAAACTGAAAGTGCTGGTGTAGGAGCTGCTACAAGTTATCCAGAGGATCTAACTAAGACAATTAATGAAGGTGGCCATTTTAAACAAGAAATTTTCACTGTAGATGAAATGTCCTGATATTGGAAGGACATGCCATCTAGGAATTTCATAGCTAAAGAGGAGAAGTTAGTGCCTGGCTTCAAATCTTTGGAGGACAGACTGACTCTCTTAGTAGGTACTAATGCAGCCAGAGACTTTAAGTTAAAGCCAATTGCTCATTGATTTTTTCAGAAGGTCCTAGGGCCTGTAAGAATTATGCTAAATCTACTCTGCCTGTGCTATATAAATTGAACAACAAAGCCTGGATGACAGCACATCTATTTACAACATAGCTTTCTGAATATCCTAAGCCTACTGTTGAGACCCTACTGCTCAGAAAAAAATTTCTTTCAAAATATTACCACTCATCAACAATGCACCTGGACACCCAAGAGCTCTGGTGGAGTTATACAAGATTAATGTTGTTCTCATGTCGCTGCCATAATATCCATTCTGCAGCCCATGGATCAAGGAGTTATTTTGACTTTCAAGTCTTATTATTTAAGAAATACATTTTATAAGGCCACAGCTGCTGCAAGTCATAATTCTTCTGATGGATCTGGGCAAAGTCAATTGAAAACCTCCTGGAATGGATTCCCCATTCTAGATGCCATTAGGAACATTTGTGATTCATAGAAAGAGATCAAAATACCAACATTAATAGGAGTGTAGAAGAAATTGATTCTAACCCTTTTGGATGACTTTGAGGGGTTCGAGACTTCTGTGGAGGTAGTAACTGCAGAAATTGTGGAAATAGCATGAGAACTAGAATCAGAAGTGGAGCCCAAAGATGTGCCTGAATTGCTGCAATCTCATGATCAAACTTGAACGGATGTGAAGTTGCTTCTCATGGATGAGCCCAGCTCGTGGTTTCTGGAGATGGAATCTACTCCCCTGGGGGATATACTGGGAAGAATGTTCAAATGACAACAAAAGATTTAGAATATTGTGTAAACTTAGTTGACAAAGTAGTAGAAGGTTTTGAGAAGATTTAATCTAATTTTGAAAGAAGTTCTACTGTGAGTAAAATGCTATCAAAAACATATCCATGATGCAGAGAAGTTGTTCATGAAAGGAAGAGCCAATCGATGAGGCAAACTTCACTGTCGTCTGATTTTAAGAAATTGCCACAGCCACCCCAGCCTTCAGTAGCCACCTCCCTAGTCAGTCAGCAGCCATCAACATGGAGGCAAGACCCTCCACCAGCAAAAGGTACAGCACTCTGAAAGCTCAGATGATGGTTAGCATTTTTTAGCAATAAGATAATTTTTAATTAAGGTATGGACATGTTTTTAGACATAATGCTATTACACTAGCATTATGTCTAAACATATACTGTACTAGATAGAGTACAGTATAGTGTAAACATAACTTCTATATGCACTAGGAATCCATAAAATTCATTTGACTTGCTTTATTGCAATATTTGTTTTTATTGTGATCATCTAGAACTGAACTTGCAATATCCCTGTTTCTGCCTGTAGATGACTTCTCAGAAAATTACAATGAAGATGCAGCATTTATCAAAAAAATCAGACCCCATTCTCTTTGAAGAGGTTTTTCTTCCCTCTTACTAATGGAGATTTTTTACAATAATAACTTGGGTTGACAAGTGTGGACAGAACCAATCTTTCAAAGTCCGTTTATGGCAAATAATCTCTGGCCACCCCCAGCACCTGGACAGCATGGTGGATTTGATTATTGTGTGCATTGCATTGATGTGCCTATCAGTATTTAGGTACAGTGTTTCAACATTTAGAGACAGGAGCAAATCCTGCCTTTTAATTGCCATGAGCACTGCTAAGAAAATACTGTATGGGTTAGACTTTAATTTGCTTCTCATATGTAAAGACCATCTGGAAATGTAATTATACCTTAAACTTTTAATTCCAACATCTACTGATTTTTACTGTATTTGAGTCTGTGAATATGCGTGTTAGTTTCTTATAATGACTTTATGGTTTGCAGAAAACATTATAGTGATTTGAAACAAGGTCATATGTGTGCCCATTTTCACCTGGATTGACACCTCTGATCTTCAGTACAGTTCCAGCATTTAGTGAATGGTTTGCATGCCTGTCTTTCCTTCCTGAGTTCCAAGAGCAAGGCATGTAGCATAGTGGGTAAGAAGTAGAGTTTCAGAGTCAGTCTAAGATGTTTCTGAGTCCAGGCACCATCCTTTGGCTTTATGCCCTTGGACAGGTTGCTTAATGTCATTGAGCCTTAGTTTTGTTGTGTGGAAATGAGAATTATAATAGCTCTGTCCCAGGGTTGTTTTGAAGCTCGAAGGAGGTAATGTATATTAAGAATTTAGCCCAGCGTCTGGTGCACATCAACACGTAATAACTATTTTGTGTTGTAATTATTTTTTTATTTTAATACATTATAATTAATATTATAATAATGTAGATACATTAATTTATTATTGTTGTTGTTATCATTATTATTTTAAAATTCATGCATTTTTATTCCTTAAATAAATCGCCTTTGGTGTTACTACCATTCTCCTGCTTCCCAGATTTCATTTGACCTGATTTTCCTTACTTCCAATCACAGCAACCCCTGCTGAGCAACAACCAGGGTCTTATATGCCAGTGGTTTTCTGGTGAAATTTCCTTATGCTAAGCCACAGTTTAATATGAAGATCTTGTCATTAGAGCTGCATTCCTAGTAGAACCACGTGTTGGCCAGGGATAGGGTTGGGTTAGAGGACTTTCCAGGTACTTCCAGATTTGGAATTCCCAGAGCCTATAAGCTCCCTAAAGAGAGTGGCAATGTCTTGTCCTGGATTTTGCATCCAGGTGTGATATATGGGACTCTGCCAGCTTTTCCCAGAGCACTTTCTACTAGTGACCTCAATTTCTTTTAGCTTTAATGATCTAAAAAGTAGAAATAATCTCAGTTTACATATTTAAAAAATGGGAATGATACCTCTGAAAAGTTGTGGAACAGTACAAACCAGATAATGTGGTTATAGCATCTTTCACAATTTGTCTTGCATCTAACAAGCAGAGTTAGATCGTCTCTTGAATGCTATTGTGCCAGTGCCTCATGACCCCAGTATAGGGCCTGGAAGAACTCAATCCACAGTTGTATCCCCACTGTAACCCTGCTCCGTCCAAATGGTCTTATAAGTTTCCCATACTTTAAATGAATCCCAGATGGGCTATTTTTTAGATAAACCTGAAAAAGAATGTATCTTTAAATGAATTGCCTGTTTTTAATTTATAAAACACCCTTATACAAATTGATAATGATGTATGTTTGAATAATTCAAGAAACAGGATGTCAATAGCTTTTAGCATCAGGTACCAAGAGAGCTTCTGCTTTTGAATATTAATTTGACTAATTTGGGATATTAGGGTATTTAGTATGGTAAGCACATAAACAGAGTAGTAGGATTCTTGAAGGGTAATGTAGTCAGAAACAGGAGCATCTAGCATTTCTTTAAAATATAACAATTATCCTAAAGTCTCATAAGGAATATTCTGCAACTGTTGAAGAGCAAGATACCCCAAGTAAAACGTAAATGAACATGAAATGATTTATTGGGAATGATTTTGGAAAGAATAAGTACGAGTTTACTTTTGTTTTGTATTTTCCTCCCACTTAATCATATAGTCTTTTTTTCTTAATAATTTTGTAAGTCAGTAATAAAGCCAAGAGTTTCATCTCCCTGTAAATATGCAAATGCATTTAAGGTGAACCTCATCTTTCCTCGGAACATGAAATTATTAATTCAAAGTTTTCAGTGACTAATTTATGACCGTATTGGATAGAGTGTCATTCATCATTTGTTTATTTAAATTTTCAAAGTTAACATGGATGATGCTATCATTATTCCCTTTTTATGGGTAAACAAATGGAGGATCAGAGAATTAAGTAACTTTCCCAAAGTCACATAGTGAGTGGAGCTGACGGGTAAAGGCAGGCCTCTTACGCAAAGTCCATGTTCTATGTACTAGCAGCTGGATCAGACTTGCAACCCTGAAGAGAAAGATTCATACAGGTTAAAAAATATTTATATGGTGAATACATTCCAGATTCCAGAGTCCAGGTTAAACATGTCAAGAGGCCATTGCTAATTTGACTGTTCATGTAAATCCTTACTTAGAATAGCCAGGTGTGATTTTTTGAAAATGGCCAAGACTGCAATTATTATACACAGTGTATTACAAAAAGAAAAGGTTTTCACCTTTATCTTAGTGATTTATCTACTTATGTTAGTTGTAAGAAAAGAGAAACAGGTAAAAAATATAGCAAAGCAATGACATTTCCTTTCACATTCCTCTAGGTGTCTCATGAAAATTTTGCACACTGAATCTCAGAGTTTAATTTGTGGAGCCCAAAATGACATTTCAATATATTATGGGTTATGATCAATATACTGATTGCAGCCTCCTTAGGCTCAGAGTAATTAAGGACTATCACATGGATACAGTATTTGTTTAGCAGATAATTCTCAAGACTTTCGTGTATGATAATAAAGCCCTAACTATTGCATGTGCATCAAATCTATTTTGAGTCTAGTGAAAATAATGAAATTTAATTAAGATGGTGTGAATTTATTTAAATTTATGTGAGGAGAATCAGGGACATATTTATGAGCCTATTCTCGTCTTTTTTACGGGATGAGGCTAGCCATTTGATAATTTCAAACCTAAAGTAGATAAAGGTTATTTAGAAGTTATCAAAGTGTGAGGGAAGCATAAATGATACTGGAGAAGGAGAACTTCCAATTCATGAACACCTATGCCTGTGTTATACATACAGTTTCATTTCACCTTTACAACCATCCTCCAACAGAAATGTTATTATTTCCAAATTTCCAAACTGAGACCTATAGAGGACATGTAACTTGCTAAAGGCTATACAAATAGTAGTAGGACTGATCTTAGAATGAAGCCTCCTAAACTCCAAATAAAAATTAAATAAGCACAGCATAAATTACTTTGATTAAATAAGAAAAACATTGGGAAAATCCTTATTCTTTTTATCATAGAGCTCACATAAAATTAATCTTTCTTATTCTTTTGCCTTAAATTATAGTATGTATAAAATGGTAGTTCTTACTTTAGTTTGAATAGATACAGTATCTATTCAGGGATTTCTTTCCAGGAACAGTGTCTCATGAAAGCAGGGATGAATTGCATGGTTGTAAGCAGAATTGACCTTCAAAGGGAAGCCTACCTCCTACGGTAGGATTTTCACTCTTAACTCCGGGGGCTGTAAAACCATCAGGGACAGCATGACCAGCTATGTCTTGGGTGGAGAATTACATAAAACCTCAAGCATTGATGACTTTTTGCCATATTCATTTATTGTTTTTTTTTTTTTTCCCCCATGAAGAGCTTCATACTGCAAGGCCTCAAACATTTAGAAACATTTTTGGATTTTTTTAAAAACATTTTTGGATTATTGCCTCTTGTGCCTTTACTCTTGTCTTAAATTATTAATTTTTAAACAAGATTTTGGTGTGACACTTTTCTGTGTACAGGTATCTAATACATAGGTAGGGCTAACCAATAATAAACATTGCTATTATTTACTCATATCAGGTGCTTTGCTAAGAACTTTTGCTTAAATCATCTCATTTTACACTCACAGAGATCACATGAGATAAGTCTTGTAAATCCCACTTACAGATGAGATAACTGAGACTTAGAAAAGCTTATTAGCTTGACCAAGTTTATCCAACTAGTGTGATTCCAATTGGATTTGAAGTCAGATCTAGATGATTCATAAACTGGTGTTTTGTTTTGTTGGGTATTTTTTTTAAGATTTTTTTAATTTTTTATTTATTTGACAGAGAGAGAGAGGGAGAGGGAGAGAGTACAAGCAGGGGGAGTGGCAGAGGGATGCGGGACTCGATCCCAGGATTTAACCCGAGCCGAAGGCAGACGCTTACTGATTGAGACACCCAGACATCCCGTTTTTTGGGTTTTTTTTTTTAAAGATTTTATTTATTTATTCATGAGAGACAGAGAGAGAGAGGCAGAGGCAGAGGGAGAAGCAGGCTCCCCGCTAATCAGAAGCTGGACTCAGGACTCGATCCCAGGACCCTGGGATCATGACCTGAGCTGAAGGCAGACCCTTAATGACTGAGCCACCCAGGCGCCCCTCATTATACTTTTTCATATGATGTATTTTTATGTTAGAGACTGGAAAATCTATTTAAGAAAATGGTCTAAAGATTTATACCAGAAAACATTTACTGTCTCCCTGATTTAGGTGTACTTGATATTTCTGTTGGTAGTTTTCTGAAATAATCTTCCCTACACCTGGCATTGCTTTGGTGGCAGACTCAACAGAGCATAGTTTGGAGCTCAGAGGAGTCAGAACATGGGCCAAGGGTAGGTGGGCAGAGGCTGAGGCATTGAAGTTACTGTTAGGAGTGAAGCAATAATCTAAGCCAGATAGTCCCAGGAGAGCCTCAAGCTAAGGTACTGTTATGAATGGACAGTAGCCTTGCTTCATCAAACAAAGAGTAAAGTTGAAGTTGATCATGCAGAAGATGTCCATTAAAAGAATTTGAATCTTGGTCTGAGACATGATAGAGCAAACAACAAAAGAAAATCACACTTATTGTACCTGATATGTGCCAGATACTATTCTGGCCAATTCATTTGTGCAATTTCATTCAATTCTTACCAAATTCCAGTGGAACAGACTTTATTATCTCATTTCAAGATGAAGATGCTAAGGATCCAAGAAGTTTCTTGCCCAAGGTCAGACAGCTTCTAAGAAACCTAAAATATAAATCTTAATCTCTCTGAATCTTCCCACAATCAAGGGCTGTCTCTCTAGAAGTTGCTACCTAGAGGCAATTGCAACCTTTTTTCTAGTTAAGATAGCGAAACTGAGACACAGAGAAGTTGAGTAACTTGTCTAAGGAGGTCGTAAAATTAAGACGGTCATGTCCTCCTGTTGAGTGAACTTTCTTCATTTAGCTTCACCATCATACACTTTCTCTTGATTTTTCTCCTGCGTCACTTTTTACTCATTCTCACTTCTCTCTAGGCTTTTAACGTGGGAGCATCCCAATCTTTGATGCCCTTCTCTATCTTTCTCTTCTCCTGCCTTGGTGAATCTAATGCAGGTTCATGGCTTCATGTACCACTTAAATTCTGACAGCTTCCAGAATTACAGCTTCAGCCCACACTTCCTTTCCAAACTCAAGACTTGTATTTCTGAATGTCTACTTTAAATCTCTACTTGGATGTCAAACAGGTGTATCAAACTTAACATTTCCAATCTTAGTTCCTGTTCTCCTCAAAACCTAATTCACCAGCTACCTTTCCTGTCTCAAAATCTGCCTACTTCTCATTATTGCTGCTGCTATTACACTGATCTAAATCAGTAGGGTTTCCTGCCCGTATTATTTATAATAAATAATAAAATGAAGATTTAAACAGGTTGCCCTACTCCAGACTTTGCTCATCTATAATCTGTTTTCAGTATGGCAGCCAGAGTGATCAAAACATAAATCAGATCTTGTCATTAATGTGCAGGAAATCCAGCTCATCGTTTCACTCAGAGAAAAAGTTAAAGCATTTACAGTGGTCTACCTCTGATCCCCTCTCTCTTTCTCTTCCTGTGCTTTTCCTACTCTAGTCACACTACCACATTATAACTGTAGGCTCTAGATGTTCCCTCTGACCCATTGCTCTTTCCCCAGATAGCAGCTTTACTGACTACCGCATCCCTTTTAAGTCTTTGCTCCTGTTTTACACTCTCAGTGATTCCTACCCTGAGTCGTGTATTTAACACTGCACGCTACCTGCCATCTCACTCATTGCTCCTGATCCTGCTGTCCTATTTTAAATTCTTTTAAAAAAAATTGTCATAGGTTATATTACCTTCTAACATACTAGATAATTTATTTATTTAGCACGGTCATTGTTTATTGTCTGAGTTTTTTCTCTAGCATGTAAGTTCCACAAGGACAGACGTTTGGTCCTTTCCCACTGGTGTACTCCAAGCACCTAGGATGGTGTCTGAGACATAGTAGGTCCTCAGAAAATACTTGCTGAATGAGTGAATGAAAGGAAAATGTGTAGTAGAACTTATTAAACTGCTTTACCTTCGCAGAAACTTAGCGTTGTTCTCTGAAGTATCTAACAGTGCAATCATTTCCCCCTACTGTTTGCAGATACACATAATCTTAGCTATCTAACTAGAGTCTCATTTCCTCCTTATTACTCAGAGGTTTATGCAAATATATTTCAGCCTGCCTATAAATCACCAGTGTATCAATCTTTGTTGCCATTTCGTGGGGCTCGTCAGGCAAGGCCCTGAATCAGCTTTTGCTTGTGTGCCCTCTGGCTTGTAAATAAATGGAAGAATGTCCTTTGGCTTTGTTTCTGCAAGCTCAGGAGCCTTCTTCTTTCTCTTAAATGTTGTCAGAAAACTATCTATGCTCTCTCTGCTTTGGTTAAGAAAATAAAGGGAATTTAAGATCATGAGCTATCAGGAAGAATCAGCGTCATTCTTAAGTATTTTCTTCAAGTTTAGTCTAATTGCCCTGAGATTAATCTTCTTATGACAGCAAAGCCTAGCTAGCCCTTCTAGGATTCTTGGAACACCGTATTTCAAAAATTTGATCTTCATGGACAGTGAATCTATCTGTCACAGTCAGTTGTCCTTTACTCTTTGGAATCAACTTGCATTTACCCGTATCAAACTCCATTTTTCCATTCACTTCTAAAACTCTTGATAATTTCCAGTTGTTCATGGAGCTGAATTTGAAGGTTGACATAGATCATCCATTCTTTCCAGAATGACAAATAGCTTTACATGGTGATCCTCTCGTTTTATCTTAATTTCTTGGCAAACGTTAATTTAATTTTGTGCTAACTGGTTTCAATCTCATGCAGAACCAAAGTGAACTAAGTAACTATCTTAGGAATAGTCTCTGTGCTGTCAGGATAATTCTTTCTTCCATTCAAGTGAAAATGAAGTAAGATTCAGTGGTGATTAAAAAAAAATCATCAACATAATTACTAATGTCATTGTGAACCTCTGAGAACCCTTAAATTCAAATTTCCTACTGGGCTCAGGGTGCTTATATAAATTCATTTCTGCCCAGTACAGACTGGATAGTAAGCTCATAGAAACTGAGAACATCTTGGAGCTAGAAATTGTCTTAGACATTATCAAGCCTCATCATGACAGAGTTTGTAAATAGAGGAATTGAGGCTTAGAAAGAGAAGATGAGTATATCAGTTCGCATTCTTTCACATTGGATAGATGAACTATGAACCTTGGTCTTTTGATTTAGTCCAGTAAAGCCCTGAAAGTGTATGCAAATATTGCTGAGCATTTGCAGAAGGACATTTGTTTGAGGAATCATCCATTGCAGTTTAGATAAGTCAGTTATCTCACAAAAGTTAAGTACCAAGTTCCACCTTGCTATTTCACATATGTAATTGATCCCCTTTGAAAATTTGATCCCAGGACCAGGTTAAAACTATACTGAGTTTTGTGTTCAGTTTCAGACAATTGTAACTCTGTCCCCACCAAAAAAACAGTTGTGGATTAGTTAGGTGTCACCCAGGGCATTGGTTTACTGTGGTTTCAGCATTCTCTGAACTCAAGTGCAGTCCTCAAAATAAAACGCTAAATGACTTTTCAGGTGATGTGTGGGGATCAAAGAAAGCATCTGAATTTTGTATTTCTAAATAGAGAAGAGAATTAGTTTTATGTCTTCTGCCAACTTCTACCTCTTCTGCACAATTTGCAGGTAAACAAATGAGAACAAAGATAAGTAAGCAAATCCAAATATAGTCTTTCTTTTCAAAACTTTCATTATGGAGTTTTGAAATACTAGGACATGTGATAAAATATAGTTTTCTTCCACTATGATGTGTGTGTATTTGCACTTGTGTGTGACAAAGTTACATAACATTAACATACTTTTATTTTTTCCTTAGCATATCAGAAAAATTGATTTTTCTTCAAAAAATGTATCATTCAATATGCAAAGATGTGCATGTCTGGAAATGCATATCTGGGAAAAGCACTGATACCCCTGCTTTGCCACTAAGTCCATCACTCCAAGCATGGCACTTCTTCCTAAACTCCATTTTCCTTCTGTAAATGAAGGAATTGAACTAGCTTGTTAAGGCCCTTTGTTAATAATCAGTGTCTCTGCGGTGATTGCTATTAAAGTGAAACTGCAAGTCCTCGCCACCATTTTCTGAAATGGAAATTTTATGAGTTGTGTTTGTGCAATCCAAAATAACATACTCATGTGAGATCTTGGCCACTGAGAATTGGCTATTGTAGGCATAACAGACACAGAGAAGGGCTAATACCCTTTTCTTTCTTAATCTGAGCTTTGAAAGATGGTAGTCCCAAAGCCATTCCTCCTATGGTCTCTGAATTCACCCTCTTGGCATCATAATAAATCACAAGGGTTAGGTTTTTTTCTGTTGGGAAAAGACCTGATTTTAATCTCAGTTTTTTAGGGTCAACAAAGAGCATTTTGTCATACTTGATCTCTGTCTCACATCCCTTTATCTCCATTTCATTTCTGCTCTTCTCTCCCCTGTATTCTCTACTTCATTTGCCCAACTATGTTTCATGTCTCAAAAGTCAATGTCAGGGCGCCTAGGTGACTCAATCGTTGGGCATCTGCCTTCGGCTCAGGTCATGGTCCCAGGGTCCTGGGATTGAGCCCCGCATTGGGCTCCCTGCGTGGCGGGAAGTCTGCTTCTCTCTCTCTCACTTCCCCTGCTTGTGTTCCCTCTCTCGCTGTGTCTCTCTCTGTCAAATAAATAAAATCTTTAAGAAAAAAAATAAGTCAGTGTCAAAAGATTCAGGAATCGGTGTTGCCCTCCAAGTGCTATTGAGAGTAATCTGGGAAAGTAGGCCATGTCCAGTGGTTAATCTAAATTTTTTGGAATATGTATTTTATGCAACTTAAGGGGTCTCTACAAAACTACAAATTCAAAACATAAAAAGGGTCTTCAGTGGAAGCCCAAGCAAGGGGCGGGGGGCGGGGCGTAATTATGTTTCATCAACTTCTTGGTGAATTTACCTGTGGCCACCTCTGGCCAGCTGTGTCTACTCTTGTCTATTTTGGTGTGTCAGCCCAGAGGAGAAGATGCAAAGAGCTGGGGTTCTGCCATTTCTCCTTGGAGAGATATGAGGATAAAAACATTCTCAGTGAGTTCTTGCTTAAAGAAAGCAAGGCTATTTTGAAGGCTTCAGAAGATAATTGATGGATTTTAGTTTCCTGGTTCATTAGAATTGGCATTTATTTCATTTCATAAAGGAGTTGAGAGCTGCCTCACATACAGACTCAGATGTGGTCTTTCTGATAAGATGCCCTTGTGGGCAAAACGTTGGCATTAGCATTATGCGAACAATTCTTGTTAATATATTCAGAACTATTCTGAGACAAAAGAAGAAAATGTTAAGAAGGAGACGGAGTTGATCAAATAATTTTAGGCTTACAGAATGGTAGTAAGTGATAAAACTTGGAAAAGAATTAAAGGTGAGAGAAAAAGTAATTAGCCTCCAGTAAACACCACTCATGTCAGTACAGGCAAGGAGACAAGGTCAGTATTCATATTTCATAAACCAGGTAATAACACCACTGTAATCTACACAGCTGCTCTGGATGTGAGATGATATTCTATTTCTGAAGGAGTCAGTTTTTTTTTTTTTTTTTAAGGTAAGGTATCCTTCCCTTCCTATTTAAAAGTTATTTGTATTCATTTTGAAAAAAAAAAGAAAGAAAAAAGAATTACAAAATGACTGTCCATTTCCCAGCACTTTCCATTGGCATGATTGCTTATTTCCCCCAGTCTTTATCTATTTATTTAATGTATTTGAGAGTGTGCTGTCCATATATTTTTATCCTGTTTTATTCTCTTTACATATCCCCATGCTACCATCACCTCATTGTAAATAACTTTTTTTGCAGATGTTTACATTCTGCAAAACACCGAATAACAAAGTTTGCTTAGCCTTCTCTCCAATTATTGGATATTTAGATTAATTCCAAATTTTTCCCATGAAACATACACTGCAATGAGTATTTTGTGCATAAGCTGTTTCTCTATTTCAGATTATGTTCTTAGGATAAATTCCCAAAAGCCGAATTAAGGACTCCTACAATTTGAATCTTTTTTGTTGTTGCTTTTTGTTTTTAAGGCTTTTTAGTACATGGTGCGAAATAGCACACCAAATGGGATGCATTGATTTTCACATTTAAAATCTAAACTTATGAAAGATGCTGCTAAATTAACTTGTAATTTTTTTCTCAGACTCTAGCTAAAGATTGCTGGATCTCTGTTACAGGACCGGCTAGCAGATTGGGAATGATTACCAGTCACTCTCCCCCAAACCACTAGGTTTTTTCTAATTCTCTTGAATGACTCTCACATCTATTGTAGTGAGTAATGCCTGGGGCAGTTAATTAACATAAAATGCATGCTCTATGTCCCCTTCCTGCTCTCGGATTTTGCATATCATTTTGAGGTTATCTTGTTTTTCTTCCTCATTCTTAAAAGGCAAAATAAATATATAAACAAATAAAAACAAAAGTCAAATACTAATATTTTATTGGAGCTTAGTATTTCACTATGATTACCATTTTGATGTGGTGCACGCACTAGAACAGAATATATTTTTAAAATCCCCTTATTAAGGTAAAATGAGAAAGTGATTCTTTTTCTCACTTTGTGTTGATTTTTCTTCTGGTGACATAATCTTCATTGTGCTGCACTAATGAGACTTGAGAAAAGAAGAAAACATCATTCACTGCACCTTTGGTATGAACTCATGGGCAGGAGCAGTATGTGAACATTAAAGAGGCATGTTTCAGCTCAAAATAAAGAAACACTGTCTTTTAACCATCACTATGTGTCTTCATCAGAAGTCAAACGGCCACTTGGGAGGGATATTGTAGTGGGTTTTACCACTGCTGGGTGGATGGCTTGACTTTTTTTTTTTTTTTTTTTTTTAAGATTTTATTTCTTCTTTGACTTTAAAGATGCCCTTCTCCTTTGCAATTCAGTGATTCTCTCATAGCTGGAAGACAGACTTATCTGGATTGACAAATAGCTGAGACAAAAAGGATGTGGGAGTTACTAGGGGAGCAGAGTCACTCACATAGGTTTGGCTCAGGATCAAGCTGTTATTCTCAATGAAGAGGAATCATTTAGAGAATTGCTTGTGGCCTGTCACTCAGAGTTTCTTCAGCCCAGGTATCCATAAGGCACTGTGTGGGTTTTTCAGAAAAAGAAAAGGACATGAGCAAAAACTTAAAGAACAATGTTCAGTAAAACCCTTTAAGACATTAAGGTGCAAGAAGTTCATAGAATATTATACTGTAACATGGAGGTAGTCCAAATAGCTCAGTTTGGATGTGGAAGAGGCAGCCCCTTGCCCAGCAGAGATGGGAATATGGCGATCAGCAGAAACAAAAGCCAGCTTGAAATGGAAGAGGCAGTAGATAATAGTGATTCTCCGGGGGTGGTGAGAGGGGGGAACAAAGATGTACCAAGAAGGAGAAGGGCCTGACCTAATGATGATTAAGTGAAATAGTACATGAATATGTTCCTGACACAGTAGTCATGCAACAAGAATGTTGAGTTCAACTGGAATATCATGCTCTTCTTGGGCAAATCCCATACTGCTTGAGGCAAAGAGCCAACATTATGAACTCCCTCCCATGCTGAGCATTAACTCAGTTTGATTTTGTTTTTACAAACAGTTAAAAAGTGGCTTGACTGATACTTTCAAAGGGGAAATTGAGACAACAATCAATTCTGGAGAAGGAATATTGCATTTTTCAGGTTCATTTGCTATGACTGCCTACTAAAGCAATTACAGACAAACCTTTTTTTTCCTAGAAGATAATAAAAATGATAATTAGCAATCTGCTCCTTCATTTCTTCACATGTTCTTGACCTTGCCTTGCTATTTAAAGCTTATCATTTTACAGTTGATTTTTAGAGAGAATATGATTTGATTTCTTTGTAGTAGCATCATTTTCTTAAATATAAATGGTTTCTTCAGTGTTCTCTAAACACGAAATAGGAGAATCCAGAAGATCCCTGTTCCTTCTGTTTCCTTAGATTCCAGGAAGTTATATAAGATGAGTTTGTAATCGAATGACATATATTTGAAATATTTATTGGACACTTACAAGTAATAAATCCATCCATGAGAGTTTAATTAAATTTGTTTTACCTTTAAGATTATGTATGGGGCAGAAATGCAGGTTTTGGCTGTCTCACGAACCTGCAAGTCAAGTCTCACTCTGTGATGTACAGGTAGAGCCTCGACTTTCCTAGCTGGGATTTTGTGATTCCCGGGGTGCTTGTGAAGATTATATAGATAAAGGATAGAAAATATCTTGCAGGAAGCTCTCTGATCTCAAGAAGTATACATTATGTGTATAAGGCTGAAACAAACGGCCTTGAAAACTATGCATAAGGACGGACCAAAATGTCAGTACAGGACCTAAGTGCTGGTATTCTCTAAGAGAAGGGCAACTTGCAGAGCAGGTGGGGCATATTAGAGAAGGAGGGGGACAAACTGAAACTTGGAAGGATGTGCTATGTTATCTCTTATCCCCCAACTGAAGACGTGAAGTCTATACTAAATGCTTTAGAATGCCCACCACTCTGAAGTCTTGCAGATAATAGATAATCTCCCACTGTTCTCCTAGGGCATATTTCATGGTCACTGGCCCTGGGAAGATTTGCAATAGTCTGGGAAATCAGTGAGCCATACTAAGCATATAAACCTAAAAACCAGAAATCACCTTTACATCTCTTTCTTCCTCAACATCTTTCTTTATCAGCCTACTCTTGGCCAGTCCACCTGAACCTATTTCTTTCATTCTCATTGAATCTATGCATTTCTCTCCATGTTACCTTTCCCAGCTTGTATTTAATGCTTACTTTTTTTTAGCTTGAATTATTTCAGCATTTTTAAAAATTGTTGCCCCTGATCCCGTATAGTGCATTATTCATACAAACAGAAGATAACACTCTAATTTGCATCTAATCTGCTAAAATCCTTTCAGTGGGTCTTTAGAATGTGCGTCTCTTGGCAATAAGGAGGAAACAGTGGGACAAGCATGTGTCTGCTACAAATGATGACTCTGCTACCTTGGGTAGGAATAGTTGGGTCTTTGCTGGGCCTAGGCTGAACTTTTGTATCTGTGTATTTAGGTGGATCCATCCTACCTACGAATAGTTGTTAATGACCTTATGTATGTACCTCTAGGAAAATAAGAGGTTGTTCTGAACTGCGGCGACAGCAATAGGAATAGTAGGGTTGTAACAGGTTTGAAGGTATAGGCCAGTGGTTATTTGTTGAGGCATAAGAATGGAGTATGATTTAGACTTATAGGTAGACATTGAGTGTGTAATGTCATTAGCTAAGATGAGAAATAAAGCGTTCCCAATTTATTAAGGTGAGAACTTAGTGAGTTTAATATCAACATACTGTGGTTTGGGGGTAGCTGTAGGGCATCCAGAAAGAGGGGCTTGGTTCTCATCTATTGTAAAATATGTGGAGCTAACGAGAGGGGTCCAAGTTAGAGACAGACTTGGAAGTGATCAGGATGTTGATGAAGTGCAAAGGAACAAGTTGGAATGGGTGGGACCATTCAAGCCATGCGGAGAAAGAAGCAGAGCAGGGATCAAGCCATCATCTCTTGTGTGGACTGCACATACATCTCCAGCTGTGGCCTTGCGCTTCTCCCTTTGTTTTCTTTAACATATTCTCAGCACAGCAACAAGAGTAAACCTTGTATAACTTATTAGATCACCTGACTCCCCTGCTCAGATACCTCCAGGGACTCCGCATTTTACTGAAGTTAAAAGCTAATGTCCTTTCAAGGCACACCCGGGCCCTTGGTGACCTGCAGTGTCCCCCCACCTCCCACGCCCTAGTGCTTTCTCTCCTCTCTTCTTACAATCCCAGCGCTTTGTCATCTGTTTAGCGTGCCAGGGACACTCTTGCCGTAGAATCTTTGCAGAGGCTGTTTCCTCTACTTGGAGTATTATTTTCCTAGAAGCAGCACCTCTTGCTCTATTTCCTCTTTCAGATCTTCGCTCAAATGATGACTTTTTACCAAAACTTTCTTGACCACATTTTAAGAAATATCTGTTTCCCAGCCACCAAAATGGGACTCCCTAGTTCTATTTCCTGCTTTATTTTACTCTATAGCTACTATTCCTTTTATCCTGCTCATCTAATTGTTTATTTGTGTATTGTCTGTGTTTCCCCATCAAACTGTAAGCTTGATGAGGTCAGGGATTGTGTCTCTTTCCTTCACTGCTATATTCATAGCATCCCAAAGAGCACCCTGTACATGATAGGCAATCAATAAATGGTTGCCAAAGGACCGGATGAAGAAATGAAAGAATAAAATCTGAGGAGATCCACTCTCTTAAATGATAGACAGAGGAGAGATATTCCATTTGAGTGATATGGGGAAACAGTATATGTCAAAAAATACCTGGGCAGGAGTTGACATAGATTTGATTGCTTTTCTCAATTTTATTTTTCCCATTTTATTGGTAATCTGAAAGACTTGGTTGTGAGCTTACCATGTTCTGGAATTCTGTTTCTCATGTACTAAGTTTTGGTGCCTGGCAGGCAGGCTTGCATGACCCTGTTCAGGTCAGCAGTGTCCTTCACTTACTCTGACAATTCCAGATTTAGGAACAAATCAGTTGAGTGGCACAACTTTTCAGGTTCTCTTGGTGTTTGTGTTGTCCCTCAGCTGAATTGTAAGGGCTTTATGGCAAGCACAAAGTACTTTCCTTCTTCTTAGACCCTCTAATAAAGACAGGCTGGCTAATGTGCATTGATTTTTATTTTATTTATTTATTTATTTATTTATAAAGATTTTATTTATTTGACAGACACATAGCGAAAGAGGGAACATGAGCAGGTGGAGTGGGAGAGGGAGAAGCAGGCTTCCCGCCAAGCAGGGAGCCTGATGAGGGGCTTGATCCCAGGACCCCGGGACCATGATCTGAGCCGAAGGCAGACACTTAACTGCTGAGCCACTCAGGCGCCCCTGTGCATTGATTTTTTATAATAAGTATGTGTTCCTTGTGATATTTCAATGAAAACTTCCTAATAAAAAGTAATTAGACTTCTGTGTTTTGTCAAGAACACTACAATCAAAGTGTGGAGACCAGACTTTGAATCCCCAGTTACTTCGTGAGAGTGCGGACACATTTCTTTTGCCTCAGTTTCCTCAAGTATTCAGTGTGACAGTAGTATCAGTCCTACCTTACTTTACACAAATAGTGTAACATTTAATGAGGTAATTTTGAAATGACTTTGTAATGTGTAAAAACTTCATGAATTGCATTTATTATATAACTGTCTGCAGAGACACTGATTTCCTCTGGGATTTCTTTTTGAATGCTCCAAATCTGACAATTCTTGTCTTAGTCTGTGAAATAGACATATCTTAAATATCCAAACTATCTAAAATATAATTCTGTTCTGGGATTTGTATTCTTTTGTCTTCCAATTTGATTTGCCTGATATGTTGTGAAGAATATGTGAGTAAATAATTATAAGGGTATATCTGGAGTTATTAAAAGGTGTTACTTATCTCAGTGGAGATAACCATTTCATTTTGAACTTATCCATTTCTTCTAGAAGAAAGCCTAGGAATGAATCCAGGTACATCTATATTCTCTACCTCCTGACTGATTTTGAAAATGATATTACTAGTGGATATCTGAGTGAGACAGAAGAGAAGGCATGATTTAAATGTGTAAACTGCGTAAATGGTTCCTCCTATAAAGAGGGTTGTGAACTTCAACAGGATGTGGAGAGCTACATTGCAGGGTCATGATCAATATGGATAATGAAGGAGTAAGTCCTGCAGACTCACAGGAGCTTAGTCTTTAGCTTGGAGCACTTAGGAACATCTAGTCAGTAGACTCTTTGGAGAGAAAGGAGTTTGTAGTGTAAAGGAGTATGCTTTTGAGGGAGGGTTGATAAATCCACTGAACTTAAGAGGATCTATGAGTATTTTAATAAAGAAGCCTGCAAATGTGACCAAGCTCTCCAACCACTATGATTGCCTGTATTTTCTCACAAAACCATCAAGTACCCCTCTTTCCCTGAAAGTGCTATAAAATTTCTAGTAACTTTTGCCTCTGACTTTCTAGATATATTCCGTTTCTTCTTAGAATGAACCAAAGTGTGCTTATACATCACGTGACAGCAAAGCCATTATAAGAACACTGCTGATCTCTCAATGTATGATACCACAGTAGGTCACTATGTTTCCGGGTCTGGGTCTTTGCCTTAGAGGTCCAGCATATGTCCATGTGACTGCACTCAAATTCTAGGGAACTAGCTCCACAATCTTTAAATGTATAAAAGGCAAATGAATGACTAAGATGCCAGTGCTGATCTTTGGTTGAGAAATGAAATTGCCAAGGAGAGAAGGCATTTATGGCAGCTGATCTACACACTTTGCCTCGCAGAAAACCTAGGTTGGACATCCAAAAATAATCAAGTGCTTCTTTGGGCAACTTGGACTCAGAGCCAAACAAGTAAGGAGGTGAAGCCAGTTCTAGGGAGCTAAGATATCTGATGCCTCCACCTGTATTGTTGGAGATACATTCATTTGATCAAGATATTCATATCAGGATGTCAGTTTCCCTTAGCCATGGACTGAGTTGGAGATTGACTGCTCATTCAATATATAAGTATTGAGTGTCATGCACTAAAATAAGCGTGGGGACTTTGGTAAGCAAAACATTACAGCAATAGCTTTCATGAGGATCTCAGTCTACTCAGAAAGGCAATTTCCAGGCAGATGATTTTAATAGTGTTGAGTGTATGGCAGAAGACTATGGGATACTCTAGGATTGGCCATGAAGGGTGTCTAACCCTGGTTTGAGGGCTCAGAAAATATATTGTACCAAACCCAGTGCTAAAAACTTGAGATCTCAGTTTCCAGGGTTTATGCAACCTCACTCTGAGTACTCACTTCAGATACAGCAGTACTGCTCATTTGCATGTGGCCAGGCATTGGTGTGTTGTCAGACACTTCTTCCTTTTGAACTAATGTGGTGGGACATAGTTTAGAGGAGCTAGACAGCATGGCCAACAGCTGTATGTACTGTTATCTCTGAACCTCCTCTATTAAATGGTGACAGTGTCTTTTCTACTTCCCAATTTGCTGTTAAATATGGACTGAAATATTGTTTCTAGTACACAGGGCTGCCCTTTATTAATGTTAGTTCTGATGTCCTGAGCCTTTTCTGTGACACTATTATAAGCTCTTGTGGTGGATTTCCTCGGTTCACTTTTCCTGGAAAGCTAATTTCCACCCCTCTGTGCCCTCCATGAATGACCAGTCAGATGACTTCTAATGAGGCTCTTATTGTTCTGCTTTGGGTTCTCAGCCTGAATGTTCTTGTGCAGAGCCATCCCATAGCCTTCCAGATAGAGCAATGGATGCACTGTGATGTATCACACTGATAACAGCACATCTGTCAGTGGCTCTTTACCCCCAGCATGACGTTTTTTCCTGGGTTTATGGATGAGTTCCCCATGTTGTGGTGTAGCCAAAGTTGTCCCATTAATGAGAGGGACAGCACGTTGGATGACAAGGCATGATAGTGCAATTCTGTCAGGATTCTTAATATATGAAAGATAAAAAAGGTGACCCTGAGGGCAAATTGATAATTGTGGCAAGCTTAGTGCTTCCCACTAATGTACAGAGATAGGTTAATTTCTATTTCCCCACAGGTGTTTGTCTGATAGACTGATGATGTTAAGCAGAATAACAAAATCTGCATTTAAATGAATGTATTATAACGTGGAAAAGTGGAGCTAGAATACAAAGTAAGCACCATCATGTTTGGGGAGATAACAAAGTACAGTATCTCAGAGTCCTCTGGGAAAACTCTTGCCTGTAATTTATGGTCTTCTTGGTGAGTGGCTCTTAGAGACTCTCCTGGAGCCTGGCTAAGGAGTAAAGGGTAATTCTACCCCACCATACATCACATTTCTTCTTTTTTTTTTTATTCGTAACTATAGCAGAGACACACATTCCCACTAGATTAATGTATCTAATAAATTAGGGAGAATGCTAAGTAAAAATGGTCACCAAAATGGAAAATTCAGTGAGGCACAGACTTTGTGGGCCAAGAGGTAAAGTGCTCTTATTAGTTTTTTTTAAGACCATCTTGAAAATGATGACCTAGCTATTTTTATTTCAAATATTGCACAGATACTTTTGGAATCTAAAGTGGACCCCATTATTTAAAGTCTTGCTATCTTCTTTCCTGAGACTTAAGTAGAAACAGTGGTGAAATTCAAAATATTTTGGTACAAAACTGCCTGCAACTAATCAAACAGGATGCCAACCATAACTCCGTGGCAGAATCTTCGCAGTCCCCTGGAATGCCAGGCATTACATCTTTAGTTGTTGGGGAGGTCTGAGGACTCAAGGAGCAGGCCAGATGACCAGCGTGGTGTCCGGATGGCATCTAGAGAGCCCGTGGCTCTTTACCAACTGGTTGGGAAGTATTTCAATATTTCCACAACTGGTATCACTGTAATGTGCATATCACCTGAACATCAGCCCTGAATAGAAAACCCATTGAGCTTTATTTTCCTCTCAAATTGGAAAACAGGAAGTTTCAGGCAAGCGATCCTATAAGATGGCTTAACGGAAGCCATGCCAAGATCTGGTGTGGGCTCTGTCACTGACTAGATGTTAACTTTGTGCAAGTCCGTTAATCTCCCTGGTCCTCTCTTTCCTTAGCAATGGCATTAGGATATTACTACCTAACTGGTAAGACTGGTGGAAGGATAAGATCACAGTGTGGTGTCTGAAGCATGGGGCAGTGCTCATACATAACATGGCAGCTATGAGGGGCACTGCCTGATTTTGTCGTCTCTGGGATTCTTTCCCCCCTCTCACTTTGGGGCATCCCTGGGGGCACTGAATGCTCTACATTCTGTGACTAAGGTGTGGGTAGGAAACCCAAGCTGGGACAAACCCACACTCCTTTCAATTTTATTCAATTTTATTCCTAAAACTGCTACAAGGATATTTAGTGGTTGAAGTTTATGTGTCCGGATGGGAGTATCATTGAGAAACTGTGTGAGAAATTTTACAACCAACATCCCAGTGCTGCCTTGATTTCTCTTTTCAGAGACAAGAGAGTCCAATTTTTTCTTTCATTCTTTCCAAGCAGTTCTTTCCACTAAGTTCCATTTTTGCCAGAGCAGATTTTGTGGCCTGCAATCACAGAACCTTAACTGACACAATAATTGATTGCTGTTTTTGCAGGGAAGCGACCCCTTGGTTTTCAGAGAAATACAAATGCTGCTGCATGGGTTTTTTCTCCTCTCTGATTAGAATTTATTCTCTTTCTTTCCTCCGTCTTGCCCTCACTCTCTCCCTGCCTCCTTCCCTTCCTTCTCTTGAGTCTTGTCTTTCTATTTTGAACCATGATATCAATCAATTCTGTGTCTTCTAAACACATCAGCTCTGGCGTACTCCCCACCCCCCCACACACACATACACACAGTTTCATGGAATTTACTTGTTTCTGGGACAGATGTGAGGAAGTGATCTGTAATGATTTGGTATGGTGTTACTCTGTAAAACCAGGAAATATACCCAGAATAAACAAGTTATTCACATAAATGAACTCTTAGGTAAAGCTCACATTTTACGTGATCGTTTACCTGACTGAATAACGTCTATTCCTAGTGAAGTGATTTTCTTGATTCAAGCTGTGATCCTGCCCCAGGGCTCTCACTCAGCATCTCAGGTGGTCTCTTGACCAATTTTCCTGGCTTTGTGGGATTATCAGTAAAGTTACACACAGCAGTACAGGTAAGTTATGCTGTTAGGGCTGCTGTTCGTGTCAAAATGTAATCGTGAGGTGGAAACTGTGTTCAGAACAATGCTGCCCCAAGCCTTATTAAGGAGAAAAGAGAATAAAAGGGAATAATGTGCTGTCATAAAACCTTGTATAATGATTTCAAGCCATGCTGGGCCCTGACACCTGATGGGGGACCAGGGATTAAGTTGGCCCCACCCTTCCTAGACTTGTACGGCTAATTCAGTAATAGGGAGATGGCTTCTCCTGTGATGGGGTTAATAGGACAAAGTGCCAGGCCTGAGGGAGTTGGTACACTCTGGGCATGGGTTGATTGAAAGTAGTACAATAAAGGGAGGAAAGGGATGTGGAGAAAGAAGGATATGGCCAGACTTGGCCTTGAGCAGCAGGTTTTGGAAATCAAAACCTCATTCCGAGAAGGAGGAGAGGAGTGTCAGGTCCTCTCCTGTCAAACAAGAGGGGGTGCAGGTGCAGCCTCCAATTCTGGAGGGAACACGTGTGGGATTGCCCACGCCTCATAGGCTAGAAGAACGCTAAACTGAAGCCCAGGTTACAAAACCCTCGCTGGCATGGGTCTATGGATGCTGCATCTTACGCTGCTAAACCATCAGATACATTGCTAACCCAGAGAATGGGGGCGTCACTGGCTTTTCTAGCTATGATGTTTCCCTGGGAAGTTCTGTGCCTCCAGATACCACTGGGCGAGGCCAGTGCCTGTAGTGGCCTCAGGCGCAATATTTGGGATTAGGCTTCTGTCATGTTCCTTATGTGTTCTTCCCTGTGCAGAAAGTAACCCTCTGATGAAAGGAAGAAAGATACATATAGCAGTGGTGG
Organism: Eumetopias jubatus; assembly: GCF_037043125.1. Classification (NCBI taxonomy): domain Eukaryota; kingdom Metazoa; phylum Chordata; class Mammalia; order Carnivora; family Otariidae; genus Eumetopias; species Eumetopias jubatus. Next base: position 47,335,368 of record NW_028274823.1, on the reverse strand, counting down.
TTTTTCTGGAAGTATTTCTCTGCCCATCTGCTGATGAAAAAAAAAAAATGGAAGACCTGATAAGGGCGACTCAGATAGTGATAAAGGAGTTTACAAGAGAAAACATTGTCAAATTGTAGTACTTTGCCTATCCAGTAGCATTCCTCTAATGGAATAGTTCCTCAACGAGGTTATTTTGCAAACCAATTAAACAGAAGACTTTGTAATTAAATGGTCTAAGGTTTAAATTGGGTTCCTACGGGGTTTCATGTGCATTTAGTTTGAGTATTTTCCCACCAAAAAATCAATATTTCCCTAAAACCTGTGGGAATGTACTGTTCATTCAAACAGAGTCGATTAAAATGTTAACATGGTACAAACTGCCAACCCAGGATGGGATGCATTATTTTCATACAAAGCATGAAGATCAAAATCTCAGATTGGCTGTTAGGTATGGGGACTTAAAGTAGATCAGATATGACAGATTTATAACTCTCCTCTGGTCAACTTAACTTTAACTTGTTGACGTCAAAGCTATCACGGATCTTAAAAATGAAGGCTAATAAGGGAATATAATGATGGACGCTAAAACAACAGCACCCCAGAACAGCTGTAGTAAAATTAAAACTGAAAACACATGTCAGCAGCGAAACATTGACTATCCAAATAGACTTGATGACCACAAACAGCCAACTGGTATCCAAGATAATTAAAAACTACTGGAAATGAGTCCCAAGGGAAGTGTTTGAGGTTCACGGCAAGGAATACTTCTTAGGGAGATGAGAAGCGCAGGCTCTTCAAAGGTGGGTAGGCTGGAAGGTTCGCACAGACCTGTACGTAGCGCTCTGGACCACTCCCTCCTCCAATTTTCTACTAATTGAAATTCAAACCATAGAGTTCATTGTTCAGACTGAACACTTCCATCTAGGTCAAGTGCTGAACTGGTTAGGATGCTGGAACAGCAAGCAGAAGCCAGAGCTATTCCAGGCAAACCAGGACAATGGTCACCCTAAGGATGACCCATTCCAGGGTGCTCTCTTGATGACCGTTCCTTCTTGGTCTTCTTCCCCACGAGTCTCCCCTTGGGCCACCTTTCAAATGAGGAGTTTTTCATGTGTTCCATTACTCTTTGTTTTCTCAAGTGACCCAGTTTCCCTGGTGATCTCATCAACTCACAAGTTAACTCTTTACCTTGATTCTGAGGACATCTAAAGGCACATCTCTATTTAAAGACATGTCTCTATTTTCTCCTCCCTCTTAAGCTCCAGGCCCATAGGTTTTCTAGTTCCCCTCACAGTGTTTCCCATAAGTAGCTCCGGCTCAACATTCCTAACCCCAAACTTATTATTCTTACTCCCCTTACTTACTTCCTCCTAACGAGTTCCCCTCTATCGCTCTTCTGCTTACTATCATCTTCTAACCAGTTTCCCTCTCCTTACCACACCTCCACTATGCAATAAATGACAAGAAAATCAGACCTTTCCAACTGTGAAGAGTGAAGGCTTCTTAGAATATTTTAAAATAGTTATGATGGGAAAAGCATCTAAGTCCATATTTTCTGTTGTGAGTTACAATACAAGAAGGTCCCCCCTCAGCAATCCCAGCTGGCCGTAATTTCAACCTATAAGAGGAGCCTTATAAAAACATTTTATGAGGGTGAGACATCGGCCCAAGCCAATCAGAATGGATGCCACAACAAATTATAGTAGGGGCTGGCCATGAACAATCCGAGAGCATTTATGGTGCATAACAGCTAATTATCATCCTTGCTGTTGGTAAGGCCGAAGGCCCCGAAGAAGTACTAGGGGAGAGGAAAGATGCCAAGTTGCTACCCGGGTGACCAGGCTAACAGGGTTTTCAACCTCTGTCACTGAGTTACATTTTAAAATGCACGTTGAATTATTTAATTCCTCGCTGAATAATTATTACAAGTATTTATGGGACCAACAGAACAAACATCCTCAGCTTGAACTAGAGAACCAGATGCCCTGGCTGCTCCTTCGGGTCATATCCTTGCACACTCCCTAATCTCTGTCCTGGCCCGTTCTCTGCTGTGTTTTTGCTTTCCTCCTACAGGTCCCATTTCTCCAGGCCTCCTGACCCTTGTTTTCTTGCAAGGGTTATTTATTGTTTATTCTCCCTGCAGTAACCTCCTTACCCTGCTCACCAAGCACTTGGATCCAGCCACCCCTCGTTTGTGTGCTGAGTTCCAACTCAGTGTTCAAGGCTCAGCGCATATAGACCATTTTCAGTTAAATCTTCCATTACTCCGCCCCCCCTTTTCTATTTCAGCAAGGTCAATCCCTTACTCTCATCATTCTCTGTGCATACCTCTCAGAGCACTCATCAAAAGGCGTTCCAGTTATATCAGTGTCTCCCTCCGTCACCGGACTGAGCATCCAGAGCAGACTAGTTTCATCATTGTCCCCACTGCATAGCTAGTTAGCTGATATTTGTTCTATAAATTCCAGATTCTCACAAGGGTGATGCTGAGAGCCCAGTGCCTGTGGGCTGACAGTGAGAGAGGGACCCTATTGGTGCAACATGGACGATCTCTGCTCACACACACAGCCAGAAGACTATTCACACCAGTCCTTCTCCCAATAGTGGTTTCAGTCTGGGTTTTGGCTGGTAACATATGATATTCTCAAATAGGGCTTTTGCAAAGGCTTTCTAAGGGGAATTATTTACCCACATATGGGTATAGTTTAAAAAGGCAACAAGAGGGGTGCTTGAGTGGCTGAGTTGGTAAAGCATCTGACTCTTAATTTCGGCTGAGGTCATGATCTCAGGGTGGTGGGATGGAGCCCTGTGTCAGGCTCTGCACTCAGCAGGGTGTCCTCTTGAGATTCTCTCTCTCCCTCTCCCCCTACCCCTGTCCTCTTGAGATTCTCTCTCTCCCTCTCCCCCTACCCCTGTGCTCTCTCTCTCTCTCAAAAAAAAAAAAAAAAAAAAAAGCAACAAGAGATAAAATCACTATAGTGAAAGGGGTAAGAGGCAGAAAGGATGATACCCTCTAGGGTCTCCTTGAGAGTGGGAGTCAGAAGAGAGGGAGTAAGATGAAATTGACCCAGGCTGTCCTGTCTCTCTCTTACCTTCCTATCTTCTCATCCTCCTATCTTTCTGTGATGCCTGCCATTTACCAGATGCAATCAAAAGCCTGAGTGCAAGGAAACCAAGGAATGGATCCCATGAAGGTCAGCTTCCTGGGCACAGAATAGAGCAGAGAAGAACAGAGAAAACATATAAAGAGAAAGTGGGGAAAAACTAGCACAGAGGCTGAGTCCCCAGTTGATCCAGGATGTTTTGATAGGGCTTCAACTCCTAAGGGCCAGGGCTTTCCCCTACTCTATGAGACAGTTTTGTTCCTTAGTCATCCCAGCACTGGCTCTATGTGGAGGGTGTGTTCAACTGCGAGAGCAAAGATTGGAGGCTCCTTGAAGGAAGGGGGCTAGTTCACCTGACACCTAGAACTGGGCTGGGACACACAGAAAAGAAATATTTATTCCATGAGTGACAGAAATCTCTTGACTCTCACTGACTCCAAAGACTTTTTTATTCTAACATTCTCTGCTGCCCATTAAGCTGTTACAAAACTCAGACTCTGCTGCCATTGGGCATTTGGCTCTCCTGTGCCCAGAGGAAGATTGACCTAAATTCTGAATACAAAGTAAAGCATTTTCTGAAATCCAATTATTTGGAAACATATAGTGGTCAAACCTACATTCTGTTATAAAGAAATAAAATAAGCAAAATCAACAAGAGTAGCAACAACAAATCCTAGAGAATAAAACTAATGCTTTGTATCCCTAGCTTGTGCACAATTTTCCACGGTGGTTCATATGTATCCCAACTTATTACCTAAAATCAATGACCTATTTTCTTACTCTTGCCTACATATTCTTTGTATGAAAGGTGTAACTTCTTATAGGAATGCTGTCAAAAGCAACCTCTCTACTTAACACTGCTCATCCCCACTGGCCCTCTCTGGGAAATGAAGATCCAATTGAAGAAGGTATGCGGCTGGTGAACTAGTCCCAACAGAAATGTGATGAGGAGGGGTAGAGCCCAAATAGCTCAGAATGTGGCTCTTTTATTTCTCTTCCAAAGTTCAGGAAATAGCAGTCGATAAGAAACAGGAAAGAGCCAGGGGATTTGTTAATAAACACCAGATTAGTAGAAAGAAAGGGCAGAACAAGTCCTTCCCATGACTTTGGCTGTCCTTGTTCCGCCCCATAGCAAATAAACAAAGGGGGAGAGGACTGTGGCGAATAAACCCTATCAGGATTCTATCAAACACCTAAAGTTTTCTCATGTTTAACTCAACCCCCAGTTTAAGGGGGAAAAAAAAAGATTAACTTTTCATACTTGAGCTACTACTAGGAGTTCTAGCAGCCACCTTCAAACTGCAGAAGGAAGTGACTTCAGGAACTATATTCTTGTTATTTTCTCATTTTTTTTAAGTTTTTATTTTAATTCTCATTAGTTAACATACAGTGTTATATTTATTTTCTTGTTTTTAATAGAGATATAACTGATACATAACTTTGTATAAGTTTAAGGTGTAAAATACATTGAGTTGATACATTTGAATATTGCAGTGTGATTATCACTATATAGCTTTAGTTCACACCTCTGTCACATCAGATAATTGTCTATTTCTTTTTGTGGGGAGAACATTTAAGATCTAATCTCTTAGCAACTCTGAAGTATATAATTCCGTATTGACTATAATTACGATGTGGTCTGCAGAACTTACTTGTCTTCTAGTTGCAGGTTTGTGCCTTTTAATATCTCCCCAATTCTTTCATTTTTAAGATCAGAAAAAGCCCATCTCTTAGATTAGTGTGCCTACATTCTCCAGTGAATTATTTCAGATAATTTGCCCATAACATTTCTAAGAAATAAAAATTAAAAAAGCAAGGTGTAGGTATGGGTATATGCATGCTAGCCTGAAGTTAACTATCGTTTTTTAGTTTCTTTTTTATATTTGAGCTTATAATGAGATCTGGGAAACATTCAAGTGAATATATACCATATATGTATAGTTTCAAGGAGAATACCAAAGTTGGCAAATATCCAAGGTCCACTTTAAAAGGACCATCCTGGGGTGCCTGGGTGGCTCAGTCCGTTAAGTGTCTGCCTTCGGCTCTGGTCATGATCCCAGGGTCCTGGGATCGAACCCTGCATCAGTCTCCCTGCTCAGTGGGAAGCCTGCTTCTCCCTCTCACTCTGCCCGCTGCTCTACCTGCTTGTGCTCACTCTCTCAAATAAATAAATAAAAACAACAAAAAATAAAAGCAAAAGGACCATCCCAATCCATTGCAGTTCTTGTTCGCCCCTCCTTCATAACATCCCTCTCTTACCGACTCCAGCCTGAATTTTTGATAAAATTTTTTTGTTGCTTATCTGTTTAGCTTTCTCATATATGTATGTATAAGGCATAAGTGTGTGATTTTGACTTGCTGACTTTTGTATTAGTGGAATTGGAGTGTATTCCTTTGACACCTTGTCTTTTGAAGTCAATATTATTTATTTTGAAATTCACTCATATCAATGCCAACATTTGCATTTCTTCATTATCACTATTTTTAGTGTTCCAGTGTATGAATTATTGTAGCCACAATTTATTGATATATACTAGGGTATATTTGTCTTGTTTCCATTTTTATTATTTTTTCCTTTTTTGTTAAGGCAAATGAGAATACCAGAATAGAATCACTGGATCATAGGGAATGCTTATCTGCCTTTCTTAGATAATGCCAAGTTGTTTTCTGAAGTAATTGTACAGATTTATGCTCTAGCTAACAAGGTATCAGCCCCTTTCCCCCTCCCCATAGTTTCACATTGCCAACATGTGACAACAAATGGTATTGTCAGAGTTTTTTGATTTCTATTCATCTGGTAGAGATTTGGTGGTATCTTGATATGGTTTTACTTTGTATTTCCCTGAAAATTGTATGAGGTGGTAAGGGTTAAGTTTCTAGCTATATCCAATTTCAAAGGGAAAAACAGACAACTAACTAAAATAAAAACAAAGTAACAACGAAACAGCAACAACACACAAAACATGAACATTTAAAGAACATTATCTAAATGATCATTTTTGAAGCAGCAAATTATTTCCTGTTTTCATTTGAATCTGTGCTCTATCATTGTGTTTAAGGAGATTAGCACATTATAAACACAGAAATCTTAGAAACACTGACCCAGCAGGATGAAAAGGATGATTTTGGAGGAGGTAGGGAGAACTCTCCTATCCTGCCACTATTTTTCTTTAATTACTATAGACTTGGGAGAGAGGCTGAGAATTAAGGAGATTTTCCAAGTGCAATAAGGTTACAAATCTGCTGGAGTTACTCACTACCCAGTGTGTATACAATGACCTGCTAAGCCTTTACTTTGTATATAAATGATCTGATCTTTCTCTTGATTCTCGTCCTACCAAATTCTTGAATTGCACACAACATCAACAACAAAAATCTGAAAACTCCTTAGACCGATCTAGAAGCCTCCACTTCTGTGTTACTACCACCGTGTCGTATGGAAACCGGCTGGATGCAAGGCTTCTTCCTTCTAGAAGTTCTCTTTCTTCTAGAGCTTCGTATTAAGGGACAAGTGTGCTCCTGGCCTGGAATTCTTGAATTTTTCTACTCTGATTGAATTTTCTTATATTCTTTCATACTTTGTGGTTTGGGTTCCTGAAAGCCTCAGGTGCGAGGCTGATAGTTAACACTCTGCACCTGCATGTCCTACCGGGTGTTCAAATATTGGAAAACTCCCATGCTGGTTGGTCAACAGCCACTTGTTTGAGACGTTGTTTGGCGGTTGCAACAGGAGGCCTCCAGCATCCTTTTCTAGCACTGTGGGCTTGTGTCTGTTTTGAATAATTTTGATGTCAGTTGTTAAATGTTTTGAATATTGTGGTGTATGTGTGTGTGTTTGTGTTGCTGGAGGTAGAATAAGGAAAAGAAGGGAGGCAATGAGCTTTGTTCTCCACCATCTCACTCTCCCTGGTTTCTTTTATCCCCACAAAATTCAGAGCAGAACAACTTTAATATTTATTTATTTTTATTTTATTTATTTTTTTACTTTCCTTCCCATCCTATCCGGGACTCAACACCATTTCCTAAGGTTAGAATAAGCAGATCTCTGGCATTTTCATCCTTACTTTTCCCCAATGCCAGTCTCATGACCAGGTTTTCAAGGTTGGTGGAATGATTGGGAAGAAGCGCAACCTACCACTGTGATAAGTATAATGAGTGAAACTGGAGTTATTTCAAAAATATATCTATTATTCACACATGGAAAGAACACATAATGACCTTATTTGTAGATTAGAATGGATGAAAATGTAAAACTGCTATAGAGGTTGCAAAAAACAAATAAAACACACAAAAAAAACACATAACAAAATGACCTACATTAACAATGCCTCTGGTATCATTCATGGTCTTCAATGAAGGATTTTCTTTAACCAATAATTCACCTTTTCTTTATCAATCAAATTTATTTACCTGTATACCAAGATGATTCTTTACTTCTTTACTTTTTTGGCTCAGATATTAGAAGGTCATGTCTAAATTTCATTTTCTTTCTTTTTTTTTTCGATTTTTTTCAAACAGTCATGAGTAAAAGTTATTTTCAAATGCTTCTTGCAAGGTTGACAAGAGGCCAATATTATCTCAAAGAAAAATATATGTGACAAACACCATCTACCTAGTGCTAAAAATCAGAAGTTCTTTGTCACTGAAACCCAGTCTTACAGACAAGCAAAGCTGTAAATGAGAATAAAAGTTGTCAATAAAGCATATATGAAGCAACACTCTTTCTTAGTCATTTTATTTTTTTGTGAATTTTAAAATTCTTTGAAAATCTCATGATTTCTACAACGCTCCCTATGCAAATGAATTTCATACTAATTAATCTGGGAGAAAAGCCTTTGGTTTTATCCCAGAATCATCACCCTTTCTATCTGACAGATTCTTCCAACAGAACATTGGAGTGATTTTGTCCGGTTATTCTTCTTAGGTCTCCGTGGAAATTTCTTCCTTTTATAGATACCATCTGGCCTAATGAGATTCTAACAGCTTCTACACACACTCTGTCTTTCTTTGCATTTGAATTTTTTTACTGGAGTCATTGTTGGGAGTGAAATGTAAAAATAAGGGGGAAAAATTGTGTGTGTTAAATAAGCTTGGCACATTTACTCTGTCATTTAAAGAAAGTAATCATGATTATTCATTTGATTTACTGAATGTAAGTGTTCAGTTTGAACGTTGTCCAAAGGATGATGCCTTCCCTAAGTATCCAGTGATCCCTCAACTAAAATTGCTGCCATAGTCACTGCTGGATTTAGTCTAGGAATATATAATCTTGTGGTAGCACAAGTGTGTATGTATCCATAATGGTTAACAAGAAATCTTGTTAAGCAAGATTTGATTGTTAGTTCTCGAACATAACTAATCTTCATTCCTTATCAAAACACATATGAGTGGAGAAGTATGGAGAGGGTAAGAATAAATCCAGTCTTAAACAAAGTGGCTAGAAAAACAAATTTGTTAGCAATTATTCTAGGACTCACATTGTTACCTCCTTCCTCATTGACTGAATATATACATTTGGCTCATAACAAATCATTTCATTTTATGCAAAATTTTATATAAGATCCGTAGTGGGCAATGAAATGAAAAAAGTAACATTAAGCAGACACTTATGTTTTGACAACTTCTTTCTCACTTCCTGGGGACTCTGTACTGAGGAATAGAACTATGTACATATGGGCAAACACTTTGGGCAGAGGTTCGGAGTGTGGCTCTGGGATAAGAAAGACCTAGATTTATGTTCCACTTGTTCAGTTTATCTGTGACCTAGGACACATTTCTTAAATTCCATTAACCTATACAATGAATGGACTAGAAGTGAGAGAATGTACTACAAAATATACCTGGGGCACAGGAAACAATAAACATTAGCCAATATTGGTTTTAATCATATCTTTTGATTTTGTAGTTCTTTTAAATCTAAATTGTTTACATGTGAGAAAGGAAATGACCCACGGAGTGATTTAGATGGTAACATCCTTTGCTTAATCATTCATTTGACAAATGCTATTTTTCTACCACGTGTCAGGGGCTGGTGGTATTAGGACTGTGTCAGTGAACAGACTAGATAAAATCCCCACCGTTATGGAGCTTTCGATTTAATGATGAATAAGTAAATCACAACCTGGCAAAATAGCATTTTCATTTGAAAGAAATATCCCCCCCACACACACACAACACATGTTAGTCATTTCTGAATGTTTGGGAGGAGAAACATTAAAAGTTACTTTGTCCTGGAAAGGGAAACCATACAAAGAGAACCACAGAAATACATAGTGTGATAACAGATGACTATAAACAATTATATACTAACAAATCAGATAACTTAGGGAAAAAAAAAAACCCAGTAATTCCTAAAAATGTACAAGTTACCACAATTGAATCACGAATTTTGAATTCAAGAAGTAGGAAATCTTCTTAGACCAATAACAAGAATGAAAGTTCAATTAGGAATCAAAAATCTCCCAGCATAGAAAAGCCCAAGACCACATCGTTTCATTGGTGAATTCTACCAAACATTTAAAAAAAATAATTAATGACAATCTTTAGCAAAATCTTACAAAGAATGGAAAGAGGGAACACATTCAAAATCATTCCATAAAGCCAGTACTACCCTGATACCAAAAAGTAGGATAAAGACAATACAAGAACAAAAAAGTCTAGTTTGTTACACACAAGTATTGCTACTTTTTCTTTTGACATTGATTTGCATGATATATGTTTCTCCATCCCCTCACTTCTTTTTTCTTTTTTACAGTTCAATGGTTTTTATTTGTATTTACAAAGTTATACAATCCCCACCATAGTCTAACTTTAGAACATTTGCATCACCCCCAAAAGAAGCCCTGTACTCATCAAGCAGTCACTCCCCATTCCTCCCTCCTCCAACCTTAGGCAATCACTGATCTGCTTTCTGTCTCTATGAATTTTCCAGTATGGGGCCTTTCATATAATGGAACCATACGCTATGTGGTCTTTTATGACTGGCTTCTTTCATTTACCATGTTTTTGAGTTTCATCCATATTGTAGTGTATATCAATACTTCATTCTGCTTTATTGCTGAAAAGTACTCTGTTGTATGGATATACATTTTGTTTACCCATTCATCAGTGGTTGGGCATTTGGGTTGTTTCCATTTTTTGGCTATTATAAATAATGCCGCTATGAATATTCATATACCAGTCTTAGTATGGCACATATGTTTTCATTTCTCTTGGATGTATACCTAGGAGCAGAGCTGTTTGGTCCTATGGTAACTCCATGTTTAACATTTTGAGGAACTGTCAAACTGTTTTCTAAAGTGGCCACACCATTTTTTTAATCCACCAATGTATGAGGGTTCCATTTCTCCACATTCTCACCAGCATTTGTTATTACCTGGGTGGTGTTTTTTTTAATTATTATAGATATTTTCGTGGGTGTGAAGTGGTATCTTGTGGCTTTGATGTGCATTTCTGTAATGACTAATGATGTTGAGTACCTGATCAAGTGCTTATTGGCTGTTTGTGTATCTTGGAAACAGAAATGTCTATTCAAATTCTTTGCCCAGTTTTTTGAGTTATTTATTTTCATATTATTGAGGTGTAAGAGTTCTTTATGTATTCTGGATACAAGTCCCTTTTCAGGTATATGACTCTTAATATTTTCTCACAGGCTGTGGGTTGTCTTTTCACTTTTTTAATGATATAATTTGAAGCACAAAATTTTTTTAATCTTGATGAAGTTCCAATTGATCAAATTTTTTATTTTATTGCTTGGGCATTTCTTATTGTATCTAAGATCATGAAGATTTACTGCTGTGTTTTCTTCTAAGATTTATAATCCATTTTGAGTTAATTTTTATATATGATGTAAGACAGGGGTCCAATTTCATCCTTTTGCATGTGGATATCTACTTGCCCTGGCACCATTTGTAGAAAAGACTATTCATTCCCCACTGAGTTTTCTTGGCATGTTTGCCAAACTTCAGTTGACCATTAATGTAACAGTTTATTAATGCCACACTGTCTTCATTTCTGTCACTTTGTAGTAAATTTTGAAGTTGGAAAATCTAAGTCCTCCAATTTCACTCATTTTCAAGATGCTTCTGGCTATTCTATGTCATCTTATTTTCACTTTTTTTTTCTGGGCTTGTGGTTGTTCTCTATTGCTTCTTGCATCTTGGTTTTCTATTTTATTGATTTCTCTATTTATTTCTATATGTATTTATTTATTATTTCCCAGCTTCTACTTTCCCTGAGTTTGTCGTATTTGTTTTATAATTGGAAAATGGACATTTCTCTTACTATTTTTCAGGCTTTCTTCTGTTGTAACATATACACTTAAAGCCATAAATGACTCAAGTCCTAGTTTGGCTCCATACCATATGCTTGACTCTGTGTTGTTGTCATTGTCTTTTTTTTTTTTTTGTCTTTAAACTTTTTTACTATTATGTTAATCACCGTGCATTACATCATTAGTTTTTGATGTACTGTTCGGTGATTCATTGTTTGTGCATAACACCCAGTGCTCCACGCAGAACGTGCCTTCTTTAATACCCATCACCAGGCTAACCCATCCCCACACCCCCCCTCCCCTCTACAACCCTCAGTTTTTCAGAGTCCATCATATCTCATGGTTTGGCTCCCTATTCGATTCCCCCCCTTCATTCTTTCCCTCCTGCTATCTTTTTTTTTTCTTAAAATATATTGCATTATTTGTTTCAAAGGTACAAATCTGTGATTCAAAAGTTTTGCACAATTCACAGCACTCACCATAGCACATACCCTCCCCAATGTCTATCACCCAGCCACCCCATCCCTCCCACCCCCCACCACTCCAGCAACCCTCAGTTTGTTTCCTGAGATTAAGAATTCCTCACATCAGTGAGGTCATATAATACATGTCTTTCTCTGATTGACTGATTTTGCTCAGCATAACACCCTCCAGTTCCATCCAGGTCATTGCAAATGGCAAGATCTCATTCCTTTTGATGGCTGCATAATATTCCATTGTATATATATACCACACTTCTTTATCCATTCATCTGTCGATGGGCATCTTGGCTCTTTCCACAGTTTGGCTATTGTGGACATTGCTGCTATAAACATTGGGGTGCACGTACCCCTTCAGATCCCTACATTTGTATCTTTGGGCTAAACACCCAGTAGTGCAATTGCTGGGTCATAGGGTAGCTCTATTTTTAAATTTTGAGGAACCTCCATACTGTTTTCCAGAGTGGTTGCACGACCTTACATTCCCACCAACAGTGTAGGACGGTTCCCCTTTCTCCAGATCCCCACCAACATCTGTCGTTCCCTGACTTCTTAATTTTAGCCATTCTGACTGGTGTGAGGTGATACCTCATTGAGGTTTTGATTTGGATTTCCCTGATGCCGAGCGATGTTGAGCACTTTTTCATGTGTCTGTTGGCCATTTGGATGTCTTCTTTGGAAAAATGTCTGTTCATGTCTTCTGCCCATTTCTTGATTGGATTATTTGTTCTTTGGGTGTTGAGTTTGATAAGTTCTCTATAGATTTTGGATACTAGCCCTTTATCTGCTATGTCATTTGCAAATATCTTCTCCCATTCTGTCGGTTGTCTTTTGGTTTTGTGGACTTTTGCTGTGCAAAAGCTTTTTATCTTGATGAAATCCCAATAGTTCATTTTTGCCCTCGCTTCCCTTGACTTTGGTGATCTTTCTAGGAAGAAGTTGCTACTGCTGAGGTCAAAGAGGTTGCTGCCTGTGTTCTCTTTTAGGATTTTGATGGGCTCCTGTCTCACGTTTAGGTCTTTCAACCATTTGGAGTCTATTTTTGTGTGTGGTGTAAGGAAATGGTCCAGTTTCATTCTTCTGCATGTGGCTGTCCAATTTTCCCAACACCATTTGTTGAAGAGACAGTCTTTTTTCCATTGGACATTCTTTCCTGCTTTGTCAAAGATGAGTTGACCATAGAGTTGGGGGTCCACTTCTGGGCTCTCTATTCTGTTCCATTGATCAATGTGTCTATTTTTGTGCTAATACCATACTGTCTTGATGATGACAGCTTTGTAATAGAGCTGGAAGTCCGGAATTGTGATGCCACCAGCTTTGCTTTTCTTTTTCAACATTCCTCTGGCTATTCGGGGTCTTTTCTGGTTACATACAAATTTTAGGATTATTTCTTCCATTTCTTTGAAAAAGTGGATGGTATTTTGATGGGGATTGCATTGAATGTGTAGATTGCTCTAGGTTGCATTGACATCTTCACGATATTTGTTCTTCCAGTCCATGAGCATGGAATGTTTTTCCATTTCTTTGTGTCTTCTTCATTTTCTTTCCTGAGTATTTTATAGTTTTCTGAGTACAGGTCCTTTGCCTCTTTGGTTAAATTTATTCCTAGGTATCTTATGGTTTTGGGTGCAATTGTGAATGGGATCGACTCCTTGATTTGTCTCTCTTCTGTCTTGTTGTTGGTGTATAGGAATGCCACTGATTTCTGTGCATTGATTTTATAGCCTGCCACTTCACTGAATTCCTGTATGAGTTCTAGCAGTTTTGGGGTGGAGTCTTTTGGGTTTTCCACATAAAGTAGCATATCATCTGCAAAGAGTGAGAGTTTGACTTCTTCTTTGCCTATTTGGATGCCTTTCATTTCTTTTTGTTGTCTGATTGCTGTGGCTAGGACTTCTAATACTATGTGGAATAGCAGTGGTGATAGTGGACATCCCTGCCGCATTCCTGACCTTAGGGGGAAAGCTCTCAGTTTTTCCCCATTTAGGTTGATATTCACTGTAGGTTTTTCATAGATGGCTTTTATGATACTGAGGTATGTACCCTCTATCTCTATACTCTGAAGAGTTTTGATCAAGAAAGGATGCTGTACTTTGTCAAATGCTTTTTCTGCATCTATTGAGAGGATCATATGATTCTTGTTCTTTCTTTTGTTAATGTATTGTATCATGTTGATTGATTTGCAGATGTTGAACCAACCTTGCTGCCCAGGGAAAAATCCCACTTGGTCGTGGTGAATAATCGTTTTAATGTACTGTTGGATCCTATTGGCTAGCAATTTGGTGAGAATTTTGGCATCCATGTTCATCAAGGATATTAGTCTGTAATTCTCCTTTTTGATGGGGTCTTTGTCTGGTTTTGGATCAAGGTAATGGTGGCCTCATAAAATGAGTTTGGATGTTTTCCTTCCATTTCTATTTTTGGAACAGTTTCAGAAGAATAGGTATTAATTCTTTTTGAAATGTTTGGTAGAATTCCCCTGGGAAGCCACCTGGCCCTGGGCTTTTGTTTGTTGAGAGATTTTTGATGACTGCTTCAATTTCCTTAGTGGTTATAGGTCTGTTCAGGTGTTCTATTTCTTCCTGGTTCAGTTTTGGTAGTTGATACATCTCTAGGAATGCACCCATTTCTTCCAGGTTATCTAATTTGCTGGCATAGAGTTGCTCATAATATGTTCTTATACTTGTTTGTATTTCTTTGGTGTTGGTTGTGATCTGTCCTCTTTCATTCATGATTTTGTTGATTTGGGTCATTTCTCTTTTCCTTTTGATGAGTCTGGCCAGGCGTCTATCAATCTTTTTAAGCCTTTCAAAGAACCAGCTCCTAGTTTCGTTGATCTGTTCTACTATTCTTTTGGTTTCAATTTCATTGATTTCTGCTCTGATCTTGATTATTTCTCTTCCCCTGCTGGGTTTGGGCTTTATTTACTGTTTTTTCTCTAGCTACTTACGTGTAGGGTTAGGTTGTGTATTTGAGACCTTTCTTGGTTTTTGAGAAAGGCTTGTATTGGTATATACTTTCCTCTCAGGACTCCCTTTGCTGCATCCCCAAGATTTTGAACAGTTGTGTTTTCATTTTCATTGGTTTCCATGAATTGTTTTAATTCTTCTTCAATTTCCTGGTTGACCTATTCATTCTTTAGTAGGATGCTCTTTAGCCTCCATGTATTTGAGTTCTTTCCGACTTTCCTCTTGTGATTGAGTTTTAGTTTCAAAGCATTGTGGTCTGAAAACAGGCAGGGAATAATCCCAATCTTTTGGTACCGGTTGAGACATGATTTGTGACCTAGGATGTGATCTATTCTGGAGAATGTTCCATGGGCACTAGAGAAGAATGTGTATTCCATTGCTTTCGGATGGAATGTTCATAATATGTCTATGAAGTCCATTTGGTCCAGTGTGTCATTTAAAATCTTATTTCCTTGTTGATCTTTTGCTTAGATGATCTGTCCATTTCAGTGAGAGGGGTGTTAAAGTCCCCCACTATTATTGTGTTATTGTCAATGTGTTTCTTGGATTTTGTTATTAATTGCCTTATAAAATTGGCTGCTCCCATGTTCGGGCCATAGATATTTACAATTGTTAGATCTTCTTGTTGGATAGACCCTTTAAGTAGGATATAGTGTCCTTCCTCATCTCTTATTACAGTCTTTGTTTTAAAATCTAATTTGTCTGATCTAAGGATTGCCACCCCAACTTTCTTTGGGTGTCCATTAGTATGGTAAATCATTTTCCACCCCCTGACTTTCAATCTGGGGGTGTCGTTGGGTCTAAAATGCATCTTTTGCAGACAGCATATGGATGGGTTTTGTTTTTTCATCCAATCTGATAGCCTGTGTCTTTTGATTGGGGCATTTAGCCCATTTACATTCAGGGTAACTATTGAAAATATGAATTTAGTGCCATTGTATTGCCTGTAAGATGACTATTACTGTATATTGTCTGTTTTCCTTTCTGGTCTATGCTCTTTTTAGGCTCTCTCTTTGCTTAGAGGACCCCTTTCAATATTTCTTGGAGGGCTGGTTTCGTGTTTGCAAATTCCTTTCGTTTTTGTTTCTCCTGGAAGCTTTTTATCTCTCCTTCTATTTTCAATGACAGCCTAGCTGGATATAGTATTCTTGGCTGCATATTTTTCTTGTTTAGTGCTCTGAATATATCATGCCAGTCCTTTCTGGCCTGCCAGGTCTCTGTGGATAGGTCTGTTGCCAATCTAATGTTTCTACCATTATAATTTACAGATCTCTTCTCCCGAGCTGCTTTCAGGATTTTCTCTTTGTCTCTGAGACTCGTAAGTTTTACTATTAGATGTTGGGGTGTTGACCTATTTTTATTGATTTTGAGAGGGGTTTTGGATTTTGATGCCTGTTTCCTTCCCCACATTAGGGAAGTTCTCTGTTATAATTTGCTCCAATATACCTTCTGCCCTCTCCCTCTCTTTCTTCTTCTTCTGGGATCCCAATTATTCTAATGTTATTTCATCTTATGGTATTGCTTATCTTTTGAATTCTGCCCTCGTGATCCAGTAGCTGTTTATCTCTCTTTTTCTCAGCTTCTTTATTTTCCATCATTTGGTCTTCTGTATCACTAATTCTCTCTTCTGCCTCATTTATCCTAGCAGTTAGTGCCCAATTTTTTATTGTACCTCATTAATAGGCTTTTTGATTTCGACTTGGTTAGATTTTAGTTCTTTTATTTCACCAGAAAGGGTTTCTCTAATAACTTCCATGCTTTTTTCAAGCCCAGCTTGTATCTTTAAAATCATGATTCTGAACTCTAGGTACGACACTGTACTAATGTCCTTATTGAGTACATCCCTCGCAGATGATACTATCTCTTGTTCTTTTTGTTGAGGTGATTTTTTCCATCTTGTCATTTTGTTCAGAGGAGAATAGATGAATGAGAAAACAAAATGCTAACAGGGTAACAATGTCCCCAGAAGATATACTCTAAACAAATCAGAAAAGACCTGAAACCAGGGGAAAGGAAAGGGAAAGAAAGAAAAAAGAAAAAGAAAAAAAAAGAAAAAGATAAAAAGAAATAAAAACAGAACAAAACAAAAAAAACAGAATATGATCAAATATGATCAGGCTGGTGCATAGATCAGTGCCACACACTAGATTTAGGGTGTATTTTGGTCTGTTAGAAGAAAGTGCCTCCCAGAATTTTAAAGAAAGAAATACTTATATATGTACAAAATAAGGGTTGATACGATGAAGGGATGGAATATAATTGTAAAAATGAAAATTATAAAAAACTTTATAAAAGAAATTGATAAGATAAGTAGTTGTTTGAACAAAGAAAGAAGAGGATTTAAAAATATAAAAATAAGGAACAAAAAGGAGACTAGAACAAATCCATTCACTAGAGATTTATGGTATATTTTGATCTGTTAGCAGAGACTGTATCTCAAAATTTTAAAGAAAGAACAACATATATATATATATGCCAAAAATAAGGGTAACTAGTATGAAGGGATAGAATATGACTCTAAAAATGAAAAATAAAAATGTTTTTTTTTTTTAAAAAGGGATTGATTAAAAAAAGGGATTGATAAGATATTGGTTGAAAAAGGGAAAAATATAAAGTCAAAAAAAAAAGTTAAAAAAATAAACTTTGAAAGTCTAAAGAATCATGGTAAAAAAGCCATGAATTCTATGTGCAGTACTCCCCTAGCGCTGGAGTTCTGCCGTTCTCAGTGATCGCTAAACTTGGTCTTGCTGATCTTCCGGGGGAGGGGCCTGTTGCTGTGGTTCCCAAATATCTTTGCTGGAGGCAGAGTTGCCCCCTCCCCCCCGTTGGTCTGGGCTAAGTAATCTGCTCGGGTTTGCTCTTGGCAGCTTTTGTTACCTGCAAGCTTTCAGTACAGCTTTGGAGGACGAGAGTGAAAATGGCGGCCTCCCAATCTCCGCCTCGGAGGAGCTGAGAACTGGGGCCCCACTCCTCAGTGCACCCCCAGAGAAAAGCAATCACTCCCATCTCCCCGGTCCCTGGCCACACTCCGTGCTCACCCGGCTTGTGACCGAGCGTTTCTTTCTCTGGCACCCGACTCTGTGTGGAGTCTCCAAACCCAACAGATCCCTGTGGTGCGCTCTTGTGCCACTCCTCCCGGGGGAGGAAGGGGAGTCTCCCTGGATCTGCCGCTTGTTGGGTCCCTGCTGGAGGAGCAGTGGCCTGACTGTGTCACCAATCACGGTTTATGGCAACCCCGAGCTGAAAGCCCGCACCTCGGCTTCGTCTCTGCAGCTGGCTTCCCCACTCTGATACCCTGGAGCTCTGCTGCACTCAGGCACCCCCAGTCTTTCTGTGACCCCAAGGATCCTGAGACCACACTATCCCACGAGCGTTCCACCCCAAGCTTAGCCACTGGAGTGACGTCCCTCAGCGGAGCCGAGTTCTAGAAGTCATGATTTTGTGCTCCGTGGCTCTATCACTTGCCAGAAGCGGCCGACGGAGACCCCTCCCCTGCCGTCTATCCTTCCGAGTATCGCCTCAGATTCACGTCTCTGCACATCTTACCTTTGAAAAAGTGGTCGCTTTTCTGTTCAGAGAGTTGTTGGTATTCTTTTCTTCGACCTCCTGTTGAGTTCGTAGGTGTTCAGAATGGTTTGATCACTATCCAGCTGAATTCCTGAGACCAGATGAAATCCAGGTTTCCTACTTCTCCACCATCTTGCTGCACTCCTCCATCCCCTCACTTCTAATCTGCAGGTGTCTTTAGGTCTAAAATGAGTGTCTGTAGGCAGCATGTAGTTGGGTCCTGTTTTCTTGTTTTGTTTTGTTTTGTTTTAGTTCTTGTTTTGTTTTTTTAATCCAGTCACACCCTATGTCTTTTGATTGTAGCGTTTAGTACATTTACATTGAAAGTAATTATTGATAGATACATATTTATTGCCATTTTATTCCTTGTTTTCTCATTGTTTCTGGCGATTTTCTTTGATCCTTTCTTGTCTTTGTCACTTTAGGTTTGCTCCTTTACACTCAAAGAGTCCCCTTCAATATTTCTTGCAGGGGTGGTTTAGTGGTCATGAACTCCTTTAGTTTTTGTTTGTTTGGGAAGGTCTATATTTGTCCTATTCTGAATGATAGCTTGCTGGGTAGAGTATTCTTGGTTGCAGATTTTTCCCATTCAGTACTTTGAATATATTATGCCACTCCCTTCCATTTCTCATTTTGGTTTTTGAGTCTTCTCTCTTCTTTTTCTTAGTTAATGTAGTTAAAGCATTGTCAATTTTATGTTTTTGGGGGGAATCTGGTCATTACTTTCAGTGTTATGTTATTGTTTATTCTGGTTTCTATTTTATTTCTGATTTTCCCTTGTTATTTCCTTCCTCTACTAAATTTCAGCTGTTTCTTCCTTTTCTAGTTCTTTGTGATATAATGTTGTTTATTTGAACTTTTTTTAATACAAGGATTTAGCGCATAAATTTCACTCTAACATTTACTTTTGCTGCATCACATAGGTTTTAGAATATTGTGTTTTCTTTTTCTTTTGTTTTGAGACATATTTTGATTTGCCATTTGATTTCTTTTTGGCACATTGCTTGTGCAGTAGTGTATTGTTTAATATTTACATACTAAATATTTAATATTTACATTGTAGGTTTCCCAAGTTTGTTTTATTGTTGATCTTCAGTTTTGTACTATTGTGGTTGGAAAATATACTTGTTATGATTTCAGTCTTCTTAAATTTGTAATATTTGTTTTGTGTCTATGTGATTTAACCAGGGGATTCTTCTGTGTGTACTTGAAGGAAATGTGTATTCAATTTTTCTTGGATGGAATGTTTTTTATATATCTCTTAGAATCATGTACTTTGAAGTATGCTTCAAGTAGAAAATGTTTTTGTTAAAAAAAATAATAACTCTAACTGTGGGTACTTGTTTAAAATAAAGAATATAGGGAAGAGGTAGTTGGAGGGATGGGTGAAATAGGTGAAGTGTATTGAGGGGACACTTATCATGAGGAACATTGAGTAATGATGTATAGAATTGTGGAATCACTATATCGTACACCTGAAACTAATATAACACCGTGTATTAACTATACTGGAATTAAAATTAAAAACTTAATAAAAACATAAATGTCAATTCAAAATAAAATAAAAGTTACTTTGTCCTTTTAAAAAATAATTTGTTTAGATTTGCACATGGAAGTAAAGCTCTCCTGATTAAGCTTGTATCTTTGTTATGATATATGAGGAAATATCCACAGCTCAGATTAACACTAGTAGAGGCTTTATCTTTAAGGGCAACTGGTGACAGGCCGTTAAGGTCTACAGAGAGAGGTAGATGGAAGGTTGGTCTGAATGGGCAATTTCCCATTTGTTGGATTGGTCCTTGATTTTATCAGCAAGCTCATGTTAAAAAAATCCCATTGTGAGGTATAATAGATGACACCTGATACTAAAAATCCACATACCAGCCAAAGAGTTCAGAAATTAATGCCTCCCATAACACCGAGAGATTTGATAATGAAACCAGCTCAATAGAGGTCAAGGGGAAGTGATATTATGTGTGCTCCCCTATGAATCAGTGTAATCCTATTGCTTTTCCCCAGATATTCACTCTTGGCATCTGCAGCTACAGTGTGATCTCAATGACTTTCATAGGAATCCTATTGAACAATTCTGTACTAACTTGAGGCACTGTAAAGCTGTTTATGGGTGTAATGGGCATAGTTCATACATCAGGTTCCTCTGCCTCTTGAAATCTGATGAAATAGCCCCGTGTTCCCCACCCCAAGCTTCTTAATTATACAAGGCACCCACAAGGGTTCTGAGAATTCTTAGGAGGATTTATAGTATCAGGGTCACTTTTGGTTTCAAACTTTGGCTTCCTCTAAATTTAAGTTGCCTTTCCACATTTTTAATGTTTGTTCTGTTCTTCATTGCATTAACTCAGATGCAAAAGTTCATCCCTTCCTCAGTTTCTCCACCCCTCCTCCAAATCTCAAAACCCATTTGAATGCAGTAGGTTGTACTAAAGGTTTAGCAATGTGTGGGTTATGGGGGGTGAAAGTGAGAGCAGGAATTCACATGGTAACAATGCAAACAGCATGACAATTATTTCAGACATTCCTGTTTTTAAATTCCTTTGCCCATTCTTCCACTAAGAATATTTCACAGCAGCTGCATTTTATGTCCTCAGTACTCAACCTTGTACTGTCTTTCTTCAGGGCCCTCTTTTATATGTTCATACCTATCACGATCCTCTGAAGAGCAAGTCTTGCTTAACACATCCCCCTACTCACAGGGAATATGTGGCTTTAAATAATCTTGTTCTGTTTTGACATTGTAAAAACCATGTGCATGCTGGAGCCTAAGGTACATGGAGAGAAAGCTGAGAGTTGATGGAGGTAGGAAGGAACCAAACTGGTGAAGCATTAGAACGTTATCTGATGGGCAGTGTATAGTCAGTGAAGAATTTTGAAGTGAAGCCATAGCTAAAATGATGATTTTGAAAAATCACTATTAGTTTTATTGAGCTATAATTTACATACCATGAAATTCACCTATTTATGATTCAATAGATTTTAGTATAAGCATGGAGTTGTGCATCTATCACCATAATCAATTTTAGAACATTTTCATTACCCCATAAAGAAACCTCACACCCCTTGGCTGTCTCCTGTCAGTCCCTACTATCACCCACAGATCTAGGAAAACACTTATCTCTTTTTTTCCTCTACATATTTGCATATTTTGGACATTTCACATAAAATGGAATCACACAATATGTGCAGTTTTGTGCCTTACCATAATATTTTCAAGGTTCATTTATATTATAGCGTGTGTCAGTACTTCATTTGTTTTATTGTGGAAAAACAGTGCACTGTATACTACATTTTATCAGTTCA
This sequence comes from Eumetopias jubatus, assembly GCF_037043125.1. Classification (NCBI taxonomy): domain Eukaryota; kingdom Metazoa; phylum Chordata; class Mammalia; order Carnivora; family Otariidae; genus Eumetopias; species Eumetopias jubatus. The sequence goes on along the minus strand of NW_028274823.1, from coordinate 47,313,677 downwards.
TCACTTGATAGACATTTGAGTTATTTTTAATTTTTGGCTGTTATGAATAATAGCCCACCATGGATGAAAGAAACAGCATGTAAGCTAATAAATTCTGGACAGAAAATACTTTATAGGGGCAGAAGGGATTTTGATTGGATAGAACTGCACTGAGGTCTGCTTATGAATAAGTGCAATGAGGTGAGGTTTAAAAAAAATCTAAAGATCAACCTGAAAAAATTTTGCTGTGTCAGACAGGTTTAGAAAAGCTGTATTAAAAAGAGTTTGTACCTGTATTGTCTCAGTCTTTAATATACTAGTATTTTTTATGCCCCTCCAAGATTGTAATGACTGTGGAGCTCTTGTATTTGTATTTTTGACAAGAAAAATGATGAAAGGAACTATTTATAAGGTCGTTAATGTGAATATGTCTACTATTAGAAGAAATACATGGTAGGTGCTGAATAACAACACCTGAAAATCTGATCATTTTTTTTTTCTTACTCAAGACTTAATTTTAAGCCCCTCAAAATAATTCATCATGATATGGGAATATACATCTGCACACTGAAATAATTCAATAACTCCAATATTTTAACTATCTATTAAAAGCTTAGGCATTGCTTTAGAAGCTTAAACCATACTATTTTATTTATTTGCCTCTATTTCACTATTAGATAGATATTATAATTTCTAGACTACAGTGATATTCATAGTCTCAGTTAACAAATTCAAATTCATATAAGTAGGAGTGTTATAGCTGGGCTTAAAGCATAGAACAGTCTTTCTTCAAAATTCATGTTCTTTTTAATATGGAAAATATTAGTTCAAATTCTATGTCTTACAACTGTTTCTTTTTCCAGAAACCTTCTCTGATCATCCTGACTGGAAATATTTTGCTCCTTAATAAACAGATCTCCAGAGCAATTTGTTTGAGTTTTTCTATGGCATTTAGCACTTTGTACAAGTTTTTACATTTACTGGTTTCTTAGCATTTTTAGTGGAATTTGCATTTCTCCACTGAACTTCTCTCCTTCTTCTTTGTTCAGTGATAGATCTTTCACATTAAAGGTGCTTACTAATATTTTTAAAATGAACCAATGCATGACCCATGGTAGTGTTTTCTAATTTATTCCATCATGACAAACAGAAAATTATATTAGAATGTCACTTAGTTTAAAGTTGGGTATATTTTGGATCAAATAATAATTTGGTAATTATTATTTAATAATTCCTGATAATAATTTAACAGGCTGCATTGAAAACTTCTAAAAAGCATAACAAATCTAAAAAAATTGTTAAGAAATTATCATTGCAAAACTGATGAGAGAGGGTACCTAGAAAAGTTAGTCCAACATAGATGAAAAATTACTCACCTAGCCAAATTTGACATTTCTTTCTAACTGCCTAAAGGGCAAGAAGTCCAAGTCCTGGATATGTTCACATTTGGAGAATTTAACAGGAGAGCCTCCTAACAAAAAAAACTGGTATCTCAAGTGGCTAATCCTTGAGAATGAATGAAGAGAAACCAACTCTTACACTGATTTCAAACTTACACTGACATTGATCAGAAACTCAAAAGCATAAACTTATTTTAAAAGTTTCAGCAGAAATGGCAGGACTCCTAGGTACCTAGAAGCAAAGAGAAAATCTCTATAAAGTAATGCAGGTTTATCTTAAGCCTCAAGTTATTGCTGAAGATTCCTTGCTAGGATTACAAACACCATACAAAGACAATCAAGCATGTGAAATACAATGAAACAGACAGAAAATGAAGTACTGTGTGTGAGAACTGGCAAAAACCTCAGAGTAATTAGGACGTGGAGTTACAGAGCTTCATACAGGAGAGTTATCAGGTATAGATCATAAAACTGCCATAATTACTCTTTTTAAAGAAATAAAAAGTAAATTGAAAACGTGTTCCAGAAACAGGAAACTTGAAGAACTGGCAGAGAAGGTTTAAAAACTTACAGAATAAAACTTGTAGAAATGAAGAATACAGTAACTGAAGAACTAAGTGAATTGAACAGTGGATTAGAAGTGGCTGGAGAGAAAACCAGGAAAAAAGGTCAGAAAAATTATATGGAAGATCACAGAGAAAAAAATATATTATATATTACATATATTTATTATATAATATTTATTATATGCTATTAAATATTTAAATATTAAATATTTATTAAATATATTATACACTTATTGTATAATATTATATATTATATATAGACAATATATTTAGATGACTAGAAGGATACAATCTAATATGTAAGTCAGAGTTTATGGATGGAATAGAAGTGTTTTGATTTCCTGGTACTTTCTGGGAGATAGTACAAGTGTTGCTTTTTTTAATGATTTGATATAATTTGTTGTAATTACTAAAGGAATATGAGTAGCAAAATTAACTTCAGAATTCATAGGTGGCAAAGTTCAGATGAGAAGAAAAATCAATTAATCAAAAAAAAAGAAGGAAAACAGAGAAGAGAAAAGAAAGAAATAGAGTCAGACAAATTGAAACTGCATTGAAAGTGCAAATTTAAAAGTACAAAGAGAGGTAGTACAACAAATTAAATTAAATGTAAACTGATTAAATGCTATAAGAAAAAAGACAAGGATTGTCAGACTGGACACATTCTGTTTATGAGATATATATGCTGTTTTTAAGTGACATGCCTAAAGCAGAAAGGTTTAAAAAAAGTGTGAAAATGAGATGAAAATAAGCACCCTATACTAATAGTAATAAAAAAAGGTGTGTAGCTATATATATATAAAGCTAATTTTAAGACAAAAAAGAACTAGTACGGATAAAGAGAGACACTTTATAATCTGAAGCTGGGTGTCCACCAATAAGATACAACAATTCTAAATGTATATGTACCTGGCAAGAGTCTTAAAATATCTAAAGCAAAAACTCATAAGAAGAAAGAGACAGATGGCATTTGTAGTAGGAGATTTGAACACAACTCCCTCAAAAATTGAGACAAAAGCAGACAAAAGAGGACAGGTAGGATACAGAAGATTTGAGCAATAAAACAGCACACCTAACAACTGAAAAATACAAATTATAAGCACACATGAAACGATCAGAAAATTAATGATGATGCATTAGGATGTGCCAGGCATCGTACCAGTGTTTGAGTAGCATTTGACAACATTTAGTATATTTGAAGATGTACACATCTTTGAACCAGAACTTTCACATCTCGCTAAATACTCTAGAGTAAATCATTAAATTGTCCATCAGATCACATATTCAGGAATGTTTTATAGTGAGACTAGTTTTAAAAACTCCAAACTCTAAACACAAAATGTCTACCAACAGAAGAATAAATAAATTGTAGTGTATTCATACAAAGGAATTCTATTCATCAAAGAAAATGAAGAGATAACATATACAAGTTTCAACATGGATTAATCATGCCATTAAATATTGAATGAATGAAAACATGCAAAATAATGCTTATAGTGTAATTCCATTTATGTGAAGTTCAAAAACAGGCATTAGTAAACTTAATTGTTTAGAAATTCATACATAAATGGTAAGACTATAATGTAAAGAAAGAAAATATTTATCACAAGAGTAAGGAGGGTGTTTGTGTTCGGGAAGAGAATGGGACATGACAGAGGAGGGCTTAGGAGATATTATTAGACATGTTCTATTTCTTAAACTGGATAATTTATTATCCTGATCCTTGCTGAAACATTTTATAAACACTTTTATTATATACACTCTTCTCTTTGTAACTAATGTTTGAAAAATATGAGAGTTAAAAAAAAACAATTTAGAGCCCATACATTCACCACTTTCTGGTGAAAGGGAACCCCAATTTTTGCCTGACTGCCGTAAGAGCTTGCAAAGAGTCAAGATTCCTCTTCTGTAACCCTTGCAGGCCAACAGCCTGGTACTTTGTACAGTATTCAGATCAAGGAAATTTAAAATCTCATTCTACTTAATCTTTATTTTTATTATGTTATGTTAATCACCATACATTACATCATTAGTTTTTGATGTAGTGTTCCATGATTCATTGTTTGCATATAACACCCAGTGCTCCACGCAGAACGTGCCCTCTTTAATACCCATCACCAGGCTAACCCATCCCCCCACCCCCTTCCCCTCTAGAACCCTCAGTTTGTTTCTCAGAGTCCATAGTCTCTCATGGTTTGTCTCCCCCTCTGATTTCCCCCCCTTCATTTTGATGAGCTACACTTACCTTTTCCTCCCTCCCTTCTTCTCTCCCTCCCTCTAGTTTGTGTAAATGGTGGCACTTAGGATTCTTTTGGAAGCAATCTTATGTATTTTTATAACAAAGTTTCTCAGCCCATACACTATGGACATTTTGGACTGGATAATTCTTTGTTGTATGTTAGGGAGTAGGGGATAGATAGGGATCTGTCTTATACATTGCAAGATGTTTAGTAGCATCTCTGATCTTTATCTACTAGATGACTATAGCACACACACCCTGCCCTGAGTTGTGACAACAAAAATGTCTCCAGGTATTGCTAAATGTCATGGGGGAGTTAGCAGGGTGGGCAGGATTGCCCTATATTAGGAAAAATTTACTTAGAGCCATGGGCAAAACAAATCCCCAGCAACTGTGTACTTAATAAATGAATGCACATTCAGGCAGCAACTTAGAAGCCAGTTTAAGTTCCAGAAGAGAAGACTTGAGGGAGGTTTCTAAATATGTGGAGGTAGACCATATTAAGGGGAGGTTTATGTATTCTGCTAGCTCCAGATGGTGAATACTGAGTGGAAGTTTTGATCAGGTCAATTACAACAGGAAATTGTTTACAATTCTAATTATTTGAGTGATTTATAAATAGAGGTAGGGATCTCACATTATGGTTAGTATCCAACAGAAGCTGCCTTGAATACTCAGAAATACTGAAGAGGATGTCCCTAATCTGGGTCTGGCTTCCAAAGCCTCCTCTACTGTCAGGAGGATGACCTTCAAATTTAGGGCTCATAGACTTATCAGGGGCAGTTGCTAGTTAAAGGCCAGCATCTTCCTTTGCTGTCTTGGAGACAAGTATGCTATTACGGATTTTTCACTGGTTTTCTGATTGCTTGTGGCCTTCAAACCAAGTGCTGAGTAAAAATACATTTTCATTTTTCCAGCATTTCTGAACCATGCAATTGCTACTTAGTTTAGAAAAGAAGATTGGCTTTTTCTAGGAGGTATAAAAGAAAGTATTGCCAATTCCAAAAAAATCCATAGAGACTATCACTTTCATCAACACATATTTGACTAAATATCCCCTCTTTGTTTTGGGGAACACATCGCACATGACCCAGGAAAGATCTGGCTTGCCTTTTGCCTGGCATTCCATTTTAATGAAACATCATTAATAATCGTGCATTTAAATAATCTAGAATGGCTGGGTGGCTTTCTACCTGGACTTTCAGCTCTTAACATGGTCTTGTCTTAGGAGTGACATGCACATGTAGTGAGCTGAATTCTGATTTTAACACATGCTTAAAGATGAATGATGGCCAGATAATATCCATCTCTGCTTTTGTGATTCTTTTGAAATGCAACATAGCTAACTCCTTCTTGGAAGGGCAGCTTGCAAGGTGCTTACTGATGTCACAAAGTCTTCTGAGATATGAGTAGCCAAGGATAGCTAACTGCTCTGGTTTCAGGTGTCCATGAAAGAAGTATTGGGTGAAGATCCTCTCACTGGCCACATGATCTGTTAGTGAAGTAGCTAGTCTGTGAAGTATGCTAAGTCTGCATGGAGCAGGAAGATGCTAGGCCCCCAGTGAGAGAGGAGTCTGAGTAAAATATGGAAAATTATTGGTTAAGTGTTTGTGAAATAGGGGAGGGTAATAATAACTGAGCATTCTAGCTGCAGAATGTATAGAAAATACTATGAATGCTATTGGTACAGTGATATTGTCATTTATTGTATGTATTGTCATTTAGTGTTTTATTGTTTCCAATGCTTATTGTTAAAATAAGTCTCTGTAGTAACAGTTGCCCAAAAGTTCATACATAGAAACTTCCAATTGCTAAGAAAGTTGATGATAAGCCTGCAAATTGCACAAAATGTTGCCATCTCCTGTGGAAGCCATAGTAATATCACTGACAACACAAGAGTCAGAACATTCAAATCTGCTAAAGAAATATCAGCACATATATCAAAAGTCACTAGTTATTTTAGGAGAGTATGCCTGAAGATGACAAATCAACATGGTTAGCTCTGAAGCGTGACTGTTTATGTCAAATGATTGTTCTTTTAAATTAATTTCACTCATTTTCTATTCCAAGTATTATTATGCATGTACAAAAAAGTGAAGCCATAGTAGCTGTAAATGTCTTGATTTTATTAACAGAGACAATTTGCAAACAGTTAAATGATGCCAGTTTTCTATCAGTGCTATCAGGTGCTTTAAAGAGAAAGTCAGTTAATGCCAATAATGGGATTTCAGCCAAATCATGGAATGAAGCTAAAGGTTTTGGAAGTTCCTTCCAATGAAGGCAAATTATCTCACAGTAATTTGGAAGCTACAAGAAATTCAGTTTATACAAGTTAAACATTGAACAATGAAGAGAAACTGTTTCTTTTTATAGTGGTAACACACACAGATTTTGAAGGTGGCTTGTGTCATGAAAAAAGTGCAATGTTCTTATTAAATTATGGAAAGTATGAAGCAGAAATAGGCTGTTGAGCCCATGTAATTCATAACTGGATCCAAATAATATTCAATAATCTACCAATAGAAAGAGAAGATATAGTTGTTAAAATTTACTAATATGTTTAATAACTAACTTTAGAGACAAAGTTAACACTTATCAGCAAATATGTATTTTAGCCTGATGGTCCTGATTTCTCTTTACACATCATTAGTCATTTAGAAATGTTGAGCTTTTAAGGAGATACCTGGTAAATCAATCTATGTATCCTGCAATCATATAGACCTTTTTTTTTGGTAAACACGTCTTCTGAGTATTTTCTTACCAAAAAAAAAAAAAAAAATCAGTTGGGAAACTTTAGTGGAATTATGCTTTCCACAAACAGCCATCTTGAAAGTAGAGTTTGCACTAAAAAGATGGCGTTGAATTATATCCCTGCAACGACAAGGAGAAAACTGAACAAGTTAAACAAGAATAAAAGGTTGGATAGGATTAAATTTTAGAATGCTGTGTGTTTTAGAATATCTTGATTTAAGGTAAAGAAATTTTGATGGAATTCAGTTTTTATTGGATGAATTTAGATTGTATATTATAATGGCACAAATTTGAGAAGGCCTAAAATTTCACAGTGACTTAATTTATTACAGTGTTTCAAAGAATGATAAAAAGATACAACTTATTGAATTGTATCTCATGAAAATAATTAACAAAGAAAGGTACTGTAAGGTGAAGCACATAAAAGAATCGACCCTGAGCTTACTATAACACCTTCAGTGAACATATTTTCTCAATTAAAGATTAGTCTGTAGAGAAGAATCAATTGAAAGTATCAACAATTCAAAATCAAATTATCCATAAAATAAAATCTATACATGCTTATAGGTAATTTAAAAATGGTGTGAAATGTGTAAGAATGATGAATCACAGACCTGTACCCCTGAAACAAATAATACATTATATGTTAATTAAAAAAAATAAAATAATATATTAGAACATAAAGACATAAATTAGATCAAGAGTTAAAAGTAATATAAGCCCCTAAATCCAAGCTAACCAGCTCAATCACTGTATCTTTTACCAAATTGGAACTAATTTTCTCTCTCATTACATAGTTATCCCAAATTCTTGCCTACTTTCTTCTTTACCCTGTTCTCTGGTATTTATCAGAGTGCATTTATTAACTGTCCACCATTTTAATGGCATATTCTTTTATTAAACTGATCTCTCAAGTAAGATGGAAAAAAATAAAAGTGATGACATCTTTTCAAAGATACATTCTTCAGTATGTCAATGACACGGTTTTGGAGAAGATACGAGCAAAAATTGATTAACTTATATGAATATGTACTGAGTGAATATTTTGTTATTATTTTTCAATATCCAAAAAACCTTCCTTTTTATTTATTTTGTTTTGAGTGTTATTATATAACAAGAGGAGATATTTTGGTTTTACATGTTAAAAAGGATTTTACTATTGAACATAGTTTTTTGAATAGAAATATTTTATGTCTACTAATATGATAAACCAATTTGAAAGTTAATAAATAATTACTACAGGACATACAGTTGCATTATGTTGGACCCACCATTTTACTCAGAAATATTTCAATTTGCACATTGAATCATGTGGTCACTGTATCGATTTCAGTGGCAGAGTAGCCTGGGTTACACACTCACATATACACAAGAGCACATGCACATTCAACAAACGATAGAAGTTTTTTAAGAATTTGTATTTTCGGGGCACCTGGGTGGCTCAGTCTTTAAGCGTCTTCCTTTGGCTCAGGTCATGATCCCAGGGTCCTGGGATCGAGCCCCACATCGGGCTCCCTGCTCTGCAGGAGGCCTGCTTCTCCCTCTCCCACTCCCCCTGCTTGTGTTCCCTCTCTCACTGTCTCTCTCTCTGTCAAATAAATAAATAAAATCTTAAAAAAAAAAGAATTTGTATTTTCATTTTCACTTTAATCTCAGTCAACAGATTCCAAGTGCATCCTCCCTCATTAATTCCTTAAATTAACAAATATTCATGGAGTATTTAGGAGGTCCCAGGCCTTATGCAAATGATAAGAGATAATGAGGTATGGTACTTATTATCAAAGAACAATCTTTTGGAGAAAATTATATATACACACTACCCAGCAAACACATACATAACACGAGTAATTTTGTTGCAGTGGACTAAGTGCTTAGGAATCTTTGACAGAGTATAGTTCTTGTGTAGATGATGGAATTATTAACTGTTCCAGGAAAATGAGGGCCCATTTGGGGAACATGTGCTAAAATGAGGTGATATTCAAACTGTTCCAGGCAGTTCCCAGATGTGAGACTATCGTGCCTAAAAGGAGCTGAGTTGTACAACCATATGATGAATTTAGTGTGAAATACTTGGCATTAGAAGGAGTCTGGGAACACAGCAAGCACTCACATCATGGAGGGTGCTTTGGAGCATGATCCTTGGCTGCAGACCATGTGTTTTCTGCATGATCAGGAGATGTGTTCTTACTAAAGTGTATTTTCTAGAAACATTAGTTCTACAGACATCAATAGCCTTATTATAGAAAGAAAAAAATATGGTTCTGTGGTCATGTAACTGTGGGAGATGCTTGGTAATAAAAATTTAAAGGATAGGTTCAGCTCTTGTTTTGCTTTCTGTTTGTTTCCCGCTAGCAAAACTTCTCAGAGTTTTGGATATCCCTGCATGCAATATTACTTGTTTCAGCATAAAGTACTTTCTTTAGGGAGCATCTCATGGAATTAGAATGCTTTTTTAGGGAATCCTGCTCTCAATAGAAGGAAATATTTAATGGATTTTTGGTAAATGAATGTAAATCAGAGTTTTGCATTTTAAGAAGTATGGAGTTTTTGTTTGCTTTGTTTTGTTTTTTATTGGAGGGTTGTGGAATTTCTAGACACCATGAATGCAGTAAAAGAATTGCTAATGCTGAGAGAGAAATGGTGAAGGTCTAGAATCATTTTACATTGAGTCACCAATGGGGCTGGAGAGAATCTGGTGAAAGCCTGCTTCTGGGAGTTAACAAATTCCAGAAAGAGAATCTCTACAGGGCTGGGTCTTTATATAGAGGTGGGTCCCCATGTAAAAATACTTACATGTCTAAACATAACTTGAGTGGAATTATGTGTTGTAAGATTAACATACTGCTTTATACAAGGCACCAGCATGTTTTCTGTTAAATAATGGAATGGCACACTACCACTCCTCACTTAACCCAAATATAATTTACAAGAAATCAGTGTGAAAACATTTTTTTTTCAAATCTGTTTTTGTAAACTGACATTCACAAACCTATAGCACTCTTGTATTAGCAAGTATAGTTTGAACTTAAATTGTCTTGGAAATGCCCTAATCTGAGATGTCCGACAACTGGCATTACGTCTGCTTTGTAAGCGTTGATCCCTGGCTCAGCTTCTGTAGCCACTCAGTGTGTTCTATCCCAAGGTCTTGTGTGAGCTTATTTTGCTAAGCAATCAATCACAATCTAATAATTGATCAGCCTTTCTGTGTTTCTCACAAAGCAGACACAGCACTCAGAAAGATTTTTAACACTATTTTCATGAAGTCTGGATCTACTGAGGATTTGATGGATTCAAGAAGACAAACAAAATGACTTGTTGGCTCCTTCAGGATAGAAAATAGCCTTTGATAAAAGTACTGGAAGTATGAGAAATTGAAGTTGGAAGATGCCTCCCTGGAACAAGCCAGGGGAGAAGGGGAGGGAAAAAAAAAAAAAAGCCAGGAGTGAATTGTTTTCCATTATACAAGGTTGGGTCAGACTAGAACTCTCTTTCTCATAAGAAATAAATTTGTGTCACTCACATAGAGTTAAAGGTCAAAATTACTTTCCAAACAGTGTATTTTTCTTGGGTTTTTATATATCTTTAGGAGCATATATTTTTGGAGATGGCCAATAGAGGATGGCTTTGACTCACAAATAGGTTATAGTGAAATTTTTTTTGCCCTTTGCTATTTTCCAAGTGTTTAAAAATTTGCCGAACTAGTTGAAGAGCTGGTTTTTCTCTTGCTTGAATACAGAGACAGCTGATCAGTGCTTAATTTCCTGCCATGAAATTGTGATGGGATAGTTTACCCTGTCAGTGGAGCATAACCTTTGTAATCTGGAGACCCTGAGATTATATACTTCACAAAGGGTTCATCAGGGTCTAGGCAGGCTTGCTGACTAATCAGAGGATGGCACAGGCTTGCCCAGACATTGTTTGGACTCCAAGGTCCTTTGTTCCAGTGAGAATTATTAAATAAATTATTCTAAATTTATTTTACTGAATTATTAAATGCACCAGAGAACTTATCAAAGAATTAAGAGTTATTAAGAAATTATTAAAGATACCCCAACCAAAAAAAGACAGTTGTCATGAAGTAGCTAGCACTTAACTTAAAATTAGAAGACAGTAAAAGTTTAGGATCCCACACTGATTAACACTGATTAGCAGTGTAGTCTTTTTTTTTTTTTAAAGATTTTATTTATTCGTCAGAGAGAGCACAAGCAAGGGGGAGCGGCAGAGGGAGAGGGAGAAGCAGACTCCCCGCTGCGTGGGGAGCCTGACGTGGGACTTGATCCCAGGGCCCTGAGATCATGACCTGAGCTGAAGGCAGACACTTAACTGACTGAGCCACCCAGGCCTTATTGCTGCTAAAGAAAATTATATAGGAAAACACTATTATAAATAGAAATTTGCTTTGTGACTCTTAGGATGGTAATAGATGATTCTTTTATTAATTTATCTTTTATAGCATCAGCTAATGGTATCTGGATGCATCCTTTTCCACATCCACTGGGGCTGGAACTTGAATGAATAAATCAGGACACCCATACCCCTGAGGATAGTACTTGGATGGTGTCTTTAAACAAATGCCTCTCTAATTATTATTATTATTATTTTTGGATATAAAGTCCATTGTTACCCAGCTCCCACTCTGATTGCTATTCTTCCTTTCAATATTAATACCATTGACATTTGACAAAGTCAGTCAATCCATCTGTCTTTGTAGATTGACTTTCAAAATGTCTATTCTCATTTATTTTGTTTTAATTTCACAGTTTAGCTCTGAAAGGATAAGTTTATTTTCCTTATTTTGAAGTGGAGTGCTGAAGAAGTCTACTGTTATTTTCACCCAGTTTTCTTTAGCTTGAGAATGTCTACATTCATTGTATCATCTGTAATCTTGTTAGTCAGTAACTCCTATTTGTTGTTTTTTTTTTTTTTTAAGATTTATTTACTTGAGAGAGAGAGCAGGGGGAGGAGCAGAAGGAGACAGAGAGAGAATCTCAAACGGACTCCCTGCTGAGTGCAGAGCCCCAGGCAGGGCTTGATCTCATGACTCTGAAGTCATGACCCATGCTGAAATCAAGAGTCAGACGCTCAACTGACTGAGGTACCCAGGCGCCCCAATAACTCCTATTTGTTTATCCATGTTAACATTGGAAATATGGATAGATTTGGAAAAAAAATGACCTTAATCCACTCTTAGAACTAGATTTTACTTCCTTCCAGTGCTTGTCTCTCTCCCTCCCTCCATCTCTTCCTACTCGTCTCCCTTGCTTTCTCCTTTCCTTCTTCCTTTGGGAATAATTCAGACCAGAAGACATTTGTTGGGGTCAAGCAAATCAGGTATTGTGTGCGTGCATGTTCTGGAGGTTGGGAGAATGGAAGAGCATGCATCTGTAAGTGTTGGGGCCTGAGTGGAGTCAGAAGGACATCTGTCCAGGGAAGGACGGGGGTGTAGGACATAACTTGCTAGCTACATGAGATGGGAGATTGGTTATATACTAGGAGGATTAAAACAGGATGTAAATATATTGAATATAATTTGAGTCAGATTTCTTACTATTAGAAAATATCTTTCAAAACATAGAGAGAAAACTAGGATAAGCCTTGTGGTTTTGTCTTGGAATTGATGGTAAACTCATAATTAGGTTGACAGATGTTATAGAGTGAATTATGTTTCCCTAAAATTAACATGTGGAAGTCCCAACTCCTCATAACTCAGAGTGCAACTATATTTGTTGATGAGTAACAGGTAACTAAGTTAGAAAAGGTCATATGGCTGGACCTTCATCTAATCTGACTGGTATCCTTATAAGAAGAGAAAATTTGGGCACACAGAGAGAGCCTGGGGTGGCTGTGCACAGAGGAAAGACCATCTGCAAGTCAAGGAGAGAGGACTCAGGGAAACCAAACCTGCCAACAGATTTTAAGTTCCCAGGACTGTGAGCAAATAAGGACTTTAAGTTCCCAGGACTGTCATTTAAGCCACTCAGGCTGTGCTATTTTGTTATCGTAGTCCTAGAAAACCAATACAGATAGATGGCTAGAAATATGGGAATAAAGATGGATATAAATGTGGGTAGAGATAAATTTAGACATTGCAAATATATATGTATGTGAATATATGTGCATATATATTGCCTACCTCTGCTCCCCAAGAGGTCTTGGGAGCAGCAGTGCCCCCATAAGAAAGAGAAAAAACCTGGTTTCTAAGTACCCAGTGCTTGGTTGCTAAATACCATTCTCCACTAAAAGGAATTGGGCTTTTTGGGGAAATAGGATTACTGACTGGATGGGGACAGTGAAAGTACAAGATGAGCTTGGAATAGTTTGTTTTGCCAAAAATGAAGAGGTTGCTTAAAGAATGCTAAGAGGCATGACAGAGAGGAGCCAATTCATTGACATTTCTGTTAGCAACATCTAACATTGTCACCTGGTGAGTAAGAAAGAAAAATCTTGAGTTCAAACTGATATAAATTAACAAATGAACAAATCAAATGTCGATGAGTGGTCTGGCATTTCCATTGTTTCAAAGTAACTCCCTACAAAATATTTATTAATTACAAGGAGCCAAAAGTGACTAACTTAACTGTAAGAAATGTGACAGACATGATCTTAATCAAATGTTCAAAGTTAACACCATGAGTAATGGAACAAATCAAAGTCATGCATTATCTGATAGGATGAAACAAGAAAAACACACCATCACTTCTGTGACAATATTGCCAAAGGCCTAAAAATGGAGCATCATCTTAAGGAGACATTAGATAAACCCAAACTGAGGGACATATTATCACATAATTGGTAGGTAATCTTAAAAAGTGTCAAGGCCATAAAAGCCAAAGAAAAACTGAGAAACTTACAAATTGAGGGAGACTCAGAGGACATGAAAGTAAATGCAGTGCATGACCCTGATTTGGATCCTTTTACTGTAAAATTCATTATTGAGACATCTGCCATAACTTGAATGGGGTCTGAGGGTTAAAAGTAGTAATGAATTGATATTATTTTCCTAATTTTGATATCATTTTGTAGAAAAAATGCATTAAAGTATTCAGGCATGATGGGATATCATGTCAACGCATTATTCTCAAGCAGTTCAGTAAAAGGATAGGGTTTTTAGGTACTGTTTTTGTAACTTTCCTGTAAGTTTGGAATTATTTCAAAATGAAAAAAAAATAACAGTTACAGCTCATTTAAATCTCTCTCTCCAGCCATCCAACCATCTATCAATCATTCTACCTATCTTCCTTTAAAGAAAATTAAAATCAGAAACATTCTTCTTGAACTCAAATTTATTGTTATGTTGAACTTAGGAACATGAAAGTGTTACTTGGGAGTTAGAGAAGACATTTGGGCCCCACTGTGGGGACTGTAATGAGTATTATCATCCATATTTCATTATTTAAACCTGCAGTGGTTCCGAAAGGCAGATTTTTGCACCTGCAAAATTGGGAAGATTTGAGGAAGATTCAGATTTTGCATCTAAAGATTGGGAAATTGAGGCTCTGTGAGTTTGCATGACATGTACAAAGACTTGTTTAGCTCCTTCAAGTCAGAGTTCAGACTCCAGTGCCTCCTATAACCCAGTGTTCTTTTTGATAAATCTTGGTAGCTTCACTTAGTTCAAGGGATAAACTACAGTCAAAGAGTAAGATTCTCCGGGACCTCTTTGCAGTGCTAAAGATGCAAGAACTAAACAAAGTCTTTGGAAAAATTGTCCAAGGAGCCAATACTGTGCTGTGGAAAGAGAAGTAGGTTGCTTGTTCAAAAATGAGACTTCTGGCCTTGATTTTATCAGGTTGTTTCCTTGTGACTGTTCAAGCTATTTAGAGACCCAGGTAGATATAAAAGTACTTTTATCTTCCTAAAATGGGTACAACTCTTGGCTCATAGGTGCATTTTGTGGTTTAAAGAATACATGAGATGATGAGTTAAAAATTGGTTTATACCTATAAAAGTGTTAGATTGACATGACATGATGATACTTTTTATTCTGGTGTGAATTGTCCTTAGTATTAGAGTATAAATTAGAACAAAGCAATAAATCCTTCCTCGTGGATGGGTCAATCCATAATCTCCTCCTGGTACTCACTTGCTCTGACTTGTCATTCACCATGCGAAGGGAATGCCTAGGTAAGCAGCTGGTCCCAGGAGAAGGATGAGAGATGTGGAGTGCTCATGGTTCACATCCTAGCCATTGTCATCCTAGAGTAACTGACAGAGTGCTGACCCCCAGGCCTAGGAGGGTGCCCCAGCGCAGCTAAGACCAGCTGATTTACCACCTGCAGAGAGCTGAGTTCAGTTGACACTTATTATTTAAGCCCCTAAACAATACTTTGTTTTTGCATGAGGGGTATAAATGTATAAGAAGTAAAAGGCAAAATCTGCATAACTTTTTGATAAAAGCAGAGGCTTCAAAAGTACTTTTATATCAGCCACCTTCCATTTTGAGCATTTCCTTTAGATTTCTTTTGTTCCTTGGACAACTAGAGACAATGTTTTAGAAATAATGGACTAGGAAATCCAGCACCAACTGCTCAAGAGATTCCAATATTAACTTCCACTTGAAGTCTATCCCACTGTGTACATCTCTGGGGCTTCGTATAAAAATAAAGAACTAAGCATACCTGTGACCTAGAATTCTACATGTAAGTGAAAACAATCAAGTTGTGCAAGAGCTACTCTCCTAGGATTACGGCAGCTGGGCTTCTTTTATTTTGGGTTAGTTGAAGGGAGACATTTGATTTTATTGTAAATCCCTTCTCAGTATATTTTTATAATGTCTATTTGCCTCTAATAATATAGGCACTTTAGCATTTCTTAAATTACTGTTGTAATTACAGTGAGTAATGATGTTGTAAATCTCCCTTTCAAATTTTAGAAGTAATTTTGCCAAAAGTACTTTTTAAATTTCTGTGCACCCTCCATGTAGGGCTGTCTCTCCAGCAGCAAAATGGATGAGTTTTTCCTTGAGTATAAAAAGTAACATTAACTTTTAAATCCCAGTCCTTAGTAATGGATTTTGAATGGCCACATTGCAGGTAGAATCCGAAATGTTGCTGTCCTCCTTTTGAAAGTAAAGAAATATTGTTTTAAGAGAACAGGTGTTAAAGCTGGTATTCTGACCAAACTCCAATTCCTTGCAATTGCCGTCTTTTTTCTTTTTTCTTTTTTTTTAAAAGATTTTATTTATTTATTTGACAGAGAGAGACACAGTGAGAGAGGGAACACAAACAGGGGGAACGGGAGAGGGAGAGGCAGGCTTCCTGCAGAGCAGGGAGCCTGATCAGAGGCTCGATCCCATGACCCTGGGATCATGACCTGAGCCGAAGGCAGACGCTTAACGACTGAGCCACCCAGGCGCCCCCCTTGCAATTGCCTTCTAATCACAGAATTGCTCATATCATTGGAACTGCACCAAATTTCTTGGTTGACCAGTTCTTGATTAAGAATTTCAAGGGTGGGGGAGAGGAAATTTACATAATAAATGCCAAGATCATTTATTTTTGGAAATTAAGTCCCATAGTACATGTGAATTAATTTAAAAAAAAACCTGGACAAGGAGTTAGGGTGCATCTGCCTGGCTCTGTCATCAAGTTATGTGAATTTTTCTATGTTACTTTACCTCTCTGATCCTTGCCTGTTCTATATGTATTAATGTGAAAAATGTCTATGACATATGTTGAGTGAAAAAGATGAGATGGAGCAGTATGTATACTATAATTGAGTGATGATATATTTGGCCATCTCATGATTCAAGTCCCCAGCATTAGGAGGATGTGTATGGACATGAGTCTTTATACCATGAAAAGATTCACTAACGTACAAAATACTTATAAAACCAGGCTCCACTTGATCATCCATCTCTACTTAACTTTTCCACTCCTACATTATGTCTGTGTAAATCATCTCTAACTGATTTCTAAATGCTGCATCTTCTAATACAATAAAAACACAAGGTAAATCAATCACAAAATGGAATTGTAGACCTTGCAATACGGGCAGCATATCATGGATCCTTGACAGTCATATTGGAGAATTACTCAAATCACACCCAAAACTATGGATGACCAAGTATTTGAAAAAAAGGGAAGGAAGAAAGGAAAGAAAGGGAGTGTGGGAGGGAAGGAAGGAAGGGAGACTGCAAAACAATAATGATGTTGCAGGAATGTCTCTGTAAAAAGATGAAGAAGAGGAAGAGGAAGAAGGAGGGGATGGAGCCGGGGTGGGGGAGGTCGGGAAGGAGGAGAAAAACAAATGAATACCAAAAGATTAAACAAACCCTCTGGCATATTGTGGAATAACTAATTGTTTTTGGCACTCTTATGATCAGGCTGAAAAAGGCAAATATGAAGTGGAGATGACATACCATGCAATCATAAAACTTGTAAAGAAAAACTACTCAAAAAAAGTCAGGAATTGATCCATACTGTGTTCATTCATAGGATTAGTACTTGGGGCAATTAAAACCTAAATGTTATTAAATTTAAGGGAAAATATACATATTTGCATACATAGTGTCATTCTTCCAATTTTTTTCTCCTCAAATGAAATTTTGCGACTTATTTTAAATGTTTTTATTTTAAGTGGCCTAATATCAATTATTTTCAGAAAAAAATCAAGTCTTCTAAATCTCCTGTACAGAAATATACACATATTATATTGTATCATGTTATATTATATAATACTATATTTATTATATTATACACTTACATGAATATGCACATAGGTACGTATCTATGCAGTTTCCAGTTTTCCAGTGGAGCTGATATACTATATTTGCTGGCTTTTTCCCACCCAAGCCCAAAGTGGCCCCCCATTCTTTCTCAGCTCCAATATGGAGATGCAAATCTAATGCACTCAGGACAGATTGCTAAGGAACCATGGTCACTATTTCTAGCTATGCTTAACTGTGTAAAAATAGAAACAAGAGGAGCTAATCCTGAGGAAATGGTGGAGTTGCACTTTGAGTGACTTTTTAGCCATTCAGACTCAAAGACTGAATTGTTTTATTTAATGGAGAGAACAATTGTAAATTTAAATGGAAAGAGCAGTTGGCTTGTGATATGAATGGGAGAGGAGGATCAGAGAAAAATCTAGAATTTGGAGGACAAAGACATTGGCCCAGCTAAGGTTTTTCTTCACTGATGGGATTCTTGATGATATAATGAGATCATATTTTGTAAGATTTATAAGTTGGGAGATGTGTGTGTGTGTGTGTGTGTGTGTGCATTTTGTATTTAAGATTCTTTTTATCTGTCTCTAGTAAAATCTACCAAGTTCTCACTTCTATTGTAGGAGCAAATAATTGTATCAATTTTTGGACATTTTAACAGACCTAAGTTAAAAAGATTATGCAAGATTATTAGAGATTTGTAGTCATCCCAGAGGAAACACCCTTGACTAATGCAGGCAATATTCTGGTGCCAGAAGGGGCTGAACAAGGGTTATTTCTTTTGGGGTTGGTTGTATATTCCTGGGCTCAGGTCTTCATTTTGGCATTTACTACTTGTATAGCTTGAGTAAGCCACCTAACCCCATTATCTGTAAAATGGATAATAACCACTCTTTACTTATTTAAAAGTTAGATGAAGTGATATATGTAAACATGTTTTATGTACTTAGCATATAACAAGTGTTTATAGTATTATTTTTATTAGACCCAGGAAAGAGGTGAGCTTAAGAACAGATCAGTAGCAAGTAATTTATTAGTGATTCACAGAGTAGATCTTAAACTGTTTTAAATTCATCTTCCCCATGCTTCCAGAATTAAAGTAAGAGCTGGTTTTGGAGGACAACAGTTGAGATAACCAATGGTTTCAAGTGGTCCTGGGCTCATGCAGGTCGATGAGCAATACAGAGGGTGGGGAGCCAGACAAAACAGTTAGTCTTGTACAAGAAACATAAGCAAGATTGATTTTCTGAAGAAAAGGGCTTTTTAATTTAATTCCCTTTACACCTGTTCCTCCGCCTGGGCTCCTGTTACATTAAACTCTAAAATAGCTATTATCACCATTTGTTACAAAGCTGATGCAGAATAATCGAGCATGTCCCTGGAGAAATTACACAAATTCTTTAATTCTGCAAAATTATTCAGAGTCCAGAAAGGGATTCCACATGCTCCCCTACTTTCTCATCAATGTTGGACAATTAGTTTTCTGGCTGAGGTATATTTATGACATCATTGTAGTTAGAAATGGTCAATGGAATGATGCCTTGGTGCCAGCAATGGGGAAACCTGGCATTTTCCAGTGCGATGAATTTCTCAACGTTGATGGGAAGATTCAGTATGATTCAGCATTTCTGTCACTTTTTTTTTTTTTTCTGGATTATTCATTGGGAAACGGAGTATAGGTTAGAGAAGACAGAAGCCAGGGAAGGAGGTGGGTATAGAACAGACAAGAGGAGTAGGGATTGTGTTACTGGAAGCTCCAAAACATGGTTTCCCTCCTCAAGAGAGGAACTAGAATGCAAATAACTGGTGCTGAAATCCTCCAGCAAGACTCTGAGTTACCTTAGGGCCAGAATTGTGTCTAATTCAGCTTATGATATGAGCACCTCATATGGTACTCGGCGCATAGGAAGTTCTGGAAATATTCTATTTGTCTTTTTTGAAAGGCTGGAGAAAAAAAATAAAAGAGTAAGTCAACTCTGTTAAAGATTTAATATTTGTTTATTTTACTGCATAATTTACCCTCGTTATCCACCTCTGATGAGGTCTAATTTCCAGAATATTTCAGCCTGCCAATGAGAAGCCATCTGAAACCAGAGTGTAGTCATAGCCTGGATTGTCCCTGCCAAAGGGTCTAGTAACTTTAAGTTTTATGCTACTTCTGCCCAGCCCCTGACTCCACTGATTGAGATTCAGCTCTATTTTGGTATTTCCATTTCTTCATTAGGTCTGCTTCTTCCCTTCATATCCCGTGGCTTTCCGAAGAAAACAAGACAGTGACAACGCAAATGGCAAGAACATGTGTTATAAGTGGTGTTTGCCTGGTTCTGAATCCCAGCCGTATGCCCTCCCTTAATTCTGGCACTCCCTTTGTGTTTTAGGTTCTGTTCTGGAATGGTATCTACTTCTTTGGGTTGTCCTGTAAATTAATTGAAGCACAAGTGTTATATACCTTGGAAATATGCCAGACCCAAGTTGGAAGCATCAGTTAGGAGTTGGGTGCCTGTAATACCTATGGAAATTTCACCTCTATTACCTAGAAATTGGACAAGCATATCTTTTTTTAATTGTTATGTTAATCACCATACATTACATCATTAGTTCTTGATATAGTGTTCCATGATTCATTGTTTGTGCATAACACCCAGTGCTCCACGCAGAACGTGCCCTCCTTAATACCCATCACCAGGCTAACCCATCCCCCCACCCCCCTTCCCCTCTAGAACCCTCAGTTTGTTTTTCAGAGTCCATCGTCTCTCATGGTTCCTCTCCCCCTCTGACTTACTACCCTTCATTCTTCCCCTCCTGCTCTCTTAAAGACGCTTGGCAGGATTAACATTCTAGGATTCTCACATTCTATTTTGGGAAATCTTCACCTAGCCACTATCGTTTCACTCATATGCTGCAGAAATACAAAGGAAGTGTACCTCCATAGCAGGGGCTATCAGCATCAGAACTTTATGTGTACCCTAGGATAGTCTAGATGTACCTCAAAAAAATCTTTCATTTTTGAAACATTATTTTTCTTGCTGTTGAAAATCCCAAAGTCTATTGGCTTTAAAGTTGCAGAAATAGTTAGTGTATAGAGATCAATGTGGAAGCCTCAGAATGCTTACTAAAGAAAGAAAAAGAAAGGTTTTAAAATGCTGTTTTAGGTAATGGAAACAAGAATCTGCAGGAGTAAATCTGCTTTCTCAGGTACTATTTTTAATACTTGTTACACACATTCTGTATTTTTTAAGGATTTAATTAATTAATTTAATAGAGAGTGAATATGAGTGGGGGGAGAGGCAGAGGCAGAGGGAGAGAATCTCAAACAGACGTTCCACTGAGCACGGAGCCCGAGATTGGGCTCAATCTCAGGACACTGAGATCATGACTTGAGCAGAAACCAAGAGAATGACAATTAATCGACTTTGCCAACCAGGTGCCCACATGTATTCTGTATTTTTTAAAGATCTGACATTCATGGATAAGAGATATCTTGCAACGTGTTATCTTGAATTCTATGATAGAGCAGGGGGGAAAAGTGTGTATATTTCAAGAAGCCAACTCTGACTGTGGTAGTAAGAAGTTAAAATTAAGTTACCTTACTAATAGTAGAAACTTTGTCAAAAGCAAATTATTTTGTGTGATTTTCCCTGAGTTGGTGATCCATTGGATTAGATGTTGATTCTAAGGGTACCAAGGTTTTGGTTTTTGTTTTCATTTAAAAATGTTGTAACTGGGGTGTCTGGGTCATTCAAACATCTGCCTTTGGCTCAAGTTATGATCCCAGAGTCCTGGGATTGAGCCCCATATCAGGCTCCTTGCTCATCGGGGTGTCTGCTTTTCCCTCTTCCTCTGCCCCTCTGCCCAGCCTGTGTGTTCTCTCTGTCTCTCTCTCTCAAACAAATAAATAAAATCTTAAAAAAAATAAAAATGTTGTAACTTATTAAAAAATAAAAATTAAACAGATGCAGGAAGCAACCCAAAACAAATTTATAGCTTAATGAATTGTTTGAAGACAAATACACTTAACTTTGGCAGCCACCTCAGAAGCCTTGTCCCATTCGTCTGCTCTCAGACACAGACACTCTCCACCAAACCCCCTCTGCAACCGTGCTGACTTTGATAACAGTAAGTGCTTTCTTGATACTCTTTTAGTTTGATCACCCAATTGTACATCTCTGAACATGGTAGTTTAGCCTATTTTTTTCCAGTTAGTTACATCTTTTAATTTTTTAAAAAAATCTACAAGTTCTTTCATCTTTTTTCTTTTTTATCCCATACAATTTATTTGTTGAGAGACCAGACCCATTTGACCTGTGCAATTCCGCATAGTCTGGAGTTTGTGATGGTAGCCTCTGAATCAGGCTCAGCTTCTGTCACTTCAGTGAGATTATAATTGGAGTTATCTTCCTGTAAGAGGCACATAAAGACTGGTTTTGTTCTTTCTTTGATGTTAGCAGCTATTGATCTTTTATGCCTAGGTTCATTAAGTAATTGAGGCTTGAAAATGGTAACATGCAAATTCTGTATTTCTTTACATATTAGTTGAAATAATTCTATAATGACACACTTGCTGTCATCTCCTTTTTGATTACTCAGTCATACCATTTATATTAGGAAGACAGGATAAAAGCTTAATAGTTTTTCTTTATTTACTAGTTTTGCAGATTATGGGTTTGTTTTTGTTTGTTTGCCTTTACCTATCATCTTTCCAAGAGAACCCTTAAAAAAATGGCACTATGAACTCATGGATTTGAACTTATTTGATGGGCTTTAATCTATTGCAATTATTAACCTTGTTGAAGATAAAATCGTCCAATCTTTGAGGCTGATATTTTTGATTAAAAAATATTGACTGGTGTTTATTGACTGATGACTGTTTTGAGTATAACACTTTATATGTATTGTGCAATATAATGCTCCCAAAAGTCCTACAAAGTATTCCTTCACAGGAAAGAAAGCTGGGGCGCAAAAAGCCTAAGTAATTTGCCCAAGTTCCCTATGGTAGAAGCAATAAAGCTGCAGTAGAAATCAAGGCCATCTTAACTCTTTTACCACTTTGCTACATTCTTCATAGTAGAAGTTGACTTATCAGTTTTTTAGACATTGTCTCATTTAGCAAGACATTTATGTGGGTTTAACAAATCTAATTTCATTGCCATTTTACCAAGGAAAGAGACTTGGAAAAGTTAAGTGACTCATTCAAAGTTGTCTATGTGCCTCATGAGGGATGAAGCCCAAACTCTTGCTTTGAGCCTGATGCCTTTTGAAGCAATGCTGTCCTTCCCAAGATGTGACCACTGCCATAAAAGGGAGGCTGTGTACCTCCATCCAGGTGCCTGAATGTCACATACCCCAGTGCCAGGTGGTGAATTTATACATGCCCCTTAAGGAAGATAAGAGTGGCCAGCCTTGTGACAAGCAACAGTATTTGAGGAATGTTGCAGTTCTTTTTATTTTTTATTTTTATTTTTTAAAAGATTTTATTTATTTATTTGTCAGAGACAGTGAGCACAAGCAGGGGAGCTGCAAGCAGTGGGAGAAGCAGACTCCCTGCTAAGCAAGGAGACTGAGGTGGGACTCCATCCCAGGATCCCAGGATCATGACCTGAGCTGAAGGCAGATGCTTAACTGACTGAGCCACCCAGGCGTCCCTTTTTTAAATTTTTTTATTTTTAGGAATATTGCAGTTCTAAAACCAAAGTCAGGAATCTTTCTAAAATAGAGAGAAATGGGGTTATGCCCAGGTCAGTCTCCACTGGTGGTGATAGTGTCTCAGTGCTTGATTTTCCCTTGAGGATAATAGGCTTAGTTATCATACTTTCTACATAGTTTCATCATTTCCTTCCTTTTTTTTTTTTTTTTTTTTTTAAGAGCGAGTGCATGAGTGGAGCTGGAGGGGGAGAAGGGGGCAGAGGGAGAGATTCTTAAGCAGGCTCCATGCCCAGTGAGGAGCCTGACACAGGGCTTGATCTCACAACCCTGAGATCATGACCTGAGCCAAAATCAAGAGTCAGACATTTATACCCAAAGAACAAATAATCCAACCAAGAAATGGGCAGAAGACATTTCTCCAAAGAAGACATACAAATGGCCAACAGACACATGAAAAAGTGCTCAACATCACTTGGCATCAGGGAAATACAAATCAAAATCTCATGAGATACCACCTCACACCAGTCAGAATGGCTAAAATTAACAAGTCAGGAACAGATGTTGGCGAGGATGCAGAGAAAGGGGAACCCTCTTCTACTGTTGGTGGGAATGCAAGCTGGTGCAGCCACTCTGGAAAACAGTATGGAGGTTCCTCAAAGAGTTGAAAATAGAGCTACCCTACGATCCAGCAATTGCACTATTGGGTATTTACCCCAAAGATACAAATGTAGTGATCTGAAGGGTAACCTGTACCCTCATATTTATAGCAGCAGTGTCCACAATAGCCAAACTATGGAAAGAGCCCAGATGTCCATCAACAGATGAATGGATAAAGAAGATGTGATACACACACACAAACACACACACACACACACACACACACACACACACACACTGGAATACTACTTGGCCATCAAAAATGAAATCTTGCCATTTGCAACGATGTGGATGGAACTAGAGGGTATTAGGCTAAGCTAAATAAGTCAGTCAGAGAAAGACAGTTATCATATGATCTTACTCATATGTAGAATTTAAAAGACAAATCAGAAGATTGTGGGAGACAGGAGGGAAGAATAAAAGAAGATGAAATCAGAGAGGGAGACAAACCATAAGAGAATCTTAATCATAGAAAACAAACTGAGAGTTGCTGGTGGGGAGGGGGGTGGGGGAATGGAGTAACTGGGTGATGGACATTAAGGGGGAGCACACGATGTAATGAACATGGTATTATTTAAGACTGATGAATCACTGAACTCACCTCTGAAACTAATAATATACTATATGTTAATTAATTGAATTAAATTAAAAAACAGTACAAAGCAAAAAAAAGAGTCAGACATTTAATTGACTGAGCCACCCAGGAGCCCTCTTTCCTTTTTTTAACAGAAAAAAATAGGGAGGAGGGTAACCAATAAATACTCCCCAATCACCACCACTTTGTTTTCTAATAAGATTCATATATTTTACAAGAACATGCATAAATCTACTTTTCTCTCCTGTACAGAAACTTCTCCATCTCCCCTTTAACTCTATAATACATCTGTACTCATCATGTACCCCTGAGTCACCAACTTCTTTTATCAACAGAAGTGTTTGCTAGAGAGAATTTTAAAATGCTGAACTCCACAATTACCTGTTATTTAAATTGAGAATGTTAGCAGCATTCTTGATGGTATTTTTGGTGAGGTCAGAAGGAAAAACATACAATCTTTAATATTCTGAATAGAACTGCCTGGAGAGCTGAATGTGAAAACATCCATGGAAACTTATTATATATGCTGAGAGCTAGAGCTAGGAATACCTCAGAGAATGACTCATAGAAATCTGAATGGGAGGGGGCAGTTACTTAAAATAAAGTTTCTTGTTAGTTACTTGAAGTAATAAAAGTTTCTTTTAACAATCACCCAGCTCCAATATCGAGATAAGGCACATATCCATCCCCCTCACCTTGTGATTTTTAAGTATATGTAAACCTGCCTAGATATTTTCTGTTTGTTTATCTACAAGATTTAATTAGGCCTCTAAAAAAAGCAACGGCTCAGGAGACAGTTATGATATTTCAATTTAATGCAAATCTACAGACTTAATTGCCTCCAGTAGCAAAATAGGCTACATTTTCAAAATCCTCAGGATCTGGGATCATCTGTTAAACATTGGTACATTTTTACACAGGGCATTGCAAGAATGGGTTTGCACCAAACAAATGCATCAAAATGCTACACTTCTTAAAGGATGGAATTATGTTTTCAAATGAAGGTGAATTAAAATTAAGAAGTAGATGAACTTCTTGATACCATGGTATGTTTTAAGTGGAATTGTCTTGGGAATGAAAATTAGCCTCTAAAAAATCAAACTACCTACTCTGAAGCATCTATAATGACCTCATAATATATAATTGGCTTAGAATCTCAAAGTACAAAAGTGCAAGGGGTCTGTTCTCATGTCAGTCTTGGAGCTGATGGTCTGTCCTGAAGGCTGTGACATTTTATGCAAGGTTCCTTATTTTAAAGACTCTTAGGGTCATTCAGAGTACATGCCCAGAAATACTAGATGAGACTGTCTTCCAAGATGTAGGTACAATTCTCATGAGTCTAGTCATATTTAGCAACATAGACTCAATCTATCCAACAATAGAGGATTAACTCAAATACACATAACGGGACATTATGCAGCCATTAAAAAACAATGACAGACACCTGTATTTATTGACATGTTCTTACCACTATTTCTCACTAGAACAAAGACCCCTCTACTCATTTTTTATTTGTTTATTTTAGTCATAGCCCATAACCTACCATTGTAATCGTATCTTTCCAAATACAAATTGCTCATTCCTTTTTATTTCTGAGGTGGCAAATTCTCCATCCTGATTGTACCTAATTGTCCATTTCCTCTATGTCCACACCTAAGGGGCAGAACATTGCTGGAAGAAACCTCTAAAACCAGATTGGCTTCACTTTATATTCAAAAGGATTCAACCCTGTCTAGTAGTCTTACCACAACTATCTCATAAGCTCATTTTTACACTCTCAGAAACTACTAATTCATATATTTCTTCTCTCCTAAAACCCACTGACAATCCGATGCTTTCTCCCTTCACTGTTGAACTTACTTTATACTTAACTGAGAAAATGGAAGATTTCAAATGCCAACTCCCTTATCCTTCCAACATCAAACCCTAAAATCCATTTCCTCAACATCTGTTTTCTCTTTTTACCCTTTTGTTAAAATTAATTCAGTGCCCTGCCTCCTACCAATGGTCAAGCCCATCCTACTCTAGATTCCTCTCCTGCATACTGTCTCAAGGGTTCAACCATTTGACCATCTCCTTTTTGCTGAAACATGAATATGGCTCTCCCGAATAGTCATTGAAAACATTTTCTCAATATAGAATTCTCATTCTTTTTTTTTAAGATTTTATTTATTTATTTGAGAGAGAGAGAATGAGAGATAGAGAGCACGAGAGGGAAGAGGGTCAGAGGGAGAAGCAGACTCCCCACTGAGCAAGGAGCCCGATGTGGGACTTAATCCCGGGACTCCAGGATCATGACCTGAGCCAAAGGCAGTTGCTTAACTAACTGATCCACCCAGGTGCCCTAGAATTCTCATTCTTGAGAAAGAGAAAGGAAAAAAAAAACTAATTTGCTTCTCCTACATCTCCAGCCACCACCCCATTTCTTCTGCCTGTTGTTTATCCTATACCAATGGTTCTTGAAAAAGTCATTTATATGTTCTGTCACTAACCTCCTCTCCTCATTCTTCAACCATTGCAGTTGGGATTTCATCCAAACCACTGCATAAAACTGCTCTTGTCAAGGTCACTAAATTCAATTGCCCTGTATTTATCTTCATCTTCTAACCTCTCAGCTTCATTGGACACATTTGATGACATTCTTCTATTTAAAACACTCTTTGGTCTTTGAGTTACATCTCACTTTTCTGGATTCTTCCTATCGTTCAAGCTGTTATTTCACAATCCAATGTAAAGGTTACTTTACCTTTTTCCAAAATTAAATTTTTTTCAGATTCTACAGGCTCCTCTACTTCCTTATTTATTACCCCCTTCTATGGTATGTCATTACATCTTGGGACTTTAGATATGTTAGAGTTTTAGAGATGGTGAAGAAATTTTTGGCTATGTGTTCTAGTACTCTTCCAATCATTTTGGCATACCTGGTGCCTCCAGCAGTGAAGTTGGGGCATGAATCAAGTTTACATAATGCTAATTGGAAAACCAGTAAAGGCTTAAGGGCAATACATCTCTCATGGAGATCACTGTAATGCATGGATATAACTATGGGAGGGGAACATGTTAGCTGCATAGGGGTCAGCCCTGGTGGGATGTACTTCACCAGTGGCTTCAGCTCTTTCTCTTTCTTTTCTGGTGATAATATGCCTTTGCTATTGTGATTTCCATTCAGCAAATCTTTATTGATCACGAGCATGGCACTGAGCTGTGTGCTGAGGACAGAGATAGTAATAAGAGCAACCTTGGTGTAGAATTTACTCTGTGCCAGTCATCTCCCTATGCCCTGTAGTATATGAACTCATTTAATCCTTACAACTACCACATTGTACCTTTGATAGGACTAAGACTCAGTAAGACTTCATTAAGTTTCTCAAGATCAAAAGGGTGGTAGGTGGCAGAGCTGGCTTTGAGATCTGGCTCCAGAGTCCTTGAGGTTACCAGCTGATGAGAAGAGACAGAGCTATAACCACATTACAATGTGGCTTGAGTGGTAAGAGCTGACAGAGAGGTTTAGAACATGTGTAAGTCTAAGGAAGAGAGGTCCTTACTGTGCCTAGGAAGGATCCCCAGAGGTGGTACCGTTTGAACTGAGCCTTAAAAAGGGATAAGACATTTCTATCAGAGGAGTGGGACAATCTCAGCAGAGAGAAAAGGATGTGCCAATTGCAGAGGCAGGGAAGAGTGTGGCAATCATGAGGCACATGGAGAAGTTCAGAGTGGCTAAAGTGTGAGCTTGTGTTCATGCTGCAGTGAGGAGAAGGTTCAGTGTACTGGGAAGACACTAACCTGGTGATTGGCAGGTTCAGCCAGAGCAAACTTTGTCTGACTCAACATCCTTCCTAATGTCTATTATAAGACAATCATATGAGAACAATATTTCAGGTACCTCTCAAATCAGATTTTCTGTAATTATAGAAAACCCCAAGGAAATCAAAAGTATTTTATCCTGAAATTCCAAACCCAGACTCACCTCTCCTACAGATGAATCCAGATGGCCTAAGCCTACGTCTGTGGCCCATTTCTCAGGCCTCAGCTTCTACTGAATATCATTTGAAGGTAGTGGAAGTAGAGGTCAAGGTTGTCTGGGACTGTGGGTCTTCCTAGGTTGAGTTACTTCAGTGCTAAAAAAATTGAAAGTCCTAGGCAAACCAGGATGAGTAGGTTACCCTGTCTGAAGGCCAGTTACTATGCCAAGATCTCATAAGAGTGGAGAGAGTTCATGGCAAGTCAAAATACATGGGACTCAAGTTGGTATATTTGTAAATCATAGAAAATTTTGAGATACAGACATGTTTATTTCACTTTTTTCATTAACTTTACCAGTACTATTTGACATATTTTATTTTATTAGATTTGTGTTATCTAAGAAGCCTGATTCTGAGATTAACACCATGTGCTTGGAACTTCTCTCTTTTTTTCTCTCTATTGGATATGTTTTCTTCCATTTTTTGTTTCCACAAAGGAGAAAATTCTATTATTTCTGATTATTTAAATATTACATGTTCCCTCTAAAAATATTAAATAGGACATAAAAATGTAACAAAAAATTAAGTCACCTAAAGGCATACCATTCCACGATAACCACCATCAACACTTTGTTGATAGACTTACATGCATTTCTTTGTGGATGCACATATGTTCTTTATGATACATATAATTTAACACAATTGGGATCATATTATCAATATATGTTGCTTTTACTGTGGACATATTTATTCTGATTCATTTTTCTCCCTCATCTGTATTTGTTTCCTTTTTCTTCCTACTTCTTCTCAGCCCAAATAGGGTAAGGGATGTCTGGAGTCCATCTTTGCATTTAGTTTGGGTTCTCAAGAGGCAGATTCCAAGACAGAATTACTTGTGAACAAGGTGTATTAGGGGAAATACCTATGAACAAGAGAGGGAAGGAAGCAGAAGAAGCTGGGGAGACCCTTTAGATAGGTCTAACTGTTGAGAGGGAGAAGAGGAAATTAGAAAGAGTCTGAGGCTGCAGTATAGTTCTAAGAGAGTTTGATGAAGCTAATGGGGACTCAACTAGCCAGACACCCAGTTGACAACTTGTAGGAATGGGCCAACATTACTAACCATGCTGTGCCAGGTCATTGGCTGACAGCAGCCTACAGTTCATGTGGCCTCAGCATGAACAAGGGTTGGACCAGAAGGACAATAGCTGGTCTGTTTCCTATAGCAGAAGATCTAAGCTGTATATAACTTTCTCCATGTTTGTACAGCAAAATACAATTTCACATGCATACATATTGGGCTTTAGTCATTGTTTTTATAAATACAAAATCATTTTTTTTAAAGATTTTATTTATTTATTTGAGAGAGAGAGAATGAGAGATAGAGAGCACGAGAGGGAAGAGGGTCAGAGGGAGAAGCAGACTCCCTGCTGAGCAGGGAGCCCGATGCGGGACTCGATCCCGGGACTCCAGGATCATGACCTGAGCCGAAGGCAGTCGCTTAGCCAACTGAGCCACCCAGGCGCCCCAATACAAAATCATTTTATACACACTATTCTAAATCGTGCTTTTGTAACTTAACATGGAATCCACCCAAGTAATGCAATCTATACCTTATTTCTTTCAAGGGACACCACATTTTATAATACTTACATATCAAAAATTACTCAAGCTATAAAAGGTATGGCATAGTTAATGATACTGTAATAGTTGTGTGGTGACAGATGGTAGCTACGTTTGTGGTGAGCATAGCATAATGTATAGAATTGTATAGAATTGTCAAATCACTACACTGTACACCTGAAAACAATGTAACATTGTGTGTCAACTATACTTCAATTAAAAAAAATTACCCAAGTATTTCATATTAATGGGGATTTCCGTAAAGACCTAAATGTAAAATAACATAATATACTTATAAGGAAGTGTATATATTTATATATATATATATATACACACACACACACACACTCATAAAAATATACATATCACTATATATTAAGTATATATTTTACATATATAAATACATAAACTATATATATGTATATATAAATCTAATTTTTTAAAAAAATTAAACATTTAACCCCATTTTCACTATGTTTTGATATGTGGCATGAGATTGGTTCAGCTAAGTCAGTTGTTATCTTTCATCTTCTATGGGCTTCCAAAATTTTCTTGGCATCATTTGTCCATGGTCATCATCTTCTTATTATCACTATCTTCCTGTAGTTGTGTTTTTAAAAATATATTTAATATCTTTATTCTCATTTTGGCTTTGAGGGAAAAACAGAAATAAAAATGCATCAAATCTCATAATATATTCTTACATATGAACTATTAACTCATTTACTCAGTTCAAAAATTTAGTATTCTACTTGGAGTTATAAATTAAGAAATGAATTCATTTTTAGGTGGTTGACATTTTTATTATTTTGTCTTTGCATTTAAGAATAAGATATACTATAACTTAAGTACAAACCTTGTTTCATGTCTTCCAATAAGATTTAATAATTTTCTCCTTATAGATGCTAAATTTTCTTATTAAATTAATTGCTATGCAGGTTACAGTTTTGTCACTTTTAAGAACAGAATGCTTCCCATTTTCATTTATATCTGGTTATTGCTAGTGTAGACAGAAGCTATTAATTTTTGGAAATGTGTCATCTCCAATTATCTGAACTAGTTTCTTTATTATTTAGTTTTTTTTCTTTATTGCCTATCTTCTTTTACCTGTATCCATTAGCATGTATTCAGTAAAAATACTGTTTTATGTTTCTTCTGATCTTTACCTGGATTTATTAAAAATGTTTTTATCTGAATTCAAATAATAACTACCTATGCATCTCTTTCTTATTGAGAATTTAATGGAAATGGCTTTAGTGTTTTGCTTGTAAAAAGTTGTGGGGTTTGTGTGTGTACGTCTGTGAGGTATCTCTCATTTTAAAGGATATTTCTTCTATTACTATCTTAATTTCATTTAAAAATAAGAAATGACTACTTAATTTTAGTAAATAATTTCTCATGTACTGGAACATTTGTATGACTTTCTCCTTTAATTTTGTCAATGAAATGTGAGTCTTCTATGCTTCTAATATATTTATCTACTAAACAACTATCGGATTCTCTCTGGTAGTATTTTATTGAAAATCACTACATATACATAGGCATGTATCTATTTCTAAATATATCTAAATGCCTATTCTATAATTTTCTTTCTTTTTACCATCTTTTTTTAGATTGGTTATTAATTCTACTCCTGCTATATAAAATGAACTGATGAGATACCCATCTATTCCTACAGTCCATAAAATCTTAATTATCTTTGTAATTATCACTTGCTTAAAAGAAGCTTAGACTTAGAACAAGAAACTGTCTTGCTCAAGTGTCTTTTGGGGGAAAGAGGAGTAAAAATTTTAATCAGTTTGCCAGTATCTTCTGTATAAACTGGCCTATTCAAATTTTCTGCTTTTCCTTTGGTAATTGTCATGCTTTTAAATTTCTAGTTCTTTCCTTCTGGACTTTCAAATTTATCGTGTTATATTTGTATTCTCTTTTAATTCCATCTTTTATCAAGGGACTGAAACAAAGGACAGCTGGAACTTGGCAATCATGGATAGCCACTATCTGATATATGATTAAGGATTATACAATATAGGGCTATGGATGAAACAAAACGGGTAGAAAAAAAACCCAGAGTCAAACAAGAGGGCAATTATACTTTCTTTATTCCCTCACAAACTGCTGCCCTTGGTAGGAGATCATCGTTAATATGCATACTTGAATTTCAAGAATCATACCAGACCCACCCAAATTTCTCAGTCATACTTAAGCCAGAGGAGTAAATCCCAAACCCTACCACACTCTTTTGTCTCTCACACACTCAACATGTGTGAAAGAAAGCTTTAATTTTTATATCTAGAGAAACTGACAGGAAAAATTATAGAGACAGGAGAGGTCGGCTCATGAAAGGGCTTTAAACCATGACATGCCATTTGGCCTTTAATAGGAGGGCAGCAGAATTGGGGCACAGAATTATATAAAGCACAGTTACTTGATGAGCCCAGTGTATTTAAAAATCTCTAGTTGATTTCTATTAAAGTGGTAGCTAAGAGCACAGGTCTTAGAATTAGACTGACCTTTCTACCTTTATTAGCTTTATGACTTTAGGCCTCAGTTTCTAAACATTTAAAAATGAAGATACTAATTTTGTTTTCACATGGGTCATCTAAAATACTAAAATCATCAAGTTAAGTTAAAGTGTTCATTGCATGGTAAATGAACTCTCAATAAATGGTTGGTATAATCAGCCATCATCATGATCATTATCTTCATGCTCACCATCATTTATGTTTTCCAAATGCTAGAGACATACATGAACATCGTCTTGTTAGTGCGGCTTGCAGATTTTCCCCATGGACGTGGTAACAGAAAGAAATGAGAACATAGCTGGCTGGCAGAACTCAAGGTCTGTTCTGCTACCAACTAATGTGGACCCTTCAATTTTTGTTTTTGTTTTGTTTTTTCTTTTAAGTATATTTGTTAAAAGGCCTCTGTCTTCGTTTCATAACTTGCTGTAAATGCCAGTTTCTAATTGCTAAAATTCCAGTGTTTTTGATAAAATGGATTAATGGAATACTCACTGTAAAGATAAAGAAACTCAGAAAGATTTGGCATTAAATTTTCTGAAACACAAGCGTCCCTCCATAGTTTGCAGGTAGCATGTCTTTCTAAAAGACAGTAGTTCTATTAATCAGGGTAACTAAGCAGTTATAACAAATAACTCACCAGTTCTATGGCTTAACATAACAGAAGTTTCCCTGTCACTAACATCACAGTCTCCTGTGGTGTGACTTGGGGATCTACTCCTTCCATCATGCGGCTCTGCTGTCTTGGAGAACTCCACTCCCAGCTGCAAGAAGGAGGGACACAGTATGTGAGGAGAACACCCCAGCTCTTTACTCCCTCAATCTCAAAATGACACACTTCAATTCCAATCACATTTTAATGGTCAGATCTTAGTCACATGACCATATCTAGCTGCATACTTCACTGAACTCAGGCTTTCTGTGTATCTAGGAAGAGAATAATGGGTAGTTTAGTAAACCCAGAGATGCAGAGAGGCGAGTATGTACCCATTTACATAAAAAACCAGCACCAGTTAAGTAAGGATTTGCCATGACATCCAAACCCATATATAATCTATTTAAAAAAAAAACTTTAATGAAATTCTGAATAAAAACAGTGTGCTTCCATCATTGCAACCTCACTAAGATCAGAATTATGATAATTCCTGGTCATTTTACATTTTTGTGCACACTTATAGGAGAGGAAAAAATGGGATAAATATATATGTGCTTAATAATAGAATACTGTTAACCTATTTTCCCCTTAGGATTCCACTGAGAATTCTTAAGTAAAATAATATGTATCCTAACAAATTAAAATAAAATGTGATTGGATTAATTAAGAGCCTAATTTTTTGCATCAATGATCATTACCAAGGTGATTTTTATTATGTTTAATCATCCTTCCAATATCACTATTTTCCCCTCTGATAGCCTGTTGTTTGAGTCTGTTTTCAAATTTTTGACAATCTACTAAAATTCTGTTTTTTATCATCTCTTTGATGTTTTGACAATTTCAGTATTTTAAAAATATTTAATAGCTGAAGTGTTCTTGATTTGAGTATCTTAATTAAGCTGATGTGTTCGAAGAGAGATCATACAGTATGGTAATGTTACTAAACTTTTTTTCATAAATACTCGATAGTATTAAGTAAATTACAATGTACTTCTGCTTCTATAAACTTTTTTTATAAATAATGAATAAGGGGTTATTTTTGGAGAAACAGTTGATATTTTCTTCTCTATTTTTTTGTCAACAACAGCTAAAAAATTCAGATAATGAATATAAGTTCACTAATCACTTTTCCATGTGCACACATTCTTTGGATAAACAAATGATTGATGATGTCTCATCCTTTCAATCAGAAATTCATTTGGAGGAAGGAAAAAGTGTTTGTGAATGCTTCAGCTGAGGCTGTCAGTGATATTATTTTGCATAATTATATTGTCTGTTGATTCATTTTCCATATTTCTTTGGATGGAGCTTCTCCTGAATTGATTAAAACTTCCATTTTGTAGTCTATTTGAATTCAAATTTTGCTTCAGAAATTCTGCTTTGATTGGATATTCCAATGCATCACTTCCCAAGGGCATTTGTAAGAAAAAGAAAAGAAAGCTGCAAGGTGTGGGACTTGGGGTTTTCCAGGTTACATTAATCCCTGTACCATCCGTTAGCTGATTGCCAGTTCATCCTCTTTGATGTACAGTTGAGAGAGGGTTAAAGTCTTGTAATGGGTAAATGCACTAACACTGGGAGCCTCTTTGAGAGCTGATGAAATAGAATTAACCTCCGAAGCTCAAGGTTTCCCAGCATAACACTGGCTGACTTTCATCCTAGTGAAAAAGCTACTGTAGAACTCTCTTGCCTGACACCCTGCCTGAATTTCTGTCTTGAGCATAGAGAAATAGAAGTTCTTACTTCTAACTTCTTTAGCTTGTTGATTTTAAGATTACAAATGGATCTAGACACACAGTGCCAATTTTCCACAATA
The DNA here is from genome assembly GCF_037043125.1 of Eumetopias jubatus. Taxonomy (NCBI): domain Eukaryota; kingdom Metazoa; phylum Chordata; class Mammalia; order Carnivora; family Otariidae; genus Eumetopias; species Eumetopias jubatus. Next base: position 47,278,606 of record NW_028274823.1, on the reverse strand, counting down.
GGATCCTGTTGTGCCGAGTGTGTCAGAGGACATCCTGACACCTCAGAGCTATTTCTGGGAAAGGAGAAAAATATGGGGATTGTTTCTTTGCTATGAGATGCCATTCTCAGAGTGCTCACTATCTTCGTAACTCAGCAGGAAAATTCTCTGTAGTACAGATAAAAAATGCAAGGCTTTCCTAATGTGTGCATTCTTTCTTTCATTCCTAACTCAAGTATTGAGTACCTCCTTGGTGCCGGCTTCTAGTGAGACCCTGGAAATTCAGAGAAGAGCAACTCCCATTCTGTGTGCTTAGAGAACTGTGATATAATGTGATGAGGAGGCACAGTGTACACTGGTGGGAACAAAGTTCTAGAAGATTCCACAGTAAACCGTAGGCTTACTAGGATTTCTGAAGTATGGGTTAGAAGTTAGAAGTGGAAGAGGCTCCCAGGCAGAGGGAGCAACAGAAAGAATGGAAACAACATGAAATAGTATGAAGATAAGGGAGACTACAAATTATGTGGAAGGTTTGAATGTGAAGTATTGGTTAAATGTCAGGTAGGCAGGACAGTTAGCCAGCCCTTAAACTGAGAATCATTTTTCCTCTTTCCTGACACATTTGGTCTTCTACGTATACTATCCTAAGTATGGAGGGGTAATATGGGTTCTTATTTTGTTATTGATGGCCAGAAAATGACTCTCTGGGTACTATCTCCAGCACATTCAGCTTCTGAACCTAGGTTATGGCTTGTGGTTAAGAGCCTTGACCTCTATCCCACCCGTCACCAAGGAAAACAAACAAAACACACCTGAGTTTTATGGAACCGGTGTTGTCCCTGATCCTGTCTCCAGGCTGTTGTTTCCTGAAAGCGTGAACTGTGGACTTTATAGAGCTATGTAGTTGCTATGTTACTTCCACACCCAGAAAAAGAGATGCTGGCATGTAGGCCACTCCCCAGTGGACTCCTGCAAGCATAGGAGCAGACACAGATCAGGCTCCCTTTTTTCTATCTGATGTTTGTTTTTTGATGAGTAGTGATACTCTCAGACACGGTAAATTGTAGACCTTGGAACACTGTCCTCAATCCCAGGACACTAGGGGAATCTTTGTTGTGGCCTCCTACAGATGATTTGATTTAGGTCGTGGTGATAGAGCCATTAGCTCCTAACCAAGGGCTAGGATTTTACCATGGCAAAGAATGGAAGTTTGGTGAAGATATTAAGTACATTCCTGACCAAGGGCCAAGAGATATAAGTGACCAAAAAATCAAAACCAAACAAACAAAAACCCAAAATCCAACAAACAAAAAACCCAGGCTTGTCATGAGAGAGTATGATGTAAGTTTCCAAAGCATGGATTTGAGAGCAAGACCTGGGTTGAAGTGCCTCTATGTTTTACTACTTAATACATATGGAATGCATTCAGCAGCTAACTTAACTAGTGAGGGTTTCCACTTCCATAAAATGAGGTTGATGAGAGTTTCTACATTTGGGTTGTGGTTATGAATAAATAATTCATGTAAAACTACTTGTTATAGTGCCTGGTTTTTAATAAGCACTTAATAAACTTTAACTATTATTTTTACTTCCATGATTGGTTTGTGATCCCAGGAAAAGGTGGCAGGCATATTTCCTCTTGGCTATGTTGCTTTGCTCTGTATTTTTTGTCAGTTAACCATTCAATAGATAGTAGTTATTATTTTGTTTCAAAATTTAAAAAAAAATATTTTGTTTTATTCTGTTTTGGAAGATACATTACATATGTAATATATCCAATATGGTAAATTCTTGTAAAAGAAGAAAAAAAGTGTGTTTCTAATGAGCCATGGAATAGTATGTGCATGCTGTCTTACGTATTGGAAGATGCTAAGTGAAGGCTGTCACCTGCATTTTAAAAAGTTCTGTGAAAAGGAAAAAAAAAATAGGTATGGCTGGAGAGTCTGAAGCTAATGGTTTAAGAAATCTCAAAAACATAATTTGATTCATAAAGTTATAAATCACCCATTGAGGTAAGAAGGAAAAGACACTTGAGAAGATTTATTTTGCTATCCCTGAATATTCTAATCAACTTAGATTTTAAAAGCAGAGACAACGTAGGAAATAGGCGTGAAAGTCGTAGTTGTTTATCTTTATTATGATGTGGTGTTTTGGTTGCACCGAAGAACTAAGACTGATGCATTAACTTATCTGGTAGTAGATATTAAATCAATAAAATGAACTTTCTAAAGAAAAAAAATAGCCATCTGAAAACATAATAGGCTTTGTGAGTGGGAGGTGATTTAGGTCAATATGAGATAATCACTCGCAATGGTGTTTTGCTCTGCGGTGGTAACAAATAAATTCCACCATTTTAGTGGCCGAACAGTAAGGCAGTTTATTTCTTGTTCACATAGAGTTGCTGTAGGTCTGGCAACTCTTCACACCAAATATCTATACTACAAGCACTTCCAGAAGGATCCACAGTTTTCATTTCTGACTCCTCTGACCTTTGAAGAGCAGAGGGAGTTGGGAGGAGGCCCACCAGTTCTCATGACCTCATGCTGGAAATGAGGCATCCCTTCTGGTCAATTCCTGTTTCCTAATATTTTTTTATGACCTCATCTTCCTTATAATGAAGTCTTCCTACAATATAGGGAACACATAGCCTTCTCTTAACTGCTCAAATATCAATGTAATGGTCATACTAAAGGACAAATATAAATCTGGTGTCTGAAATTTCAATGATGATAATTGTAGTGTATGAAATTCACCTACCAAATCTTTACCTAAACAATGCCTGAAACAAGGGTGCTTAAACTGGAGAAATATGCACTAAACACAGTTAAATTTTAGTGGCTGGGTGAGTATAAAACATGTGCTATATCACATAGACAGGCATTCCCAGATATGTATGAGCAGCAAGATGCTTCTCTTATAATTCTTCTCTGTGTAGACAGGTAGTTACACTTGACATTTGTTTTGCCTGCTCAAAGCCAGCTCTAATAGTTCAGCTAGGGAGATAATATGTTGAGGCAAATACAAGCAAATCAATCATCTATGCATATTTCTCCCTCTAGGAGTGATTCCACACTCCTCCTTGCCATCTCTGGGACTGTATGCCACCTCCTTTCCCCTTCACCAAATCATCCTAAATTCTGCTGATACTGCTTCTGAAAGTTTCTTCACATGTGGTGTGTTTTTTGTTTGTTGGTTGGTTAGTTGGTTGGTTTTTTTGTGGGGTTTTTTGTTTTGTTTTGTTTTGTTTCGTTTTACCATCCAAAATGCTTTTTTCCTTAATGAAAGCCTTTGTGTTTCACCCTCAAACCATTAATAAACTCATATATATTCCTCCTTCCTCTATCATCCTCTTCTTAGGCAGCTACCAAAATCTTCTTCTTTAAGCTGGAGACAATAGATCATTGTAGTAAGCACATAAGTTTTGGAGTGAGACAATCTACAACCTTGCGCAATTTTCTTAACCTTTACCCCTAGTTTTGCCATCTGTTAAATGGGAGATAATAAGACCTCATAAGCTTAAAAGCAGGTGATAATGTAAGTATTTTACAGTTGGTATATCATGGGACAAATGAATTACAACAGATGCAGGTCACAGTGCAACGGTTGTTGTACCAGCTAATAACCCTTAATTGCTGGGTCCTGGGAGGTTATGGCAGCATTTGTGGGACTGGACTAAAGAGGCAAGGACACAGAGGAGGTCACATTAGGGTTGGACAATGGCTATTTACCGAGAGTACAGAAACAATTCAGTATTTTAATGTTAATACGAGTTACCTACCAATTGAATAGCAGCTCTACTTAATTCTTTGAAAGCACTGAGCACAGTGTACAATCAGCCTAGGTTAAGTAATGCTGCAGTAACAATAAACCCAAATCCTCAGGTGTTAACAAAATGAAAGTTTATTTCTCACCCATACAAAGTCTACAAACAGATTGAGTTGACACTCCATTCTCAGACTGATGGACTCAGCTGGGGAAGGGAGCCTAGAGACTTGTCCATCAGCTCTAAAACTCTTATCCTGTGGTGCTTGGGTGGCTCAGTCAGTTAAGCCTCTGACTTTGGCTCAGGTCATGATCCCAGGGTCCTGGGATCGAGTCCCGCATCGGGCTCCCTGCTCAGCTGGGAGTCTGCTTCTCCCTCTGTCTCTCCCTTTCCCTCTTTCTCTCTCAAATAAATAAAATCTTTTTAAAAAACAATAAACACATCGCTAGAGGTGACACCTATTATTTTTGCATTATTTCTTATTGGCAAAAGCAGGTTATGTGACCATACCCATGTTCAAGAGGGTGGAGAAGTGTAATTTTTCTGTGTGCTCAGAAGAGATGAACTTATGTTGGTGAGCCATGTTAACATCTACACACACAGTGTCTAGCACATTGTTAAGTGCCCTAATTATTACTAAAGACACTCTGATCATTGCATTTCTCTCTTCAGATTATTTTACTGGATTTGTTTTACCTTCACTATAAGCACTCAAACTCCTTATTATCATTAACAACTTCTGTGATGTAAATCCTAACTATCTTTTTCTTTATATCTTCTACTACTTCAGCTGAGTTTTTTATTTTTCCTATGAATCCATTGCTTGCTTCTATACCCTTGTCTCTACTGTTACTTCAACTTAAATGCCTTCACATGCCTGTAACACCTTCTCACACTTCTACCCATCAAGTTCAAATGTTCTAAATTTACATTCCCCCTGTGAACTTCCCTAGCAATATTCCATTAACATTTATGACACTACTAATTCCAACATTATATTACAGTTATTTCTGTGAATGATTGTGTTCCATTCTATCTTGAGATGTCTTTGAAAATAGGGTCCATGCCTGATTCATCTGTATAGCCCCTCTTATGAACTTATGAACACTATCAATAAATAGTGTTGAATTCATGGAGGGGGCAGCCTGGTAGATCAAAGCGAGCATTGGACTGGGGGTAAGAAATTCTAGGTTTTAGTTGCAGCCTAGTACTAAGCAGTAATATTACCTTGAGCAAATTGCTTCACTGTTTGGAACTTCAGCTTCCTCATCTCCAAAATGGAGACAATTATAACTGCCTTGTCTTGTCCTTCTTACAGTATTGTCGGGAGAAGTAAGTCTGATGTGAGGTCACAGTATGTGAAAGCACTTTGTATAAGTTGTCCGCATTATGACAAACAAATCTTGAACTCTGATATTAAGTTTTCAATTGATCAATTCTTCAGCAGTATTTATAACTTTTACCACTCTTCTCTTCACAAAACACCTCTTTTATTCTTTGGTTCTCATGATATTTTTATACCCCTGGTTTTCTGCCTACCTCTTCTTTCTCTGGTCATTACATTTTGGGGTTTTTCAAGGCCTACCTTTAGCCACCACTACTTTTCCCTCTATCATTTTTGCACCTTTACTCTATACTCTTGCTACGAGTTCATTCTTACTCCCAACATATATTTTCATCTATATACAGATAATTCACAAATACCTACCTCATGCCCAGATCTGCCATATGAGTGAGAGATCTTTAAATTCAACTGCTTACCTGATATCTGCACCTGGATGTGTCAACATATCTCAAGCACTACATTGCCAAAACTATACTCTTGATTTACACTTAACCTCATAAAGTTTGCTTTATGAGTGTTTGCAGTTTTTTTTTCTCCAGCAAATGGCACTACCATCTACTTAATTTTAAGTGTCCAAATCTGAGTTACGTTTATTCTCATCTACAGTATCAATACTCCCTGGAATTCTGCAAATCTTGCCATAGATATTTCCATATCTATGTGCTATGCATAATAGCACTCTAATAGAAAGCCCCACTACATCTCATAAGTTCCTTATAAATACTTCACCAACTGGTGTTTCTGTCCCTTGTCAATCTAATACCTACACTGCATCTTTTTCAAAATGTAAATCTTATGTTTTAAAGTGGTTCCCATTGTTTCCAGATGAATGGTTTAAGTTCCTTAACATGGCCTTCAAGAACTTACATGATCTGCTCATTTCTGTTATCTTTCTTTCCCTGTGGCAGGTTCTCTCTCTCGGTGACTACACATTCTTCATATATGTCTCATATCTTGTGGATTTCAAACATTCAACAGTTTCTGAACATAAAAATTTCCTTTTCTGTGTTCAGAGCAGTTAATACAGATTTTTCTTTATTTATGACTTCGTGTATGTGAAGTACTATGCTCCCTATTTTCAATATTTTTAAATGTCACTAAGTCTTCATAATGATACTAGGAGGTAAGAATACTAAGGCTAAATTTGATTAAGTGACTTTCTGAAGGTCATATGACTAGTAAATAGGTACCTAGTAAATACGTAGTAGTCCCTCTGTATGTTTCCTGCAGAAATTACAGAAACTGCATCCCTCTTATCTGGTATTTAGTCTGGCTATGCAAATTGCTATCCATGTCCACTAATACCAGGTTCATATATTCATTTTGGATGCAGCTAGGATTCCTAATTTCCTATCTTCTGATTCTCCTATTGGCTATTCTAACCTTTATATAAAGATCTAGTAGGCTCATGCCCTCCCAACTTGATGGTTTTCAAGCTATTATTCAAAGAACTCTATGGGATTTAGCTCATTCATGGGCTGTAGCCAAGATCAATATTGAAAAGAAACTCTCTATAAATAATAAAACTTAAAAAATAATAACTGCTGATCAGTTCTTCAACATTTTGGCTGTCAGAGAAGAAAAATAAATAATAATAATCAGTAATATCAAGGTTAAATATGATTACTTTTTGGAAATTTTATAACATCTTGCCTTGCACATAGTAAATTCTTCAAAACAGCATTATTTTCTTATTAATTCATAAACACTTTATATATACATGCATGTGTGTGTATTGTGTTGTTTTTTTTTATCTAAGTGGTTTGTTTTTGGTCTTTGACTTAGTTTATTATATGTGGCCATATATATGTATATATATTTACTCAGATCTATTAATCTTTTCTTTATGGCTTCCAGGTTTTAAATTCTATTAAGAAAATCCTTCCCTAAACTCATTGTTTAACTGACAAACATTTAATATAAGGAATAATTCTCCTAACTTACAAAGAATTTAGACTAATCAGTAAAAAGTATGCAAATAGGTCAATAGAAACTAGGCAACAGGTTGAACAAAAAAGCAATACAAATAAGAAATAACCTTAGAGAAAAAAACTGTTTTATCTCACTGACAGGAAAAGAAATACAATTCAAAGCAACATGAGATTTGTCATCTGTTCAGGTTGGAAACAGAAGTTCCATGTAGGTTGTTGAGAAATATTTATTATATACATCATGATCCAAACTTCAAATTAATGTAGAATTTTGAAGAATATATTAAAAATGTCTGTCAAAATGTAAACATGCATATGCCTTTTGTACCAGCCACCCTACTGTTATGAATTTAACCAACAGATATATTTTCAAAAGCACATCAGGATAATCCTATAGGAATTTCTGCTTTACCACTCTTTGAGCTATCAAATAAAAAATGTAACTAGGCGCACCTAGGTGGCTCAGTCAGTTAAATCTGACTCTTGGTTTCAGCTCAGGTCATGATCTCAGGGTGGTGAGATTGAGCCCCATGTTGGACTCCACACTCAGGGCGGTGTTTGCTTGAGATTCTCTCCCTCCCTCTGCCCCTCCCCTCACTCACATGTGCTCTCTCTCTTTCTCTCTAAGAAATAAATAAATCTTTTTAAAAAATGTAACATGCGAAATAAGCATTAATAGGGATGTGGTTAGATAAGTCATAGATTCAGTCAATGAACAATATGCAGAAGATCAAACAATTGAAGTGACTGAGATATGGAAGTGTATGTTTATGTAGAAATCTTAAAAGCATGAATACAGGAAAAGCCCATGGTAAATAACTAGTGATTACTTTGTGTAAATAAAATATATATACATATTTATGTAAAAATACAGGTGAAACAATTTTTCTCAAAGGATATAGATTATAAAAATGTATTGACAATGACCACCTTTGGAGAGCAGGAGTGGGGTGGAAAATAAGGTGTAAAAAAACTATTTCTTTTTATTTTGTAACTATCTTTACACAGTTTAAAGTTTTTAAATTTTTTTAAAGCAATCTCTATACCCCACGTGGTGCTCAAACTCATGACCCCAAAGTCAAGAGCCCCATGCTCTACTGACTGAGTCAGCCAGGTGCCCGTACCTTGTTTAAATATTTTTACTAAGTATATATATTATTTCATGGGCTTTTTTTGCAAAAATAAATACTGATATTAAATTTTTTTAAAGATTTTATTTATTCATCTGAGACACAGAGATAGAGAGAGAGAGAGGGGAGAGAGCCTGAGCAGGGAGAGAGGCAGAGGGAGAAGGAAAAGCAGGCTCCCCACTGAACCAGGAGCCCGATATGGGGCTTGATCCCATGACCCCAGGATCATGACCTGAGCCGAAGGCAGATGCTTAACCATCTGAGCCACCCAGGTGCCCCAATATTAAATTATTTTAATTTCTATGTTTTTACAAAAAAATCTAAGGCTAAAGATTTTAAAAATTCTTCCTCCTTTCATAGAAGTGGGTTCTGTACTTATACATTTTTAATATCATACAAATTCTCCAATTTTATATGAACTGTTGCCCTCAGCATTTTTTTCACTTCTTCCTGTGTTCTCACATACTGAATCCATCCTTATTAAGTTACTAGTTCTGCTGGGAGGAAGGTCTTGGTATTTTAAGGTTATGCACCTAAAATTGAAGGCAGCAGGATTTTGTGAAAGGATTATATTATTTTTTTTTTAAGATTTTATTTACTTGACAGAGAAAGAGAGACAGCGAGAGAGGGAACACAAGCAGGGGGAGTGGGAGAGGGAGAAGCAGACTTCCAGCCGAGCAGGGAGCCCGATGCGGAGCTCGATCCCAGGACCCCTGGATTATGACCTGAGCCGAAGGCAGACGCTTAACCAACTGAGCCACCCAGGTGCCCCAGGATAATATTATTCTTCAAGGTTGAGGTTGGTTTAGGAGATACTTAAAGTGAACTCAATTATAGACTCCGAAACAGAATAAATACCCTCACTTGTCTTCTGTTGTTGTTGTGTGTGGTTTTATTTATTTATTTTTTTGCCTGCTATCTGCAGTAATAGTGTAATATCTATACCTTCTTTGAATTCAGCATTATTTATTTCTTCCACTGCTCTTGACCTTCGAACAAAGTATAGTATTTTAAAATTGTGATCCCTATTTTAAGAACAAATGACCAAGTGATAAACAGCCAGAAATGAACAATTTGAACACTGGAAGATTTTTCCTGTGCTTTGAATTTAAAGCAATCATTTAAAAGAAAAACAGAATCTGGTTTTTCCATGTGTCAGGAGGCTTCTTCTTCTTTTTTTATTTTTTTTCTCTTCTGTGCTTTTTATTTTTCTAGAAATTCTGGTCAAAGTTGTGGGAAAAATGTAAATACCTGATCAGAGGAGTTGCTTAAGAAGTGTCTCAGCCGAAACCGACACTTTAGTGTGAGCGCTAGCTGCTTCACAAGTCAAGGTGTGAGGAGCTATGAATACGGAGAGAACATTTTGCCATGAATTATTCAGCTAACCATGGGATGCTGTTATCTCCACTCCAGTTGCTTTTAATTGCACAAGTAAGAATTCTGCTTCTCTGGCATTCAAGGATGCCAAGGTTCAGCTTGCCCAAACGGGGTGGGAGGTGGGAAATGAGTATCTCATCAAATAGGCAGCTGCCATTCATGAATGCATTAAGGAATACAGCACAGGATTGGAACAGGAAAGCTAGAAGACGGATATGGACATTGGCAATGGAAGGACATGTGAAACTATCTGAGATGAGATTGTCTTTTTCTCTGATCTTGGTGTGCATTGCCAAATCTTGAGTGTAGACTCATACGTGCTATCTAAATCTACTGCATCTTCTTTTTTAGAAATTTGAGGTCAATCTCTGGGGCAAAGATAACACGTTCTTTAAGCCAGCCTCTCAGAGGACTTAGTATTCCTTCATTCTAAATGAAGTCTTTGTTCAAATTTGAGAAGCTGCTGGTTTTAATTTTTGGAAGTCTATTTAAGATAGGTTTGTTAATCAAGCTAAATAATTCTCCTGAAACTTTTTCGTCATCCCACATTCCCAGAGGAGATGTCTTTTGGCACCTGTGCTAAAAATTTTCCACAGCAACTTACTTGTAAAATACCATTTGAAATACTTCAAGAAGATTTAATTTGGAAACTCTTCTCAGTTTACATCTTTCCTCATTGTAAATAGATGGCTCTTTAGTACTATTTTATATATCCATTTCCAGATTCCATTGCATATGCAACACACTTTTTGTCAGTCACCATTTGCCATGCACTGTGTAGAGCATAGGGAATTACCCTGAGGTTACCCACAGATAAACACCCTTACTTTATGGAGCTCAAGGATTAGGGTTAAGATAGACACAACACAAACTTGTGGTACCACATGGTTATCTCACATGGGAAGCTTGTGCGAGACACAATGGGAGCAGTGTTGAGAGTTGGAGTACCCAAGGCTGCTTGGGAGATAGGACTGGAGCAAGTGGAAGATAAGTCAGAGAAGGCTTCCCTGAGAAAACAGCACTTGTGGTGGAACTTGATAGTTGCTTATGCATTAGTAAAGTTCACAAAAGAGGAAGAGTTGACATTCCCATCAGAAGGCAAAATGTGTGTACAGATCCAAAGCTGTGGCAGGCTTGGAGGGTTTGGAAGAATAGCAATTCTTAAATTGATTTCTGGGCAAACAATAAGTGTGAAAAGCGTACACATGGAGAGGTGCCAATTTATGAAGTGCTGTATATTAGATGTTATTCTGAGGGCAGCAGAGAGCTATTGAAGAATTTTCGGCCGGAGTGATGTGATCAGATTTCTGATGTAGAAGAATTGTTGTGATGACATTGTTCTTTTGACGGTTCTTTTATGGGTCTACACCATAAAACTTCATATCAGCATTCTCTATGGGGCCAAAATCAAAAGGATAATGTAGGTTAATTGAAAGAGCAGAGAATTGAAAGAAGAACTGGGTCTTCTTTTATGTTTCCTCTTTTTGGAGGTACATGACTTTGGATGATACATTTTTCCTTCCCTATTAGATGTAAGTTCCATTGATAGCAGGAGCCTACGACAATTCCTCAACCATAGTGATAGTCAATAAATGTGGAATAAATGAATGAATTTCTGGGCCTCTGTGTTCTCTTTACCAAAGTGAGGAGGATTGGAAATTGTCCTATGAGCTGTCTTCCACTACTCTGGCAGGGAGCCAGATGATTCTGAAGGGAGCCACATGATTCTAAGTTAAGTGCACAACTATACTGTACTCTTCAGGGAAATTATTATTATCATTAAGTATTATTTTGAACAGATGCTGTCAGTCTGGGGACGAACAGTGGGAGAGGAGAAGCTATGAATCAGCTTCTAGGCACTTTCTTCTCCGGTGCTTTATCTTCTTTACTGTCTTCCCTTTCACTGTTCTCTTTCTATATTTTAAAATGTCTTAGTTCCTAGGCATTCAGTCTTAAGACCTCTTATCTTTTACTCTACTTTTTCCCAGGAATGTGTAGCCAACACATTTGTATTTCTAGTTCAGATATTTCTCATGAGCTGAAGATTGAAGACTGTCCTACTTACTGGGCATCTCTGTACATATTTCTTTCTTTCTCCTTCCTGCCAAGTGCTTGCCTTTTCCTTCATTGGTGCTTCAAACAATTATTCCTGCTACCTTGCCCTCTTGGGCATCTAATATAATCTTTATAGTGTGTTTGGACTTTTCCAAAGCCATCCAGAACCATTGGATTCAGTGTTTTCAGTTTCTGCCTGGTAAAAGTCCCTGAGGAAAGGAATACAGAGCAGGCTGTCACTTTGAAATATGTGAGGGGCTGTTGTGGAAATATAGAAAAAGAAAAATCTTATAAATTAATCTCTCAGAAACATAGTTACAGCTTTCCCATGTTACTTTGAAGAACATGATGTGGTTGATGACCATTTTTGTGTCCAATCTACCACATGAGTTTTCTCATTTCTTTATTATGATAGATGTAAATCCTAAGCCTCTAGAAAAGTGACAGATTTTTATCTTATAAACTGTTACATTACCAGTAACTTTAGAACACGATAGGTTTGTTAATTAGTACATCGATTAATCCACTGACCATGGATTCACTCATTATCCCCTTCCCTCCAATGATACCTGTATCTCAATGCATTCTGGCCTCTCCATCTTGATGGTCTGAGTCTTTCACATTTCCTGACTCTCTGCTTTGTTTAATGGTTTTCCAACAGTCTCTTATTTTATTCCCCTAATTTCCACTTTATTGGTTGCAGTCATTCCAGAGTCTGATTAAATGCTACATTCTTAGTGAATTCTTCTCTGAATCACCCTCTGGCTTGAAATGTAATACATCATTCTTCATAGACCAGGATCACTTGCTTCATTTCTCTGGCTCTAGACTTTAATAGCATCCCTTGTTTCAAATGGTGAGTCTGAATTTTGTTCTAACTGCATTAGTTTACCTGAGGGCAGGTATCCTAGGGCCTATCTCCTGGCCCAGTGGAAGTCCTCAATAGATATTTTAGTTAAATTAGTTGAATTCAGCTGAATTTCTATTAAAAAATTTATATAATAATAGGAGTAAGAACATATCTCAAAGAAGTCATTGTAAATTACAAGTTAATCTACAAGTCACACAAATATATCTGTCAGAAGAATTTAGACAAATTCAATGGAAACAAAATGAAGTTGAATTTGGTATTAATACTTAGATATCACTTGTCTGAGAAGCTTGAGCATATTGAAAGTGCCCTCATATTTAGATAATAATCCAATTGGCTTTTTGGAATAGTTTAAAAAAAAATCTTTCCATAACCTTAAACATGGAAAACACAGGAAAATGGAAAGTATTTCTTCTCAAAAGCCTCTTTTAAGGGTTTTTCATGGATAATTGGGATGTTGTTGTTCATTGAAGTGTTAATGGATTAGAAGAGGAAAAGCTTTGGGTTCTTTCCTTTGACAGGTAAACCACATCTTAAGCACTATTGTTCTCAACAGTAAATGATAAATATACAATGCCTGGTAATATTTGTTTTGACGTAAGTTTTTGTTGTTGTTGTTGTTTTTTACCATATTTATAGCTTGTTTTTCTCCAATATTATTTGGACCTTTTCTCTCATGTTTTGTTAAATTAGATAGTTTTATTACAAACTATCTTTGCCAAGCTTTTTTTTATTATGTTATGTTAATCACCATACATTACATCATTAGTTTTTGATGTAGTGTTCCATGATTCATTGTTTGCATATACCACCCAGTGCTCCATGCAGTACATGCCCTCTTTAATACCCATCACCAGGCTAACACATCCCCCACCCTCTCCCCTCTAGAACCCTCAGTTTGTTTCTCAGAGTCCATAGTCTCTCATGGTTCGTCTCCCCCTCTGAGTTCCCCCCCTTCATTTTCCCTTCCTAGTATCTTCTAATTTTTTTTTTTAACATATAATATATTATTTGTTTCAGAGGTACAGGTCTGTCATTCAACAGTCTTACACAATTCACAGAGCTCACCATAGCACATACCCTCCCCAATGTCTATCACCCAGCCACCCAATCCCTCCCACCCCCCACCACTCCAGCAACCCTCAGTTTGTTTCCTGAGATTAAGAATTCCTCATATCAGTGAGGTCATGTGATACATGTCTTTCTCTGATTGACTTCTTTTTTTTTTTTATTAAAGATTTTATTTATTTATTTGACAGAGAGAGACACAGCGAGAGAGGGAACACAATCAGGGGGAGAGGGAGAGGGAGGAGGCCGCCGAGCAGGGATCCCGATGCGGGGCTCGATCCCAGGACCCTGGGATCATGACCTGAGCCGAAGGCAGACGCTTAACGACTGAGCCACCCAGGCGCCCCTCTCTGATTGACTTCTTTCATTCAGCATAATACCCTCCAGTTCCATCCATGTCAATCAGACAACAAAAAGAAATAAAAGGCATCCAAATCGGCAAAGAAGAGGTCAAACTCTCACGCTTTGCAGATGATATGATACTTTATGTGGAAAACCCAAAAGACTGTACCCCAAAACTGCTAGAACTCATACAGGAATTCAGTGAAGTGGCAGGATATAAAATCAATGCACAGAAATCAGTGGCGTTCCTATACACCAACAACAAGACAGAAGAAAGAAAAATTAAGGAGTCGATCCCATTTACAAGCACACCCAAAACCATAAGATACCTAGGAATAAATCTAACCAAAGAGGCAAAGAATCTGTACTCAGAAAACTATAAAATACTCATGAAAGAAATTGAGGAAGACACAAAGAAATGGAAAAATGTTCCATGCTCATGGATTGGAAGAACAAATATTGTGAAGATGTCAATGCTACCTAGAGCAATCTACACATTCAATGCAATCCCTATCAAAATACCATCAACTTTTTTCAAAGAAATTGCCAAGCTTTTTAAAAAGTCAAGTAAATTGATCACAGTGAAGTCCAATGAACATCTCTTTTGCCATGGCAACCATAATAAGCTCTATACATAGTGTCATAAAGAGGTAGAACCAGTGCTCACACCAAAACACAAAGGCCATTAAGACATTAACACACCCACAAAGCAACATTCATTACAGTAAATGTGATCAGGGCTGCAGTAACACAGTGATTCTGCATTAAAGATTTAATTCATTAATTCAAGTATAAAAAAAACAAATGAGAAAAGTGCAAACTGGGTAGTGATTTGATTATTGATTCAGAAATAGATGAATGATAAATGTCAGTATAAACTCTGGAGAATGTTTTCTTTAAGTAGAATAATTGGTATTTTTGTCTAGGTGTCAGTGAATGTTTTCTGTAAAAGGCAAGATTGTAAATATGTTAAGCTTTGCAGACCATATGGTCACTGTTGTGACTACTTGGCATAAGTAAACAAATGGCTGTTTCTCTGTTATTTAAAAAAACAGGCAATAAACTGGAATTGCCCCCACAGTCCATAGTTTGCCAACCCAGCTTTAAGCAGCTGGAAATTTACACATATTATTGAATTTAGTTTTTACAATAATAACAGAAATAGATAATATTCTTTTTGCAGATAAGCAAAAAGTCCTGAGAATTTAAATAGCCCAAGGTCAGATGGAACCAGAATACAAAGCCAGCCTGTATAATTTTAAAGCCTGACCCAACCACTGCCAACTAGCATACATCTGTGCTTAATGCAACAGTAGTGTGTTCAACTGTGTCTATCAGTTCATTTAACTTGTAAGGTCCCTATGAGGTAGGTACAATTAGCATTCTCTGCCAATGGAACCCAACACCTGGGAAATCTGAGAACATTTTCTAAGGTCAACAAAAAATGAATCAATCTTTGTTCAAATTAACTTATTCTATTTAATTCAGTGACTGAAATAATGAAATCATTATTTAAATGTGACTTCAGTGACCTCACGAATATATAAAAGATCATGCCTATTTAAAGAGCTCCTGAATTCTGGTAGATGCTTCAAGATTTGAAATGCTTATTTCTTAATCTGCGGTTTTACTTTGATTATAACTTGGTTTCCATTCAGTCTGCTTTATGAGGAGTAATTTCATGAAGAGGCAAAAAGGATGATTGTGTGCAGGTAATTAGAATTTCTAATTAAAATCATCTTTAAAAAAAGAACCAATGCCAATACAAGAGTAATTACTAATCTGTAAATTAAGGAAACTGTATACAACAAGACTTTCTGTGTCTTTCTGGATTGAAAAACATCCAATTTAAATTAACATACCATGAATAAAGGTACTTACCTTGAATAGAGGTAGAATGGGTATGGTAATAAGGTTGAATTTAATTTGACCAAAAGTAATTCAGTTAAATCCTGGAGATTCTGTAACTGACAATCTTGCTTCATTCCCCCACTGACCCCTTTAACCCCTCCTTTTTAATTTGGGGGCACAAATTTTATTTTCTAAAATAAGGGTTCAGTGAACCTGCCAGGCTTTCACATTTGTATTTGTGTGTCTCTAGGCAGGCACATGCGTGTGCTTGTGTGTGTGTATTTGTGTGTGTGTGGTGGGCAGAGGAACGTTTGTGTATGTGTGCATGCATACTTATGTATATGTGTGAGTGTCCGTGTATGCGCTCTATGAAATACGGATAAAATTGGCATGGTGCCTGTTACTTAAGCATTAAATTCTTGATTCTTCCCGTGTTTTGACAGTGATTTCCCCCATAATCTCATTTTATCTAAGAAATACTTGGGAATTTACTTCAGGGAGAAAAGGCATCTGTTAGGAGAATTTTCTTCCCTGATCCCTAGTTAGTTCTAAGCCATAAGACCATATTTTTAGGATTTTTTGACTACTACACAGGCCGTCTCAGGTGACTCCCTTTCTAATTTCAAACCCAGTTTAATAACTTAAGCATCTTTCTGAATTCCTGCATCTGCTTATTCTGCATTTGTGGATATAGTTAGAAAAAGAAAGAATCATTTGATTAAAAAAAATCTTGTCTTGGGGCGCCTGGGTGGCTCAGTCGTTAACGCGTCTGCCTTCGGCTCGGGTCATGGTTCCGGGGTCCTGGGATCGAGCCCTGCGTCGGGTTCCCCGCTCTGCGGGAAGCCTGCTTCTCCCTCTGCCTGCCTCTGTCTCTCTCTCTCTCTCTCTCTGATAAATAAATGAAAATCTTTAAAGAAAAAAAAATCTTGTCTTTACATCATATTAATAGTCAAAATACTTGGTTAAGCTGTCTCTGAAAATGAAACTAAGGTGAGAGAATGTAAGTATCATATTTATTTTTAGCACACTGAAGATATATATTTACTTTTAAAAAAATTAATAGAGTTTATTTTTTAGAATAGTTTTAGGCTTACAGACAAATTGAGCAGAAAGTAGAGTTTTTATATAATCTCCCCAGCCAAATACAGTTTCCTTTATTATTAACATTTGTTAGAATTGATGAACCAATATTGCAATATTGTTATTAACTTAAGTCCATAATTTACATTTGGGTACCCTCTTTGTATTGTACATTCTATGGGCTTTGATAAATGCACAAAGCCATGTGTCTGCCATTATTAGAATCATAGAAAATTATTTCAGAATAGTTGTTTATTGCTATTATTTGTAATTCACTTATTGAAGGATGTCTTGGTTACTTCTGAGTTTTGACAGTTATGAAAGCTGTAACAAACATTCATGTGCAAGTCCATAGTTTACATTAGGGTACCCTCTTTGTATTGTACCTTCTATGAGTTTTGATAAATGCACAAAGTCATGTGTCTACCATTATTATTATCATGCAAAATTATTTCAGAATAGTTTCACTGCCCTAAAAATCTTTTGTGTTCTACCTATTCATCCTTCCATCCTTCCCTCAGCCCTTGCCAAACACCAATGTGGGGTTTTTTGTTTTTTGTTTGCTCTCACTATAGTTTTGTCTTTTCTAGAATATCATATAGTTCAGATTGTATAGCATATAGCATTTCCAGGCTTTCCTTTTTCACTTAGTGATATGGATTTAAAATTCCTCCATGCCTTTTTATGGTATGATAGCTCATTTATTTTTATGGCTAAATAATACTCAATTGTAAAGATATAAACAGTTTCTTTATTGTTACTATTTGTAATTCACCTATTGAAGGACATCTTAGTTACTTTCAAGTTTTGACAGTTATGAAAGCTGTAACAAACATTCATGTGCAAGTCTTTGTGTGGACATAAATTTTCAGCTCATCTGGGTTAATATCTAAGAGTGTGATTGCTGGATCAAATGGGAAAAGTATGTTTAGTTTTGTAAGAAATTGTCAAACTGTCTTTCAAAGTGACTGTATCATTCTGCAATCCCATCATCAGAGAGAGTTCCTCTTGCTCCATATCCATTTCAACATTTGACGGGGTCAGTGTTTTAGATTTTAGCCCTTCCAATAGTTACGTGGTGGTATATCATTGTTGTTTTAAGTTGTAATTCCCTAATAACATACGATGTTTTTCATATGTTTATTTGCCATCTGCCTGTCTTCTTTGGTCTGTTTAGGTCTTTTGCTAATTTTATAATTAGGTCATTTGTTTTCTTATTGTTCAGTTTTAAGAATTCTTTGTATGTCTGGGATTCAAGTCCTTTTTCAGGTGGATATATATTTTGCAAATAGTTTCTCCCAGTCGGTGGCTTACCTTTCTTTCCTCTTCACTGTCTTTCACAGAGTAGTTTTGCATTTTAATTAAATTAAATTGAATTGATAAATCCCACCAATATTTTTTCTTTCTTTCAGAGATTGTGCTTTTTATGCTCTTTATAAAAACTCATTGTTGGGGGAACAAGGTGGCTCAGTCCTTAAGGGTCTACCTTTGGGACGGGTCATGACCTCAGGGTCCTGGGATCAAGCCCTGCATCCATTGACTCTGCTCAGTGGGGAGTCTGCTTCTCCCTCTCCCTCTGTGCTCGTTCTCTCTCTCTCACATAAATAAATAAATAAATAAATAAATAAATAAATAAATAAATAAATAAATAAAATCTTTAAAAAAAAACTCATCCTCAAACTCAAGGTCAGCAAGACTTTCTCCTATGTTATCATCTAGAAGTTTTATAGTCTTGTGTTTTATATTAGGTCTGTTATCTTTTTTGACCTAATTTTCATGAAAGGTATAAGGTCAGTATCTAGATTCATTTTTTATTTTTGCATGTGGATGCCCAGTTATTCCAGCACATAAGTTCACTTTTTATTTCCTGCTCTATGTATTTATAGTTTCAAATTGACATTTTCAAATTAAAAAGCCCACCAGATGCCCATGCTTAAGGGTCATTTTGCCATTTCCTCATTCCTAGGAATTCAGTATATAGGCATTAATTTGGGTGGATTTATCTGAACATTAACATTTCTCAGCATTTTTTTTTTTTGCCCTCATCTTAGTTCCTTGGGCTGCTCTGAGCAGGATGGCTTTGAGTATGTGAAAGTCCTTGAGGCCATGAATGGAAGAGCTGAATAATTCAAATTCCATATCAGAGGAAAAATGGAGAAATCAAGTGGGAGTTAAAGACATATAGCTCATAGCAACTGCAGGAGGTAACAGAGTATACCATGTATAACTTTATGTTTTCACAAGGCTGTGGGGGATATAAGCACATAGATATTGCTATAGTCTCTCTTTCTGCCAAATGGATCCCTTCTTCCATTACTAAGTTTTCCCAGTTAGATAGTCCTTGGACATCTGCTTATTTTAAAAATCAGATATTCTGGGGGAAATACTTGACCAGACTTCTAACAATTTCATCAGGGATAGTGCTGTTTTTAAAGGTAATTGTGATATGTATATACTTGCATCTGTTTTAGAGAGGTATGCAGAAGAGAAAAAAAGTCTACATTTATGTGTATGTGTGTTTTATACACCTATATGCACACATTTATATATGTATATATGCTGCTTCTTTCCTATCTTAATATTTATGACAAAATAGCTTATATTTATATAGCATCAAGCTTAAAGTACTTTTAGATTTAATAATTTATTTAATCCAATGGGAGAAAGATGCTCCTTCTTTCAAATTAACATCAAAGCAGAAGTTTACTTTTGGGGTGGGAATTCAAATATTTGAACATATTTTTTACTTGGCAAGTCATTTTCTCCCCTAGGACAGATAAGAGGCCATTAAATTGAGACCAGCAGACTGAGAATTCAGCAAATCAAATGACAGATAAGGAATTGAAATATGAACAGCCTATCAAATTCTAAACTTAAGCAGTTTGGGAAAAGAAATGTTTCAATGGGTTTGATACGAATTTATGTTTAAAAAGCATGTGTTCTACAAATACTGGAAAGGGAGGGGAGGGTAATAGCTAAAATAGGTTTACAAGAGAAAGCACACCATTGATCATTCAAAGTCAGTGCCTAAAATATCTGTGATTTTCACTTTTACAAAACAATAGTAAGGTGATATGAAAGTATTATCCTTTAGGACTTTCTCTATTAAGAAATAATACTGATTCCAGTAACAATCCAAATCCTAATGAGTTTTCCCTGCTAGTGCCATCAAGAATTCACTCCATGAGGGCACACTGTTGAAAATGTAAAATGATGAGTACAGAGAATATTGGCAAGAGAGGACAGAAGCCAAGATTTCATACCTTATTCTTGTTAATTCTAAGTTAATACTTTATATGTTAATTCTATGTTTGACTGAATTTGCTTGGATCTTAAGTACAATTGAACAATATAGGGCTTAGGAGCACTGACCCCCCACTCAGTCAAAATTCCATATATAACTTTGACTTCCCCCAAACTTCACTACTAACAGCATATTGTTGACCAGAAGCCTTAATAATAACAGTCAATTAACACATATTTTGTATGTTATGTGTAGCATATATTGTACTCTTATAATAAACTGGAGAAAAATGTTATTAAGAAAATCATAAGGAAGAGAAAATACATTTACAGTACTGTATTTATAAAAAAAAAATCTGTGTGTAAGTGGACCTACACAGTTTAAACCTGTGTTGTTCAAGGGTCAACTGGATTTAGCTCCATAATTCTTATAACTTCTTATAAGTCAATGTCTTCCAGTTTGGGTTCAGACACTATGCTTGTTATTCCCATAAAAATATTTATGTTCTATAAGAAGTGAAATATGAATCTGCCTGTAACAAAGAACTCCCAAGTGGGGTTATTTTGGGTTCACAGGTATACTTTGCACAGAGCCCCATGCTCAGAAGGGCCTCACTAGGTTTATTGCACTATCACTGTTCTGCCATTCTTCATAATTTTGGAACAAGAGCCCCACATTTTCATTCTGCACTGAATGCCTCACAAATCATGTAACTGGTCTTATAAGTTGCAATACAACTTCAATGGCAACTTAACGGTAAATAGACCAAGGTGTCAATCTCATCCCTGGGCCTTATAGCTATGTGAACTTGGACAAGCTCCTTGATCTCAGAAAGCCTGTTCCACCTTTGTTTACCAGATGGGGATTGAAAGTGTTTACAGGATTGTCCTATGATTGAATAAAATAAAACATGTAAAGAGCCTTGCATGGATAAGCAAATACAGTTTTTATTGCAGCAGCCAAGTCCAGACACTTGCCTGGAGGGCTGGGTGTGGAATGCTGGAACCCCATTTAGGCTCAGCAGGAAATATACCAAGGTTGAAGCATAGCAGATGAAGTCATGAAGGGGTGGCAGCCTGTGGGCCCAGCCTGTTTCAATGGCTGGCTTTTGAGTAAGCATGCTATAAATCTAAGATGTGGTCCTCCTTTCTGTCACGCTTCCTTTTATCCACTTTAAATCCCAGTGGTTTTTTCATAACCTTTAGCCAGGAAAGCTGAGACTAAATTCCTTTCTAAGCAATAGGTATTATTTGTGTCCAAATTAGCCCTCAAATTCTGAGTTGGTGATTAAAGCCTTATTTTGAAAAACCCAAACTTATACTTCACAAATTCTGACTTTAATAGGGTAGGAGTATGTTTTATTTTCCCAGATTATCATTACAGCCTCTATATTAGTTCTTAAGTTTTTTTTTAGTTTTTTTTTTTTTTTTCAGTTCTGCTTAAGCTTAAGTCATCCCTTACACTCATAATAAAACATATGGGTTGTTATGCCAAAGAAAGAAGCTCAATTCATGAAGCAGAACAGAAATGTAAATACACTTTGCATGCCACTTCAATAAAATGCAAGCCGTTGACTGGTACCAATGTTTTCTAATGAGCCATAAGTATCTGCTGTAACTTCTCTCATTTGAGCGTATCCTGGACTGTGCAGCTCAAAAGTGTGGGTTTAGCAGCAGTCTGTAGGCACATTTGAAAAAAAAAAATGCAGCAAAACCTCACACATGGGGATTTTTTTACATGGAAATCATGTAGACTGGCCCAAAGGTACACCTTACCCTAATCGCAACTCCTATTTTCTAATCTTTTTTTCTTTCATAGCTTCACTGAGATCCAATTGACAGGTACCACTGTGTAAGTTTAAGGTGTACAAAGTGATGATTTAATGTATGTGTATATTGTAAAATGTTACATTAAGGTTAGTTAACACATGCTTCACATAATTACCATTCTATTGTCATTATGGTGAGAACATTTTAAAATTTGCTCTCAAAGAAACTTTCAAGTACAAACAGTATTATTTCAATACAAAACAGTATTGTTAACTATAGTCACCCTGCTGTCCCTTAGATCCTTGAAACGTATTCCTCGTATCACCGGAAGTTTGTGCCTTTGACCAGCATTTCCTCATTTCCATCCCAGCCCCCAGCCCCTGGCAGCCACAGTTCTAATTTCTACTTCTGTGATCTTAATTACTCTTTTAAATAGGCTTTTCTAACTGAAAGAAGCATTCTTCGGCATAAATAATTCAAATTAGAGAACATGAATGTTGGGTGATTAGCTCATTTCTATCAATCAACAGATTAGTAAAATGAGGTCATACAGTTTTTAGGGAAAAAATGAAAAGAAAACAGGACTGTAACTGAACTCTATTATGCCACCAAGGCGGTGTGAATTCTGTTTATGAACCCGTTTCCCCAGATCCTAATCACCCTGGTATTAAATGAACATAGACTTTGCTTCACCAAGAGCTAGCTGGGAGTTCTGGGAAGTAGAACTGGCCTTGGGCATTTTTGTGAGTACAGATGTAGAACATACCCTGTCCCAGGCAAAGGCATTTCCGCCTCAGCTAGTCAGCAGCCACGCCCTCCCCACATGTGGCTCCGGAAGTCCGAAATCCGGGAAGCTCCTGGACCCACAGCAGATTGTTAAAGAGACAGTGCAGGACCAACTCAAGTCCAGTCTGAGAAGCTGCTATTGAGGGCAGATTTTTTTTCCCTACAAGCTCTTGGGTACCTCACCTAGTCTCTCGAAGCCTCAGTTAATTCACCTGTAAATTCAGCATAAGGATAATGATCAAAGCACTGTTTTGTTTAGCAGTACATCCAAAGTACTTCCTAGAACACTCTATCAAATTATTATTACAATATTAATCTTGGCATGATAATATCATATAGAGGTATAATATTAATATTACTTATTGATATCAACATAATTATATGTCCAAACTATTGCAATACGATGACTTGAAAAACAGTGCTTTCAACAGCTTCATTCAGAACTATAATTATTTTTAGAATTTTATGTAGTAGTCGAATGGATTTCTCAAATGACCAACATAGGTAAGAAAATTTCTTGCTTTTAAAGAATGTATTGATCTGTAGATCATGAAGGATAAGTGCATTGAAAAATCACTTCAAAAACAAGAAAAATACTTGAAAATATTTTTATTATCCTTGGAGAAAGATAGGGAGGAGGACATTGGCTGTTTGATGTTTCAACAAACAATGAAGTTGCCATTGATTTAAAGAACACATCCCCAGAAAGTGTCCCTGGAAGGCAACCTCATTCAGCCAGGGGTAACCACAAAATTGGTCAGTGTGTTATATTGACTACCCAGTGTACAGAGAGCCACAGCTTGGGGTCAAATGCTGCTTCTGTCCCCCATTGTGAAATTTTATGCAAAATACTGAGTTGCTCTGTGCTTTCGTTTCCTCAGTTATAAAATGGGGATAATCAGCTTGTTATGATGTGTAAATGTGAAAATATTGCTTAGAACAATATGTGGTATAAGTATTTATTAAATATTTATTAAATATTTCTTGGGATGTTGACTCATATAGTTCTTTTTCATTATCTTTATTCTTTTTAGGCCTGTTTTCAAAATAAAAAAGAAAAATGCTAGTAGTGTGTTGTCATATCTATGGGACATATACCTGTTTCAACTTCATTCATCATTCAAAAGCTCTGGCTTTTAGATATTATTTACGTTGTTAATCATCGTTAATGATTTTGAATGTAATGAAACAGAAAAGGGATTTTTAACAGAGAATGTATGGGGTGATTGTGGATTGCATTTTTATATTTTTATGTTAGTGTTCTTGAAGTGATATTGAATGTTGTGCATTAGGCCAGTGGCTCTCAAAGTGTCACCAGGAACAGTGGGTCTCCAAGACCATTTCAGAGCATTCATAAAGTCAAACTATTTTCGTAGTAATACTAAGATGTTGTTTGCTTTCTTCATTCTCATTGTCTTTCAAGTGTGCAGTGGTATTTTTTAGAGGCTATGTGATGTGTGATGTCACAAAAGCTGAATGTAGAAACAGATCTGAGAATCCAACTGTCTCCTGTTAAAACAGACATTAAGGATATTTATTAAATTGTAAAATAATGCCACTCTTCTCATTAATTTTGTTTTATTTTTAGAAAATGTTTTAATAAAAGTATATGCTATTTATGTTAACATGAAATGGGTTAATACTCTTATCTTAATGAATTAATAAATATTTTAAATTGTTAAAATTTTAATTTTTTAAGATGGTAATTATTAATAGATATGACTGGCTTAAACTAAAGTTCTCTGGGGTCCTCATTAAGTTTGTACCATATAAAGGGATCCTAGGACCAAAAATTTGGGAACTGCTACATTAGATTACCTCTAGGCTCTTAGAAATCCATCTGGAGCAGGTGTTTTCATGGAATTGCGTAAGTCTCTGGAAAGGCCAAGTTGCAGATCCAGCAGCAACCAGGACATCTGACCCTACCTTCTCTGGACTCAGGAAGCAACTAGTTGTTCCTTTTAGTTCCACAGAAATAAATGCAACAGATGAGTAGGCTGTGAATCAGGAATCATTATGGTGCTTTGTCTAGAGACAGTGCAAACATGGATGTTACTGACATTGTCTAGCCGGAGTTTCTGATACCTGGAAGCTGCCAGCAATACAGAGTTAAACTGTATGTAGGCACAGCTAAATCGTGATGGAAAAGTTAAATAGCCCCTGTGATGGTACTTAAGAGATTTAAAAATGATACTTTTATTTTGATGTCATTTTTGTTTAGTTTTACAAAGTCAGGTTATTATATAGTTTCATGATTAATGCACATACTTTTATATGCATTTGACTGTTCAATACAGTTTCTATAACTGAGTTAGTTTTCTTTTGAATGGGGAGACTGCTTGGGTTAGAAACTTGGGAGACAGGTGCAAATGAAGATAGCCCAGCCCTTGGCCTTTCAGTGCTGAGGATCTATCAACCAGTTCCATGGTAGGGCCTTTTCAAACTTTCTAACATCATACAAAACTGTTCCCATAGAGGCAGCCTGATCTCCCAAAGCTTTTCCCTCATTCAACCTTCCTCATTTCCGTATTTAGTTTAGTTTAGTTTTGTTTTGTTTTATTTTTTTCACTAATATTGGCCAAGAAATGGGTGCATATTGGGTCCGCTCTTTGCAAAGTGGTGTGACATTGCCAGCCTTTGTATTGTAAGGGAGGCCCACCTCCACTCTGCCTTACTTCAGTGCTTGCCTTAGCACCCAGACTCCCTTAGTCAGCTTCAACTCTGGTCTGTCCCACGTACTACTGGGAAAACTGCTACTCATCATGTCAGTTCTATTCCAGAATCCATGTATGAGTTTCAAACATTTAGATAGGAAATGGTAAAGAAAGTATGACCCAATATGGCATTTGTTAATTATGGGGTTAGATACACCCTTTCTGTTTGGATGCTGAAGAAGGCACCTGGGAAATACAAAAACCAACTCAAACCCTGAAGACATGGCACTAATTGACTGAAGGTGTTGTCACCCAATTAGGAATTCAGGCATTGCCAGCTGCGTTCTCAACCAGATGTTCATTCAGGAACATGGAGTTGCTCCTGGGGAGGAATTTCTGCAGCACTGATTCTCATAATGAAACTATTGAAACATCAGGTGGGGAGCATTCCAGGTGTGAGATCACATTGCTAAAGGACGGGTAATGAGAGGCAGTTCTACTTGATTTAGATATTTATGTAACTTGCTAAGTGAACTTTCTGCCAAAGACACCGCTTGGAGTCTGGAAAAAAAATGTGTTAAGTAGGTGGACAAAGGGCTTTGATTTTCTCCTCCTTCAGATGGAAGGTAAATGCCAAGCTCCACAAGCCTGGAAACACAATCAGCCAGGTAAGCTGAGAGAAAATTATCTTCAGCACTGACACTACCACAGGATTCATTTTTTCATATAGTATAGCTTTGCAATTTCCCAATGACTAGGGTAATAGGCAATTCCAGTGAGCTAACTTAAAAATCTGTTTTTCTCTTTAACTAAAACATAACATAAAATCAGTATCAAATTTCTGTTCTGCAATCATTGAAATAGCTTATTTCCAGAAATGTTTAAAGAGTATAATAGTTTGTACCCAGATGTACTTGCAGAACAGTCAGTGAAAAATTGTTGTTTTCCTGTATATAATTCCAACCTTCCACCCGTGTTAATTGCTAGTGATATGTTGGGTTGTTTTTCAACACTTTAATGAGAGCTAAAGCTTTAGCAAGGATTATTACTCTATGCCCCATCCAAATGAATCCCAACTATTGATGTCTGTGCTGGTCTGTGAGGGAAAACTGACCTCCAATGGGAGGAATAGCAGCTAGGTGAGGTATTTTATTTAACTTCTAGCTCTAGTAAAACTAGAATGATCATCAAGAATCTTGTAAGTATGAATTATGGCCTTTGAATGGGCATGTGTGTAGAGAGGGTTCATGTTTCTACATCTGAGCACATCAGCATTTGGGTGTGATTTACTATGAGACATGCTGGGATGTAAGTTACATGAGAGTGAGTCATTGGAGGAAGCTAAGAGGGCCCAGGTGGAATTGAGTGATTAATCCCACAGCCTGGTGGATACTGAAGAGTCAAGTTCAGTAAGGTAATTACTGGCTACTCAGAATGTGGCCCATGGACCTACAGCATTGGCATCCACTGAGAGCTTATTAGGAGAGTAGATGCTCAGTCCCACTAAATTAGCTTAACAATCTGCCCAGGTGGTTTGCATATGCATCACAGAACTCTGTTAACAAGGGTTTATGGGGCGTCTGTGCTCAGCCTGGGCTGGATACAGCACCAGCTGGCTATCAACTGGCATGGTAATTGAGGCAGCTGGGATTCTGGCAATATTGATGCTCAGCATCAGGTAGGGGCCAGGTTGGTGTCCCAGTTGGACCTTGCAGTTTGGACCCAAAGGTCTCAATGAATTGGCAGGGGGTTGGGAGATTCAGTGGCAAAGGGAACCACATCCCTGTAGGGCCCACACAGAGGCCAAGAACTTTGTAAGGCTTTAGTCCACTGAGGTAAGATTCAGGGCAGGGATACAGTCCAAAATGGGTGATTCAAAAGTAATCAAGACATCAAGATAAAAGTGGCTTTAAGACCACAGCCACATAACATGGGTTAGGGTATAGAATGCCCAGGGTTCAGCTCAGACCCATGAACTTTCTGTCTTGGAGACCACATTCTAGACTTCCCTCCCCCCCCCCGCCCCCCCGCACTGGTAAGAAAGGCTTGTTGGTCTTTGCTGGATTCACAGCCCGGGTGATAAGTTTCCAATGAGTCCTAAAAGCTGGGCTGGCTGGGGCAAGTGCTCCAGCCTATTCAGCTAAAGTGGAAGAGTATGACACACTCAAGTCAAAACAGCTCCAAGTTACAGTACTTTATAGAGAATAGGCTTCTCAAACCACCATTTTCATGAATTAAATGCACAAAATGATATGTAATACTTTAAAATGCCATCAAAGTTGACAGGATCCCATCATAAACATTTATAATTTTAATAGGATCAAAACTATGGTAACAACCAAAGAGTTAGTAAAGCCTGAACTCAGGAAACTTAATTCCATCCCAACTCACATCCTGAGCGATTCTAGTACTTAATATGCTCTTAAGTAATTATATTTTTTCTTTTAAATATATGAAAGCCTTAGTCATATTGATTTTCCTTGACTGTATCATCTTAAACACTTGCATCAACACTGTGAGGTAAATCTTCTTAGCCTCATGATTAAACTGAAGCTTACAGAGGTGAAATAACATTCCAAAGTGATAGAGTCTTCAGGAAAACACAACTTTTTCAAAAAACTTCTGAAAGTTTCCCAGTTTATTCTACTACTTCCCAAGGACTTTGGATATGCTTCATTGGGCATTTCTGAAGTATTAGATGTTTAAAGGAGCATTTCTTTCATCAATAACTTACTCATTCAATTACTCATATCTTACAGGTCCTACGAACATATAGATAAAAATAAAGTAATAAAAATGGTCATAAAACAGTGAAAACAAGCTTTGACTGCATTCTGAAGGGAACTCTACCCTTCCTCCAATGCCACCCATCCTGGAAATCACTAGAGGGTTTATCCTTTGCATTCTGTGAATAAATCCCATTTGCTCCTATAGATCATATGCCATTTCCTTCCTGTTGTACTCTGGTTTTCTGTGGTCACTGTGAATTAATAAGCCTGGACTAAGCTACACAAATAAATACACCCATATATGTAGTGGCTTAATAATATGATTATTTATTTCTCCATAAAAGTTCAGAGACGTTCCAGGTAACAACAGAGCAGGAAGATAGTGGCTCTCATTTTTAAGGTCCCTCTGAGGATCACTAGCGCAATCAGCCAAAAGAAGAGAATATGCCTAAGCATACACGAGAGGTTTTCTGGGGGCCAGCTTGGAAATGATATGGATGGTATCTTCCCACATTTCATTGGCTAGAACTTAGTCACATGGCAAACCAAATTGCTTGTCAGGCAAAGGGATGCAGTTTGCCTTGTTCCCAGAAAGAGGAGGAAATGCATTTTTGGTGGATAACTAGTATTTCCTATGACACTGTTAATATCCCACATGGAAGCAATGGTACGAAGACCTCATAGAGGCAGCCACTGACACTGCTCATTTCCACAAGACCACTTCCACGGCTACTAGTGACTCAGGCAACACTGTGATGCCCAGGTGACCCACCAGGTAGCTACCTATGCTGTTGGCACCAAACCTTCACCACATTCTGCTGAGCTTTGGGGGAATGGAGGAAATAGATCTTTGTTTGTTTGTTTTAATTTAAATCCAATTAGCCAACAGATAGTACATCATTAGTTTCAGATGTAGAGTTCAATAATTCATCAGTTGCGTATAACACCCAGTGCTCATCACATCACGCTCATCACCTCCTTAATGCCTGTTACCTAATTACCCCACCCTCCACCCCCCTACCCTCCAGCAACTGTCAGTTTGTTTTCTGTAGTTAAGAGTCTCTCATGGTTTGTCTCCCTCTCTGATTTCCCCCCCTTCATTTTTCCCTCCCTTCCCCTATGATCCTCCATGCTATTTCTTATCTTCCACATATGAATGAAACCATATGATAATTGTCTTTCTCTGACTGACTTATTTTGCTCATATAATACCCTCTAGTTCCATTCACATCGATGTAAATGGTAAGTATTCATTCTTTCTGCTGGCTGAGTAATATTCCATTGTATGTATTTAAATAGGCTTTTCTAACTGAAAGAAGCATTCTTCAACAAAATTCAAATTAGAGAACATGAATATTGGGTGATTAGCTCATTTCTATCAATCAACAGATTAGTAAACTGAGGTCATACAGTTTTTAGGGAAAAAATGAAAAGAAAACAGGACTATAACTAAACTCTATTATGCCACCAAGGCTTTGTGAATTTTGGTTCACGAACCCATTTCCCCAGATCCTAATCACCCTGGGATTAAATATATATATATATACACATACCACATCTTCTTTACCCATTCATCTGTCGATGGATTTCTTGGCTCTTTCCATAGTTTGTCTATTGTGGACATTGCTACTATAAACATTGGGATGCCTGTGCCCTTTTGGATCATTACCTTTGTATCTTTGGGGAAAATACCTAGTAGTGCAGTTGCTGGGTTTTAGGGTAACTCTATTTTTAGCTTCTTGAGGACCCTCCATACTGTTTTCCGGAGTGGCTGTACCAACTTGCATTCCCACCAGTAGTGTAAGAGGGTTCCCCTTTCTCCACATCCTCACCAACATCTGTTGAGGAAATAGATCTTTGAACTTGCATTGCTGTTTTACTGAAGACCCCTTACAAATTTGGGTGTATAAAGATTGGAGGCAGGGTTGGCAAAAAGAGGGGTTTAAGCGTAAAAATGTGCTTTGTGCTATACTACAAATCATCCTTTCCATCTAATGCTGAGAGAGGTAGCTTTGGCTCAGGTGTAAACACTCTTTGGGGAACAAGAATTCCTCTTTCTTGAAGGTCCTTCTAGCTGTACTAAGAATCACATTGAAATGAGACAGATTAACAGGAGAAAATCAGATTTAATAGCGTACATATGGAGAATCCATACAGGCATGGAAACTCCAGAGATGGTCATGCAAAATGAGGTATAATGTCATTCTGAACTAAGGAGTAGGGGATAGGGGTCTAGGACTTCAGAGGAAAGGAGTTCATTTCACAGGGCAATAAGAAGAGCAGGTGTTTGGTAATTAGATGTCTGTCCTCCCATACAGATGGGCCACTTGGATAAAATTGATTTCTGTTAATAAGCCTTATTCTGAGAAAGGCCCCCAGTTTTCATTCTGTGTGGATAAGGGAGGGACCAAAGTTTCTTTCAAGCCTGAAGGGTCTCAAGTACCTTCAGCTCAAAATAATCCATGTGCCAAAGTGACACATTCTGGGGGGTGGCCTGTCCTGAACCCCTTCACATTTGCTGAGTATCTTTTAGGAATTTGAAGAGCTTATGGTCCAGTGAGATAGACTGATGTATACACAAGCATTTGAGAAATCAAATCTCAATTTTCTGTTATTCCTTCTTCCATTTTTATTCCTTCACACTCTTCTCCAATTTTTTTTTTTTAATTCTCCGAAACCTATCTCCTCTCTCTGACTCTGGTTTGTACAGTCTGTAAACTCAAGGTCTACAAAAGTCAAGCTGGTCACATAGAGTAGAAAGAGTAGTAACTGAAGAACACTGTGAGGAAAGCACTCTACTGAAGGGTCTGTGAAAATTTGCTGCCCAGTGGGGCTGAGCCAGAAGCCTTGCTATTGACCATAATGAACAGATCCTTGTTGGCCAGGTACATGATAACAAGGCGTCAGTAGACTGACAAATGCATATTTATATCCTGAGCTTATGATACTAGATATAGTAGAAATGCCACAGCATTTGCATTAAATAATAGTAGCTCCTTTATTTATAAAGAAGAAACATGCCATGGTTGAAATACTTAAAAATTAAGAGTCACAACCAGATTCAAGTTACTATTGATTCCACCTTTTGTGTGACTTTGAATGGACTAATTAACATTTCTAGGCTCAGTTTTCATTTGTAAAATGTTATAAATGATATCTACCTGAAGGCTTGATTTAAGATTAAAATGAACTAATATATATGAAGCATTTAACATAGTAGTCTGTGATGATCACTGTTATTATTACTTTCAATAATTGAAGAAATAGGTGGACAGATACTCCTAAGAAAGAGCCTCTGTTTCTCTCTTTTTTTACCCATATATCCCTGGATGCCATTGAATATTATATATAATTATATAACAAATTATATATAATAAGCATATATTATTCATTTTAATGAATAGGACAGTTATAGGACTATATAACTCTTTAAGTTTATTTCAGGTACTTATTATTCTACCCTGAAGATTATAAACCTTTTCATTTCTACCTTTGGGTCTTTAAAATGGTATTTTTCCAGATTTTTTTTAAATCTGCTTTCTTTGAATAGATGATTTTTATTCCAGAACTGGTTTTTGTTTTATGTTGGAGTCAGTACACCTTTGATTTATGTTCAGGTTGTTTTCTGAGGCTTTAAAGAATCACAGCTGGGTGGAAAAATGATTCTTGGCAAACTGATTTTCCAACTAAGAAACCCAAAGTGATGGATTGCTAGAATAATGGTTGTAATATATACTGAGACTACAAAGGAGATACATGGTTCCTTCAAGATGAATTTAGATTTGTAAGAAGTGAGCCTGTATTTTATTAACTTCCTGTGTATAAGAAAAATCAGACTACAACACCATTTCTGCATAAATTCATGTTTGTCCATGTGTAGCCTAGCCAATTTTAATATGGAACCGTAAACAATCTAAGGAATAACACAGTAGTAAATTCTTTGTGTTCCTTAGTATAGAAAGGTATTGTTCCCATAACAACTTTTATAATTACTAGAGCAAAAGTACAAGGATTTCTTAAAAAAAGTTTGCCATTAAAATTTTAAGCTGAATTATTAGATGTATCTAATACAAGTATTTAAATATATCTATTGTTACTGTTTTTTAATATTCCTCATACATGATACAACTATTTATAGTACCATAACCACAAAAAATAGATAACACATAACTATTATGCTCAGCTCTTCAAATAGATTAGTTTATTTAGTTTTCACATCCCTCTGAACTATATGCTATTTAATCCCATTTTGTAGAAGAGGAAACTGAAAGGTAACATGGTGGGTTATAGAGTGGGTGATATGTTGGAGCTAGAATATAAATCCAGGAAATCTGGCTTCAGAGGCTGAGTTCTGAATCTTGATGCTGCCTTACCTCCCTTTGCAGTCGTGATGTGCACAGATATATGTACATTTTAAATGATTTTATCTTTATTTCAATAAGAAGTAAAATAGGGGGCACCTAGGTGGCTCAGTCAGTTAAGCATCTGCCTTCGGCTCAGGTCATGATCCTGGGGTCCTGGGATTGAGCCCCGTATCGGGGGGCGGGGGGGCCCTGCTCAGCAGGGAGCCTGCTTCTCCCTCTCCCTCTGCGGCTCCTCCTGCTTGTGCTCTCTCGCTCTCTGTCAAATAAATAAAATCTTAAAAAAAAAGAAGTAAAATAGTTTCAAGTTAAAAGTATAAAAGTGAGGCACATAAAAGGGAGGCAGTTTGGAGAGCAGTTTGGAGAGCTTTGGGTGCATTAAAGATTGGCTCAGTCTTCTTAAAGCATGGAAGAAAGAATGGTCTTTAGAAATATGGTTACATAATCAAAGTCATCTTCATCATCAACAATAACATCATGTATTCCATAAATTGTTCAAATCTTTCTTAAGTAGAATCTCTGTTTCAGGAGCACATAATTAATAATAGCAAATCTGGTTCTATGTAGTTGTCTATTCAGTCTTGCACTCAGAGGTATTGGATATAACCCTTCTCCAGAAATGTCATAGCTCTTGCTTTTGAGGTGATTATAAAGCATGGCCCAGACCTCAGTGTGGTGCATGAGAAATAAGCATTAAGGATACTTGGCCTTAGTCATAAAAGCCTGGAAGTGCCCACATATAATCTTCTTAGGGCTTAGACCGAGGGTAGGCCCAATTTGGTTGTGTATACCAAGATTTTCCATGCCAGATCAGGTCTTCCTTCAGCTCAGAGAAGAGGTGAAAGGCAGCTCTTTGAATGGACTAATTACATTTCTAGGTTCAGTTTTCATTTGTAAAATGTTATAAATGATATTTACCTGGAGGCTTGATTTAAGATTAAAATGAACTAACATATATGAAGCATTTAACATAGTAGTCTATGATGATCACTGTTATTATTACTTTCAATAATTGAAGAAATAGGTGGACAGATACTCCTGGATACTCCTATCCAGATGTTGATCAAGAAGCCTTGGCTGTAGATTAACAGAGAGCAAATCCAGCAATGCATTCACCAAATTACAAGGTTGAAAAGAATGAACCAGAAATCTATGAGACCAAAAAACAGGCAGAATCTATATTAGACATGCATAATAAAGTGTGAATAAGTCAGGATTATTTTTTTCAGTAGCTATTTTTTTAATTTTTTAATTATTTTATGTTAATAAAATATTTATGTTAATCACCATACATTACATCATTAGTTTTTGATTCATTGTTTGCGTATAACACCCAGTGCTCCATGCAGGATGTGCCTGCCCTCCTTAATACCCATCACCAGGCTAACCTATCCCCCCACCCCCCTCCTCTCTAGAATCCTTAATAAACAACCACATATCCTTTTATCCAGATTGTGTACCTCCACAAGGCCCCCACTAGAGGGTTTTAAAGAAGCAAGCTCCTTTCAGACAGGTAGGATTTAGATGTAAAGGAGAAGTGGAATGAAATTCTAGACAATATTAACAGGAATCGAGACTGGGAGTCAGAGTATCTAGAGCACTTTTACCATATTTTCAAGGTATTGTAAAAATCAGGCATTGGAGGGTTATTTATTTTATGCCCAACACCGTTATTATTACATTTTGTGTTTATACCAGGTATCATGACACACATCAGAAATCTTATTAAAGAATTTGTAGACATGCTTTACAATAGCTAGGAAAGCTCTTGCTCTATGGCATAGAGGATAGAAAATTCAAAATACATGACCTGATATGCTTTATGATGAGCAGAATACTCACTCACTTTTGAAAATGCCTTCAGTTGAGCAGAACATTGGCCAAATAATTCTATCCTAGTGCATTAATGGTTACTCAGGGGGTGTTTTCTGATTGCTTGCCCGAGAACTGCTGAAGCAAGTATTTACTGCCTCATGTCTACTTTCTTCTTTCTCCTCTTCCTTTAGGAACATATCTTAGATCTCTCTGCCTCCCAGGGTTCCCAATCCTATAATCAAAAACTGGTGAAATCCATGCATAAAAAATATGGATAGATCCAATTTGAGAAACACATAATACATTTTTCCAAATATTTTATTTGCTTCTACAAGTCTTTTCTACATTTAGCTAGATAAATGGATTCTAGGTAGAACCTCTTCCTCAATTCCTAGATATTATAGAAATCTAATTCTCTACCAATGGCCATCTTGGGGCCACGTGTGTGCTTATTTTCTGGCTCCATCTGCTTTTGTAAATTCTACTTTCTAAGGTGCTTTTGGGTCCTACCCTGATATAGTGGTCAGCATCCTTCAATTTATCTAAATTTGAGGTCTTTGGTAATGGAAGAATGATTACATGAAAGAGACACTCAATTTATTTCTCATGAGTCCGGAGGTTATGCATAGCTGCTCTAGGGAAACAAAACAAAAATTTCCTTTCATTATGAAGAAAGCTTCAAATTCGGAGAGCTGATCATAAAAAAAAAATTCTCCTATATATAATACACTTTTTCACTACAGAGGAATTGAAGCTCTCAGAGAATCTACCAGAATACTTGGCAATTAATCTGTCCTAAAGCTAATATAGCCTATTTATTACCTGTTACCCAATTAGGTACGACATTGGTCAGAATCTGACTGGCAATCATTAGGTACCTTTCTTTCCCTCCCACTTGCCTGATTGCTCTACTAGAGTATAAGATCCATGAGGATAGGAGTCTTCCTTATGAAACAGACTTGTACAACATACTATATTGGAAACAAGTTGAAATCGTAAGTCATTTTAGTTCAGCTTAAATTCTAGTTTACTAGATGTTTGACTTTGGGCAAATCATTTAACTTCTACTAGACGACTGCCAATCAGAGATGCGATTTGCTCCATAAGTATACAAATTATTGAGAAGCTTATATGATAAAATGGAGTGAATGTGGTTTATTAATTTACTTTTTAAATTATTATTATCATAATTATTATTTTCTGGAGTAGGAGGAACTTCTTAATTACCTAATAAAGCAACATATAAATGAATGAGTGAGTGAATGAATGGTATTCAAATTATCCTTATGTTTAAATATATGTGGCTTCCCTGAATTCCTAGGCTTTATTATAATAAACATCTTCGCCTGCAAAATGAGCCTTATGCTACCTCCCAGAGAACCCCATACAGTTGGTGAGAGGCTGAGACCCTATAGCAGTTTCAGGAGCCCCACACACTGAAAGGTTGCTGTCCTCCACCTAGTGCTTAAAACTGGAGAAGCTGGACCAGAGTAGAATTAAAACTGGAGAAGCAGTGGGCCAGTTCTTTTGGGGAGCTTCATGGTTGGCACGTGTATCATGGTAGGTAATAATGAGCAGAAGAATGAGGATTTCGGTGAGGCAGTCTTTGGGTAGCTTCAGTGTCTGTAAAGTGGCTGCTCTTTGTTCACAGGGTAGGAGGAGAGAGTTTGGCTGCTTCATGCTGGCTGGGCTCATTTTGGTAGGGAGGAGCCTTGGATGCTTGAAAAATTCCAGCCCTGGGACAAATGCATTCAGCAGTCCCTGGAGGATATATGAATTGCACAGCTTACTCAGCTGCGGTCCACACAGAACAAAGCAGATTTTTACAGGTTTGATTTTTAATCTATTAAAAGAAATCTAGCCCATGTGTTCTCTTCCCTATCTCTCCCCATAAACATACATCCTCATGGGGGTATATAAGACAGTCAAAGAAAGGAGTCCAGTTCAATACAGTGCAAATCTGACCATGTGTCTTACTTTGAGAAGTCAACGGCAGTGCTCCAAAGGAAGAGACTGCAACAGTCAAAATACAAATATATTCAATGATTTCAAATTTTTGTTTCCATGTCCCTTTTGCTGCCTTCAGTTATCTGTCTTTGATTCCTGAGGAAGGCTTTGTTGTGCCTTTACTTGCTATTGAATTTATATCCCTGGCATCCTTTGCTCCCACAGTTTTTTCTAACACCAGAATAGTATTCTCTCTCAACCCTTTTGGCTTTGTTTCTGTGCATGGCTTTCTCCCTTTTTCCCTCCCTACCATATGGGTTTTAATAAAACTAATTTCCACCATTGAGTTTAGAAATGAAAGGGATCTTAAAGTCCATTGTCTCTCATGGTTCGTCTCCCCCTCCAATTCCCCCCCCCCTTCATTTTTCCCTTCCTTCTCAGAGAAAAAAAAAATGAGGGTTTTAGAGGGGTGGGGGGTGGGATAATGGATTAGCCATGGGTTAGTATTAAGGAGGGCATGTATTACATGGAGCACTGGGTGTTATACACAAACAATGAATCATGGAACACTATACATCAAAAGCTAATGATGTACTGTATGGTGACTAACATAACATAATAAAAAAATTCAAAAAAAGAAATGAAAGAGATCTTCCCCAAATTTAAAGCAACCATAAAGAACAACTGAAGTATATAAGTATGCCCTTGTTTATGTGTGTATGTTTGTATGCAAGTGAGGAGGAGAGGAAAATCTAGAGACAGGTTAGGTTTAGGAAGGATTCAGCAATATACTTGAGGTTAGTGTGAGAGGAAGATAAATTTAAATGTATAATAGATAACAATTTCCAAGTGATGTATTAGAACCAATGCAAACTTCTGGAGGAAATAATGGAGAACTTTCTCATGGCTCTTAAAACCCTTTCCACATTTCTACTATTTAAAGCAAATGGAAATTAGCTTTTAAGGGGGGAGGCTCATGAAGAAGTTTATATATAGGGAAAAGTCATGCTATGGAGGAAGTGGTTGCTTGTCTCTTCTCCTCAAGCCAGAAAAAGGGGCTTCAATAGGATCACTCTCAGAATGCCATCACTTGATATTTGTCCCCTGTAGTTAAGTCACTGCATGCAGTCATTTCTGGTGATAGATCAAATCTCATGCCAGAAATAAAACTGAGAATAAGCTTATCATCCCAGGATCATTTAAAAAGGAATCCTATTCAAGAAACAGATTACTAGGCTAAGGGAATCCCAGCAGCAAAATGCTAAAAAATGAATGCCAGAGGGAGAAGTTTTGGGGAGATCAGGAGAAGCAGTTGCAGATGAAGCAGTTTTCATATCATGGAAGAACAGTTGGAGAAGGCTCAGGCAGGACACCACCAAAGGACTTAAGGAAGTTCCCACAGAAGAATTGCCAGCTTTGAAAATCTCTTGGCGGTATCTGCCAAGTACCAGGTCTCCCACCCCCCACTTACCCAGCCTTTTCTCTTACCCTTTAAATCCTGGTAGTGTCAGAATGAGCAAAGAGTAGCCACCAAGAGAGGGAGATGATGAGGGAGAAGAGCTGAAGATGGCAAGGAAAGGAGAGGTTGGGTTTATGAGCCACGTATTCCATGGAATCAACATAGCTTCATTATTGATTAAATGTGGGTGCTGAAAGGGAAAAAGAAGTGGGGGCCACATATGGAGGTCCATTTTGGGCCACTGGGTGGATGCTGTTTTTGTCCAGGACACAGAGAAAAGCAGGTTTAGTGACAGGGAGATAATGTGTTCCATTTGGCTCATGTTGAATTTGAGCTGTTGGAGGGAGATATCCAATGGGATATATAATTGGTCCTACTGACATCATTCTAAGAGTCAGTGATTGTTGAAAACCATGACAATAAATGAAATCATCTGGAGAGACAATAAACAGGCTCTGCCCAAAGCCTAGGGAAAGCCTCTGTTTAAGGTGTGGGCACAAGAAGAGGTACTAACAAATCGGATGAGAAGGAGAGCAGGAGGCAAACCAAACAAAAACATTGGTGGTGGTGACAACTCTGAGAGATATTTTACAGCAATGAGTAGAAGGACCTGTAGACTGCTTGGCTGCAAAGGAAAATGGAAAAGTTAAAAGTGATTCAAATGCTTTCAGTGGTGGGTGGGGTTGGAGAGAGAGTGGAATTATATTGATATCCACTGCCCAGTGTGGAAAAGGTGGTGCTGGGGGCCAGATCGGGAGAAAATTATTTATGCTCTTGGCATCTTCTGTTTGCAATGATTGTGGATATCCATAATTTATACAATTTCTGCATCTATAAAATACCAACATTTCTATATATCCACAAATTATGTAAATGCAGGTCTGAGCTTCTGGGTGAGTTAGAGGTGGGGACAGTTTTCTTTATGAATCTTATAACTTTTGTCAATTATTTCATGTACTTTGCTACTAAACTGTTCTTCTTTTGCTTTTTATCTCTCTTCTCATGTGCTCTTAAAAGCTACTTGCTTTAATCTATGACAGTGACCTTACAATGCACTTTATAATGCATGTACCCTGGTGATAAGTTGTGATTTGTGATCTTTCTAGGCCTGCGCATGAATCTCCAGGAGCCATACTGTATTACTAGAGTGGTCTGAATCATTAAGATTGAAAATTATTTATATTCATCATTCTTATAGACAGGACTGAGCAACTTAAGTGTATGTCTTTTGAAATTTTACTCAAAATTAAAGATCTTATTTTTAAAAATGTTCTTGTACAAAGAGAGCTAACAGACATCCCAATTACTTCTCTTTCAGGTAGACAAATTGAGGCAGTTCTGTTGGGAGAATATGAATGTAAATAACTATAGATAGGTAAGCAATCAAACTAGGTTTAATAGAAGGCAGTTGTGTGGAATTATTTTTGACTCTTTTCTGCACAAAAGGGAGTTCACAGAGAAGGAAAACAGATAAGCTGCAAGTGGGAGAAGTACAATATGTGTTCCAAGGTTGTGTCTATGGAAGTAAAAGTTTCTTCTAAATCCTTTGGTTCTTCAAATACCTCTTATCTCTTGGGCACACATTTAGAAGGTTGGCCGAGAAGAGAAAGAAGGCATGGAGTCAGAGAAGATATGACCAATGAAGTAGGAAGAGAACCAGGCAAATATAGTGTTAGAGAAGCCATGAGAAGATGGTTTCAAAATGGATGGATGGGTGGATGGATGGATGGATGGTTGGGTGGATGGATGGATGGATGGGTGGATGGTTGGATGGATGGATGGATGGATGGATGGATGGATGGATGGATGGAAGGAAGGAAAGAAGAGTGGAGAGTTGGATGGGTGCGTGTGTGGATGGGTGGGAAGTTGGATGGATGGGTGGATGGATGGAGTGGTCATTTATATCAAGTGCTACTAAGAAAAAAATCATGAGAACAGTTAGATGACCATTTGTTTTGGCAAAATA
Source organism: Eumetopias jubatus (assembly GCF_037043125.1). Classification (NCBI taxonomy): domain Eukaryota; kingdom Metazoa; phylum Chordata; class Mammalia; order Carnivora; family Otariidae; genus Eumetopias; species Eumetopias jubatus. The sequence goes on along the minus strand of NW_028274823.1, from coordinate 47,239,084 downwards.
TTGTCTTTGGTAGCCTTGATAAGTGAAATGGTGACTATGAAAATCCTATTGGAAATAGTGAGAAGAAGCCCCAAGGGGAGTAAGTACAGTAGGGGGAGGTATAGTCAGATTTATTGAGGAGCTTTTTGAGAGGACGAAAGGGGATTTGGGGGCTTCAGGAGGAACACACATATTCTTTCATTTCAGTATGATGAGAAGTAAAGTGAGTAGGTAAAGATACATGTAAGTTAGTACAACTGGTGGTGGAAATATGAAATCATTCTCACTTGACTCTTCTTAGTGATGGATGCAGCAAGGTCATCATCAGGGAGGAGACCCGGGGAGCATTTAGAGCTTTGAAGAGAGAGAACAAGTGATAAAATTGTCATCTCTGACAATAGGAAGATGCTAACCAATTATAAAGTATGTTAGGAACAAAGACAATAAAACTATACTTGTAGATACAGGAATAAAAGAACAAATCAAACCAAACAAGATAGAAAAGGGTAAATAATGACACAGAGATTGATATTAACTCTCAATTTCTTTTAAATGTAGGATAAAGTTAAGTGTTTATACAAATTATGGTTATAGAAGCTAAAACAAACCATGTCAATGTTGAATGAGTATTAAGCCTAACAAAAATCAGGATATGGAGATACTTAGAGAAAAAAAGGATAAAGCAAAAACAAACTGATTTTTCTCATCATTCATAGTAAAGAGTCACTCTATATCAAGTGAGAGAGAAAAATATTATCACTTATAAGTATAAAGATGGACACTAGAAAAATAAAGAGACAAAAATAAAACAAATTAAGATTTTGGGTACACTTATGTTTTTTATTTAAAATTCCAATTATGCATTGTTGGTATATAAGAAAGCAATTGTTATTTGTATATCATTCTTGTATCCTGCAACCTTGCTATAATCACTTATTAGTTCCAGGAGTTTTTTGGTTGATTTTACAGAATTTTCTATATAGACAGCCATGTCCTTTACAAATAGAGACAGCTTTATTTCTTCCTTCCCAGTATATTCACATTTTATTTATTTTTGTCTCATTGCATTAGCTAGGACTTCTAGTACATCATTGCCTAGGAGTGGTGAAAGTAGACACTTTTGACATATTCTTGATCTTAGCAGGAAACTGTTTTCCTTCTCATCAGCCGGAAAGTGTTCTGCTTCTCATTTGCTGCAGGTTTGTTTGTTTTTGTAGGTGCTCTTTGCCAGTTTGAGGAAATTCCCTCTATTCCCAGTTTGTGGAGGGTTTTCATCCTGGATTTTGTCAAATGCTTTTTCTGCATCTGCCTCTAGGATCGTACAATTTTTATTCTATATGTTGGTGATTTGATTGATTACATTACTTAAACTTTGAATGTTGAATTAATCTTGCATATCTGTAATAAATAAATTATGGTACACTTTTTTTTTTTTTATCATTCGCCCAATCCATCCTTTCCTTGGTTATCTCTATACTTTCATCCCCCATTTCTTAAGGGGCATCAGCATCTGGTTCAATCACACCTTCAGCGTCAATTTCTAGACCACTTTCCTCACCTGATGGTTCCTCTGCCTTTATGTTTTCCCCTCAATTGTTACTGTTTTCTCTTCCTTGGTATCTTCTTCTGATTTGATTTGATGAGTAGCAGGTGGTACTTTACCCACCATACTCTCCACCCACTCCTTCAAGAAGCTCATTTCCACAGAGTGCAGAATGCTGGAACCCTGCTTACACATTTTCATGAAGACCAGAAGCTCCTTCTCTTTGCAGGGCTCCATTGTCCAGGGGTGGTAGGAGGTGGGGGCACAGCAGAGGTTGAGGCCCGATTCCAGGTGCATGTGCTAGCTCAGCATGACCATGCATCTTTTAATTGATATGTTTTGATCATTGATATTTAAAGTGGTTATTAACAGGATCTCTTTTTTAAGGTCAAACAATATTACATATATAATATATACACATATTCAGCTCCAAACAGAGAGTAGAATGGCCAATGCCAGAGGCTGGAGAGTGGGGGAAATGGGCAGATTTTGGTCAAAGAGTATAAAGGTTCAGTTATACAAAATGAATATGTTCTGTAGATGTAACATACAGCATGGTGACTTTAGTTAATAATACTGTATTCTGTACTTGAAATTTGCTATGAGAATTGATCTTAAACCTTCTCACCATAGACACAGGAAAAGGTAACCATGTGAACTGATGGATATGTTAATTATCTTGATTGTGGTAACCATTTCTCAATGTATACATATATCAAAGCAACCTAGGGGAGCCTGGGTGGCACAGTCAGTTAAGTATCCAACTCTTGGTTTTGGCTTGGGTCATGATCTCAGGGTCATGAGATCAAGCCCTGTGTAGGTCTCCACACTCAGCGGGGAGTCTGTTTAGGATTCTCTCTCCCTCCTCTCTCTCCCTCTCTCAAATTAATTGATAGATCTTTAAAAAAAAAGCAACCTATTATACATCTTAAATAAATATATACAATTTTCATTTGCCAATTATACCTCAATAAATCTGGGAAAAAATAAAGTGATCATTGATATAGTTAGATTAATTTCTACCACATGTTTACTGTTTCTCTTCCTTACTTTTGCTCTTTTCCTTTTTTCTTTTGTCTGCTACTCTTTTTCTGCTTTCTCTGTCTTTCACTGAGAAGTATTAGTGCTCATAAATGATTTCATTTTTTTCCTCTTATCTCAGCATATCAATTATACATTTTTTCTTCTTAAAGTGCTTGCCTTTGAGTTTGCAGTATAGGTTTACAACTAATCCAAATCCTCTTTCAAGTAACATTATACTGCCTTCTGTAGCTATAGGTGTCAGAAGGTATAATTTCCTCTGGTGTCCTCGATTTGTCTCCCCTGTTGTACAGGCACCTTATTGATGTGGGGTGGGGGGGGAAGCATTCTATAGTCCTATGATTAGATCTCAGTCTTTTAGTGTATCTGTGCCTCTGAACTGTGGACTTCACAAGTGAGTCTCCATTTCTCTCCCCTCCTTTAGGTGAGATAGGAAGGCAAGAGGGAGTTGGTGTTGGGTATTTCCTTTCCCCCACAAAGGTTAAACTAGACTGGGGTTGGGTATTTTCCTTCCTCTGGGCCAGTTAGGCTCTGGCAGAATAATTTCTCTCTTGGGCATATTTCAGAATGACTTTTCCCCCTCTGCCTTCTGGAAGCACCAGGGGATTTTTCTCTAGTCTTCACTAGGAGGGAATCTTGGAGGTAAAACTCACAAAAGGAAGGGGTCTCTGTGATTGGACCTCCCTGGTGTTTTTTTTTTTTTTTTTAAGAATTTATTTATGTGAGAGAGAGAGAGAGAGTGAAAAAGAGCACGAGGGGGTGGGGAGAGGGAGAAGCAGGCTTCCCGCTGAGCAGGGAGCCCGACCAGGCTGGATCGCAGAACCCTGGGATCATGACCTGAGCCAAAGGCAGAGGCTTAACCGACTGAGCCACCCAGGCACCCCCTCCCTGGCGTTTTTAATTCTCAGGCTTAGCCACACTTTGCCTCAAGCAATTCATCACTTGCCATTTAAGGTTTCTTACTGTGGCAGTAGGAGACTTGATTTTAATTAATAATTTAAAAATAACATTATTATATCATAATCCCCCTCCTTTCTTATGATGGGATCTCATTATCGTTTTGTCCTAAGATTTTACCATATGCTATTTGCAAATTTACAACATTCAAAAAGGAACCCAACTCTGAAGGTATGCCAGGAAATAAAATTTGAAGAATCTAAGTGACCCATTCAGAAGCCTCTGTAATAAGCCTCATAAATTCCTTGGCTTTTTATTTGTAATTATGTTATATTAAATTGGAAGAGAATGAGATTCTATCCATGACAGATGTCAGCGCCTCTCAAAGTGTGCCAATGCCTAGCGCAGACTTTGATGAGCACTGATTCGGTATGTGACATCACAACTCTGAGTGCTAAGACTCACTCTTCTAGGCAAATCTGAGAGGCACACTTACTTAGCACTGTCTATCAGTAAAGACAACAATATATTCAGAAAGAAATGTTTATCTTTTCTACTTTATAACTGCAGGAGTGTTATTTTCTGTACCAGAATAATGGTGACAATCAATTGGGAAAATGACAGAACAAGTTTGATTTAAACATTGAAGGGTTATATTATGCCAACGCATTGTATTTTCTGAGCAAGAAGAGCAAACTGCCAAAAAAAATTTATTTGGAAAAACTCACCTGCTAACAATCAAAATCGATCTGGTAATGGAATTTCTATAAATACACTAGACCTTACCTCAATAAAAAGCTGATGTAATTTAACTAACTTAAAATTTAATTATTTTTCCTCACTGTAAATTTAGAAAAAGTCAAAAGGATAAAGATTATCTCACAACCCTGATATACCTACAATATTAGTTTTCTCTTAATACCATGACAAATTGCCATAAACTTAGCAGCTTAAGATAAAACATTTATCATCTAGTAGTTCTTTAGATCAGAACTCTGGGGGACCTTGGCTGGCTTGTCTGCTCAGAGTATTACAAGGCTGGAATCAAGGTGTCTGCTGGCCTTACCTTGAGGCTCTGAAGGTCTGTTTCCAGGTTCTTTCAGGTGGTTGGTCAGATTGAGTTAGTGTGACTGTGGGGCTGAGGTCCCTGTCTCCTCGCTGGCTCTCAACTGGAGCCTCTCTCAACCCTTGGATTTCTTCCCCTGTTGCCCCTTCATCTTCACACCACCAAAGTGCTTCAAATTTCTCTTCAGATCTCCCTCATGCTTCAGTCGCTCTGACTTCTGTCATCTCTTCTGCCTCTAGTTTGAGAAATTTCTCTGCTTTAAATTAATTGCCTAGGCTTTTAAGTGACTACATTGGGCCCACTTGCATAATCTCTTTACCTTAAGGTCCATGGATTCTACTCTACCTGCAAATTTCCTTATGTCATGTAAGCTAACATTCAGAGGCTCCAGGGAATAAGGGATGGCTGTCATTGGGGCATTCTGCTTATTATCACAGTTTAATGTCCCTCAATTCTGTTATATTTAAAGTGTTAGCATATGATTCCTGAAAAACAGAATGCTTTTGACTTTCTCACTAAACAATGTGGGTGACATTTTTACATATTTTGAAATAATCTGCTCAATCCTTATTCTTGGTATTTGTTTCAAACACATTGGTATGATTTTGGTTCTAGGTGTGAGGAATGTCACATAATTTCATACCCATAATAAAGTGCAGAAATTCAGAATGACTGGCCATCTCAAATCTTCTATCAGATTCAAGGTTGGCGGTACAAAGTCACTCTTACTAATTCATATTCCTTCTTGCTTTCTTGAGAGGGTAAAAGGGACATGGCTTTCATTCTGGGAGTTGTGCGTGACTTTCATCTGAATGTCGTTCAGGGTACACATCTTGACCAGAAAAAGATTGAGAAATTTTGCTCTGGTCTAAACAGGTACAGATTTTAAAGACTGTTGTATTCCATGATGAGGAAGGACAAATATTTTTAACCAAATCTATATTGTTGAGGTAATTATATATTTGTGTACAACTCAATAATGTCTTGAACATACATCTTTGGGTAGAAAAATTACTTGGACCAAAATAAGAATATTTTAATGATTAGGGATATTCTGGCTACCCAGAAATAGTGTCCTACTTTAAATTCCCATCAATCTTATACAATGATGCCCGTTTTATTATGTCATCACCAGAATAAATGATGGATATACTTTAATTATCCTGGCTGGTGGTTTTCTAAATTATTTATATCTATGTACCCATTTGCCAATAAGTTTTATCTATTTTCAGTGTACCTTCATCTGGAATGGATTTGTCTTCTTTTAAAATTTTTAATATTTTCTTTCCCTCTTTTTCCCCTTTTTTTTATTTAAAAAGTTACTATGGGACCATGGTTAAAAAAATTATATACCCTAAAAATTAAAGTAGTATTAAATGAAGACTAAACTTGCTTCTCATTCTAGACCCCAAACAAGGAGCAATTGCTGTGAACAGGTTCTACTGTAGCAACATAACAAGTATTTTTGATTTAGTGAAAAAAATATGTGGCATTAATTTACCAAGAGGAACAATGCCACAGATACTGAAAATTCTCCAAATTGATATCACTGAAAAAATTTCTTATGCACAGAAGTTTAAAATAAATGTCTTTTTTTTTCTTTTGAAAAATACCTGATATTTAGTGAAGTATACTCTTTTTATTTATCAATTATTGACATTTCCAATATCCCTTCAGAACTTTGTGCTTAGATATGCTATAAGATTTTTACACTGTCATATTTTTGTAATGTACATTTGAAATATGTATGCAGTGCTGATAAGCCTACATTTCCCAGCCAGAGAGTTTGACATTGAAAATATGTACTAATGTTCTAAAATATGTTTCTGACTCAAAAGGTCCTGCTTAGCATCGCTGGGTGCTGCAGGATGTTTTGTGGCCATGAAGCATTACTAATATCTCCTAGAACATAAAAGGAGTTTGTTTTCTAAAGTCAGTGTGATTCTGGGTCCTTCAAAAATTTCTCTATTGCTATTTAGATCACAGAGTTTTAGCCCAATAACTTGAAAAGTAAGATTTACCATTGATGCTGTTGACATTGTTGCTGCTCAGTAGAATAAAACCCAAACTTCTCACATCCAATTAGAGGTGACTATTCTTTAATAGTACTTCCCAATTAGTCTTTGGGAGACTGCAATTCAGGGAATACTTTGTGAAATATTCAGAAACATTAATATGATTAATCATTGTATGAAATTGTAAGACAGGCATTATAAAAATATTTCTATTTTATGCATGTAGTTCTTCCTGTAATGCATTTAATATTTTTTAAGCGCTCATATCTATAAGTTGAGCAGTTCATTTATGTAGTTATAGTTGCATATTCAGTCAGTCATTAAGAAAACACAGAAAGGGCACTGTGATTTTATTTTAACAGCAGACAATGTTGGGTCACTTTGCGGAACGGTAATGCTTCACAGGAGCCCAGTTTGAAAACCTTTGTTCTAATGCAGACATGTAGAGCAACACTTTCCAATGCGTTTGGCATGTTTATGTTCTGTTCACTTTAATCTTGTTTATTTCACAAATTGTGGGCAGAGTGAGTAAAAATGCTAGAGTTTAATGCCAATTGCCAGAATTAATTTTTACAAATTGGAAAATGTAAATAAATTTATTTTTTTAAGCCAAATTGAATTTAATAAGCATTTGCTAGCTCTAATTTTGTGGCTTAGAAGAAATCATTAACAAAATAATCAGTACTTACTGAGCATGAACTGTGTGCAGTTGATGCTTTCTTATGATATTTTTAGCAGGTGAGGAAACCGAAATTAAGGAAAATGAAATAACTTGCATGAAGTTCAGAAGTTTATAATGACAGAAGCCAAGATTTGAATCTAGTTTATGTTTGGAGCTCAGTTTTGATCATTATTCTATCTGCGATAGAACCACCCATCTCCTCCCCATCCTTTTAATCCCATTCCCTATAAGCAGTGTTTATAGGGAAGTCTCGTAGATAAGATGCAGATTCTTAGACCTCAGAGCCAGAGCTTTTGATTCTGTAAATGTGGGTGGGTCCTGATAATTTATATTTCTAAAAAGTCACAGGGGATCTTAACACGACCTATCCAGGGACCACACTTGGAAAACCATTGCATTTTAGTGTTTCTAATGTTTATGGATAAACAGGTGGTGCCCATTGTTAGGGGTCTATTATTATTCTGTACCTGTTTTGGTTAAGTTAGATTTGGAAATCTGTGAGTCCAGATGTCATTGATTTGAAGATTACGTTAAATATTCTAGTACCTTCTTAAAGCTCTCGTTAATTACCTATCACATAAAAGTCCTAAATGATTAATTTATTATTCATTACTCTAGCTGTGCAGAGCTATTCAGTCAGTCTAGACATAGTTTGTGAATTTAGAAATGTATCCTAGAGAATTCACTGATATATTATCTGCTTAGAAGAAAAGAAATAAAGGAAAATGTCTGGGTGTATAGTCAAGAATATATCTAGAGTTTTCCACTACTGACATAAGAAAAGGACTCTATTTAATTATATGTACTCTGTCTTTATCTCCTCATTGTCAATTGTATATGTTCCTTCTTCTTTACGTCACCTGCAGACTGTTCGCAGTATAGAACGTCTTCAGTATTGCCCTTTTAAATTTATACTTTTCAGGCATACCTATTTCTACAAATAAACACTTTCTTGTAGCATTGTCTGAACACACCCAAATGGGGCATTTAAGACTAACCATGTGGCTTACTACAAATCTGTTCTGGCAGAGTTTTAAATTATTTTAGTAGGAAATGCTGCTATGCTCAGTAGATGCCACCAGAAGTTGTGTTTTTTGTCAGGCAGGATCCTTCACTTCTGAGACTGATTAATCCATTTCAGGCCCTAAGACTCATCATCACAACTAAAGAAAGAAATCACAAAAATCTGGGGAGGGGGTGGATCTGATAAAATCTAGCCATGTAATCTCTGAAGGAGGAGAATGAAAGGGAAAGGGGTTCAGGTAAGATGTACCATTAAATAGAAACACAAGCAAACAAAAATTAATTCCTTGATGCTGATTGCCTGAGCTTTCCTTGCAACTATTGATGTCAGACAAAAAGGCTAGTGAGAATGCCATGAATGTACTTTAGATATTATTTTTAAATACGAGTGTACTTAGCCTCAGACAAAGTTGCTTTTAAACAATTCACACATATGCAACATGCACACACACTACACATAGACACACAGACACACTGTAGAAGGGAAGAACGGTTCTTCCCTTCTTTAATTTTGAGTAAATTTTCACTATGTGCTTGCACACGGGTACTCATGTCTGTGTGTCTGTACACACACACAGACATGAGTACCCGTGTGCAAGCACATAGTGAAAAACTTCTCCAAGGAAATGTCCTCCAACATGTTTTTAAAATCCATTATAATCTCCATTATAGAAAACACCATTGCCATAGCAACGTGGAAGCCATTGGTACTCAAAATTAAAACAACCTACTTTTGCTATCCAGGATATCGATTATTTTATTGTCCTATCACATGGATTTAATTAGGTGCACTCATGTTTTTTTCTTGTTCCCATGCTGAAGGAGGTAGGATTTATGATATAAACTTGAGGTACACATACCCATATTTCAGTCATTCAGAAATAAGTGGTTTTTTATATTGTCCATTTGTGTGCAGTTTTTTCCTACATTTTCCCAATTTATATTAAACTCATTTGCTCACCATATAGGCAAGCTGAATGCTGCTTGTGGCCAGAAGTAATGAGTTGAGCACTTTTCCCTGCCCTCTTAACCCCAGCCTTCTGTGCAAGGGACCTTACCTGAAATCAAATCTCAGGACTAAACCACTTTATCCTTCACTTCTTTGCCCCAGCTCAATGCACCGCTTCCTGCATGAAGCCCTCCCTGATAAACCATTCTTCCCTTCTACAGTATGTTCTTCATCTTCTCTTATAGCATTTTGTCCTACGGTATTCATTAAAAACTCTATAATAGTATATAATGTCTGACATCAATGATTTAGATCTTTCTTGAACTTTTCCTTCTATTTCCTATAGTCTTATGTCTCTCTCTCTCTCTTTTCATCAATACCTTCCAGGCATAGGGAGGAAGAACACTGATTTCCCTGAGTACCATCATAGTACCACCTACTAGGCACATATATAGTTATCTTTCTTAATCTCTGTGGAGTCAGATGAGGTATGAATTATTTGACTTTGTATATGAGGAAGTTGAAATCTTAAGAGGCTAAGTGAATTGTTTATATTATAAAATTGAACATAAAACATATATATATATGTGTGTGTGTGGTTATATATTTATATATATATGTGGTTATATATATATATATATATATACACATATATATATATAAACACATATGTATGTGTGTTTTTAAGTAGGCTCCATGCCCAGCATGGAGCCCAACATGGGGCATGAACTCACAGCCCTGAGATCAAGATCTGAGCTGATATCAGGGGCTGGACTCTTAACCGACTGAGCCACCCACGTGCCCTAAGCATAAAACATATTTCTATGAATATTTATTAAAGAATTGGGAATCCCCTGTTTTTCTGAGTGCCTTGGTTAAGGGGAGTCCTCTGCCAATAGAGTAAGGGGCAGAGGCTCTGCTTGTGAAAGTTTGAAGGAAGACATTCTGCATGCACACACACATGCAGAGGCAGCCAAAGTTTGTACTGAAGGATGAAGTACAAAGGACGGATGAGTCTGACACCAGTAAATGCATGAGGAGAGAAGAGGCTAAGGATCTGTGGGGAGGCTTGCAAGGCTAGAACATAAACATCTGCTGGGGATTAGTAAAATTGTGCCCTGTGTAATAGACTTCTTTTGATTGCCCTGTCTATGAAATCTCCCTATGAAGTCTAAAAAGCAAACCACAAATTGCTAAGAGAAATGAGATTTCTTATGAAAAACAGTGTCAAAATGAGCTCCCTGTACTGCGTGGCATGAGACCAAGACAAGACATGGAACAGAGTTTCATAAGTATGGGCGTGTTGCATAAGCTGTGGGTGGCTTGGCCTGGAAATCATGGTTTCTTCCTCTGCATCATGCAAGTGTTTCCTCGAGTCTTCCACTGTGTTTGGGGAGTTTGTAGATGCAGAGAGCTAAGGCGCGTCTGTCTACACTGGGCAAATGTGTCTAATGGGCTGTGAGGTTGCTTATTTCAGATTATTCACTGCTTCTAATAAAGTAGTCAACTAAAATAAAATATTGCTGGGGGACAGAAGAATATTTCTCAGGATTCTCATGTGTGTCCTGGCCATGAAGTCCACTTGTGATCTGTGTCTCCTGCCCACTGGGGCTGCTGGGGCTTCTGTGGGTATGTGGCTCTCTCAGTGCTTTAGACAGATTTCCTCCAAATCACTCCATTTTCTCTAATGGGCCACAAGATTTATTGTGATTAATTTGACTATAGTTGAGTTTTATTACAAGAGTGACATTTGTCTTTGACTTTGGCAGGAAGCTTGCCTCTTTGTCGTCATCATCTCTAGCCAGCCAGCCAGAACTGTGGTGCCAGACATTACACAGCTGACAATCAACCTAACCAGATTGAGTGTGTGTGTTTGTGTGTGTGTGTGTGTGTGTGTGTGTGTGTGTGTGCAGGGGCCATGGCAGGAAAGTGATGGAGAAAGGAGGAGGGAGGAGAAAGAGGTCTTTATGCACAAAGTTGACCCAATGGTCATTAAGAAATAGTTGAGAGGTGACAACCCTAGGTTGAGCAAAGCAGGAGCTTGGCTTGATGATTGTCGGATAGTTTCTATTTACTGGTTTAGGAAGGAATATGCCTACATCACCTTGAGCCTGTTTCAAACTGTTTATCCTGAGGTAAACCAATTAAATGTTTAAAAACAAAATATGGTGACACCTCATTAATATGTCAATACATGCATTCTTCAGCATGAATATATGTGTTATCACCAAACATAGCGGGAAAATGAGCAAAAGGAATGACTATGCCACCGACAGAGAAAAAAATACAAATAAAAAATAAATATGTGGATAATTCCAATGCCAAACTTTAGGGAAATGGTGAAATAAGTGAAACCATATTTATATTGTAAAATGTTAATTATTCATGAAACACATTTTCAGAGAATTTTAGTGTCATATGTAGACATAATATTGAGTATAAAAAGCATGATATTCAATGGTACAATGCCAATTTTGCACCCCCTATGAAAGTGTAGTAACAATTTCACGTACATGTGTGAAGTCTCTGTGGAACAGTGCACAATTGTAACCGTGTCTTTCTCTGGAAAGAGATTTTTATTTTCTCCTTTGACTTTATTTTGCTATCATTTCCAAATGTATGCTTATTTTCTAAATTTTTACCATAATAAAGTACAATCATTTATAATCAGAAAAAAAATTGTATTAAAAAATCCCACTGCAAATCAAAGAATAAGTGAAGTTTTTGGCATTAACATCAAAGAGGAACATTTTTTTTTCCCTGTAATCTGTAATGTTGGGCCAAAGTATCATTGGTATTCTTTCCATTTAGATTTTATGGACTTTAATATTTAGGAACCCCACAAATATAAATTAGAGGAAATGGGGCTTTATATAGAAGAGAAAGAAAATGTAGAGTAGAATATTTTAAAAATGTCTGATCCAGAAATTTTGAGATCCTGAGTCATTGTGTGGATTGTAAGGGACAGAGGCACTTTAGATCCCAGGGGCCCTTTGAAGGGGATGGGGTAGGTGGAACCTGTAATACCAGTGAGCAGTGAGACCTGGAAAGCAGGAGAAGTTAAGTCTGTGGCTTGACAGACTCTAAAACTTATGTTCTGCAGCAAGATTTCTCCTGGTCTTTGTGTTCCTAGGGGACCATGGAAACTGCCAAGGAACAGGGATTGGGATCTGTGAACATAAAATGGAGCTCCCCTGAAGCTTTTTAAACAGAAAAATACCTAAGGAAAAATGCAAAATTCCTCCATGTGCCATACTTTCGTATGCTCAAGGATTTCCTAATTGGTCTCCCTGTGATCATTTGCCCTTGGATGAAACCCCAAAAGTCATGATGAAGTCCTAACCCCCAGTACCTCAGAATGCGCCTATGTTTGGAGATAAGGTCATTGAAGAGGTAATTAAGTTAAAATGAGGTCATTAAGGTCATAAGAGGGTGGACCCTACTCCCAACATGACTGGTGTCCTTATATAGGAAGAGATTGAGGGGCACTTGGGTGGCTCAGTCAGTTAAGCATCTGCTTTGGGCTCAGGTCATGATCTCAGGATCCTGGGATTGAGCCCCAAGTCTGGCTCTCTGCTCAGTGGGGAGTCTGCTTCTCCTCTCTCCCCCCCACCCGACTCTGACTCGTGCTTTATCTCACTATTTCTGTCTCTCTCAAATAAATAAATAAAACCTTAAAAAAAAAAAGAAGAGATTGAGACACAGACACATACAGAGGGAAGCCCATGTGAGGACAGGGAGAAGTCACCATATACAAGTCATGGAGAGAGGCCTCAGAAAAAAACAAACCCTGCCAATGCCTTGATCTTGGACTTCTGGCCTCCAGGACTGTAAGAGCATACAGCATACATTTCTGTTGTGTAAGCCCCCTAATCTGTGTAGTCTGTTGTGGCAGCCCTAGAAATCTAGCCCAACCACCAAGTTATCCTATGCACCACTGCCTTCTAAGGAAAAGAAACCCTACAGAAACTTTTTGGTAAGGGCCCTTGACTTGTCTGTTATCTGTAGTTGAATAATAATCCTATATGTGCTTATGATAGTCAGATGATCAAGGGCAGTCCACATATATTATGAGGTGAGGATTCTTAATTTCATTTTAGAGCAGCTGAGCTTAATGACATTGCCCAGTGTCACAGAGAACTAGGGCCCAGTGTTGAGATGGCAACTCCATTTCAGTTTTTATTATTCTACGTGTAAGGTAGGAGAGTTGGGGCCTCGGAAGGTTTGGAACTTAAAGGATTGCCTTGTCAAGGTCTCTCTGTTGCTCTAGTTGAAGACTTACTGGCTGACATAAAGTCAAGTTTACATCAAGGATGGTGATGAGAAATGGGTCACTGGATCCTTCTCTTCTGTTTCCCAACAAAACTCAGTGTGGGGGCCTTGGAGACAAACAGTCCTAGAGAAAACCCCAGCTCTGACAACTGACCTGCTCTTTTATTGGCACAATTTCTCCAAATCTCAGTTTCTCCCCTTAAAACAAGGTTAATAACTATTTTATGGAGGTCTGATGAGTGAATGACTGGCTGCATATAAACAGCAGAATGCCTGAGGCAGATGAAGGGTACTTGTTGGGTATTAGTATCATCTGAGATTATACATGGTTATTCTCCCGGAAGACAGAGATCCCACTAAAAAGCCATTAACACTTTCTCACTGACTATAAAATAAAATTGATCTGATTAACTTACAGGAGTTTAGACTGGGATGAGGTAATAAAAATCTCATTTCGTCGTCATGAAAAACCTAAGATGAAGCTGTTCTTCCTAACCTCCTTTCAGAGATGACGGAAACAAAGCTTATTTAATCCCCAAGGTCACACGGCTACTAACCAGTACTGTAAGGGGGCAAGCTAAGGCATGTCTGACACCAGCATGCACATTTTCACAGCTACTGCAGCAAAAGACCAACTCAGCTCTGGCAGTTCCCAGCGTGTCTGTATGTCTGTCTTGTTTTCTCACAGCCAGAGCCATGGGTCAGTGAAACAGAATCCAAGTGTTCACCATAGTTTGTCATGTTCCACGTTTCCTACCGCAGAGCCACATGTCACTCCAAGATGTGAGAAGGGACATAGAATTTTCCGGTTCCTTTCCCCATTTGGGTCAGCAGATGGCCAAAAAATGGCTGTGACTGAGAAACTGCTAAACACATTTAATATCCTTTCAGAGACTACTCTGTAAGGAGGTAGAACTCTATGTCATCTCTGGCATTTCCTTATACTGAAATACAGTTTTTCATTGAAAAAGCCAGTAAGGACCTGAAGTGTCAGAGTTTCAGAATTTTACTTGCTTCTCTTCATTCGTTGTTCCCACATACAAAACTTGAGCGTCCTCCCCGAAGGGGTACGTGTACCCCAATGTTTATAGCAGCAATGTCCACAATAGCCAAACTGTGGAAAGAGCCAAGATGCCCATCGACAGATGAATGGATAAAGAAGATGTGGTATATATACACAATGGAATATTATGCAGCCATCAAAAGGAATGAGATCTTGCCATTTGCAACAACGTGGATGGAACTGGAGGGTGTTATGCTGAGTGAAATAAGTCAATCAGAGAAAGACATGTATCACATGACCTCACTGATATGAGGAATTCTTAATCTCAGGAAACAAACTGAGTGTTACTGGAGTGGTTGGGGGTGGGAGGGATGGGGTGGCTGGGTGATAGACATGGGGGAGGGTATGTGCTACGGTGAGTGCTGTGAATTGTGCAAGACTGTTGAATCACAGATCTGTACTTCTGAAACAAATAACGCAACATATTTTAAGAAAAAAGAAAAAGAAGAAGATAACAGGAGAGGAAGAAAAGGGGAGTATGTCAGAGGGGGAGACGAATCATGAGAGATGATGGACTCTGAAAAACAAACTGAGGGTTCTAGAGGGGAGGGGGTAGGGGGATGGGTTAGCCTGGTGATGGGTATTGAGGAGGGCACGTTTTGCATTGAGCACTGGGTGTTATGAACAAACAATGAATCATGGAACACTGCACCAAAAACTAATGATGTAATATATGGTGATTAACATAACAATAAAAAATTAAAAAAAAAAAAAACTTGAGCATCCTCTGTGCCAGGCATCCTGTTAGGTGTTGGGGATAGATGCAGGGCTCAACAAAATAGACACGGGCCCAGCCTTTTTGGAGTTCTCTGCCAAATCATAGCACAATCATAGTGAGACAGAATAGCCTAGCACTGTTTACAAAGGAGGAAGGGAAGTGGAAGAGGCAGAAATTCCCAAAGTAAAACATTTTCTTTCCAAAATAGGCAATGGCCTTTGAAAATAATTATGGATATTACTTTTAAGCATTTAATCTCTGCCCAGTGTTTTGGGATACATCTTCGGCACGTGCACAGGAGAGAGGTCTCAGCTCCAGCCAGATAGCTCATACAACGGCCCTGTCCTGGTCTAATGTATTTGCTTCCTCCATAATTATATGTGATCCTGTTTTCAGAGACAGGTACGAAAGGGAAGGGACCCCAAAAAGCTTTCTGCAATGACACCAAAGCCTTCCTACTCCCACTTGGCCTCTTCTGACTACTCTTAATGAGACTCTCTTAGAAAGCGCTGAACTGTATCATGGGCTTTGAGACAAAAATACCTGGCATTTACTTCTAACTTCACCACTTCTGTTAACACCTGCATGCTTTGATTTCATCATATTAAATCAATATGTGGATAAGTAACACACCTTGATAGCATTAATGTAAAATTTAAATGAGATAATATATGCAAAAATCCTCTAGCACTTAATCTGTATGAGTATTATTTCTTAGTCTGACTTTGGAAAAAGTCAACTCTAGGCATTTTATTCAAAACAACCACAACAAAATCACCTGCTTTCATGACTTTATTTTCTTGAATTGCCATGGACCCAGTGTTTGAAGCCACAAGATTTATGTTTGAAAGAGAGACTCTTTTGCTCTATTTCATCTTCATTAAGACCATATTTCCCCTCCCTTACTTTTTAAAAAATCCTTAACTGTTCTCATTTTTCCCTGGTGGCAGAATCTGGTGATTCCCATCTTTAATCATGAGCAATTAAGTCACACTAAAATATCTCTGTACCTCAGGAATGCATAGTAACCTCATACTCTGCCTAACATATGTGAGAACGTAAGTTTCAGGATAAAATATTTACCAATTAAAGATGTGTTGAATCCTTTTTAAAAAAAAATTCAATGCTTTTAACAACTTTTTATTCCAGGGAATTATAACCCTATATTTTCTATTATTTCTACTGTGAAATACACAAACACACATGCATGTATATATACAAATATATAGTGTTAATACAAGTTTAATTTTAAAATAACCATAATGTACCAGGTGGACATTTAAAAAAACATTTTTATAAGCAATAAATGTTAATAGAATGCTTAATAAATTAATAGAATATTAGATCCAACTTAGTACTTGGGAACTGCAAACCCCTCATTAAATTCAAGAAAGGCCAATATCTATAATATGTACATTTGCTAATGAATTTTTTGAGCCTGAATATATTATCAAGGAATTCCTGGAGGACCTTAAAGATCTTTCTCACTCTGGATAGACTAGAAGCGAGGCTGCCTCTGTGAGTGCCTGCAACACACCCTGGATAGTGTGCCTGTTGCTTTGTGGCATTGGCCTCCTCGAATCCTCCAGCAATACCATTTTAAAAGTGTTAATATACCCACTTAAGGATAAGGAGTACAGGGCTCTCAAAGCTAACTTCGCCTCTTATTACTGTTGAGCGGTGGAAAGGAGGCTTGTATGTTTTGTGAACCTACCCCAGGCACATTTCTATTTGCCATACTTCTTTCTTTTGAAAAAAAAGAAAATGATTTTTCCCAAATCATGAATAACCATTTGCAACAAAGAGCAATGTTTTTATTGTCCAGAATTCAATTAAATACATAAATAACTGTCCTATGCCAAATTGGTTTATGTGAGTGTCTAACTAATATGCCTTTCGTAGTACGAATGCTGAAAGATGAGTGTATAAAAATAATTTTTGTAAAATATGGCACTGCATCCTTGGAAACAAGCATTTAGTATAAGGCAATCCTTCTTAATGCAGGGGCCCAGCTTTTACTTGGGCACCTTAGAGACTGAGAATTTCAGCCTCCACCCTTGTTTTCCATCTGTCTGGTCTTTGCAAAGCAGAACCGATGAAAATGGAAGAGTTGTGAGCCATTCAATTAGATTTCATGCACTGCTGACCCAATCATTTCTCCTCAGTCTTATCTGAGTTGGTGGCAGATGTGCAGCATGTCAAAAAGCATTTCCAAATTAAAGAGGGAAACATACTGAATGTTGGTTAATGGGGTCACAATATGTATAAATGGTGAAATGTGTCATCACTGTTGCAAGGCTATGATGCAAAAGGGGACAGTTTCCTTATTGTGATATGTTTGGGCCCAGAAGATAAGAAAGAGAGAGAAAGTATTAGTTGTCCAACATGCGTTGGAGATTATGGGCTTCCTGATACATGATGAACACCATTGCGAGGCTAATTGGATTGGACTCTACATTCTGTCATTCGCAGGGCTTCCTAAGCCATCTTGGTAATAGAGCTGAATCTGTGACGATCTGTGTAGGTGAGGCACTGGCATCACTGAGGCTGATGGGACCCTCATCATCACCAATTCACTCAGCCTCACCATCAGTGGTTGGCTGACTAGAATTGTGCTATGAATCAGCTGTTTGAAAAGGAGCTCCTTGCATGTTGTAGATGACCAATCAATATTTGTCAATTGATTAGATTTTTATGGGCTTTGGCAGTTTTCCTTTTGGGGTTATTCAATCTATGAAGGCATGAAAGAGGAAAAGGGGAATCTACCCACTGTATGGATCTTGGGAATGATGGAAATCTGTGTGTGCCCTGGGGAAGGTAGAGCCCAGGAAAGGCTTCCCTAGTGACCATGAAGGGTGTTCTGAAACTGATCAATGGTCTGAACTTCTACAATCACCCACAGACTCCATCATTGCCAGAGAGAGTGTGCAGAAGGCAAGAATAAGGAAACATCCCTATGCACATGTGTCATTTAGTAAACTCTTTGGGCTATAAATGTCAATTGAGTAAAAAACATTAATTTAAAAATCATACATTATAAGATTTATAGGGTATATTAGAAATGCTTTAGTCTGACCCTTACTTCCATCCAATTCTTGAGTTACCTCTCCACACCACCCCACACACAGAATATTTAAATCCATTAATTCCCAGGATATTGAATTTGACATCTTTCAGTTGACTTGACAGCATCCAATTCCTAACTCATGGCAGTCCGTAGCAGAGTCCTGCCCATTCCATCCCTTGAGCCCTCTTTTCTGCCAGGTTCCTCCAAGACTGGGAAGTCCTCCTCTATTAGACTCGAAGCTGACCTGTTGATGTCAGCTATCCTAGCTCCCTGGCGTATCCCCATACTGCTCAGACCTTCTCCTCTCCACACATCTATTTTCATTATCAGCTACCTCGAGGAAGACGGAAGACTATTCATAGATTGGTTTTAATCATATTGCTATTCATTAGAGTTTAAATAGCTCTATAGTGGTTTTAGTATAAAAAGACTGCTTCTGACAAAAGTCGTTTTTGACTCTGCCTCCAGAGTTGGGCTTTGCCTCCATCAGTGTTACTTCCAGCCAGTGTTACCCTTCTGCACACACTCAAAGCAATCTGCACGGCGTGGAGGCTGAAAATGCCTGTTCTCCATTTAAGTCCTTTTAAGTAAAATACCGGTTATTTGAGCATATCTTTTGCATCCTCCATGCCCAGTAGTAATTTTGCAAAATCACTGGGAATCTATTTCAGGGCAAACTTGGCATTTAAATTAGGTGGTTGTAATTAGCATCTTGACTGCATGCAGTCAACAGTGTGAAGGACAGGGAAAAAAATACATTGCCTTATTTTTGCTGTAGAAAAAATAAAATGAATAAAAAAGTAATACACTGAAAAACAAAACACAATTTGAAGCAAGATGAACAATTTTGGGGGATCAAAATGATAAACTTTATCCCATATTCAAATTACTCCATACTGAAAGAACCTTTTTAAGTCTCTGTACCAGAACATCGACAAGATTTACCTTTCTCCTCCAGAGAGGCCCACAGACAGTGCCTTGCTTCTACAGTTATTCTCACACAAGGGTCAGGTGAATGCTCACACTCATCCCTTCCTCCACCGCTCTTGTTAGATTTCACCCACCATTCAGACCTTGACTCAAGACTCAATTCTAGGTTATCTAAGGATAATCATAGCCCACACAGGATGGGGTCCCTGTTGATTTCTCCTCACGCCTTTGGTGATGCTATTGCCTAGAGCTAAGTTCGGATGTTGACTAAGTTAAATGCAAGGAAAAAAAAAAAGTGATTCCAATCCCTGCTCTTCACACTCATGTGTAACATTATTGAGTTCTAGGCACACTTCTGGGCAGCACTCAGAATTGATGATGCAGTGCAGAATAGGGGCTGGAAGCTGTGTCGTTTGAAGGGATGGTTAAAGGAAATGAGAGCACAAATAAGTCTTGGGGACATTATTTACCACTACATTCAATGATTTGGACAGATCCTTTTATGGAAGGAGGACTAGACTTATTTTGTGCAGGAAAAACAAGAGAAAGATAGATTTAGCTAGATGCTAAGAATAAAAAAATGGTCACGTAGTGTGCCGGAATCCTATTTAGAACATTTGGTACTGAGCTGGGGTCCTGGTCCTGCTTCTTTCTTCCTAGGAGATACAGCTGCCTAGCCTCTCTGAAATTCATTCCCTCAAATGTTAAATGAGGACAATAATTTCTCTCCTTTAGATTTGGTAAGAATAAAAATACTGAGAGATAAAGCATTTAGCATGCATACTAACATTAGAGAGGAACGCTCAAGGGATTCTTGTAGGCTGTGCAGCCTTTTCCTGGGAATGTCAAATGGGAACTCAAAAGGACAATAAACATAAAATTGCTTCCCACATTTGAACTTTATGAAAAATGAAAATACCTACTATTCTCCCAATAGTCCATTAAGGGATTCACATGATTACAATGAATTGAGTACGTTTTCTCAGTCCAGATTTTAGGAAATGGGAGATGAAAATATAACAATAAAGTGAGTAATGCCTGCATTTTAATGTTATCTTCTGGAAACAATTACTTAACTTGTATGAATGGTTACAATCTGCAAAAATGTAGACACCAATCTGGTCAGTGAGAAAGAAACAGTGTCGTAAGGGTAATTTCTTAAATGAAACATTCACCAGTGAGCAGAAGATACAAGAGGAACAGAAGTCTTTAGGTCTGTCTACAAATAGAATTTTCCAAGCAAGCTGCCCACAAATGGCCATCTATAAGAGGTAATGAGCTTCCTACTACTGAGAGACGCTGGAGTTGACTAGTTGAGCAATCCCTGGGTGAGGACATTGCAAAGAGCATCCCCATTCAGATTGGAGAATTTAACCTCAAGTGGATTTTTAAAAGTTCCTCTCTACCATGATTCTATTCATTGTATCATAGGACTTAGAAGCTGGGAGAAGTGGAGCTGTATCTGTGACTAATCACATTGAGAATCGAATGAATGCTCAAAGATAGGCTTGACAATGGGTACAGAAAACAGAACGAAATGATTTTTTCAAGGATGGCTTTGCCTCCTGGGTAGTCTCAACCTAGTTTTCTCTCTTGAGCAGTGAAGAGAAAGGGGAGGAAGGGTTTGTAAGCAAAAGTCCCTGTTGAGGAAGGGCTTTTGTATGGTTCTGGGAAATGACACGAGAGGGAACCCACAAAACAGCAGCTACAACTCACCCTCTTCATCAGCAATAAATGAGGGCCGGGGGCTGCCAGCAACCAAACCACAGTCCAGGCAGGGAGTATGGCATTGATGCTCTTGGGAGTAAAAGCCAATACAAGAAAAAGATTTGAATTCTGAAATTAATTAGGAATAAGATTAAATAAAAAAGAAAGTGAGAGGGGCAAGAGAGGAAAAAAAAAGAGAGAAAAACAAATGCAAGAGGTAATTGTATTGTAAGGAGTAGTAGCAATGTGAAAACCTTTTCAGTACAGGGATGCATAACCAGACTCCTGTGGGCAGGATGAGACAAAGGGGAAGGCTTTCACATTGCTGTTTTTCTTTTCTTAATAAAAATATGGGGATAACTCATGAGGACACTTGGATCATAAAGAAAAGTAGAAAGATGATATGTCAATTATATCACCCAAACGGAACAATTGTTCACACTTGGGCTATTTCCTCCCACTATTTATTTTCAAAGTAAGAAATTTTAGTTGAAAATAATTTTAAGGGTGAATTTCATATTTAATTGTCACATGCATCCACATTTTTTCTCTGGATTATTATAAGCCCTTTAAAATACAATTTTAGTACATATATACTATTCCTTAACTAGATACACATCAATTTATTCTCCCATCTTCCTGTTGACAATGAGGTTTGCTTCCATATGCTTACTATTTAAAAAACCTAAAAACTACGTCTTTGTTCACAAAGCACTTTTTTTAAATATTATACTATGAGTCATGGAAATATTGGATATGAATATAAACAGGGCTTTGATGTAAAATATTGCAATGAATTTTCCAATTGCATTCAGATAAGCAAATACAGTGCATGACTTTTTAGCACCTCTCTGAGGCTGGATTTTGGTAGTTACTATAACCTTCCCTTCAGGATAAATTCTGAGAATTGGTCGTTAATCTGTCTCTCGAGAAAGAGAACATATAGCACTTTGCAGAAAGCTGCTAATTACTCCTCCTGACTCCTTAGTGAGAGAGGGACATATACATGTCTCCACTGCAGCATTGACTAAGAAATGTTGTTAATCGATGTGACAGACACCAATTCAAATTCCGCAGATGCAGGAGAGCTCTCCTGCTAGATGACTGTGATTCCTTCTAAATATGGTCCAGCTGGCTCCTAGGGATTCCTGGAAGATTCAGGGTTGCTGCATCTGTCATGCCCAGTGCCTATTTGTGAGCACATGAGAACACTTGGTTCTAGTTCAAGATTCCACTACCACCCCTGTGTGTTCTCCATGCATAAACCTTTTTGTGCATGAGGCCTCCTCCATCTCAAGGTAATGATGGGATTTACATCATCTTTGAGATGTTTAAAAAATTGTGCCTAATTTCCCTTTAGCTTTTGATCCCATTTGACTGTGGGTATCACCAGATTCCTTCAGCTTGTTCTTTAGTCTTTATGGATAGTATGATTAACAGCTAATGCTGATTTCCACATTGGCTCAGAGTTTGGTATTTTCGTAGGACAGGATAGTTCCATGCAGCCCTGACAGTGCTCAGGGTTTTGTTTTGTTTTGTTGTTACAGTTTTTTACTTGTGCTTTGGAAATAATTTCAAACTTACTGAAAAGGTGCAAAAATAAAAGCATTTCAAAGATGCCTCCCCTGGCCTCTTGCCCAGACTCAGCTAACATTTTACCCCCATTTACTTTATCATTTGCAATCTATCAATCAATCACTTGTTCAATATATAACTTTTTGTCCCATCCACCAGTGATCATTTACTCCTAAATATTTCAATGTGTGTTTCCTCTCATGTGCTATTAGGATGCGTAGTGAAGCGCCAAGTTAAAAAACAAAGGAATGCACATTGATGAACAGTGGCCTCTGGGCATATAGTATACGCTGAAGCTAGTGATTCAGGGAGTTGGAAATGGACTCTGCCCACATTTAGTTAGAGAAGACATGGAGAGGCTTTCTTAGAGGCACCTGCTATTACCTGAAGAAGTCAGAGATTTTATCCCTCCATGTGCCTCCTTTTGTCTGAAGTGCTCTTTTCAACTTCTAGTCCTCCTTAATATCACACTTTCTCTTACTGAAAACACTCATGTTTCAAGGATCAGTTCAAATATCCCATCTTTGTGACTTTCTCTGAACTTTTTCCTGGCAAAAAAATTCTTTATAATGACTCATATATTGCTATTATCCCCTGTGTGCTCCTTTGTGTCAGGTCACCACCTCTCAAAAAAGGAGAGCCTGTGTTGTATTATGTTGTTTTCTTTTGTATCTAGCAATTAGTGGAGTGGGTGGCACCTTTTAGATTCCCCAAAATACTCTTGAATCATACTAATGGAAGTCATCTGCCCTTATCCACTTAATTGTTTTTATGTATTTGTTTAATCTTTCACTTTACTGCTCTTCTTGGTGTTTATGACTGGATTCACTCACTGCCCATGAATTCAGCTCTTACTTTTTATAAGCTATTGTGACAGCAGCGTGATTGGGAACTTACACCAGTTAGGAATACTTTTGGCTGCAATATAAGAAAACCTGCAGTTAAGACATAGGTGATTTCATCTTTGACACAGTGGCTTATTAATGTCATCAAGTTCTCAGGCTGGTTCTGTCTTTTCCACTCTGCCATCCAATCTTGTCGACTCATGGTCACAGGGTAGCTACTGCAGCTACAAGCATTTCATCTTTATATAACCATGCTTAAGGAAGAGGGAAAAAGGTCTGGGTATAAAGGGGTTTCTTTTACTGGGGAGAAAATTATTTTCTAGCTATCCCCCAGAAGACTTCTTCCAGTGCATTTGCCAGGAGTGGGTCACGTAAATATACTTAATGGTGAAAAGACTAGGAAAGTAAGTGCCTGGCATTGAGGAGTAGAGTTTCCAAGATTGTTTTAAAGCAATCATTAATCATTTCTGAACTAGGTCCATTATCGTCAGAAACTAAGAAAGTTTCTGTTAGCAAAGTAGAGGGATTTGCCCTTGGGTAGTAACTAGCAGAGTCTGCCACTTTTTTTTTTAAAGATTTTATTTTATTTATTTGACAGAGAGAGACACAGTGAGAGCAGGAACACAAGCAGGGGGAGTGGGAGAGGGAGAAACAGGCTTCCCGCAGAGCAGGGAGCCCAATGCGGGGCTTGAACCCAGGACCCTGGGATCATGACCTGAGCCGAAGGCAGACCCTTAACTACTGAGCCACCCAGGCGCCCCTAGCACAGTCTGCCACTTTATGCTGTAGAGCAAGTTGTATGACATAGTCACAAATCAATGGACCAGTGCTGGAACCTAACTCAAAACTAGAATATTCTAATAGATTTGGGAAAGTGAAAAAGCAGACAAGTGTGACACCATTAACCATTAATTAGTTAATGAGAAGAGCAGGAATAGATTTTATAGAGAGAATTAGTATTAGTGAGGTCCAATATGCATGGTTTGAAGTGTGGCCTAGGAATCTGAAGATGGAAACATTTAGATATCCAGGCATCAGGAGCATATACCAGCAAATACCAGCAGGCTGGTATTTACAAAGGTGTAAAACATTAAACCAGCTTATCCAGACTCTGCTCCATGGAGAATTCTTTCCACAGAAAGATGTTTTTAGGAAAATGGAGGTTACAACCAAGGTTGGGAAAAGGCTATTTCAAATTGTTAACATTAACAAGGCTATTTCAAATTGTTAACATTAACTAATATGTACTGTGAATTTCCAAGAGGAGTTTGAGGTGGTCAATATTTCCCAAACTCACTTGACCATAGGTCAAGACCACAGGGAAGCTCATAATGTTAATTCAGCTAAATACACATTAGTAAATGTTGCCTTAAATTGTGGGGGGAAGAACTGGTAAGAAAGGGCAAGAGCCCAAACCTAGAAAAACATCCTGGATTTCCAATTAGATTATTAAGAAAGATACACTGCTAACAAAGCATTTCAGGAATCAGAATTTGGGCACAAATAGAGAATGGGTCATAAAATCCATTTGATCAATGAGACATTAACAGTAAGACTGTTTGGTGTTGGCTTATCTGAGTACTGGATCAGGAGTCAGATAAATTCTTCCAAATTATGGAAGAATTTGCCCAAGAATGAGCCATGCTTAAGGTAAGGGTAGAGGTTTTTTTTGTTTTGTTTTGTTTTGTTTTGTTTTGTTTTTTTCCTTTAGGAGACGATGTTCAGTCAGGATGGGTCTGATCAATTTAAAGTGGGATAGAGAGAGGAGGAAAGGAAGAACAAGACATAGAGCGAGGCTTGACAACGTGTATGTACAAGTGTGTTTATATATGCAGGACACATAAGTATGTATGCATGTATTACACATTAAAAAAAGTCATGGAGTTCCTTTATTATTCTTTTTGTGATCTTCACATATTTACAGATGATTAAAAGTAGCATGTTTAATTTCAAGATAAATTGGGGGATGCACATAAAAACCTCAAATAAAATAGACTTCTTTGATATTTTTAGAGAGCCCATGAAATGGATCCACAAGAGAATCAATGCTTCCCTTCCAATGAAAACCACTTATTTAGAGAAATGCACTCAGGAAGTCTGGCAGAAATCAGCCTGATACTCTGTCCTAAAAGCAAAGTCAAATGTTGATTAGTAGAAAGTACTTTGGAGAAAGTATAAGGAAGCACTAAATGATAACAGTACATATTTCGTATTTGTTTTTTGTTTTTTTTTTTTAAAGATTTTATTTATTTGACAGAGAGAGAGACAGTGAGAGAAGGAACACAAGCAGGGGGAGTGGGAGAGGGAGAAGCAGGCTTCCCGCGGAGCAGGGAGCCAGATGCGGGGCTCTATCCCAGGACCCTGGGATCATGACCTGAGCCGAAGGCAGACGCTTAACGACTGAGCCACCCAGGTGCCCTCACATTTGTTAATCAACACATCTTTAATTAATCATTTGTCTTCAAAATACAGAACAGATGGAGGGTGGATAGAGTATTGTATGTGATAATGTTACATTGTTATAAATTGTAGGAGATGGAAGACAAGAGAAGCAATCAGAGATACCTCTCTGTAAATGAAGAAAGAGGATGGAGTCGGTCGCAATCTGCTCACTGGGGCCCTGGGAGAGCTATGAGATATATGGGTTGGTTTGGATTGATCTAGATCTTTTTTCTTGACTAAATTAGAAAAAAAAATTTCTTTGTTGAAATTTGTCAAGATCATCTGTGAAAATACTTGAAAAAACCTGAACCCATGTGACTTTATATGCAATACGCCCCAAGCTATTCAGAGACATGAATCTTGGTTAAGAGACAGGGTAGAATAGTACCTCAAACATTAACCTGTCTGGGGTATCTTACTATGGTTTTGATTTGTCCTCTTGTCTTCTCTCTTCCAAGATTCTGTTCTATCTTGTTTTCCTTGTGTCGTAAGTCATACACTTATTTGAAAGGCTCTCTCTTCTCATCATCTAACCACTCAAACTTGACTAAATTTCTAAAGCTATAGTGACCCAAAATTCAAGATTTCTTGTCCTTCTTTAGCTACTTTTGTTATTTTTGGATTCTGTAGAAATGTATGCCCATGCTAGGGTTGTTAGCCTATTTCCCATTCCCTGAGAAGGAACACATTCTTGTCTTCTGAGGTGGCTGTAAAAACCACCTTCTGTTAGTCTGGGGAGGGTTCATGGTCTGCCTTTTGGTAGGGACAAT